>NW_028227265.1:96535192-97135192 GCF_978045245.1 Mus caroli
AAATATCAACACTTAAAATGGGCTTATTTTTTGAGCCTAAAACTGAAACATGTATGTCAGTGTTAGCTTTACAAGTTGAATCATAACTTTTATCTGGATTGTGACTTGTATTTTCTTTTATGAAACTTAAATACACTGGATTGCTTTCACAGAGAACTGTTTTATCCTCAGAATTATATTCTTTTGCTATATCCCTAATACTATGTGTTGTATGGTTTTTAAGTTTTGCAGAGTCACTATTACATAACTGTGTATGTGTCTGATATTCTTTTTCAGTTAGTGTTTCTTTTGGGTCAAGCATATTCCCACTTGTTTCAGAAAAATGTTCAAGTTCAGAAGAGCTTTCATTTCCCACAATGCTATTAGTGTATTCTAACTGACTTATACTTTGAGATGTGTAAGCTAGAGGTAACTGTGGTTCTGGAAACTGCTCATCACAAAATTCTCTCACGTGGAAAGTGGTAAGACTACTGGAAACATGCCCAGACATGACTTCACTAGAAAGGCACTCTGCAATCCTCTCTCTGTTTGTTCTATATAATCTGTGCTTTGATACCGGGGTCAATGACTCCTCAATGTCAAATCTTAAAAATCTTTTATCTCCCTGTCTGTCATATTTTCTTTTGGACAAAAAATGCTTAGAATATCTTCTTTCAGACATCAAACTATCACCTTGATGATCACAACTTTCCCAGAAATTATTATGTATTACTGCATATGCTTTTGGTAATGGGCCCTTCCTCTTTTGTCCCACTTTAGATATAAGCTGCAAAGATGTATGAACTCTTCTATGGGCTTTTTTTAAGTGAAGAACAGCTTTGTTCAATTTCCTGGACAGATGTTTGCTTTTACATAAAGATGCTTCATTATTTAGAATATTCAGTACATTCCTAATGTGCTTCTCTGACTGCGAAAATGTTTTAATTCGTCCTTGGGATAAGGAAGAGAAACGGTCAGATGAACCATGGCTTGTTGGCCTTCTCTTCTTCTCGTGAGTTTCATGCTCCCTTAAGTCTTTATCGGCTATGTTCTGACCCCTGGAAGAAGATGCATGCAGGGTTCTTTTGCTACTTCTTGATTGCATGTCCTTTTTATTTCTAGTATCATTAAAGACAGGTTTTGATTTTGTGGGACATTTACTCTTATCATTCATTACTGTGACATTAGATGGTTCAGTAGACAAAGAGTCATTGTTTGGTTTTCCAGATCCTTGATCCACATGTGTATTATGACTTGAGTTGGAAGAATGGGAACTTTCAGACTTGCTCACATCTCCTGATTCTTGCACTGAATTACCAAACTTATTTGCACATGAAAAACTTGAATTTTCTCCAGAAGGTTGGGAGCACATGCCAAATCCAGAAGCATTCCCTTCCTTATTTGTTTCTGGTTCTGTAGATTCAGTTACCTGTTTGTAAAAATTATCTTTCAACTCTAAAGATTCATCAGTGGGACTGATTCGTAGACTAAGTAAGTTTGTAATTGTAACTTGTAGATCTGGAAGAAAAATTGGGTTGTAGAACTCTCTTTTGTCTTGTGAACAGAAAGAAACACAGTTACATTCTGTAGAACTATGCTGATCAGTACCCTCCCTTCTTGCAAAACTTGAGGTTTCTATTTCCTCATAACTGCTTCCAAATAGGCCTTCCCAATCAATCCGAGACTTTAGAGACTCATATAACTCAAATTCTTCACAAAGGTCGTTTCCCTGGCTATGCATATTTTGTTGAAATTCAGAAGCATTATGTTCTTCAAGATCTACCTCAATTTCACTTCCCAATCCAGTTTTAAGAGCTGAATTCTCATTTACCAACTGATGAAAGTCTTGTAATTTATCTTTATCAGTATCAATTTCACATTCAGAAATGCTGTGTTTTATTAAACCCAAATCTGAACTCTCAGAGGAACAAATTTCTTTTAACTCGTCTTTTTGATGATCCCCAAGACTTGTGCTTACTGTAAGGACAGTAGTGCCAACTATTTGTTTTGTAGCATTTGAGGCTACACACACTGAAGAGCCTTCAATTTCTGGAAATGTGGACACCAAGTGCTCTAGGCCTCTTTGATCATTTGGTGCATGCCTTTGTTCTACAGCTTCAGTCTCTGATGATGCTGTTTCTGCTGGTTTACCGTTTTTCCCCCGAAATGAGTTAAATGTGAAACATTCTTCAGAATTCAGAATTTCTACTTCGGTGTTACTCTTAATTTCCCTCATTTCAACTATATTGGTGAAATGGTCATTTGCAAGACAATCTTGTTTCTCACTTCCATTTATGTTATCTGTATTGTGTTCTTTAGCCTCATTTGGATTTTCATCATCTCTTTGTTCTTGCAAATTAATTTTCAAGTTCAGATCACAGCTCAATTCTGCATCATAAGACAGGCTATGATTCTGCACACCATCTTTAACATGAGCAGCTTCTACTTTGTGACAGTTATATGGTGATACTTCCCCATTTTCATTTTCCCTCTGGACACATGTATATTCTCCAATTATGTTGCAAACTGAACTGTCAAGAGAGATGTCAATGGCAGCAGATGAAATAACTCTATCAGTGAGCTTTTCACTGGCCAGGGGAACATCTTTTGCTTCCTGGAAGGCATCAGACAAAATGTTACCAAAGTTCTGATTATTTTGTACTGTTTTTAATTCTATTAGCCCTTGAGTCATGGCAAAATTTGTATTGTCTTCATGCTCCAAAGAGTGTTGAGGGTACTTTTGTGAAAGACACTCTATAGTTGGAGTAAGAGAACACTCTAATTCCAATGCTGCATGATATAGTTCATTTTTATCCCCTGTGGAAGATATGGGAAACTTGGGCATTTGTAACTTATGAGTAACTCCGATTTTTTCACAATTACCACTTAAAGAATTAAGATTTCCTCCTTCTTTGTGTTCCTGGTACAATGTATTGGAATTATCAATTGGGCTTTTAACAGTTTCATTAGTAAGAACAGTTTCTTTGCACCAAGTATGGTTTACTCCATCTTTAGTGCTGTCTTCTGTGCTGATGGAGGTTCTCATCATTCCCGTATCTTGGATGTATTCACATAGATTTCCTTTCTTCTGGGCTGGGAAGATTGTAGACATCTGGTGACCAACCTTATATATACTGTTTATATCAGAAGATGGTGACTCTTGAGAGAAATGACCCTGAGAGTCGTTGCTACAAGTATTTTCTGATTCATTGGAGTTCCGTGGCTCGCTGCTCAGAGCTGTTAAAACTGGGCCATTGCTTCTCATTTGAGCTCTCTGGACCTGTTCTTCACTGAGTTTTTGTTTCCTGACATCTGAAAGTGCATTTGATAAAGAACTGGGGAAGGAAGAACTGTGTTGTTCTTTAAATTGTTCTGTAACAGCAATGCTACTGGATGCTATACAGTCATGGCCCTTTGAGCTGCTATTATGAGCCTGATAGTGTGAACTTTCAGAAGAGAATTTGAAGCAAGAGGCATTCAAACAACTAGTAATGGTATGATCAGCAGGAACTTCCGATGAAGAGATGGAACTAGTTGGCATACATGTCAGCTTTATTTGTGAATCACCACAACTCAAATTCTTATCAAATGGCAAAACATCACTCAAACCTGCAGTGCTACTTTTGTTTCTCATGCTCTGTTCTCTCTTCATCAGTCTTGGGTCCTTAATGAGTTTTGAAGTAATAACTGTACTTGAGCCAGTATTGTTGTGAGAGGGAAAAGCAGCAGAAATACTACTTAAAATACTTCTAAGATATGTCACACTGAACAGGTCACCATTACCACTTGCTGTGTTATCAGTGGGTATGAAAGAAAAACCTGAATTGTGTGTGTATACTTGAGAAGCATCTCTAAGATTTGATGAATTTTCTGTCTGTCTGTTGTATGCTTCAAGCACAGAATTGTTTCCATTTTGCACATTTCCATAAGAACTAGAAGTATCTGAGCTGAAAGGACCCATCTCTGAATTTAGTGCTTTACATGGACAATTTTCCTGAACAAATGGATCGACAGGTTTCCTGAAGTGCTCAAAGATGACTGTAGCATCTTTTCCTTTTCCAATTCTTTTAGCAATTGTACAGTTATTCAGAGAACATGCTCTTTCTGTGGAAACATAAATAAAAAAGTATGTCATGGGTGAGTATAGCTGACAGTTCAGTTAAATAACCCAATGATGACCATCTCTTCTTGCAGAAAAGAAAAGAGATTAAGAGACTAAGTAACAAAATATTGAAATGGAAAATATGAACCTAGTCTAGCAACTTGACTGCATGACAACACATGTACATACATGTAAATAAAATACATTAAAAAAATTAAAGTAGGGAGAAAGAATCCTATAAACCCTTTCTCTATAGCCACAGCATAGTAAGCACCCTTGGAAGTAATAAAGACTGAACATTTTAGCCACACGCTTGGGATAAGTTTTGAAAGTAAAATTGGGTGTGGTGGCACATGTTTGCAATCTCATCACTTTAGAGGCTGAGGAAGTGGAATGGCTAGCCTGGGTTATATATACCAAGCACCAGACCAACTAAGGTTACAAAGCAACATGGTTTATCAAAACAAAATACTTTAGAAAAAGGCCCAAATCAGTTGACTTAGAAATTATTTACTGCTGATCTTACTGAAGTAAAAAAGATTCTATAGAGCTGGGCAATGGTGGTGCACACCTTTAATCCTAGAACTTGGGTGACAGAGGCAGGTGGATTCTGTGAGGTCAATTTGTTTGAGGCCAGCCTGGTCTATAGAGTGAGCTCCAAGACAGCCATGGCTACACAAAAACCAAGACTTGTCTCAAAAAACAAGACTCTAGAGGAATACCATATTAGAAACAACTGTATGTTAATATATTATGTAGGAAAAATGAAACGAACAAGTTCCTATATAAACAAAAAGTACAGAGAAAGCTTTATACATTTGTGATCATTTGTGTTTTTTTCCATTTTTTTTTCATTTGAAAGTTTCATACTTTAAATAATGAAGTTTAATTATTCTCACCCCCACATGTCCCTTCCTCATCCCTCTTCCTATCCAACTGCCAGCCATCCTCATATAGAAGAATGTCAGATAAACTGGTAAGAACAGACTGGCTAGCCAAAAGCTAATAGTGATCTTTTTGCCAGAAAAATTTTTGACTCCAGACAAAATTACTTTTAAACAGTTCTTTGAGCTGGGCGGTGATGGCACACGCCTTTAATCCCAGCACTTGGGAGGCAGAGGCAGGTAGATTTCTGAGTTCGAGGCCAGCCTGGTCTACAGAATGAGTTCCAGGACAGCCAGGGCTATACAGAGAAACCCTGTCTCGAAGAAAAAAACAAAACAAAACAATTCTTTGACAAATATAATTTTACCATATATTAAATTTATATAAAAGGAAATTTATATATAAGTAAGAATATGCTTATTTTTACAAGAAAATTAAATGTTGGCTGAATGTTTGGTACACTAAGAGCACTTTCAATATCTTTAAGAGTTAACTGATACTTTAATTTTCTAATCATCAATCATAAGAAAGTTTTTTCTTTCCTAAATATATAGTATAAAATGGGACAATATTAACAACTATTTCTGAAAATTTTGGAAATTGTCTTAATTAAAAGCTAAATTAAGCTGGGCAGTGGTGGCACACACCTTTAATCCCAGTACTTGGGAGGCAGAGGCAGGCAGATTTCTGAGTTCGAGGCCAGCCTGGTCTACAGAGTGAGTTCCAGGACAGCCAGGGCTACACAGAGAAGAGAAACCCTGTCTCGAAAAACAAAACAAAACAAAAAAGCTAAATTAATGTAAAAGTCATCAGTAACTTTAAAATCACACTTTCTAGCATAACAGAATCCAAAGATACACTAATTTGATACATGCTGAGGATGACAGGAGGAACATTGTAAAACTCTCTTTTTCTGGAATTGAGCTTCTGAATCTCAGGCAAAGGCTCAGGCAGTATGTGTTGGCACTGCACTGTGTGATGGGGTAAATAGTACACAAGGCACATACCATATATTCAAAGTGGCAGGGAAGTTACACCCGACAGAAGTGTGGGTAAGACAAGACACACCTTGGACTCATAACAGGTTTGATTTGGAATGAATTTTTTGGTCATTCATGTTCATACACTTTTTATTGTTGCCAAAATTTTCATAACCCTCACATTTGATTACATGACCCCATATAGGGTCATGACTCATAGTCTAAGAAGCTGTGATACTGACCTACAGGTAAGTGAAAGTATTAAAACACTACTTAAAAACTCAAGACTTGATGACTTCACAAGTGAAGTCAAATATTTGAAAAAATTAATACCAAATCAGCACCAACTTAAAAATATAGAATACTTCTCAACTCAGCCTATGAGATCATACCACCCTTATATTAAGATGACACATAAACATCTCAAGGAAACTACATATTGCTATCTCTTATGAATACAAGGATAGAATTCGTTAATAAAATTGTAGCAAGCAGAGTCAAGACCACCTAAGATATATATCAGGACCAAATGATATTATTCAGATGTCCAATTCAAGAGATAAAAAACATTTGACAAAATGTAACTTTTAACTTATTAAACTAGGAACAAAAGGGAGCTTTTAATATGACAAAAGGTATCTACAAAAAGGTCACAACTGGGCTGGTGAGATGGCTCAGTGGGTAAGAGCACCCGACTGCTGAGTTCAAATCCCAGCAACCACATGGTGGCTCACAACCTTCCGCAACGAGATCTGGCGCCCTCTTCTGGAGTGTCTGAAGACAGCTACAGTGTACTTACATATAATAAATAAATCTTTAAAAAAAAAAAGAAGGTCACAACTGACATCAGACTTATTGATAAAAGACTGGAATTTCTCGCTATTTTTTAAAGATGTATGTAATTTAAATATATGGGTGTTTTGTCTGTATGTGCATTTACACATCAGAAGGTGGCACTGGGTCCCACTGGATTATGGTTATTGATGGCTGTGAGCCACCATCTAGGTGCTGTGAACTGAACTCAGGACTTCTGGAAGAACAGTCACTGACCTTCATCACTGAGCCATCCCTCCAGCTGCAATACCCCCCCCCCCCCCCAAATTTAAGAACAAGATATTTGTTCTCACAACTTCTCAAACATTCAGTTTGAGATACTAGACAAGTAAAAACCAAAATCCAACAGCTAACCAAAAAACCCCAGAACAAACTAAACCCTAAGCCCAACCAACCAACCAAGCAAAAACCAAAAAGATAAACTCTCAAATAACAAAACATATAAGAAAAACTATCCTTATAGGCTGATGGATGACCTTGTATATAGAAAGTCCAAGGAATATACTAAAATGTTAAGTAACAAACTCAGCCAAGCTGCTGAAAATGAGATCATTATGCAAAACTGTCCACAGTTCTATTGTAGTGACCAAAACAGAACGAAAAATAAGAATTGAATTTATGTGGCACATGCCTTTAATCCTCGCACTCGGGAGGCAGAGGCAGGCCGATTTTTGAGTTCGAGGCCAGCCTGGTCTACAAAGTGAGTTCCAGGACATCCGGGGCTACACAGAGAAACCCTGTCTAAAAAAAAAAAAAAAAAAAAAAAAAAAAAAAAACCAAAAGAAAAAAAAAAGAGAGAGAGAGAGAAAAAAAAAGGGCTATTGAGTTTTCCAATCTGTTAACATTTTAATTTTGTAATTTTTCTTTCTTTTTTTTTTTTTTTTTTGGTTTTTTGAGACAGGGTTTTTCTGTGTAGCCCTGGCTGTCCTGGAACTCACTCTGTAGACCAGGCTGGCCTCGAACTCAGAAATCCGCCTGCCTCTGCCTCCCAAGTGCTGGGATTAAAGGCATGTGCCATCACGCCCGGCGGCTTAATTTTTCTATAAACTAAATGTCTTTCAGTAAATACTTCACCTTTTTCTCATTACAAATGAATGTGTAGAATCAATTAGAGACAAGCAAAATTATAAGAGATAGGTATGGTAGTAGACATTGATAGGATGACCTAAAACATGGGTATAAAGCACTAAGCAATTCTTGGAGTACCTGTGACTGACAGACATCTCTTAGGGGGTGTTACTGAAGACCCGTGTGGGCAGGATGGATTCTCTTATAAACCATTCTGTAAGACAACTGGATATGGCATTGGGAAATAGAGTGGGCTAATGCTTCCAGGAAGGTAAGGCCAAAATGGTAAAAGGAACCTGTGAGAGGTTTTGATTTTTCCCTTTCTGTCGAAGCAGGGTCTCACTATTAGTTGTAGCTACCTGGAACTCAAGAGATCTGCATGCCTCTGCTCCTGAATCCAAGTATTAAAATTTACAATGTATTAAAGGCCTAGTCCTATAAACTTTTTAAAAGCTTCATTTATTTAGGAAAGCATTCATAAATAAGACAGATTTAATCTCAATTATCTTAATATAATAATGTATCCCTTTAGAAATGTCATGTCAGGTGTGATGGCTCACACCTCTAATTTCAGCAATCTGGGAGGATAAACTAGAGATCATTGTGTGTTCCAGGCCACCTATATATGACAGAACTCCCGATTAGTCTGGAGTGAAGAGAGACTGTGGCTCAGTGATATACATATCACATATTCCTGTCCATTAAACACCGATAAAAAGTACAAGGCAAAACCCACCAAGTCAGAGACAATAGTTTTAATGCTTACATGGCATATAGTACAGCTCTCACAACTCAGTTAAAAAAAAAACCCAGCTTAATTAAAATATGTGGGTAAAAGATTGGAGCAGAAATGTCAGAGTGGCTATTTGATGCTGGGTCTCTTCAGGCATGTGTACCTGGTTAGTGTGGAGACAGGCAATCCCAAGAGGGATTATCAATCTTGCTGGTAAAATGAACTTTTGGTTCAGTGAGAGATTCTGTGTGGAGGCAATTAGGAAGAAAATGATAAAGGAAGACACTGGACATCCTGCTCTGACCTCCACAGCCATCATGCATGGGCACTGGCACACTCACAAACACACAGAAAAAACACATACAGATAAAACAACAAATTAAAACAAAATAAAACCTCACATACACACAAAACAAGAATTCAAGAGACCCTAATCTTGTTAGTATCTGAAAAGTCAAAATCAGAAGCAATTTACAATAGCAACAAAAAACAGGAAAAAAGTCTGACAGAACTATGTATTTGCAAAGACAGCAAGGTTCTAGTACCATCAAAAATTAGGAAAAAATTAAAAACACAATGAACCAACATATACTAACCACTAGACTCGTAAGAAAGACTTTGATATAACCTAATGCACTTGAGTCAACCACTTTAGAAAAGAATCACAGGACGTCATCTCTACTTAAAGCTATATTTTCTTAGTGTTAATACATATTCCACAGTAAAACTCTGACATATTAGCGCTGAGACCCTTCTATAAATACCAATGTGGAATAATACGTGTTAATGAGACCTGGATGTCACAGTATAATAGCATAGTTACACAATGCAGTACTCGCCATCCATCCATCCATCCATCCATCCATCCATCCATCCATAAAAATGAACACATTATTGTTATAGCTATCAACACAGAAAAAGAACATGTACATATATTAAGCCAAAGTGGAAAGATTATGTGCATATGATCCTAAACATGTAAAACAACTATTTTTGTTAGAGATTTACAATGTATTAAAATACTAGGAATTTAAGACCAGTGCAATTAAATAATTTATATTATATCTTACCAAGCCTCTTAGGAAATCCTGTTGAGGAGAATCTCAGCGATGTTATAAGCTGTCCATTACCTGCCTTTTGACCAATACATTTCACTGTTACTATTGCATATGGAAGACATTGCCTAGGTTTATCTACTGGTCTTGAAAAGTAATCATACTCATAGAAGTACACCTGAAAGACATAAGAAAAAAAAAATCAAACTATTGCAAAACCCTGGCCACTGGTTTCCAGGGGAATATCTTAACCCTTAAGATTAATCATGAACCTTGAGCAGTCTCAAAAAAGGAGTTAGAGAAAAGGTAGCTAAAAAACCCATTACTTGGGCTGGAGAGATGGCTCAGTTGTTAAGAGCACCAACTGCTCTTCCAGAGGTCCTGAGTTCAATTCCCAGCAACCACATGGTGGCTCACAAACATATGTAATGGGATCTGATGCCCTCTTCTGGTGTGTCTGAGGACAGCCACAGTTTACTCACATACATAAAATAAATCTTTAAAAAAAAAACCCATTACTTATATTTTGGTAGCTCTACCTCTTGATAGTTAAGAATGTTGCTTTGTGGTTAAATGTCTTTTTTTTTTTTTTCTGAGACAGGGTTTCTCTGTATAGCCCTGGCTGTCCTGGAACTCACTCTGTAGACCAGGCTGGCCTCAAACTCAAAAATCCACCTGCCTCTGCCTCCCAAGTGCTGGGATTAAAGGCGTGCGCCACCATGCCTGGCTAAATGTCCTTAAGGCTGTATACAGGTTGTTCTATATCAAAACCTAAGGCACCAGGGTATTTTCTCACACATGAGCACTAACAGAGGGTCTACATCTTGAGGACTGTGGTTTCATTACAAACCATTTATGCTGTGATTTTGATGAAGGGTCCCAATATGATTATGAGAAAAAATGCTTTTCCCATGAATATGGTACTTACCTCATAAGTGTTTCAAAACTAATACCTCCCCACTCCCAATGCAGCCCCCCATGTGCTGCTTTGTTACATGGGCTTTTCTTTAACTGACTCTTAATGATAAGACAAGAACTGTAGCACTCCCTCCATCTTCTCCAAGTCTCATCTGGTTAAGGATGTATACAAGTTCTTTTCTTCCTCCCACCACATAGTTTTTCCTTGGAAGCTACTGACACCAGTAGAAGCACAACAATGTTTTAAAGTAAGTACTACTTTCTACAGAGAATGTCCTACACACGTCCTGAAGCCTATTTCAAGTCAGACACAATAAGAAAAACATTAACACTCTTTACATGTGGAAACCTAGCTATGTACTTCCCATTGAAGGCTTAATTTCACTTATAAAATATATAATTGAATATTCTATTAAAATTAATTATCTACAGTGTTAAGCAAAAATATAAAAACTGCTTTTACTCAATTCATAAAGCTTTCCTTTGTTCCTCTTTCAAAGTATAAGAAATCAATATAATTGATCAAAATCATCTTATTATAACGCACTTTGATACATCTCAATTGGATGTATAGAGAGTAGTGTGATGTTGTTGTTGGTGTGTGTGTGTATGAACATGTATGATATCATGTACATGTTGAGGCCAGAGGTCAACCTTGGCTCTCATGCCTCAGTACAGCCATTGTTATTTTTCTATTTTTGGAGACAGGATATCTCAAAGGATTAGTTTATCAAGTCAGCTAGACTGTCGCCAATGTGCCCTAGAAACCCTCCTCCTCTGCTTCTCTAGCTCAAGGGTTACAGGTACATACCACTACATCTGCTTTTCCTTTCTTGGCATGGGTTCTGAGGATGGAACTCAGGTCTTTAATACTTGTATGGCAAGCACTCTATGCACAAAGCTCCTCACCAGCCCTCAATATGATGTTTTGATATATATGATATTTTTGATCATATCAGAACTGAGTTAATCAAGCATCTCACATTACCTTTTTTAATGATGAAACATCTGAAATTTACTTTCATAAGAGACTGGATGTGAAGCCATTGTGAAGCCTTGGTCTAATGAGAGGTTGGCAGCCAACTTAGAGGCTAAGTCTTTGTCATCTAAATAGTTCTGTGCTACACATGTGTCCTTCAAGTCATCAACTGAACCCAGAACTAACATACCATTGAATTGTAGGCTTGTAGCTCAATGGTATCTTTCAGAGAAGGCATATTTCTTGACATATGGCAATCAAAGTTAGGAGAAGGATCCAGAGAAACTTTGTTTTTATCCATAGAAGGTTGAATCTTCTTTATTCTCCCAAAGAGAACCTAAAAAGCAAAAGATAATACCCAAATACTTTAAAGTCTCATGCTTTTTTTTTTTTTTTTTTTTTTAAGATTTATTATTATATATAAGTACACTGTAGCTGTCTTCAGACGCACCAGAAGAGGGCATCAGATCTCATTACAGATGGTTGTGAGCCACCATGTGGTTGCTGGAATTTGAACTCAGGACCTTTGGAAGAGCAGTCAGTGCTCTTACCCGCTGAGCCATCTCGCCAGCGCCCAAGTCTCATGATCTTAATAGTGATGAATTAATAAACTGTTAATCCATTTTGGACGAATGGGATATTTTACCATGGTGATTACACTACTTATTTCCCAATTAAGTTCTAATTAGAATATTTGTAATAAAAGCTTCAGAAAAACTACTTTTAGAAATGAATTTACTGTTTAACTGTATATAAAAGACTATGAATATTTAAGTTAGAAACAGAATGGTGGGAAAAGAAAAAGTGACATAAATCAGACAGTCAAACAGTTTTTGTTTTTGTTTTTTTCTTCCAATTTTTATGATATAAAGCTCAAAACATGCTATGCTTGTGGTAGCTTTCCTATCTACCACACAAGTGCTGGGCTGATAGGTAGTTGTGTGTTATCAGGGCCAATATATGGCATGTAATTAAAAGTGCCACTTGAACAAAGTGAGGGAGATTAGTCAACACGGAGGACAACTGAAAAGTTAAATTCCTATTGAAGTGTATAAACAAAACTAAACACTACAAAGCCAAACATTCAAGTACTGAAAAGCAGTGTGAAAAGATAATGGATAAAATTCAAGAAAACAAGTCGCTAAGATCACAGTGAGAAGTCTTTTTGAAAAACAGTGGCCAGGAACTGATGACTGTAAATCATGCCGATTTCTCTATGTTACAGTTTAAAAGTTTGCCACACTAAAACCCAAATAACAACTCTAAATGGTCTAAATCGAGAATGAGTGAAGAAAGGTGGGTTTTCAATAATAAGTACAAAGAATATCGCAAAAAGATCTGTAATCATATTCTTTTTTTTTTTAAATAAAAGATCATTTTATTTTAAGGAGTATGGTAGCTACTCAAATACACACTAGCCCTGTTGCAAACTCTATGCATCTCAGGGAACTTAGAGCAGACAATCTTAGGGCATGGAATATAGTTCAGGTTTTACCCACCCACCCACAGCCACCAAAAGTCAAACTAACCAGTAACAGAACTGAAACTAGGAGAACAATTAGCTTTGTACTCTCTTTCCTGACTCCCATGTCCTTTCCTGCATCCTGTTCTTCCTCATCACTGAAGGCTACCTTCCTCAGTCTCCTTTCTAAATGTTATTCTATGCTCATATTTACAGCTGTTTACATACATGCGTGCATACATTAAAGGCTAAGACCCATGTATGAAGTAGAATGTTTTTTCCCCCAGTGTTTTCAATTAGCTAATCCATTTATCCAAATTTCAAAATAATACCTCTAAAACCAGTATTCTAGATAGCTCCCTGGAGTGGAAGGAACCTTAAGAAACCTGGCAAAAATGACTAAAATCTATGTTACTCAACAGCACTGTACCACTCTTAGTTCTCATGTCTGACCAAATTGCTATAGTTTTAGAAAATGTTTGATCAGAACAGGCAAGTCAGATAAAATAAAAATTAATAAAAGGGGGTTTGGGGGACTGGAGAGATGGCTCAAGGACCTAGTTCAATTCCCAGCACATGGTAGTTCACAATTGTCTGTAACTCTTGTTCCAGGGGATCTGAAACCATCATACAGACACATGCAGTCAAAACACCAATGTACATAAAATAAAAATAAATAATAGTAAAAAAAGAAGAGGCAAGTCTGGCTGGACTACACATAAAATTTTCTGTGTTTGTAACCCTTCTCTAAATTGAAAATTATTCTTAAATATAGCTCATTAAAAATAAAAACATAAATGTTATATTAGACTAATTTTTTTTTTTTTGATTTTTCGAGACAGGGTTTCTCTGCATAGCCCTGGCTATTCTGGAACTCACTCTGTAGACCAGGCTGGCCTCGAACTCAGAAATCTGCCTGCCTCTGCCTCCCGAGTGCTGGGATTAAAGGCATGTGCCACCACTCATGGCAGATTAGACTAATTCTTAAGCTATGCTTAAGAATTATTCTTAAGTTAGTCAAGATACTGTTCACTGATTAAACAAATACAAAGGAAAATCTTTCAAGGAAGTGGCTAGGGAGGCTAGCAGGTAATTCACTAAGTGTAAATCATCAACATCCGTTATGTAACAAAGTCTGAACTCAGGTCAACCACATGAAGATTATTTATTAGCCTGGAAGGGAACTTTGAGGGGTCTGACAAAGGTTTTCTAAGGATGTGAGAAAAGCAACAGGTACATGTGGAGAGAAATAACTAGTAGTGGTGCCCGTCTCAGGACAACCGGGTACTACACAGCAGAATATGTAACGAGGCACATGTCTCTGACATAAACTTTGAATCTAGGAATAAACCAATTCTTGCCAAACAGGGTTCAAGGTGTGGAACAGCCACTGTTTCAAGGTAAAGGCATTCTGCCTTCTATCTGGGGAGCCATTTTTCTTGTGAGGACCAGTGCCAGTTTTGTATCGGCCCGTAGAGACAGGCAGCTGGCAAGCTGCATCAACACTGGTAGAGCTGACTTGGAGGCCCACAACATCACTTCACAAACTTTCTCACCAACTTAAGAGGGCACATTCTCCAAGTCAGTCCTCAAAGCCTCACCAAAAAGATATGTTGGTGGGGATGTAAAGAACTGGAACCATTAAGGACTGTTGGTAGGAAATTGTGCACAAGGTCTGGGGTCTTAGTGTTTTATCTACCTAGTTTGTTCTATTGTACTATCTTCTCTCTAGTTAGCTCATTTTCAAGTCTTGTATACTTGTTCAGAACTAGTTTGAATTAGAAGTTGTTTATTCTCTCTGTAAGACCGTTCAAATTTTTATGCTTGGATCACTTCTTGGCCTTTTGGCTAAGATCAAGTGCAAATTTTTATGCTTGGTCTTATAATTGCCTGTTAGTTAAATATCATTGCAATGCCGTTAGAAAACATTATGAGGTAATTCATCAAAATTAAATTGGAATTACCATAGACTCCATAAATACTTTTACAGTATTTTCATCCACATGCTAGTTAATGTATGCATGGTGGGAAAATACTCTCATTACTGAATCACACCACCAATACATATTTTATTACTGACAATTGCGTGCATTTCTAAAATTCTCTGTTTTCTTTCTTTTTTCTTTTTTAGGGGACAGGGTTTGTTTGTGTAGCCCGGGCTGTCCTAGAACTCACACTGTAGAAAAGGCTGGCCTCGAACTCAGAGATCTGCCTGCCTCTACCTCCCAAACAGCCCTGGGGTTGGTTACAGGTGTGTATGGCCACATTCAGCTTTATACTTGGCTGCTGGGATTAAAAAACTCAGGTTCCCATGCTTTTCTAGCAAGAGAACTTCCCACTGGGAACTTCCTAATACATGCCTTAACTTGATCTACGTATTTGACAACATGTTGATAATTACCAATGGTGTGTGCCAAGTTTCTAAGATAAGGTTTTGGTATTTCTGAACCCCCTGCGCAGCCCAAGGGGATCTTGAATTCAAAATCCTCTTGTCCCAAACCTTCCATATGCCTGGATTATAGGCATGCTTGGTCCATTTAATATTTTAAGTCAAATGACTACATAAACATTTCCATAAGGCTTTAAAAATGCATTGTAGAAGCTGGAGAAATGGCTTGGTGGTTAAAAGAACACTTGCTGCTCTTAAAGAGAATCCAGGTTCAGTTCCCAGCAGACACATATGGGCTATCAACCAATGGTCACTCTAGTGCAAGAGGATCCAGTGCCCTTTCTTGGCCTCTGTAGGGAGGCACACATTTGGTACTTACATATACACAGGCAAAACAGCCATCCACATAAAAGAAATCTTAAAAAATAAATGTTTGTAGAAAAGATACATGAAAATTCTATCATACACTAAATGGGTACTTAAATGATGACTATTATGGTTTACACACACACACACACACACACACACACACACAAGTTTGTCTTCTGTGGTCTTGTTCTACCCTTTACACAAAATATATCATTTTATATAAGCGTGGCACATTTGTCAAAAACAATCGACATTGGTATAACAGTGTTACACTGAAATAGGTGAATAAACTAAGCTTATGCTACAATTCTATTTTATTTTATTTTGTTTGGAGGACACAAACTGCTATGGTACCATAGCATGACAAAATAAAGAAATAAAAAATAAGAAGAGAGATAATGAATCCAGACTAAATTATGCACTGAGCAGACAACGATGGGTGCTGCCTTTGTGTAGTTTTACTTTGTGCCACGTCCGATGAGAGTAAGGAAACAGGAACAGTTCTACAGGACAACAACAGAATAATTACGGGATATTCTATTCAAGCTAATTTAATCTAAAACCAAACTATGTCCATGTGGACTTAAAGTAAACTGCTCCTGTGTTTAGTACGTTTTATCCGACTACCTACCTTAAAAATCATAATACTTTCTACAGCCACGCTTCTACTGCAAGCATGACGCAGGGCAATGTCAACATGTCTAAACAGATACACTCCAAGAAGAGGATTCCCAAGTATTCTCAGTGGGGATGTTCCGACACTTAGCCCATTCTGGTAAACATCCACCACATCGCTCTGAGGAAGTGCCAGAAAGCAGAAATGTTCTTCCAGTTCTCTGCTGTGTCTTCCACCCTCACGCATCTCTGACCTACGTAAAAACAAATGACATACAGTTAAACTATTTCAGCTTATCAAAGAAATTACACACTACTGACAACAATCAGAGCTACTAGCTTCCACTAGGATGCCGGTGAGTTAGGACTAAAAACCTCCCGAAGACAAAGTTCAAGGTTAAGGTTACATGTCCAAGATTTATGGGTAGGCTGAAGAAGCTTGATGGTGAACAATTAACATTTACTAAGCACTTTTTTTTCTTTTTGGTTTTTCGAGACAGGGTTTCTCTGATAGCCCTGGCTGTCCTGGAACTCACTTTGTAGACCAGGCTGGCCTCGAACTCAGAAATCCACCTGCCTCTGCCTCCCGAGTGCTGGGATCAAAGGCGTGTGCCACCACGCCCGGCTTACTAAGCACTTTTAATGCATCCAGTACACAATCTTAAGAGTTATTACATGAGTTTTGGTCTCAAATATCTAACAATTTTTATTGCTATAAACATTTTTTTTTTAAAAGTTCAAAATACACTGAGTTACCTTATGTTTCACTTTGGCCAGAGTAGCAGTGATAGGGTGGAATCTCATCTTATTAGGCCCCATGGTATATGGAAACCCAGCTCTGTCCATCCAATCAAGCCCTCCAAGAGCACATACTACTCATTTTGTTGTATCTCTTATCATATCTCATTAATTCAGTTAATATTGTAAACTTATTCTTTAATTATATATTCTATGATGAAATGTGTCAAGTGATAGAATAGAAGTATTATTTTTTCAAATTTTGGAGGGAGGATGTCATGTACCATAACTACTATAATATAAAATGGTGTTCTTTATATAAATATACAATAGATACACACACACACACACACACACACACACCCTTCTGAATATTCTGTAGATTGGCCACTTCCCCCCCCCCCCACCTCCCCCCCATCCCCTGCAATGCCTCCTTATTCCTGAGACAAAATACAACTTAAATTAGACCAGCTCAGAATTTTACAAAGGCTGTTAAGTGTGTAAGTGACAAAACAACATAGCTCTTTCTTTAGATGAAAATCCCAGCATGTTAACCTTAGCAAGAAATGCATGCTGAAAGCTAGCACAGACTTGGCTTCTTGTACTAAACAGTTGTGAAACAAAACAACACAAAACAAAAAATTGGTCTCAGCCGGGCGTGGTGGCGCACGCCTTTAATCCCAGCACTCGGGAGGCAGAGGCAGGCGGATTTCTGAGTTCGAGGCCAGCCTGGTCTACAAAGTGAGTTCCAGGACAGCCAGGGCTACACAGAGAAACCCTGTCTCGAAAAAACCAAAAAAAAAAAAAAAAAAAAAAAAAAAAAATGGTCTCAAAGACCATTAAAAGCGATAATCCAGTGAATACACACATATGTAAGTAAAATAGTCATTGTTTATTTAGTCTTACTAGTCTTGACAGAAGATCAACAATTACAACACTCCCTTAGGCCACTGTCCAGCTAAGCACAAGCTGTGACAGACACTACAGTGCTGTGAAACTGAGGGAGCCCTGGGGCCTGGCAGGTGTCAGAGGCTGCATTATGAGGTGTTAAGAGGAAGAAGTCTTCCTAGAATTACATGCAAAGTGACACACCAAGTACTGATGTAGAAGCTGCAGCAAGTTTTCCAGAAGAGCAGCTAAGGTGACCGTTATAGGGAACACAGGCAGATACTCATCAGCTTTGTACTGAATATGTGGTCTGCAGGTCTCAGAACTGGTAGAGATTAACACCTCACTTCAAAGGACAGTCTACCTCATTTTAGTGGCTAATGCAATGAGTGACATTAAGGCTGATTCCCATTAATTGCCTGTCTGAGATCTTAGGGTCCTTAAGAATCTCGGTGAATTTACTCTGCCACTTACATTGACAGCATGGTTTGTAATAGAGAGAATGCAGACTGTACACGCAGGAGGGTTTGTTGATAATGTTACTTCTCATCACCTTGGCCATAGTTTATTTTAATCATTTTGTTTGTAGACATCACAATATTACTGCTGTTATTGTTTAGCTTTACTGAGTCAGGGTCTCTGTGGCTCAGACTGCCCTTGAACTCCTGATTCTCCTGCCTCCACTTTCTGAGTACAGGATTATAGGCATATGTCATCTTACTTGACAAGTTTTTGCAGTATTCTATTGACTGAAAATACATAATAATAAAAATCTCAAGCTTACAACCATAGCTAATCAAAGTCTTGTGTCAGCATTTGTGGTGAAATGGCTATGTTTCAATTTTATCAAATGATTCAGAATTAATTTGAAAACATTTTACAGTTAAATAGAATTTGAGATTGTAAAAATCATTAACAAAAAAAATCAGATTGTCGAACTATTTCTGGCTCTATGAACTATGTAAAAATTTGGCTTTTCTAACATTATTCAAACCTTAGAACAATGCCACACCGTCAAACAGAAGCTCTGAAACTTGTGAAGTGAGGAAAGTTCTGTGCAGACAGGAGAGAGGAGTTGGAGAACGGATTGAAATAAGACATAGGAGGGGCATGTGCCATTTGGTTCATTATTCTGCACAGCACAAAGACCGAGCATGGCATGTGCTGCACATTGACCTAGGTAGGAGAGCCAGAGACTGTACAACTACGCGCTGTGGTACCTGGGGGATACTAGTTGCTCCAGAATCTTTCTTTTTCTAATTTAATTTTTTTCTTGTGTATTTTATTATATTCTTTCTCCTCCCCAAAATTCTTCAAAGGTTTCCCTATCTCCCTGACTTCATCGACTTCATATTCTCTTTCTCTACCGCTTAAAAAAACAAACAAAAACCAAAAAACCAAAACCCCCCAAAAAAACCCGACAAAAAACAAAACCCAAAATAGAAACAAAAAGTCATTAAGACAAAAATTACTAAAACAAAACAAGTCACAAAAGAGTTCATTTTGGGTTTGTCGCCTCCCCAGCACGCATCAGTTCAAATAGCTGCTTTGTTAGGATTAATCTTTGTGTCCACTTCTTCTCTGAGCTGGGGCTGAATCAGTTTTGTCTGGTTTGAACCTGTCTATGTTTTGTGTATGCAGTTAGTCTCTGTGTATCAGTTCTGTTGTGTCTGCATGATTCTTTCCTTGGGGGCACACACCACTTCTGGCCTTTACTCTTAAGGTCAGTGAAGAATGCATCATTTGGTGTTTTAGCTCTCAATATAGCACTTCTGTGGCACGCTGTCCCCATCTGAAGTTCCTAAAACTCTAAAAGGAAGTTGTGCCAAGGGTTCAGCCTGTCTGTAGTTACATCTGTCTCAACACGTCTTCTTCAGCCATGAAAGATATCATGAGCTGGAACAGAGTTTTGTGTCTACAGTAATGTATAATAGTCAGGTAAGCACATGTAGAACTAACATATACCAGGTGATCTATTACTAGATTTTGTGCTAAAGGTTGTATCTATTTTGAGTATTTGACATACACACACACACACACACAGAGTGGAGAAGTTTCAGCAGGTAGAGTGCTTCCTGCGTGAGATCAGATTCTCAGCACCCACATACATGCCAGACATGGTGTCCCAAGCCTGTACATCATACTGGAGGGGTGGGGAAGTACTGCATCTTGTGGACTTTCTGGCCTGTTTTCCTAGCTGCAAGGTTCACTGAGAGACTGCCTCAAAAAATGAGGTGGAGAGAGATAAACTGAGATACATGCAGTATCATGCAGACATACATAACACAGCAGGATGTACAAATAGACACCATACACACACACACACACAAACACTTAAAAATATTTAGTGTTAAGAACTTTCTGAAAAATTTTCTGTTTTTATGCAGCAATCTTGATAAAGTTGTCAGAGCCTGATCCTCATATACTTTAAGCTCTGAGAGTAAAAAGCTTAAAAATCGACCCAGCACTCAAGTACTGACATTTTCAAATACTCTGGTTTGCTTGTCACTGTGGCCCTTTTCACTACTATATTATTAAGTACCAAGTGAAAAACAGTAAAGTTAGAAAACTCACTGACAAAAAAGCTAGTCTGCATAGAGTAACTAATGGCCAAGAGCAACAAAATCTCCAGAGATGGTGGAGTGTCAAGTAACATTGTACTGTCTTGTCAGTGCTCTGAAACCAACTACAAATATGGCTTAAATGCTTTACCCCAGTGCCTATGTCACAGTTACTTGCATCATCCCAATAGACTGCAGGACAACTTGCAAAGAGTAGCTAGACAGTCTATATGGCAAATATAGCAGAAATTTAACTGGCAATTAAAGAATCTATGACCTGTTTAGGTACTTGGTGTGCAGAAAGGAGAGAAGGCAAGCATTCCACCAGCTGTATGTCTGAGGTTCTTTGGAAAGCTTGACAGGGAAATCAGTAGTTCTCAAATCCTTCAGGTCCAGCTGGCTCAAATAATACAATCTCTGCTTTAAGCCTTGGGAAATGTGCCAAGAAATCTCAGGTGTCTAAAACTACAATTACTTTCAAACTCTCTAATCTCCCCCCACCCACTGTTGCTGTGTATACATGTTTGAATGTGTGTAGGTATGCATGCACATATATGCACAGGCATACAGAGGCCCAAAGCTGATAATCAGGAGTAATCCTCTATCACTTGCACATCTTGTTCATTTGACAGGGTCTCTCAATCAAACCCAGAACTCAGTGACATGACTAGCCAGCCAGCTTACTTTGGGGATACCCATCTCCACACTCCCAGGCTACAATTATAGGTAGGCCACCACATCCATCTGACATTTCTGGGGGACTGAACTCCACAATCTTCACATTCATACTGAAACTGCTTTAACCATGGAGGAACCTTCATGCCCTTGCAGCATAACTTACTACCCAAGCCTGGCAGTGGTGGCGCATGCCTTTAATCCCCCAGCACTTGGGAGGCAGAGGCAGGCGGATTTCTGAGTTTAAGGCCAGACTGGGCTACACAGAGAAACCCTGTCTCAAAAAAACAAAACAAAAAACAAAAAAGCCCCCCAAAACCAACAAAACAAAAAACAACCAACCAACCAACAACAACAAAACCCGTAACTTAATACCCTATCTTAAGAACTTAATCAGTCTGGCTACTATATTTTTTTGTCTGAGGTGTGACAGCAAAATCATACATAGATCCTGGAAACAAAACTTTTTTTTTTTCTAAGTTTACCACAGGGAAGCATATTATGGCTTTTCTCTGGAGTATCTGAATTAGCAGCACTCCAATGTTATCCCTTGGGGAAGAACACTATGATACTGCACTTGCTGTGACATCTGAGACAACTACAAACCAACTATGGGTGGTTAATGTATAGCATGTGGATACATGGGTAAAAGAATTAATCCAATCCCAGGCAGGATGGAACAGTACAGCATGAGATTTCACAGTGATGTAGCAATATGCAAGTTAGAATTATAAATAATTTAATTTTGGAATTTTGTGTTAGGTAGGTTTGGACCATGGTGAGTGTGGAAGCAAAACCATAAACTCAGCTGTACATGAAATATAGTCAGAGAACCAGGACTCAACAGTTTAATTAAGAAAACAAATTTGCTAAATCCTATGAGATAAAGCAGTATTTTTGTTTTCTGATATTTCTGTAACAAACTGCCACAAAGTAGGTTAAACAGCATATGTTTATCTCAGGGGAGTTATGTAGCTATTTAGTCTAATACAGGTTTCATCAGGTAAAACCAAGTTATCTGGCCTGTTTATTTCTAAGATTCTATAGGAAGATCCACCCCCTTGCTTATTGATAGAATTCAGTAATATTAGAGGAATGACATCCTGTCTCCTTGCTAGTTATTGATCCAAAGTCTTTTCCAGCCTCTACCTACACATTCCTTGGCTTATAATCCATTTTCTTCATCTTCAGTGTCAGCAAAGGCAGGCTAAGTCTCTTTCACAACCTGTCTTTCCCCAACTCCTTTATTGCTATCTCTTCTCTCTGATCTATGTTATCTTACTCCATTTGAAAAGAACTCATGTAATTAAGTCATATGCATTTAGATAATGGGCTACCCCACATTTTAAGGTCTATAAACTCAGTTACACCAGCAAACACTTTTTTTTTTGCCATGCAGGGTAACTCACAGGTATTAGGGAAGTCTTTGAGACAGTATATGAGTTTCTTTAAAATGTTTTTATGGGCATGAGTGTTTTGCCTGAATGTATGTATGTATACAACCTATAACTGGTGTTCATGGAAGCGAGAAGAGTGTTGGGTTCTTTGGAACCGGCGTTACGGATAGTTGTGATGCTAGGAATCAAATCTGGATCCTCTAAGAGCAGTAGGATTGAGCCGTCTGTCCAGCTCCATAGTGCCTTACTATGGACAAATTCTGAATTTAACTTTTCGAAAGTATTAGGAAGTCCCTTTTCCCCATGCTACCCACCTTTCCCAGGTCAGATGCTTCTTATGGTCATTAGATGGGACCAGCAACAATGAAGCTTATATGCCCTATGCATCAGCTACCAGGTGACAACATACCTCATCAAACCAGAATTCTCAAGCCAGCCTCATACCTCAAACCTTCGCTGACCTGTCTTAACTATACTTGCATATCTGTGAAACAGTAAATCAAGGAGAGGCAGTCTATGTACAAGAAGGAGGTGTGCGTAATGCAGGATGAGCTAGAATTATAAATTACTCGTCTGTTTAGCCAGCTGCCCTTCCTCATAAGCAACTCTGAACACAAACTCTTTCTACTGATTCTGCAACACACTCCCGTTCTCTAATCAGCCCACACAGAGAACCACCCAAACTTCCATCAATTTCCTAGAGCTCACCCCACACCCGTGAAGTGTGGGATGCCTTCCTTTCCAACAGGTATGGGTACATATCCATAGTCTACACATCCATTCAAGAAGCACATTACTAAGAGTTCAATTACCTACAACAAAAATACAACTGTAGTTAAAAAAAAATTCAGAGAGCCAATTAAAAGTTAAGAATGGTACAGCAAGGGCCAGTGTCAGATGGGCCTCATTATATCCTCCTAACTAGGTCAAATTTCCTGCCCTCAGAATTCCTAAGGCTCGTAACCATAGCAAGAGAACTTCAGACAATGGTTGAGACTAAGAATTTTGGTTTCCTGGTAACAAGTCTCTGAGACTTTTTTATCACATAAATTTGAATATATAATGACCTTTACCTGGATTTTAATTTGGCACTGCATTACTTTTCTCTCCATGCACTAAAAATATCTCTCCATCTGTGTGGCGCGTGCACGAACACACACATATACTACAGATGTATGTACTGCCATGCTCTGATTTTAATAATAGCTTGCTGGGAGGAGCTTGGGTCTTTATACTTTTGTAGAAAGTGCACTACAAAATGAGCCATTTCTCCAACTCCATGTAAAAATCCTTTCTTCCCCCACCTTTGAGACAGGTTTCTCTGTGCAACAGCCCTGGCTGCCTCTACTGGGATCAAACGTGTGTGCGACCATGCCTAGCAGAATTCTTTACTGTATAAATCTGAGTTTATCAGGATGAAAATATGAAAAAGAAGATATTTAGGAACTATCATGGGTGATAGATTTGTGCTTTGTCCATGCCTTGGTTAAATACTGTTCTTTTACTCATACAATCTTTGGAGAAGATGACTCTCTACATTAACCTTATAAGCCAAACACCATGGAGACGATGAAACAATCAGAAAACATCTCTTTTACTGAATCTCAATTTTTATTATTTTTAAAAGTGATCTTTCTTTGATTTAAGCAGGAAAAAGTCATGACATTAAATACACTGATATTTTGTGTATTAACTACTGTTAATGAACTCCATGGACTCTGTCCCAAGTCAGGTTATCACCAACCTCCCATCTGAGAGCACAGGGGAGTGTATTTGTAATTCTTGCCTCCTCAACTACAGTTTATTTTGCAATAACTTACTTGGGAATATCTCCTTTCCAGTACTAAATTCAGTTTCAATTGAATTCAAGTAAAGACAATCTACTGTCTTAAGAGTAATTTTGCCTGATCTCAGCTATCAGGCAGTCTTTCATATCAGGCGAAATTTATTAGATAACTACAGATCATCATGATGACCTGGGTTTATCCCATCTTGCCCTGATGTCCTTAGCACTGGGTCATCCAACAGGAGCCTCATTATACCAGGTGTGCTTTGTACCAGGAAAAAGGCATTTCCTTGTTCATATTGGCTTCTATTCCTCAGATACTACTATGCCAATTCTTCTCACTGGCATTTGCCCAAACTGTTATAATTCTACTCTTAGAATCAATCATGAAGTTGATGAGACTAGCGCTGGGATGACTCAGACTACACAGCTATGGTGGAAAATGTAAAACTGGACATTTACAAAAGCTTTAATCACAGTATCAAGGTGTGTACAATGTATAAAATGATACACTTTCCTAAAGATTTAACATATTTATAAATACTTAAAAATAGAAAAGAGGTCAGCTGCTGCATATTTGAGCAAATTTAAGAAGAATTAAATTTAGCTTTTCTCTTATCCACAATTCCACCTCAAGTTTCTAAACTTTTTCAAACAAAATACTTCTAAGGCTCCTAGGTCAACTCCTGATTTGAGCACTTCTACCTTTATTATAATATGCTATTTCATATCTCACTGCACATCTTGTTTATTATAACTTAAACTTTAAAGGTTAATTTTATTCACACTTCTATGTGTGAAATGCTGTGCTTGGTACAATACCTAACGAGTGTCCAAACTCATAGGTTCTTAAGAGCATTCATGTTTTTGCTAATTTAACACCTTCAAAGCATAGCCACGAAGCAGGTAAGAATGTGGACTGGCCACTTGATCTTCGACAAGGGAGCTAAAAACATCCAGTGGAAGAAAGACAGCATTTTCAACAAATGGTGCTGGCAAAACTGGTTGTTAACATGTAGAAGAATGCGAATCGATCCATTCCTATCTCCTTGTACTAAGGTCAAGTCTAAGTGGATCAAGGAACTACACATAAAACCAGAGACACTGAAACTTATAGAGGAGAAAGTGGGGGAAAGCCTTGAAGATATGGGCACAGGGGAAAAATTCCTGAATAGAACAGTAATGGCTTGTGCTGTAAGATCGAGAATTGACAAGTGGGACTGTCTTAGTCAGGGTTTCTATTCCTGCACAAACATCATGACCAAGAAGCAAGTTGGGGAGGAAAGGGTTTATTCGGCTTACACTTCCATGCTGCTGTTCATCACCAAAGGAAGTCAGGACTGGAACTCAGACTGGTCAGGGAGCAGGAGCTGATGCAGAGGTCATGGAGAGATGTTCTTTATTGGCTTGCCTCCCCTGGCTTGCTCGGCCTACTCTCTTATAGAACCCAAGACTACCAGCCCAGGGATGGTCCCACCCACAAGGGGCTTTTCCCCCTTGATCACTAATTGAGAAAATGCCTTACAGTTGGATCTCATGGAGGCATTTCCTCAACTGAAGCTCCTTTCTCTGTGATAACTCCAGCTGTGTCAAGTTGACACAAAAATAGCCAGTACAATTGACCCCTTGTCAACTTGACACACAAACACATCACTAGTAAGCCTCAACCCTTACATTCTTATTCATCCCCAAGATCTAAATAACTTTAAAAGTCCCACAGTCTTTACATATTCTTAAAATTTCAATCTCTTTAAAATATCCATCTCTTTTAAAATCCAAAGTCTTTTTACAATTAAAAGTCTCTTAACTGTGGGCTCCACTAAAATAGTTTCTTCCTTCAAGAGGGAAAATATCAGGGCACAGTCACAATCAAAGCAAAAATCAATCTCCAACCGTCCAACGTCTGGGATCCAACTCACGATCTTCTGGGCTCCTCCAAGGGCTTGGGTCACTTCTCCAGCCATGCCCTTTGTAGCACACACGTCGTCCTCTGGGCTCCAGATGCCTGTACTCCACTGCTGCTGCTGCTCTTGGTGGTCATCTCGTGGTACTGGCATCTCCAAAACACTGCGTGACCCCTTCAGTCCTGGGCCTTCAATTACAACTGGGGCTGCACCTTCACCAATGGCCTTCCATGGCCTCTCACAGTGCCGAGCCTGAGCTGCTGTGTGACCCCTTCATGCCTTCAAAACCAGTACCACCTGGGTGACGCTTACACATTACCAAGTCCCACTGCAGAAGGAGTACAACCTTGCCTATCTCTGGAACACAGCCTCTTTGTGCTTTCAGAAAACACTTCCCAGAAGATGTCACCTCAACGATGCTGGTCTCTTCTTAATCACCGCTAATTTCTTAGCTCCAGCTAACCAGCATCAATAGTCCCAGTAATGCAAAGTTTTTGCTTTAGTAGTTCTGGTATCTTGTTAATCACAGCTGATTCTTCAGCCCCAGCTAACCAGAACTACAAAATCTTCACAATAAAAACAGCAATGCCCCTGAAGAGAGTCTTTAATTTTCCCTCTGAAATTTCACAAACCAGGCCTCCATCTTCTGCACTGTTCTCAGCATTATCTTCCAAGCTCCTACACAACATCTGACAGAGCTCTTAACAACGAATGGATCTTCAAGCCCAAAGTTCCAAAGTCCTTCCACAGTCCTCCCCAAAACATGGTCAGGTTGTCACAGGAATACCCCACTCCTGGTACCAATTTGTCTTAGTCAGGGTTTCTATTCCTGCACAAACATCATGACCAAGAAGCAAGTTGGGGAGGAAAGGGTTTATTCGGCTTACACTTCCATGCTGCTGTTCATCACCAAAGGAAGTCAGGACTGGAACTCAGACTGGTCAGGGAGCAGGAGCTGATGCAGAGGTCATGGAGAGATGTTCTTTATTGGCTTGCCTCCCCTGGCTTGCTCGGCCTACTCTCTTATAGAACCCAAGACTACCAGCCCAGGGATGGTCCCACCCACAAGGGGCTTTTCCCCCTTGATCACTAATTGAGAAAATGCCTTACAGTTGGATCTCATGGAGGCATTTCCTCAACTGAAGCTCCTTTCTCTGTGATAACTCCAGCTGTGTCAAGTTGACACAAAAATAGCCAGTACAGGGACCTAATGAAACTACAAAGCTTCTGCAAGGCTAAAGACACCATCATTAAGACAAAAAAACCACCAACAGATTGGGAAAGGATCTTCACCTATCCTAAATCAGATAAGGGACTAATATCCAATATATATAAAGAACTCAGGAAGGTGGACTCCAGAAAGTCAAATAACCCCATTAAAAAATGGGGCTCAGAACTGAACAAAGAATTCTCACCTGAGGAATACCGAATGGCAGAGAAGCACCTGAAAAATGTTCAACATCCTTAATCATCAGGGAAATGCAAATCAAAATAACCCTGAGATTCCACCTCACACCAGTCAGAATGGCTAAGATCAAAAATTCAGGTGACAGCAGATGCTGGCGAGGATGTGGAGAAAGAGGAACACTCCTCCATTGTTGGTGGGATTGCAAGCTTGTACAACCACTCTGGAAATCAGTCTGGCGGTTCCTCAGAAAATTGGACATAGTACTACCGGAGGATCCAGCAATACCTTTCCTGGGCATATATCCAGAAGATGTCCCAACCGGTAAAAAGGACACATGCTCCACTATGTTCATAGCAGCCCTATTTATAATAGCCAGAAGCTGGAAAGAACCCAGATGTCCCTCAACAGAGGAATGGATACAGAAATTATGGTACATTTACACAATGGAGTACTACTCAGCTATTAAAAAGAATGAATTTATGAAATTCCTAGCCAAATGGATGGACCTGGAGGGCATCATCTTGAGTGAAGTAACACAATCACAAAAGAACTCACACAATATGTATTCACTGATAAGTGGATATTAGCCCAAAACTTAGGATACCCAAGATATAAGATACAATTTGCTAAACACATGAAACTCAAGAAGAATGAAGACCAAAGTGTGGACACTGTGCCCCTTCTTAGAATTGGGAACAAAACACCCAGGGAAGAAGTTACAGAGACAAAGTTCGTAGCTGTGATGAAAGGATGGACCATTTAGAGACTGCCGTATCCAGGGATCCATCCCATAATCAGCTTCTAAACGCTGACACCATTGCATACACTAGCAAGATTTTGCTGAAAGGACCCAAATATAGCTGTCTCTTGTGAGACGATGCCGGGGCCTAGCAAACACAGGAGTGGATGTTCACAGTCAGCTATTGGATGTATCACAGGGCTCCCAATGGAGAAGCTAGAGAAAGTACCCAAGGAGCTAAAGGGATCTGCAACCCTATTGTTGGAACAACATGATGTACTAACCAGAACCCCGGAGCTCTTGTCTCTAGCTGCATATGTATCGAAAGATGGCCTAGTCGGCCATCAATGGAAAGAGAGGCCCATTGGACTTGCAAACTTTATATGCCCCAATATAGGGGAATGCCAGGGCCAAAAGAATGGGAATGGGTGGGTAGGGAAGTGGGGGGCGCTATGGGGGACTTTTGGGATAGCATTGGAAATGTAATTGAGGAAAATATGTAATAAAAATATTAAAAATTAAAAAAAAAGAATGTGATATAAATGCATCCATCATTAGTCTTATTAAAGCTGAAAATGTGTTAAAAAAAAAAAAAAGAATGTGGACTGGCACCTTGTTGGAGCCACTTGTTTTACTTAAGACTAAAGATAATAAACTATTCTCTAAGAGGAGAGGTTGAAAGGAAAGGCAGGAATGAGTCACTTATTTCCTTTCATCTCCCACTCAGTCACTCTCTTCTGCTAAGCACTCTTTTCATTTTTCCTTTCCACCCATGGCTTCAAGCTTTAGATTGTTGCCCAGCACCACGGAATTTTAAAAATGAGTTTAGGCACTGACTATGTGGCCACACTCAATCTTACACTATGGACATACAGAAAAGATAAAAAATCCCCACCATAGTACAGGACACACACTCCCTCTCCCCCTCCCCCCAACACACAGTGCTAAGTTCTGTGAAGTTCTTTAGGAAAAGGTTTTTGTTTAACTGGACAAGTACCTAAGAAAATTACACAATTGTCTGCCATTAGAAATGCTTTAAAATGTCGTGCACCACTAAGTAGCTGCTCAATTTTTTTGGGTAGGGGGGAGAGGGCTAAACAAGAAACAAAACTGGCTGTAAGAAAAAAAAATTGTCTCAAACCACCGCTTGAAAGAAGAGTCGGTGATAAAGTTAGTCTTTGTTCAAACTACTCTTCAAGGAGTTCCAGACCTCCCTGCTGGGTTTGCCACTTTCCTGAGTTCCAACTCACAGAAGCTTAGCTTCGCCTTCGCCTCACAGCCATTCTGGGCAAACTGGCCAAAGTCAACACTCTCAAAGTCTCACTTTTTCTCAAGAGCACCCAGCTCCGCCCCACGCAGCTGCTTCCTGACCTGTTGCTGAAGGTGCCTACTTTAATAAGACTCCTAACTCAAATGCAATGTTTTTCTCTCTCCCCCCAGCAATGGCTGAGGTTTACAGCTTGCCTTCAAACTTTCAGTATTTCCTCTCTAGCTACTGCAATGGTCCACGAGCTTAAAAAACAAAAACAAAAACAAAAACAAAAAAAAAAAAACACTTGGGAGGCAGAGGCTGGAGTTCAAGGTCCCCTCCTATTAACAGCAAGATGGAGGCCAGGCTGAGCTTGTGAAATCCTTCCTCAAAACACCAAGAGTTGGGTCAAGACAAAAGTGTTGCTTTTTTATTTCTTTGCAACTTCACTTTTGTAAGCATAAGGAACCACAAAACTGATGCTTTATAAATGGCTCACAGCGGGAGAGCTGAACCTGCCACCTGACAGCACTGGGTGCCCTAGCTGGAGCAGTGCTGGAGAGCTCACCCTAGTGGGGAGGATCTAGGACAGCCAGCAGCCTGACCAGCTCAGCTACCAACCAAGCCCAGACCCAGGGCTTGGAGTAGCCCCTCCCCCAAATCTACATAATTAGTGAATGGTTGGGATGCATGAAAAGGGCTGGTGGTCCTCCTGACCTGAAGCTGCAGGATATTCATGATGCAGGGTAACATGAGAACCAAGTAATTGCTCTCAGTGAGGAGCCAATATTGATGGTGTCACATATGCCACAAGCCTCAAACCAGACCAATGACTCATTATATCATTGCAATGAGCTTTCATCAGTGAAGATTTGTGGATGGGGGTGGGAAGGTGTTGGGGACGGGAAGGTGTTGGGGTCATTATTGTGGGACACACCAAATCATTACAGTTTCCACAACAAGATGTTTTCTCTATGTACACAGATGTGAAACGAAGAATCAACACTGGACCATCCGACGATGACTTAAAAGTATTATAAGAGATTATGGGAGGGAAATAAATCTGTATTTTTAAGTCAATATTTGTGTGTCTCTATGAACGTATACACATATATTCATGTACACATGCTGTGCACATCTGTAGATGTCTGTGGTTGATATCAGACCATCAGACAGCTTTCTCGACTGCTCTCCACCTCACTTTTTATTTTTTAGAGCAGTGGTTCTCAACCTTTCTAGGCTGAGACCCTTTAGTACAACTCCTCATGTTGTAGTGACCCCAACCATAAGAATATTTTTGCTGTTACTTCATAGCTGTAATTTTGCTGCTGTTATAAATCATAAATATCTGTATTTTCTGATGATCTTGGGTGACCCCTGTGAAAGGATTGTCTGTCCCTAAAAGGGTTGTGACCCACAGTTGAGAACTGCTGTTTTAGAGTTAGTTCCACTCAATGAACCTGAAGTTCATCCATTTGGCTAGGCTGGTTGTCAATGGGCCCCAGGGATCCACCTTATCCCTTACTGCCACCTCCTCTGCTGTGCCTGACTCTTACCCGGGTGCTGGAAATCTAGTTCAGATCTCATGCTTGCACTACAGGCACTTCACCTGCACTTTACCCATCTCCCTAGCCCTGCCTTAAATAATCCACACTTACCTTCTTAGCAGTTTCAAGTGACAGAAGGAAGTTAATTCACATGACTCCACACAACCTCAAGCATCTTCAGTCACACCAACTTACCTCTTAGCAGCAAACTGTTTTTCCAGATATTCATTTCGAACCAGTTTTGTCTCCCCAAACTGCCATGTGAACTGCAGGTCACAGCTTATATCCAGCCTGCACTGCTTCAGAGTGCCATGTATGAAACCATACTCTCTAGTGTTGGTGTAGCAAGACGACAAGTAAACTGAGGGGAAGGAAAGAAGAGGGCAACAGTTATGTGTGTTTAAAATGGCATTGCACAACTGTACAGTGACAACAGACAGCATAGCTGATGGCTTGGAAATCTCATTAACAAACAAAGGCAAGAGTTGGCAGTTACATTGTATCGCAGTAAAGTGGACCTCTCAACTTGATGTAAGGGAAAACACGATTCCCACCTCTCTCCACATACCTGTTAGTTATTGATGGTTAACACATACAGGCATAAGATAGCCCTAGAACTTAAGTGATTACTTTTTAACTTAAATACTTAAATCAGTGACTCCACAGTGTGACTAATGAGTAATTACACTAACCTGGTGGCTTGTGTTAACCCTTCTTGGTATTTCCCATCCAAAGGTAAAGTGCATGTTGAGAATATGGTTCAACCACTAAACTGTTTCAAATCGGCAATAGCACTGGGTGTCCCCATCACGGTAATGTGGTTCTGCTGCTCAGCACCTTCCTTCCTCAGCATCTGACATGAACCGTAGTCTAAATTTTGGCTATTTTAATAGCTGTGTAGTGGTATGTAAGCGTTTTTAAACTTTCAGATCTCCAATGACGAAAAGATGTAATCCACCATTTTATACAGTTTTCTAGCTCTTTGGTGTCTGACTCAGTCTTTAGTCTATTTTCTCACTGCTGCATTCAAGGGTTCTTTGCATACTTGAGTTAACAGTCCTTTATGTTTTACAAATAGGTTCTCAAAGTCTGCAGCTTTGCTTCTATTTTTTTTTTTTGTATAAAATTCTAACTTCATGATCATGGTTATATTCTTCCTTACTAGCTAACAGGATGGACATGTTCACCTGCCATCCTCCTTCTGAGTCACTACTGTAGTATAGAACAGTTGAAGTACTTAAGTTTCTGCAGACTGTCAATAAGGGTCTGACTTCCAAAAGCTGAAATCCACAGCACATTCTGTAGTACCATATATCAAGCTTTTCTAAAAGGTCATTATTACTCAGATAACAATATTTTCATTTTTTAAAATGCCTCTACTCCAGTGAACTTCCTGAGCTTTGTAAGGTTTTGCTATCAGTAGTGGAGGTTTTGTGATCCTAAAGGAAATGGTGGCCAATTTTATGTGCCCATCAGTTGTCTGATGACTTGATTAGAATCCTTGGCAAATGTCTGGTGGCAACTGCAAGTAATTATGAATGATAAGGGAGCAATATAGCAGATTGCTCTTTTCAGATCAACTCTGTACAAAAAGAAAAGAATGGTACTAGAAAAGCAATTATTCACAACCGAACGCCATGGAGTGTGTGTCCTTCCGGTTCTGGGATGAGCTCCTCAGGGTGCTTCTGAATGTGTTCCAAAGCGTGTTCCATCTCATTATTTCAAAAACAGTAAAACACTGTCATACTTGTCAACAGATACAATCCCACTCTCATCTGTTCTGCATGCCGACAGAAGTTCATCATTATGCTCTATGCAAAAGCCCCCCCCCCCAAATTTCACATCTATTAGCAAAGTGACATGAAATAATCAGGTACCTTTCCATTTGGGAACCAGACCAGGGGTTGCATCCATTGTACCATGAGGCCAGCACCAGGACTACCTTCAAAGCTGAGCTCCGTTCCACTGGCAATGCATTTCAGAGCACACATTTTCAATTTTAGTAAGTCCAGCTAAGTCAAGACTTTCTTAGTTTGTGCCTTTGGCACTATAACTGAGTTACTATTAAATCTAAGGCCATCTAGACTTTCTCTTATGTTAGCTATCTGAGGTTGTTTTTGTTTTGAGACAGGGTCACACTGTCAGCTTGGCTGTCCTGAAACTATGTAAAGCAGGTTGGCTTCAACTTCAGAGATCTACCTGCCTGTGTCTCTTGAGTGCTGGGATTAAAGCGCCCGGCAGCTTTATGTTGTGTTACTCATGTTCAGTTGTCCCTAAAACTGCTTCTGTGCATCAAGTGTTGGTTCTTTTGGATTTCTTACATCAGCAATCATGTCATCTATGAACAAGGATAGTTTTACTTCTTTCTGTCCAATTCTTTGACTTTCTGTATTAAGATGAAAAAGGATAAAATAGACGTTTGTGACCTGACCACAGGGTTTTAAACTCATTAGTTGTAGGCTTTTTACAAACATATGTTGACTATTCGTTATTTAAGTGGTTGAGAACAGGTATTTCACGTCTCCGACTTTCCTAAACCATTAAGACATCATGATGGCAATGTAAAGTTGTGGAAGTTACAACAGGCTAGTTCTCAAGTCACTTCAGAACTCAGAACTTCAGGTGAAAAATACCAAACCTGTATCATGAAACTGGGCATCCTCAAGTACCAAACTGGCTTTACAAATGCTAGTTTGTGCCTATTGCTATAATTGTGTTTTTCTTTTATATACTCAGAGTATAAACCATCTTCTAATGTTTAACTACTCATACATCTCTAGGGGACTCATTCCAACTGATAATAAGGCAAAAGTCAATGAATTTTAAAAAATGACGTTTGTTTGTTCATCTGTGGGAGGTCTCACTTTCTACCATGTGGGTTGGGTTCTGGGAATGAATTCAAGTTATCAGACTTGGTGGCAAGTGCTTTTGTTCACAGTGCTATCTCACTTGCCCTGACATTTATCACATACTGTTGAATTTATCTTACCAACATTCTCTGAGGGTTTTGCATGTACCTGAATGATGGCTTACACAAAAACAAAGCCCAGATCATTGATGTTTTGGTATTAGGGTGATGATGGACTCAAAGACGTAGGATGCATGACCTTAATTCTATCTTCCTTTTTTACTGTTATTAACTGAAGTAGAATTACATCACCTTCCCCCTTCCCACTCCTCTTCCCAGCCCCTCCTATGCTCTGTGTTCTCAATGATAGCATCTTTTCATTATTTTTATATAGTGTGTACAAATATATAGAAATACAGCTTGCTGAGTCCCTTTTTGTTTTGTGTACATGGTTTCAGGTTTCAACTGACAAGCAGGAAGGAGGTTCATCCCTAATTCCCCCTCCCAGCTAACATTAGTTGCTTATAGTTCTTTGCCTAAGAGTGGGACCCGTCAAAAATTTCCTCTTTGTATGTTAACATGGCTGATGTTAAAGGCATGCACCTGGCTTGAGTCTGTCTTCTTAAAAGAGATTACTGAGAATTAGTATAATTTATTCCCTAAATATATATGAATATTCACCAGTGAACCTATTTTAGGCCATGTGCTGTCAGTGTAGATGAGTAACTGTTACTTTGATTTCCTTAATAGAGACGTATTCAGATGGTCTATTTTCTCCTCTGACTTCCTGTGTATATGACGTTCCTACCTGACTATAGGCCTGTATGTGGAGGTCAGAAGACAACTGAGTAGTTGCTTCTCTTTCACTGTGGAGTCTGAGGCCTGAACTAAAGCTGTCAAGTTTGTGCAGCAAGTACTTTTGACCTGCAGGTAAAAGGCCATCACACTGGCCTTGTCCATTTCTTTGTGTGAGTCTTGCTTACTGTATATGTAAGACCTTGCACATTTCATTTAGTATATACATCTGTGGGTAGAGTTAGTAATTTATGATAATCTATAGTGACGATCTTTTTTTTTTTTTTTTGAGATAGGGTTTCTCTGTGTAGCCCTGGCTGTCTTGGAACTCACTCTGTAGAACAGGCTGGCCTCGAACTCAGAAATCTGCCTGCCTCTGCCTCCCAAGTGCTGGGATTAAAGGCGTGCACCACCACTGCCTGGCCTCTTCTAATTTATAATACTGACAATCTGCATTCTCTCCTCCCCTCTGTCCATCTTAGTTATCCTGGGTAGAGGCCTATTAGCATTATCTTTTCAAAGAACCTGATTTTGTTTTGTTTTTGAATGCCTACTAATTCTCCTTTTCAAGTTAATTCTTCTGGCTGATGATCTATACCCACCCTGTTTCCTAAGGTGCAATCTAAGCTGATGATCTTGCATGTTTCTCTTCTACTATATGCACTGAACGATGTGCATTTTCATAAGCACTGTTTTTCTTGTGTCCCCCAAATCTTGTGTTTTCACTTTGACTTTGTTCAAGTTTCCTTAAAGATTCCCTTGTTATGTAGTCTTCGACCTATGTTGCTTAATAAGTGTAGCTAATTTTTAAATATCTTGGGATTTCCCAGGCAACTTTTTGCTATTTCTTTTTGTTTGCTTTGTTTTTTTCCTTTTTAAAAAAGATTTATTTATTTTATGTCAGTACACCGTCACTATCTTCAGACACCAAAAATGGGCATCGGATCCTATTACAGGTGGTTGTGAGCCACCATGTGGGAATTGAACTCAGGACCTCTGGAAGAGCAGTCAGTGCTCTTAACCCCTGAGCCCTCAACTTTTTTGCTATTTCAACTTTTAAATTTATTCTGATCTAAGAGGAGGCTTTGTATGAGGTATTTCTGATGAAGGAGTGTTGAATTTTGAAATACAATAGTGGATTTATATATTTTTCTTACACTTTTATAAAAATTTGCTTGAGTTTTTGTTTTAATTACTATGTAAAGAGGAAGGTTTTGAACCTGTGGAGAACTTCATGACTTAGGATCCCAAGTGTATCAACAAGTCTGCTTCTCATTTGGCTCTTCATTCTACTTCATTACTTTGAAGTAATTTTCTAATTTTTAGTTTGTTTCAAGATTATAATTGCTTACTGAAGCATGTTTATGATGGTTTCTTTAAAAAAGTTGTCTTCTAGGAGAGAGAAAATAAATTGTCTTCAACAGAGTGGACCTGGGTGTCTCAACCATGCCACAGGGCAGGCCTCATGTCCAACACGAAATGGACTCCGTGTTTTTTTTGAGCTTTTTTGTTATGGTTACTGCTTTCTGTCTTTTTGGTTTCTTTGGTCTATATTCTCTTTTCTTTTGAGAACAAAAAATAACAAACATGAAGTTTAGTGGATAGGGAGGTGAAGGGGATCTGAGAGGACTTGAGGAAGGGAAGAATATGCTCAAAATAGATCATGTGAAAAAAATTAAAAAATAATTGGAGTGTTTTCACATAATCCCAACATGTGTGTCACTATGGTACTGCAGTACTGATTGTTTACAGAGCAGTTTTACTTAGTCACGTTGAGGTTTTCCTGAACAGTGGTAAAATAAAAAGACTGTCTTATGTCTTGGGCATTCTGAGACTCCAGATGATATCTAGCCTTGATTTTTAGCACATCTACTGAAACCATGCAGCTTGGGGAAACTGTTGATAATCAAAGTGAACAGTTAGCCCCACAAGGCAGACCTGCAGCACTCATGGTTCTCTTTAGGGCTTACACCAGGACTCTGGGGTGTGGGGTGTGTCCCATTGCTACTGCAAGCAGGAAAAGCACATGCAACATACCTACTCAGCCTCCAGTGCTTTGTGTAGGCACTGCTGCCTGAATGTGGTTGAAGGCTAAGCTTTCAGCTTTCAGCACTGCTCCCCTCCTGAGAAGGGGCAACTCAGTGCCACAAGAGCAAGGGTTTGGGGCTGGTGAGATGGCTCAGTGGGTAAGAGCACCCGACTGCTCTTCCGAAGGTCCAGAGTTCAAATCCCAGCAACCACATGGTGGCTCACAACCATCCGTAACGAGATCTGGCGCCCTCTTCTGGAGTGTCTGAAGTCAGCTACAGTGTACTTACATATAATAAATAAATAAATCTTAAAAAAAAAAAAAAAAAGAGCAAGGGTTTGGGTGGGGTGGGGTATGGAATTTCCTGATGCTGTAGAGCAAAGGATGGCAAAGATGAATGGTCCAGGCTCTGTGCTTGGTCACTACTGGTACAAAGTAAGAAAATGATAACCTGGTTGTAATTTAGGCTTCCTACTTGGCTTCTTCTGACACCACATTTGGTGGCAAGGGCACCTTCTCTACTGACAAAGGTGTAGTGGTCACGCCATCATCCAAATTCCTGGTGTTTTATCTAATACCTAATAGCTCCCACTTCTTAAGCTACTCCACTTTAGTGCCATGGCAATGAAAATAAGATTTTTCTTTTTTAAATTTCTTGCAGGAGAAGCCTATGCCAATTGGTATTTCTGGGTGGTAGGCACCGTCTAGTTGGAGCAAACACCGAGTCCAGAAGACACACTGTCAACTATTCTCTAGCCTCATGTTCCTCTTTTTTCTTCCTACTTTTGGAACTTCTCTTCCATCTGTTTTACATGTAAAATCCAAGGGTTTTAGTGTAATGACTGGGAAGACTAGAAACTGTGTCTACTCCATTTTGTGAGGCACACACGTATTTGAGAAGCCAAAGATTTAACTTAACCTAGTTTAATACTTGGTCAGAATAAACGAACCAGAGAAACAGAATTTTTATAGAAAGTCTCTTCTATAGAAATGTCACCTGGTTCAGTCGTCCTCCTGATCTTTGGAATGGTGAATTTCTTCCCAGCACTGGCTTCTGCGTCCATAGTCCACAGAGATTCACTGTCTGGGCTCTTGTACTTATCATTATCGTTTATTTCCATGTTGTTGGAGGTCTAAAATCAACCCAAATTAAGTTATGATCATTAAATACGCGTTTTACTTATGTACTGCCATATAATATGGTAGCAACCTGAAAGTCTTCAAAGAAAACAGAGCAAAAAATACAATCTGAGCCATACATACTGCCAACAGGTTTCAGGTACAATTTGCCAGCTTACCGCAAGTAGAAAAATGAATAAATTCAAAACATGTTCTGTATATAACTTTTTGAAGTTTCCAACAGATTACTCCCTTGTAATTTACTACATTACAAATGAGCAACCAAGCCTCTCTCTTCCTGAAAAGTTTAAACATTTCTACCAATACTTTTTATAAACATAACAAAATTCTTGCTAAATATTCTATTCTGTAAAAGTTCATCTTTCTTACCACACTTATATTTTCTTTAAATCACAATTCTTGGCTTTAGGAGAAACTTGGGAGTCATACATTACTTATTGATGACTATCCCTATACTTAGGTGATAGGCATTGTTCAATTGCTTGTTGTTCCACAAGACAGATGACAATGTTTAACTCAGGCTAGTATCAGTGAAGACACTCCTCCTTTCATCTGTCCTTCTCCTCCAACCAGACTCCTCAAACAGATTTTTTAAAAAAGCTTTCTTTTTAAAATTTTTTTATTTTATTATTTTCTGTGTACTGTATTGTATGTATGTATGTATGCATGCATGCATGCATGTATGTGTATTACATGTATGCAGGGCCCACTGAGGTCAGAAGAAGGCATAGGATGCCCTAGAACTGGACATCTAGCTTGGGACCTTGGAGGAGCAGCAAGTGTTCGTAACTGCTGAGCCCTCTCCCCAGCCCCTCAAACACTGATTCTTTCTCTCTCAAACTGGTTATTAAAGGAAGTTATGGGGCTTCCATACAAAGACATTCCATAAACCACCATTTCCTATGGTTATGAGCTGCTCGATGCCAACTGCTTAGCTCAGACACTAAGTCACAATGCCAATTATGATTTATTAAATTCTGCAGCCAAGTCACAAAAGGTAAGAATGTGTATAGAGGTTTACAGAGTACCCCCTCCCCCCAGTCCCTACCCTTTCTGTGCCCTCTGTAAGAGACCTTGTGATGTTCCAACCATAGGTAAGAGTAGGAATGAGCAAGACAATGAACCCTTCATCTGTTCACAGTGGCAAACACTAGTGAGCCTTGTACTCTCCATACAAGGTACAAGAAAGGCAAGCAGATGTCTGTGAGTTCAAGGCCAGCCTCGGCTTCACAGTGATTTCAAGATCAGTCAGGACTACATACTTAGTGAGACTCTGTCTCACAGAAAGAAGAGAGTATCATCTTTACAATATCCAGCAGCAGTAGTAAAAGCCATGTCCACTTGTTAGCTTAGTAATGAGAAAGAAAATAATTCAGAGAAATGTATAAAAACCTCTCATTTATTCATGGTTTATTATCAACAGCAAACAAGGTATGGAGCAGCTAATATACCTGAAGAAAGACCCAAGTGTGCCATCCTGTTATTCCAGTTAAATTATGCACTCAGAGAAACTGAGTGATTCCAGTTGTATGCTTTCTCTAGTAGAATTTACTACTAAATTTAAGAATGTTTCTTAAATTAACTCACTTTGTTTCTTGGTGTGTAGGACAATATAGTATCACAAAAAGCTACTTTTAAAGTTGATGAAGTTATTTGAGAAACAGGTGTTCAATATTCTCCACTAGCTAAGTTACTATTGTTTCTTTTCAATTAACAACTTTCTTTTAGACCAGTCCAAATAGACCAGTCACATTCATAAGAAGTCTTTTATACTTATTTTTAAAATTTTTTTTTGAGTTTTTCAAGACAGGGTTTCTCTGTTTAGCCCTGGCTGTCCTGGAACTCACTTTGTAGACCAGGTTGGCCTCGAACTCAGAAATCCACCAGCCTCTGCCTCCCGAGTGCTGGGATTAAAGGTGTGCACTACTACGCCCGTCCGGCAAGTCTTTTATACTTATGTATCATGGACTCAGAACCTTTACATTACATTTATCCTTTTAATTTTTGTACTCATGTAAAAATGTATAGCATATATTATAGAATATATTCAGTAGTCCTATAACTATATATATATATATATATATGTATATGTATATTTATACACACATTGTTTACTTTTATATGCTTAAAGTGAAATCAGAACGTTTTCCTTATATGCTTAATCTAAAAAAAATCAAAGGTAAAAAAAGGTTTATTTTTATATGGTTAAAATAAAAGAGTTGAATCTCAAGGGTTGTGGTGATGTGTCCTCTGGAGCACTAGGACCCTCCTAGGTGAAGAGTAGAGTAGGAAAAGGAATAAATCCTAAAGTCATCAGTAACAAGCAATGAACAATAGATGTAAGACAACTAAAGAACATATGAACCAAAACCTAAGTTGCTCATAATTAAAATGTCTATTCTATAGGTTTTAAAGATGCATATTAACAAGCTTGAGCCATTATACTTAAGGATTAGATAAAACAAATTCTTGGGAAAATATAACTTATAAAAATAAGTAAAAATAGATTTTGAAAGGTATTATTAGGAAATCATAATATAAATTTATCTCTAAAAAAGCAAGGGTCATTTAACAATAGGAAAAATACTAATTTTTACTAGAGTGGCAATTTCAACAGATACAGAAAGAACAAGTGAAACTTAAAATTCATTTATATTTTATAAAACTTAACAGATAAGAATAGAAACATCTATAACCTGACTATATATATATATATATATATATATATATATATTCTACTAAAGGAAGTTGGAAATGTAAAAACCATTCTCCTTAACATCAAGAATAAAATAAGGATACCTGCTTTTACCACTTCTCAACAGTGTACTGGAGTTGCTTATAGTGCAGAAGAAATAAAATATAAGAAGAACTTTTAAAAAGTAATTGGGAAAAGTGATACTGGGTGCCAGGGTTTAGCAATTTTCAGGGACTGACAGAGACTGACTCAGTTCCTGAAAGAAAGCTGGGACCCAAATGCCAAGCAAGTTATATAGAATGTTGGTTGGAAAGGCAAATGTAATAATGGATTAGAATTCTGGTTCTACTGCACAAAAAATTTTGCACTGAGCAAAGTGCCAGGCTTCTCTCTGTAGCGGATCTATGTTATAGGGATACAGGACGTGGCACAATACTAACTGTAAATGTAGATCCGATTCCTTTTTATGGACCACCTCAAGTCTATTGAGAAGTACAATATTGTAAGAACAAACAGAAGTCAAATATTGGCACACCTCTAGTTCTTCAATTAGCCAGCGAGCACGACATTGGCAAGTCTTTCTTTATAGCACATTATCTTGTATGTATAATGAATGTTTACATATTTTTCATAGACAAGTTGATGGCAAAAGAAATGAACTCTTAAAAGTTGAATAGTTGGTCTAGAGATGTAAACATCTCAAGGTCTACTTTTTCCACTAATTTACTTTTTAACCTGAGCATGCACGCTTGGGTGTGGTGGGATGTGTATGTTCCAAAGTGTAGAGGTCAGAGGACAACCTGGGGGAACTAGTGCTAAGCCACTGTTAGGCTCCCTCACAGTTAATTTTATTTTTATAGGATTATCCTTACAAATCAGGAATATAAGTTCTTAAGACTATTAGTTATAGTTGAGAAATTGCTCAAAACAAACATAGACTACCATTCCTAATCAACTGCCACAAAATATTTCAGCTGATCACCAATGAGTATCACTGGGAGAACAGTTTCAATTGAACAACTCCAAGAGTCCTGGGTTTCCTTTAGTAAGACTTGCCAGCTATCGGAACAATAGAGTTGGAGCTGGAAAGAAGGCTCTGTGGTTAAGAGTGTTTATTGCTGTTGCAAGATTCAGTTCCCAGCACTCACACAGCAGCTCACGACTGTTTGTAACTCTGGTTCCGTGGGACCTGATGACCTTCTTTGGCACTATATGTACATGGTGCACTTAACAAGCATTCAAAACATAACCTGTCAATAATTTTTAAAAAATAGTTTGGTGTAACAGAACCTCATGGTCCACTACAACCAAAGTATTTAGCATTCAGCTCTATGTAGAAGGACATGGCTTCCCCAGTACAGATTAAAACAATTTCAATTCCAAAGGGCTAGAGCTAAATTAAAACTACATTTCCTGTTTTCCGTTATGAAAACGGAATATTTTTCTCCACCCTACTGTCTCCATCATTCCAGACTCCTCTACTCATCTTGATTCTCCATATTCCTATCAACAGTTTTTAGGTAAACTTGACTGTGTAAGAAACAAAGTTGACCTGGGTTGTGTTTGCCTTAGCCTAGCTCACTTTTCTCTACCCCCAGTTTACTCTGATACTGTTACTCCACTTGAAGGGCATTTGCAAGAACCTCAATGACTTCCACATCAGTGTCTTACACTCATAAGTAACTTCTGACTCAACGGATCTGGCTCCCTAGATTTGAGAATTCGACCAATATGTTTTTGAAATAATATAGTCATTCCCCAGAAGTATATGACTTACTAATTCTGATTTTGTAGCTTTATATACTTTTTAGACATTAATTTCTTAGCTTCATAGTAATAACTCATCTTTCTCAAATTGGTCTTCACAATTGCTTTAATTTTTACTGAATTCAGAAGATACTTTTAATTACTTAAAAATATTTCATCAAAGTATAACCTCTGAAAACTTGATTAGGAAAAAAAAAAACTCCCCAAACATCTTGAGGCTGAGGTATGAAGCTAATGGTAAAGAAACAGCTAAGTGTGTATAATAATGCCTCAGGCTTGGTCCCCAGCATACAAGTCTTAGTATAACACACAAAACCCTGAGGTTTAAATTTGGCTTTCATTATCTGTGAGATTGGTTTACTCTTATTTTCCTGTGAATCAGCCTAGTTTTCTTCCACTACTAACTTTTTTTTTTTGTTTTGTTTTTTTTTGTTTTTCGAGACAGGGTTTCTCTGTATAGCCCTGGCTGTCCTGGAGCTCACTTTGTAGACCAGGCTGGCCTCGAACTCAGAAATCCGCCTGCCTCTGCCTCCCGAGTGCTGGGATTAAAGGCATGCGCCACCATGCCCGGCTCACTACTAACTTTTTAAACACAGAAATTTGTCTTTTAATGACTTGTAAAGCCTCTATACAGAAATTGTCATGATACAACATATCTCTTCTTTTATGTGGAATTTCACTGACTCTATGATCAGTTTAGGGAGAAAAGATACTGTTATGTCGTCTCCCTGTCTGTGAAGGTCGTATATTCTCCCCTTTATTCATGTCAGTATCTTTCAGTAAAGCTTTATTTTTTAATGTATTCATTCTATCTTATGAGCTTTATATTACTATAAGTAGCATATTTAAAAGCTACATCTTGGAGATGGCAAGATGATTCAGTAGGTAAACTATCCCCAGGATGGTGGATCCACATAATGGAAGAAGAGAATCAATGTCTGAAACTTGTCCTTTTGACTTCTATACACACACACATACCCCCCCCCAAAATAATAGCAATCAACAAACACAGCTCTTTGGTATCTCTCTACATCAATGGTCTCGATTCCCCAATAAAAAGACAGAGACTAACAGAATGGATGTGAAAACAGGATACATTTGGCTGCTGCATCTAAGAAACACACCTTGACCTCAAAGATAGAGATCTTCTCAGGGTAAAAGGACTGAAAGAGATACTCCAAGCAAATGGATCTAAGCAAGATGGTGCACCCATTATAATATTTGAAAAAATAGACTTAAGACCAAAAGTAATCAGGAGAGATAGGGAAGGACACTACATATTCAAAGAAAAATCCACTAAGAGGACACCTCAATTCTTGACATGTAGGCACCAAACATAAGGGCACCCATATTTAAAAAAAGAAACACTATGACAGCTTAAATCACATATTAACCCTCACACACTGATAGCGAAAGATTTCAATAACCACCTCTTGCCAACCAACAAGTAATAAAGACAAAAACTACACAGAGAAATGCTAGTGTTAAATGACACATCATAAATGGACCTAACAGACTTTTATATAACACTTCACTCACATAAGAATATATCTACTTCTCAGCACCATATAGAACTTTTTCCAAAACTGACCACATCCTCAGACACAAAGCAAGTCTCAATAGATACAAGAAAACTGAATTAACTTCCTGCATTCTATCAAACACCACAGATTAAAGATGGATTTTAACAATAGAAAGCTTGCAAACTAATGGAAAGTGACTGAATGAAAAATGTGTCAACAGAAATTAAAAAGAAGGGCTGGTGAGATGGCTCAGTGGGTAAGAGCACCCGACTGCTCTTCCGAAGGTCCAGAGTTCAAATCCCAGCAACCACATGGTGGCTCACAACCATCCGTAACGAGATCTGGTGCCCTCTTCTGGAGTGTCTGAAGACAGCTACAGTGTACTTACATATAATAAATAAATCTTTAAAAAAAAAAAAGAAATTAAAAAGAAAATTAAAGACTTCCTAGAATTGAATGTAAATGAATACAACAAACTCAAACTTATGGGACGTAATGCAGGAGGTTCTTAGAGGTTCATAGTACTGAGTGTCTACATTAAAAAAAAAAGGAGATGTCACATACTAGAAACTTAACAGCACACCTAAAAGATCTAGAATGAAAAGAAGAAATCACATCTACAAGATGTAGAGGGTAAGAAATAATCAAACCCAGGGCTAAAACCAATACAATAAAAACAAACAAAAACAATACAAAGAAGCAGTGAAACAGAATATGTTCTTTGAGAAAGAAAATCATTAAGATTGACAAACCCTTATCCAAAGTAAAAACACAGGAAGACTACTCAAATTAACAAATTTGAAATGAAAGGGGTACATAACAGACACTGAAGAAATCCTACAAACATACTTTAGAAATCTGTATTCTACCAAACTGGAAAATCCAAAAGAGGGGAAAGATGTGTGTGTGTATGTGCACAGGATGTGAATTTTAATACTGCCTCGGCTATGTAAAACCATGTTTCAATCAATCTGATCATTGCTAATATAGCTGCATTAATTTTTGAATTTTTCTCCCATAGTTAAAAAAATATTATCTCTGGAATTTCTCACATATTTATGATGATGTGATGATGTTCTAGGCAAAGTATTTGATGGGACTTCCTGAACGTCTTAGCATCTTTCAAACCTTCTGACAGGCTGGAGAGATGGCTCAGCGGGTGGCTATTTGCTCGAGAACCTGACAACCTGAATTCAATTCCCAGGTCCCACATGGTGGACGGAGAGCATTGTTTCCTACACTTTGTACTCTGGAGTCCCCACATATATTACACTCTAGAATTACATGTGCACTGTGGTATGTACAATTGTACACAAACACACATGCATGCATGTATACATACACACAAAATAAACAAATGTAACTAAAAGAAAAATGTTACATGACATTCTCAGCAATATTTATCCTGATTGTTGTGGTATTTTATATTTCCTCAATAAAATTTTTTAAGTATGTATGTTCAAATATCTACCTTTACTCTTCCATGTTTCTAAGCTCCTCATTTATATCTAGGTAAAATGGTTCTTCCATCTAAGAGGGTTCTTCTAATCTACTAGACTACTAAGTTTTAAAAATTTTAAATTACAGGGGCTTGAAAAATGGTCAAGTAGTTAAAAGCACATACTTTTAACTACAGGGATTGGTTCCTAGCATCCATATCAAGAAGCTCAAAACTGCCTGTCACTCCCAGTTCTAGGAAACCTTACACATCTGGCCTGAGGGTACATGCATGTTGTGGATCAAACCTTACTCAGCCTTACTTTCATACACAAAATAAAAAGAATATTACATTTATTTGCATCACCCTCCCTCCCCGGCACCGTGTGTGTGTGTGTAAATTCTATGGTCCATGAATAGTGGTCACAGAACAAGTTTCAGGAAGCTATTCTCTCTCTTCACCATATGGGTCCTGAGGTTCAAACATGGATCACTAGGATTGGCAGCAACTGCCTTATCTTTGAGTAAATCAGCTTTCCCACAAACTGCCAAATTTAAATTTTGTTGATTATTATTTTCATGTATATGAGACACGTTTGATTCTTTAAAAAATTTTTTTGAGTCAGGGTCTTATATAGCCAGTCTGGTCTCCAAATCTATGTGTAGCCAAGAATGTCTCTGTGTTCCTGATTTCTCTGCATTCTAACACGATTTCTTTAAATGTAAAATAAATGTATTTTAAAAACTATGTGCGTTGTCTCTCTTTGTGTGTGTGTGGTGTGTGCGAGTAGGAGCACATGCGTGCATCGGAGGACAACTTTCTGGTGTTAGCTTTCTTCTTCCACCCTGAGTTCCAGGGACTCAAACTGAGGTCATTAGGCTGCAGAAAAAAACCATTTTTACTGGCCAAACCATCTCACTGGCCCTAAACATACTTTTATTTGATAATTCCACCATCTTTTGTTTGCTTTTGTTATTCAAGACAGGATTTCTCTGTGTAGCTCTGGCTGTCCTGGAACCTGCTCTGTAGACCAAGGTGGCCTCAAATTCATAGAAATCCACTTTACCTCCCAAGATTAAAAGTGTGTGTCACCACCAACCAGCAATTCCACCATCTTAATTCTAATAATCTGGTTTTTGTCTGTTTGTTTATAATACTTTGTTTCCTGAATTATAGATATATGCAAATATTCATATATACATATATTATTTATTAACATTTCTTTAAGTTCATATTCTTTGGAGCCTACCAGACATCTAGACCACTGAGCTACAATCAAGAGGTTCAAAATAAATCTTCATTGCATATGAAATAAACTGATGTTCTATAATGATGCCAATCCCATTTCAGAGGGCAGTATTTGTAATAAACAGAACCAGGAATACTGGTTTTCTACACATAAAAGAACAAAGTTGGATTAATCCCAAATGGGATCAAGATCTAACCATTAGAACCAATTATAAAAGCAAGAACGAGACCTTTTAGAAGGAATTAGGTCTTGACAGGTGGACCTTCCTGATGGGATTAGTGGCCCTAGAAAAATGATCCCGTAGACACCTTTTACCACAAGGACACTATGTGAACGAGGAAGTACCCCTCATCACACGCAGGTTCTACCAGCAGCTTGAGCAGACTTATTTAACTTCCCACATGTAAAGAGCAAACCTTTGTTCTTTTAGAGTTGTCGCATAGGTGGTATTTCATTAAAGCAGCCAAGATACACTAAAACAGAGGCAGGGGCTTTTTAAAAGATTTCCTGTGGACAAGTAACCCTTAGTCAGCAAGTCTGCAATCAAAAGGATTACAAAACAGCTCATACCAAAATATGTGTCTAAAACACAGTGCTTCCAGGCTAACATATAACTGTCACTACCAAATGTTTGTTCCATCAGTGATGGGAGGGCTCAAGGAGGTAACTAGTACACTGCTTCAATGACGGAAGCCTGAAACCAAGCTGTCCTACAGGGTCCAGAGTAGGCCTCTGCACTGCTATCAGCAAGGGCCTCTGTTAATAATACTCTTAGCTAACTCTGATCTTACTTGGTCAATTCAAGCAGGAGTAGCTGGATGAACATCAGATCCAACATGTATAGCCAAGATTACATGCCATCTTACAATATAAACATAAATATAAATGTTACTGTAAATGTGAAAGTTATTCTAGGACTTACATGTCAACACTTGTATACACTTTTAAGTGAAGTTCAACCATTTTGCAGCAACTTAACAGAGTCTATCCTTCATTCTCTTTCAAATCTTATAATGAGATTTGACCATGTATGACATGGAACTTGGGAAAGGAGGGTATCTTCAATGTTTAAATGTAGAACAATTAATGACCTAAAGCTCAGAGTTACTATGTTTTCAATTTTTACTTGACTGGCCATCAGAATCTATCTGACTAGTTTTCGTTTCCCCACTGTCTTGTTTACTTTGCCATATATCAGGATCTTTTAGAAAAGTACCACATGAAGATCATGCCCTTGGAGAAATAAACCTGATAAGTTCTACTTCTCCTGGAGGCATTACTGTCACCCAGAGGCAAAGGCTTACACAGGAAGAACACAATAATTCCAGTAGTTGACTCACTATTCTAAAAACAAAGGATTAAAAAGAAAAGTCAACATGAGGCTGGGGAGGTAGCTCACTGAACAATGGGCTTGCTGTGCAAGCCTAGTAATTTGAGTTCTGCACCCAGAACCCACAGAAAGGGAAAGAACAGACTCCACGAAGTTGTCCTCTGACCTCCACACATGTGCTCTGGCATGCATGCCCAAACATGCACACCATGTGCACCCAAAACACAGTGATACAGAAAATTAAAAGACAAGCATAACTCATGAGAGAATGCTATTTTGCTAATACTTGATTTAGTTATGTTTAAAAGATTTAAAGAACACACACTGTATGCTTAAAATCAGTATCCTTATCACGACTTTCCCAGGAAGCTTGATGTATAAAGCCGTGGCTCCATTCAACAGGTTATAGTAGGCTGGAAATATCACAATAATCAGGGCTTAGGAAGGGGTCCATGGAGCCCTTCCTTCCAATCTGTACTATGAGCTACTGATGGACTCTGCGGGAGGGGCAGTCGCTGTCTTCAGTTGTGTACCCACTGAAGACTCCAATGGATAGTTTCAAATACAAGGTCACACAGATGATTATGGTATGGTTAAACTCAATGGGTCTCAAAGCAAATCAAACCAAATCCACAAAAACAAAACCCAACCAACCAAACAAAAAACAAACCCAAACCCAAACCAACAATTATCCATTTTTCTATCTTCCGTACAAAATACAGTTCCTTGTGAAATTAAGTATGTTCTGTGATCTAAAGTATCCTCCCAAATTTGTATGTTGAAGCCTAACCACTGATGTAACTGCAGTAAGAGATAGTTTCTATGAGATCTGTTATCTTTTTCAAAAGACTTTAATTATGTGTATACATTTGTGTGGGTGCCTGATGGCATCACATCCCCCTGGAACTGTAGTTTCACACAGTTGTGAGCTGCCTGATGTGAGTGCTGGGAATCAAACTCACGTCCTCTCTCTCTCTCTCTCTGGAAGAGCAGTAACCAATGAGCTATTTTACAAGTCCCAGATTAATGCTATTTAAAAAGACATCTAAGGGAGCTAGGGAAGTCTATTCCCCTATGTGGGGATAGAGTGAAATGTCATTTATGAGAAAGGAGATGCTCATCAGACAAGAAATCAGTTGTTGCTTTAACTTTGGATTTTCCAGCTATCTGACCTGTTAGATATATATTTAAAGACAGTCTCTTTATGTAACTAAGACTGGCCTTGAACTTAAGACCTCCTGCTTCAGCCTCTTGAATAATATAGTTACAAATATATACTGCCACAAATGGCTGAGAAATACATTTCTGTTGGCTATGGGTTACACAGTTTATGGGATATTATAGCAGCTTAAACAGAAAAAGTTTAGTTCTCAATAAATATTTACCATCAGGACAAATATTTGCATACTCTGAAAGTTGACTCTATGTTATAAGATGCATCCCACATGTATCCTATTGAAAAACTGTAGTGATTTGTAAAAGTGAAGTCTTTGTGTCTGGCTTTGAGTGAAATGTTTCAGCAAAGCTTCTGCTATTTGGTTTAATAAGCAGAGGCTGAGAATTGTTTTGAGACTATTTGAACCTTGAAGAAATGTTTGTCTCCCTGGACAGTCTGCTCTTGGTTCTATGTGAGAGCTTGCAGACATATAAACCTTGGTCATAAGACACTCCTCTTTTGATTCTGGCTAGCCTTGGTTAAAGGGAACTGATTTGTGTGGGTCATCTGATCTCTTGGGCAGCAAGGACAGGATAACTGTGGTGGTTGGAACCTTTCCCAGCTCCTTAATTTTTGTATAATGACTGAATGAAAGTAACTGGAGTGAGCTAGTCGGGGTCAGTCTTTTTTTCCAAGAAAGAAGGCTGAACCCCTCTGCTCCTTCAGAAAATGAAGGTTTAGCATCTTAGTGAGCTTCTCTCTATTGTGGCACCTACGACCAACACCAACCATTGAAAAACTATTCATAAATTAGAACCAATCACCTAAAGAAGTTTTTAAAAAGTCATCACAGAACTGTAAATCATAGTAGCAAAGTCATCACTTGAAATACTTACCATTCTTCAATGGTATCTAGTGCCATAGAGATATGCTCAAGACTCAGCCCATACACGAAAAACAGTAACGGAGCATCTATTTAAAAGAGAAAGAGACAGAATGTAGAAAATTATTGTAAAAGCTCCCTGCTAAGAACCTTCCTAAAGTCCTTGTGATTTGATTTTACCCCCTCTGATTTCTGCCTCCAGCTCACCATTTATGTATGAACCTCTAATGAAATAAAATGACATTATGACAGTGGACAGGCTTGCTTTAGAGTTTTTACATACAACAAATCCACTAAACACTAAGTACTGTTACTTTTGTACCAAATTAATGGGAAACAGTTATTACACATGCTATACACAGTGTATGTACTTTGTATATATTAATGCCTCATTTTACCTTCTCATTATCAAGAAGACAAAACACAGACCAAGAAAGCTAAAAGAACCTGCTTTACTTAACTGGCAAGTTCATTTTCAGGTTCAAGCTTGCTGCCTTAATCTGTACACCAGTACACCATCCCAATGCTGGCCCTACATATTATCCTATAGCATTTAAATATTTGGATTGACTATATCATGGAAACATTAACAGCTATGATTAGTTTCTATCCTTAAATATGTATTACAACTAGCTCTGTGCTATTATACAATAACACATTTTTGACGTAAGGAGCAACTACTAACAGACTTTAAGACTTACTAAAAATTCTACAGTTTCTCTTCTCTCCAACTTAAACCATTCAAGAAAATTTAAAGGTATTTAATGCACATGTTGTAAATCAATTTTCAAAGGAAAATACTGCTATGCATTTAAGAATGCTTTACTATGTTGTCTATGTCTTATTCAAGTATTTTAATAAAGTGTCCAAGAGATCTAGAAATGTAAATAGAGACAGCTGGACAAACCTAGCCATGTAATACTACAGTAATTAAAAAGAGACTGGTACATGAAAGCAAAAAGTCAGGGCAGGCACCATTAATATGGCAGTTTGCAGTTCTGGGGAGGTGGAGCAGGAGTTCAAAGCCATCCTTGGCTATATGCCAAGCTCAAGCGAGGACAGCCTAGGCTACATAAGACTCTGTCTCAAAAACAGAAAGAAATTAATAACAAAATGCCAAAGAATTTGGGAAGTAGAAGTACTGAACAATTTAGTAATGGTCAGGCTCACTATCACTCACAAAGGATAGCAATAATGGTCTGAGATACTTAGTATTAACTGTATGTGTGATACAGAACTATAGTTTGATGGCTTTCACTATTCCACAATCTTTTACATTCTTCATTTCAACTTGGGCCTCGAAGAGTTACTACCACAATGAAAAGTGTGTCCCTGTCCACAGTGAGATGGTGACACAAGAATACTCTATCAGAACGTTCACGAATGCATCAAAGGGGTGGGCTTCATGAAGCATGCCCGCTTACCCTCCAATGAGATCTGAAAATTTGCCAAAGATAATACAAAGTAGGACCTAGCCCACACTAGATTGTGCACTATTGTACAGAAAATATAACAAGGATACACTTTGGGTAATTTGTACACTAGGAACCACTTTCAAAACTGTACAGGCAAGAACTAGCCACAAAAGGTCATATAAAGTTGTCAAACTGGAATGGCAGAAGAATGGCAACCCCTTGGACAAGAAAGAAAAGAACCAGGACAATGACAAAATGGAATGACATCAATTACAGGTTGGAACAAAGGTTAGTTCTGGTTTGGTTTAATCTATCCATAGATTTTTGACATTTATTCTGTTTTTTTTTTTTTTTTTTTTTTTTTTTTTTTTTTTTTAAAGAGCAGACAATGAACATATGCTGAGTGTGGTGGTGCACAGCTATAATCTCAACACTCTTCAGAGGCTGAGGCAGTTGGATTGTGAGCACCAAGCAAACTTGAACTATTTAAAAAAAAAAAACAAAACAAAACCCACCACCAGATAAAAAGCTCTAAATCCAGCAATGCCTTTTCCCTTTACTATGTCTATTTCCAATTCCTTTTGCAAATTGTGGACAAGAAGAGAAACACAGTAATATAGCATAGACATATATTTAAGCATGAAATTATATGGGGAAAATTAAGTATCAGGTGAGAAGAGGAAAAACAGAGAAGGTAGTCAACATGGTAAATGTTAAGTGCAGAGCAGATTTCATTTAGATGCAACTATTTAGGTCAATGAGATGCAAATCAGTTTTTAAAGAAGTCTCTTGTCGAATAAAAAAACTGCATTAACAGATACCTATTGCTTTAGGATATTTGAACACGCTGTGAACCCCAGAGATTGTTACTTACTAAAAAAACCTTATTTCTAGTTGTGGTGTGGTTTAACCCTTAGCACATATCTTTAATCCCAAACAATAAAGGTATAGTTAATTTGTAGAAGGAAGCAGCCATGTGACAGAGAAAGTGACAAACCAGAGAAATATTTGACAGAATAAGATATCCCCACCTCTTAGGAGAAGAGGGAGGAAAGGGAAGCTACTTGAGGGAGCAGCAGAGAACAAGAAGAGGAGGCAGTATTCGTGGGACAGTTGTACAGAACAAGCTAGACACAGGTGAAGACTAGAGAATGAGGAGCTAGAAGATCACAACTGCTTGACAGAGACAGCTTGAGGCCAAGCAGAGCAGTTCCAGAGAAGCCAAGAGGGAAGCCAGATTGAATTCAGTCATCATGAAGAGGATTTTGAGCCAGAATAGGTGAGTTGACAAGCCAGTCAAGAGATCAGAAAGAACTAGGAACTTACTCAGCAGTAAGTCTCAGAGGCCTAGATAAGATTGTAGGGGTGCTAGAAGTTTCCAGGATAAGGCCTAGGTTAGCAGTAAGCTTCCCAGAGGACAACTGAATCAGTTACTTTTACAACTTTTGAAATCTACAAAGGCACAAAATTAGAGGAAAATGCTATCTGAGGGTTAGGACTGTAACTCAGTGGCAGCATGTTTGCCTAGCATGTGTGAAGACCCAAGTTCAATTCCCAGCACTGTTTAAAAAGAGGTGGTCTTGCAAGATATGTAACTGCACTCAGTAGTCACTGGTTATGTAAGTAAGCACTGGGACCTAAGAAGCACCTTAATTAACGAAATCTCCTGTGTCAGTGGAATCATCTGAGGTAGGTATAGACTAGTAAAGAGAGGCAGCTGTTTTCAGTGATCCCTGAGTGGCAACATCACACCTGGGAACTTGTCTGTACTGAATCTAAAACAAACCTCCTGAACTTAAAGGATGGATGCAGCAATCTGTGTTCTGAAAACTTCTCCAGGTGACGATAACCCAGTGCTCAGACCTGCTAGTCTGAGAAAGTTCTGAAGAAAGCATCAAGACACCCAATGAGAGCCCCACACCACGTCAGTGCTATCTTTTAGCCACTATTAGTAGCAGGAAACAAACTTCACTTTTGGGTGCAATGCTACTTGAGGAAGAAACAAAACAAAGCAAGATGAGGACAGGCAAAAGACAGTTCTGTTCACTTCACTTCACTACTACCAAGCAACTACTTGTTCCCAATTTGGAAAAGAAGTGCAGCTACACATCTTAACAACTGCTCACTCATGCCACATGTGTAGTTATGTATTCAGAACACTCGGGTAATGAACTCTTTATACTGATGTGACACACTACTAACACAATAAATCTGTGTTTTGCCCTCAGTCATTTTCATAATTTGTAGTGATTAAAAGGTTTCAACTTTGTTTTAATGTTTCATACTATATGAATGAATGTCCCTTAAAATTTTCCGGGCAAGCTCTCCTTCAGGGATACGCACCTAATTATACAGGTCAAGTGAGAATAAAGTTAAAAGTAATTTGCATGCTTAAAATCTGTCCCAAGAGCCTGGGCCATGGGAAATCATACTTTCAGTCCGGCTGCTTTTCATCAGGGGAGTAACTACCGTTAAGGGGCCCCCAAGGATTACGACTCCCTGACTTTCTTTCCCTTTGGAGTTTACAACCTTTGGTAAAAACAGATCAAGTTCCACAGACCTAGAAGTCATCGAGGCTTCAGAGTAAGGTGAGAAAAGAGCTAAGTTCATCAATCAATCCTCTACTTCTCGTTCTCCAACCATACTGAATGGGCAAATCCACCTAGCTCAACTGAAATACAACCAATTCCAAAACAAGAATGATTACCTATGCTACCTACCTTTTATATATCGACACTATTTTATTTTGAGCCCAAGTATTAATGACAGCAGATGTGTTCCTCTAAGGTACTGGGTTAAGAACACAAAGAGAATAAATGAGGGCCTCAGAATGTCACGTCTTGTCTTTTCTTTTCCACAGATAAAAGCAGAGCTGGCTACTTGGTCAAGGTCCTAGCTATGACATGGTCTAGATGAGTGTGTACAAAGTGAAGGTTTGCTGTGCTGCCAGGCTGTGAAGGGTGGAAAGGTGGTCAGATAATCAGAGCCCAAACGAAGTGCATTCTTTGCTCAGCAGATGCAAATTATACCGGAAAGGAACTGGGAATTATTGTAAAGGCACAGGGATAAGATTAGTGGCTAATTCCTCACGGTTATGACACTTTTTAGAAGACATCTGGGAAATACAAAGAAATAATCAGATGATTAAAGATAATGACTGAACTTTCAAGGGACTAATATAAAACTCCTGGAAGAAAAGAACAGTAACAAGAGTAGTTTATTTAATCTTTGTAGAAAATCTATCAGGTACTTCCCTGCACAACAAAATTGTCTCTGAAATATGTCAAATCTAAGAATCCCATCGTCATGTTAATCAATATAGAAAAGTAACTACGCAGGTGACAAGCTTCTAATGAGAGCTGACCAGTCTGGAGGTGACCTTTCCACTATCGCCTGCTTTCTGGTTAAATGTACTCCTTAGTTGGCCTTTAATGCTGATCTTTAATCATCTCCTTAGTTCTTTGTATTTCCCTAATGTCTTCTAAAAAGTGTCATAACCATGAGGAATTACCTACTAATCTCATCTCCGTGCTTTTAGAATTAATTCCCAGTTCCTTTAAAATATAATTTTAATCTGCTGAGCAGAGAGCAGACTGTTTTGGGCTGTGCTGATTAGCTGATAACTTTTTCACCCTTCACAGTCTGGCAGGCAGCACAACAAAACTTTACATCTTACACTATTCTGGGCCACCTAATTTCTAGGGCTTTGACCAAGTAGCTAGCTAGCCCAGTATACAGAGTAGCTCTTGCCAGTCAGGACATCTCTCTCTTTTTTAAACAGGAGGTTATCTTTCTCACTCACCTTTCAGTCTGCTAAAAAAAACGAGATGGGTTAATTCAGAACATGGTGATGAGATGCAACCTTCCACACCTCGTTTCTCTCAAAAGGGACCTCCCTAGGAAGTCCAAGATGTCTTTGAACTGGCAATCTTTCTGCCTTGGTCTTTTGAGTTTTGAAATTACAAATGTATACCCCCCCCTACTCACCACACCTATGCAAAAAAAAATATTTAATTTTGTAATGAGTCAATGCTTAGAAAAAAAAATCACTAACACAATCATATTTCCCTAATTATCAAATTCTATGTCTTTCTCAAGAATGAGGCAGAATGGTCACTTAAATGATTTTAAGTGAATTTAAATTTACCAACCTTCCTTCACATCAGCAATAATAATGTAACTCATTTACCTACATCTAACATTACATTTGCCTCAAGATTCTATGTGACTCCATTTCAGTTAACAAAACTGAGGCACAGAAAGATTATAGGTCTAACTGGGGTAGGCATGATGAATCTGTAAAGCTTTATCTAAGTATGTCCTTCTGCTGTCGAGTTGCTCCCTATTCCCGTGACTGTGCCTAACCCTACTCAGGATGGACAACTTAAATAAATAAAAACACCATTGGTGGGTTACTGGGCTTAGACTTCCCTCACCATTACTCTCCTTTTACTTTCCGTACACAAGCAAAGAGTTTGTTTTTAATTTTACGAGAGTGGTTCACCCTTGTTTTGATCAACTAATGACATCAAATTATAGTAGCCCTCCATATTCTACTGAGAAATAGTTGCTTCTATATTTTCTTTATGTAGTTTTCACTCATTGTTCTTGCTAAGATCTTACATTAAAAGGTTAGTGAACATGAAATGTCTTTTTCATTAAGTTTTTCCCTGCCAGCCTCAGAGGAGAGAACACTGCCCCAGCCAACATAGTCAATCTCAGCAGCAAAGAGTGGACTAATGGGAGCAGCAACAAATTGGCCGTCACAGTCTAGTTATGTATTTAGTTCTGACACTATCTAGCTAAACTGAAATGTCTTCTAAAAACAACCTCTTTCGCTTCTATTGCTCTTCAAATTTGTTTTTGGTGGTGGAGGGGGTGGTTCTCAAGCTTCCTAATGCTGAGACTCTTTAATAAAGTTCCTCATGTTGTGGTGACCTTCCCCCAACCATAAAATTATTTCAATGCTGCTATTATGGATCATAATGTAAATATTTTTGGGGACAGAGGTTTACCAAAGGGGTTGTGACCTACAGGTTGAGAACCAGTGCTTATTGAATGTGGATAAAGCCATACATTTTACTTTAACAAAACCCAACATGTTATCTTAGAGGCCTTTCAAGTGTTGGGGCTCAGGAAATGATACCCCACTGTACGGCACCCTGACTTTGAGTATTCTGAACCTGAGACTGAAAGGCTTCACAAGGGACGTTTCCCCCTGAACTTCTCTCATGACCTGTCTCCCATCCTTTCTTCTAAGGAAACAGCTCAATGAAACCAGTCCATCCTTCCTATGACTTAAATCCAGTCTCCCAAAGCAAGCCGGAAAGTACGACAGTCACTCTCTCCCTTCTTTAAAGACCCTTATCCCCAGAGAAACAGGCTGTGTTGGGTTTTCCTGGCAACCATCACCACCACATATCTTACCCTTAGTCTTTATGACTGATTAAGAGTTTCCCTGGCTCTTTGTAATGTAAAGCTTTGATTCAGTCTGGTTAATCTCCATAAGACTTCACAAACCAGTCATTATAGCACCACAATGCTTACAATAGGTGAGGAAAAGCATACCCACAGTAAAACAAGAACCACAGAAGCCCACTTGCCTCAACCTAAAGATCTTCTAGATAGAGGAAGACAATGGATCCAGATGACTTAACCTAAAACTGTCATTCAGTCATTCTCATTTAGTCTTGATTCTCAGTCTAGAAAACCACTAGTGCTAACAAGCTTATAAAAGAAAGTTTTAGGTTAACTGGCAAAAGGTAATTCCACCCTTCCCACCCCCTCTCCCGCCCTGCCCTCCTGAGGCAAGTAAGAGAGAGTGAAATGAGTGTGTGCAGTTTCAGATTTGTATCCCGACAAGCTATTCAGCATTCGATCACAGTTTAAGTTTTAAAGTTTTCATTTGAAGGTATGATACACTACATCTCTCAGAAAGACTGAGAATAAAAATATTTTTGTCGATTTTGTGGCTAACAGGCACTGAACAAAACTCTCCAAAACGAAAACTAAGTTCATATGGATAAGGATTTGTCTACATCAATTAACTTATTTATACTAGTGAAAACAGCCACTCCAGCTTAGTCAACGCCCCCCCCCCCCCAGGAGCAGCTAGCATTAATTTCAAAGGGCAGTGATTACAAAGACTTTACTGATGGAGACTACACAGTACAAGGATATAGAATTGCTACCAGATTATAGAGGACTTTATAGGCAAAGTTGTTTTTAATTGTTTGACTTTTCCTTAGCCGTTCTCGTAACTCCACCCTACCTACTAAAATATAACTGTCTCTATTACATTAATTTCTGACAAGCTAACACAGTATATACTAAACAAACTTTACAAAGGTAAGTATTACAAAGCAAAGCTAAGTCATCTCATGAAAGCATTTTTAAACACATCAACTCAACAAATAAAATACCGGTGTTCTAGAAATACCTGCTGAACAAGAAGTCTATTTTTAATAAAAATAAGGAGGTCATTTTCATCTTTAATATATAGTCTTTATAGATTTCAAACAAAACTAATCACAAACACAGAACATTCAGGGACTGGAGAAATGATCAGATTTCTTTACACCTAACAGTGCATTCAAGAACTTCAATAGACTAAATCATCCTTCAAAAAGGCAAGCATTCTGAAGTGAAGGTGAAAAGAAGTTGGAACATAGCAAAAGCACACTGAGTACACTTATCAAAAACAAACCCTACTAACTTTCTAACGTCAGTCTTCCAGTATTGTGAAACTGTGACCACTCACCCCAATGTAAAGAAATCATAGTCCGGGTACCATTACTTATCCTTTTAGTATAATAAAACACAACTTTATACCTGAAAAATGCCCAAGTAGCCTAGTTAGTATAAGGACAAAAAACTTTCAAAAGACCCAAGGATCACTGAAGTAAAGGTATAAAAATGTTTTCGCACACTGTAAAGTAAACTATGGCAAGATATATGGTGCACATTAAAGTGTGAGCTGCTCAAATTAAACATTTCAGGAGAGGATGAGCTACTTGTTTATGAATTCTTCTTTAGAAATCTCTTAACAAAGAATTCACACAGACATTCAAGGTGTTAAAACACTTTCCCAGCAAATGTGATTATCTTTATCATCATAGAAGGTTCAGACTTTTAAAATGTCTGGGTAACAGTTAAAAACAGGCTTTTGCTTTGTTTTGCTCTGAATCAAAGCTTTTGAGGTGATCAAGGACAGGAATTGCAAAAATAAATAAATAAATAAATAAATAAATATTCACTCACCAGTTCCCTTAAACTCAACTGTTAAAATGCTTTCTCCTCCAAACAGCAACGGTATATATATATGTGTACACACACACACACACACACGCACACATTTTTGAAGAGAGACATGTCTCATTGTGTAGCTCTAGCTGACCTGAAACTCCCTCTGAACACCAGGCTGGTCTCCAACTCAGAGGTCTGCTTGTCTCTGCCTTCCGAGTACTGTGCCACTATGCCCAGCTGGATGGCTTTAAAGACATATTTTTAAGTGAAAAAAAAAAAAAAAGAGGGGGAGAAGAGCTTTTGGGGTCGCTGTTTCATAATTTACTTCTTTTGTTTATACAACATGTTTTGATCATTTTCTCCCCTCCCCCCTAACTTCGTGTGAAATCTGGAAGCTTTTAAACATAGCCAAAATCTGAAATTATTTTTGAAACATGAACTGAATAACAGTTCTTCAAACGTGTACTACTTCTACTCTGTCTTCACAGTCTTAAAAAAGAACATTCCAAGTTTTAAGCAGGCAATGGATACGTTTCTGGCATTCTACGTTATACCCTGAGGTGGTACCCTATTCACCAGTCTCCCCTCAACAGCACACACACACACACACACACACACACACAAAGTTTCACACTGCATGCAGCTCACACCTCACAACCGGAGGGCACTGTGGCATCTTTAAAGCCTTAGAGTTGCCAATACCATCAGCCTTTTCCGCTTTTTGGACCACCACTGCTCCACACCCCAATATGGCCAAAACTCAACCAAGGAGGAAAACTGTCTTAGCCGATCTGGTCCAGCCGGGCCAAGTGACATCAATCTTATTCACCTGGGAAATCGACTCTTTCACATCCACACCACTACCGGACCCTCAGGTGACAGACAATATGTTAGCATCCAAAGAATGGACTCAAAGCATCGAGGACCACGAAAGCGAAGTCACTCACAAAACCTCTGCTCTGGCCATGGCACCTCAGGAGCAGAGTCGGCAGCAGGAGACTGGCCGCGACCGCCCCGCACCTCTCCCCTACCTGGGACGGTCCGCGCGCGGGTGGGCGGGCGGGCGACCTCCGGCTCTTTGCAGCGAGGCCGCGGGCAGCCGGAGCCCAAGGACATCGTCCGGGCAGAACGCGGACGCGCGGCGCCCCGCCTCGTGAGCCGCTTTGCCCCGCGAGCCCCAGGTGGCAGCCGGCGGGGGCGGAGCCTCTGTGAGCCCCGCCCACCTCGGGGACCCCCCGGGGCGCAGCGCGGGAAAGCCAGCAGGGGGCGGGGGAAGCCCGGCCGCCCCCCCCTGCTCCGCGCATGCGCAGGTGTGGCGCGCCCCCTCCCCACGTCCCCTCAGTGAGGCCCTTGGAGCCCGCATCCCCCCAACCCCGGCGCTGAGGTGAGCACCGAGCAGAACGCGGCCTCACACCTTCTTCCACAGAGTGCCAGGGCGGCGGCCTCAGCACTCGACGCTGGGGAGGAAATCAGGAGTTCAAGTCCAGCCTGGTCCACAACTAAGCGAGAACTCCCGCTCCTCAAATTCTTATTAATAATAAATATTAATATTAATAATAATAATAATAATAATAATAATAATATACCACTTCCACAATTATCTGAAACCTGCTAACTTTACCTCCCTCCCATCCTCATCCACCACATCCTTCCACAAACCTGGAGTTACTTCATCCCTCTGGCGCCTTGGAAGTCAGTGCCCAGCTGGAACACAACGCCGGCAAGCTCCTCTCGCTTCTCTGGAAAGTTCAGGAAGGCGGAGGACACTTATATACCGCCACGCGCGCACGTGCAAGGGGTGGAGCCGGGGCTTCTGACTGCGCTTGCGCAGTAGGAGGACTAGACCCCCCCCCCCCCCCAATCAAGGTTTGCACATGCGCCGTTGGAATGATACTTGTTCCCTAGAGCAGGCTGAGGTAAACTGCTTAGTGTGTATGCCCTCTGCACATAGTAGGCTTGCAGGGAATTATTAACACTGGCTTCTGATATTATTTTAATAAAATAGATGGGTTGAAAGGGAAATTGGGCCACAGGGCCCAATTTTGTGACAAAACTTAACAGGCTTTGAATCCCCTGAGGATGGATGGAGCGACTGGTGGTCTGAGCTGCCTGACATGCGTGCTGGGAACTGAACATGGGCCCTTTAGCAGAGCAGACCTGCTTAGCTAAAGCCTAAGCCGGTGGTCAGCAAATGCATTTGTGTTTCGGGGATCTGAAACAACGGTATTTTTTAAATACTCCTTGCGTTCAGAAAGTGAAGTCTCCTTTACCTTCTGGCCTCGTTGGAGGCTCTTGTGGATCACAGAATCCAGGTCCTCTGGATTCGTCTGGGCAAGTCGTTTAGATTTAACTTCACATCTGTAAGCCTGAGGATTACTGCACTGTACCCAGGCAGAAACCCCAAGACACAGGGCTCAAAAGATGTACTGTGGCACAAAATTAAAGTATGTGGCATGAGGTGGTATCTTTAACATTTTGGACTATACAAGGGTTTCACTTTTACCTTTTCTGAAAGTTTCAGCTACGTAAGGACACCCAACTTTATGAAAATGGAAATACTTGCTTTTTTTTTTTTTTTACTCTAATTCCAGTTGAGTGAAGAGGTGTAACGTTCATCAGATCTTAACACCTTTCCAAGTAAATAATACTAAAATCTATTATATTTGCAATCCTATAAATTTTGTATCCCTAAACTTTATTTTAAGCTCTAGTCTTACTCTGTATAATTCTGTTGTTCATGTTAATGATCTATTTTGATACTAAATAAAAGTTCAAATTTATTTCACATTTACTTCTCCATTGGGTATTATTTCTCATTTTTAATCTCAAGAATTAGAGTACAGAGCAATAGTAGTCTTGGAAATTTTTAGTATGTTTAATCTGGTGTCTTAATCAAAGTTCTTTTGCTGTGAAGAGACACCATGACCATGGCAACTTTTATAAAGGAAAACATTTAATTGGGGCTGACTTACAATTCAGAGGTTTAGTCCGTTATTGTTATGCAGGAAGCACCGTGGTATGCAAGCAGACATGGTGCTGAAGAGGTAGCTGAGAGTTTTACGTCTGGATAAGCAGGCAGCAGGAAGAGAGAATGAAGCTGGGCCTGACTTGAACCTTTGAAACCTCAAAGCCCACACCCCCAGTGACCCACTTCCTCCAATGAGACTGCACCCCGTAATAGCGCCCCTCCCCATAAGCCTATGGGGCCATTTCCATTTCCATTTTGTTGGTTATCTACCAACAAAAACTATGGCTTGTTCATCTACTGAAATACTTGAGAGTATGTAACAAAAGGTAGTTGGATGCAAAAACATGTATGAATTTCACTAAATAATATTGCGAGGAAGTAAGAAAGAACATGTATTGAGGGCTGGAGAGATGGCTCAGGGTTAAGAGGGCTGACTGCTCTTCCAGAGGTCCTGAATTCAATTCCCAGCAACCACATGGTGGCTCACAACCATCTGTAATGGGATCTAATGCTCTCTTCTGGTGTGTCTGAAGACAGATACAGTGTACAACATAAAATAAATAAATAAATAAATAAATATTTAAAAAAAAATCTTAAAAAAAAACCAAAACATGTATTGTGAGGTTCCAGTTATATGCAGCTTCAAAAGAGGCAACATAAAATTATGTCTTAAAATTCGTATATATGTGAGTACACTGTTGCTGTCTTCAGACACACCAGAAGAGGCCATGAGATCCCATTACAGATGGTTGTGAGCCACCATGTGGTTGCTGGGAATTGAACTTAGGACCTCTGCAAGAGCAGCCAGTGCTCTTAACTGCTGAGCCATCTCTCCAGCCCCTACCTTTCTTTTCTTAAAGATGCTAAAGACGTTGTCTTTCCTCTGAGGTCCTGCTTTATTTTCAGCCTGTAAACGTCATTTTCATTGCTGTGATTTTAAGTATGATCAGTGTTTACACTTACGATTCATCTCAAAAATTATCTTGGAAAATACTTGTATGTGTGTGCGTGTGTTGATGTGTGTATATGTGTGAGTGTAGTGTATGCATGTGTGTATGTGTGTGCATAGGGGTACATGTATGTGTGTATGTGTTGCACCTGTGCGTGCATATGGAAGCCAAGGAAGGACATGGGTGTCCTCCATCGTTTTCTGCCTTCTTTCCTTGAGATAATAAGCTCTGCTGCTGAACTAGGGATTGGCTGGCAGCCGACAAGCTGCAGGACTCCTCCTATCTGACCCCTTCATGCTGGGATCACAGATGCAAGGACCACATCTGGCTTTTTATGCAAGGGCTGGGGATTCAAACTTCTGAAGCAAGCTTTCCTCCCACCCACTGAGCCATCTCTCCAGTCTACAAAAGACTTTTTAATTTTCAAAGGATTTAGAAGGGTATTTTTATTCTGTTCTTTATCTTTCAGATTAATGTTGGCATGGTTAGAAAGTGTGACTTCTGCAATTCTGTTTTGGAAATTTTATCAGGGTTAATTTAATTGTGTTAATATTTTTTCCTCACATAATGTATTCTGATTGTGTTTTTCCCTCCCTCTCCTCCTCCCAGTTCTTCCACACCTCTGTCCATCTGGACCTACTCCCTTTCTATCTCTCATTAGAGAACAAACAGTCTTCTAAGGATAATTATAATATAATATAATATAATATAATATAATATAATAACATAACCTAATACAATGAAACAAAAACTAACAATTCAGAGTTATACAAAAAAACAAAAAAACAAAAAAAACAAAAAAACAGAAGGAAAGAGCCCAGGAAAAGGCCTAAGAATCAAAGCCTTTATCTCTGTGTTCTAGCATCTTTGGAACAGGAAGGTACCATGCACACTGTCAAAGGAGAAACAACCACCAGCCCAGCCAGATGGTCCACAGCAGTGTCCTGTCTTCGAGATCTGCTAGAGCTGAGGAGAACACAAAGTTGGTGGGGGTAACCAACCAATATCTGATTTGACTTAAGGCCCACTCCACAAAACGGAACCCATACCTGATGCTGCTTGGGTGACCAAGAATTTGAGACTTGATAAACCAAGGACCTAGGTTAAAATCAAACACCACTGTTCAAAAAAAGTAGCAATAAAAGTAGTAATAATAAATAAAATAAAGTAGCATCTGCTATGCTCAGATCAGGGCCTTGCTCAGCCATGATGTTAGAGAAGCTTTCTCCTGCAGCCGATGAGAACAAATACAGAGATCCACAGCTAGATATACGAAATGAGAGAGAACTTGAAATATTCAGTCCTAAATGGGATGTCTCCATCAAATCCCTCCTCTTCAAAGCTCAGGGATTCCTGTGAAAGAGGAAACAGAAAAAGTGTAAGGGCCAGAGGGAATGGAGGATATCAAGAAAACAAGGCCTTCTAAGTCAATAGGATCAAAGCTCATAGGAACTCACAGAGACTGAAGCAACATGAACAGACGTCCCTGCATATGTTTTCATACATGCACATATATAAACATATACAATGGCTTCCAGTTTAGTGTTTTTGTGGGATTCCTGACTGTGCCAGCAAGTGGGACTCTGATTCTTTTTTTTTTTTAATGTTTATTTATTTTATGTAAGTACACTGTAGTGTGTCTTCAGACACTCCAGAAGAGAGCATCAGATTTCGTTATGGATGGTCGTGAGCCACCATGTGGTTGCTGGGATTTGAACTCAGGACCTTTGGAAGAGCAGTCGGCGCTCTTAACCACTTAGCCAGCTCACCAGCCCCGGGACTCTGATTCTTGTGCCTTCTCTTGGGCTCTTTTCCTTCTGTTTGTTTTGTTCAATTCCATTGTCTTAGCTTTTGTTTCACATTATAATTATCCCTTAGATGCCTTAGATGTTTGTTTTCTAATGAGAGACGGAAAGGGGTGGATCCAGATGGATGGAGGTGCGGGGGCGGGGGGGGGGGACCTGGGAGGAGTCGAGAGAGGGGAACCATAATTGGGTTATATTATGTGAGGGAAAAGATATTTTTAAGAAAAGGAAAAATAAATAAATACATACTAACAAATTAAATTAACCCCAATAAATTTCTCAAAACAAAATTACAGAATTCATACTTTCTAACCACTCCAAAATTAATCTGAAAAGTAAATAGCAGAAGAATAGCCCATCCTTGCGGCACACACCATTAATCCCAGCACTCAGGAGGCAGAGGCAGGTGGATCTCTGAGTTCGAGGCCAGCCTGGTCTACAGAGTGAGTTCCAGGACAGCCAGGACTACACAGAGACACCCTGTCTTGAAAAACCAACTAATCAAATAAACAAAAAGAGAACAGAAGAAAATTACTCTTCTAAATCTGTTGTGGGTTGTCCTGATCTGTTTGTATATTCTGATCAATTTGTTAATTTGTTAATTCTGTGTTGTCAAGAGGGGCTACCCTCCAACCCCAACCCCGTGAGCTAAATAACCACCCCGTGGTTAAATAAAGGCTAGAGCCTGTGATTGGGCAGAAGAGGTGAAAGGTGGGATGGGAGGTCTTAGAGAGTGAGGGCAGAGAGAGGCGAAGGAAGGAGAGATGCAGAAGAGGAAGACAAGATGGAGCAGAACCACATGTCCTGGAGAAACTGCAGGTAGCAAAGAGTCTCATAGCTGGGGAATAAGTTAGCATAGTGCTAGATCTACCCAATCTAGGCACACAGCTTATAAGTATAATAACTGGATTTTGTGTTTTTTTTTTTTTTAACGGACTTATTGGGGTCGGAAATTACTGCAGCATAAATTTTTTGGAGATTCAACTCTTTTGTAGACATGAAAGATGGCTCAGTGGGTGGGAGGAAAGCTTGCTTCAGAAGTTTGAATCCCCAGCCCTTGCATAAAAAGCCAGATGTGGTCCTTGCATCTGTGATCCCAGCATGAAGGGGGCAGACAGGAGGAGTACTGCAGCTTGCTGGCTGCCAGCCAGCTCCTAGTTCAGCAGCAGAGCTTATTATCTCAAGGAAAGAAGGCAGAAAATGATATAGGAGGACACCCATGTCCTTCCTTGGCCTCCATATGCATACATAGGTGCAACACTTATACACACATACATGCACACACACACAAACGTGCATACACTACACACCCATGCTCACATCACGCGCGCGCACACACACACACACAACACACACAGAAGTAATATTTTTTTTTGATTTTTAATATTTTTATTACATATTTTCCTCAATTACATTTCCAATGCTATCCCAAAAGTCCCCCATAGCGCCCCCCACTTCCCTACCCACCCATTCCCATTCTTTTGGCCCTGGCATTCCCCTATATTGGGGCATATAAAGTTTGCAAGTCCAATGGGCCTCTCTTTCCATTGATGGCCGACTAGGCCATCTTTCGATACATATGCAGCTAGAGACAAGAGCTCCGGGGTTCTGGTTAGTACATCATGTTGTTCCAACAATAGGGTTGCAGATCCCTTTAGCTCCTTGGGTACTTTCTCTAGCTTCTCCATTGGGAGCCCTGTGATACATCCAATAGCTGACTGTGAACATCCACTCCTGTGTTTGCTAGGCCCCGGCATCGTCTCACAAGAGACAGCTATATTTGGGTCCTTTCAGCAAGATCTTGCTAGTGTATGCAATGGTGTCAGCGTTTAGAAGCTGATTATGGGACGGATCCCTGGATACAGCAGTCTCTAAATGGTCCATCCTTTCATCACAGCTACGAACTTTGTCTCTGTAACTCCTTCCCTGGGTGTTTTGTTCCCAATTCTAAAAAGGTGCACAGTGTCCACACTTTGGTCTTCATTCTTCTTGAGTTCCATGCGTTTATCAAATTGTATCTTATATCTTGGGTATCCTAAGTTTTGGGCTAATATCCACTTATCAATGAATACATATTGTGTGAGTTCTTTTGTGATTGTGTTACTTCACTCAAGATGATGCCCTCCAGGTCCATCCATTTGGCTAGGAATTTCATAAATTCATTCTTTTTAATAGCTGAGTAGTACTCCATTGTGTAAATGTACCATAATTTCTGTATCCATTCCTCTGTTGAGGGACATCTGGGTTCTTTCCAGCTTCTGGCTATTATAAATAGGGCTGCTATGAACATAGTGGAGCATGTGTCCTTTTTACCGGTTGGGACATCTTCTGGATATATGCCCAGGAGAGGTATTGCTGGATCCTCCGGTAGTACTATGTCCAATTTTCTGAGGAACCGCCAGACTGATTTCCAGAGTGGTTGTACAAGCTTGCAATCCCACCAACAATGGAGGAGTGTTCCTCTTTCTCCACATCCTCGCCAGCATCTGCTGTCACCTGAATTTTTGATCTTAGCCATTCTGACTGGTGTGAGGTGGAATCTCAGGGTTGTTTTGATTTGCATTTCCCTGATGATTAAGGATGTTGAACATTTTTTCAGGTGTTTCTCTGCCATTCGGTATTCCTCAGGTGAGAATTCTTTGTTCAGTTCTGAGCCCCATTTTTTAATGGGGTTATTTGACTTTCTGGAGTCCACCTTCTTGAGTTCTTTATATATATTGGATATTAGTCCCTTATCTGATTTAGGATAGGTGAAGATCCTTTCCCAATCTGTTGGTGTTTTTTTTGTCTTATTGATGGTGTCTTTAGCCTTGCAGAAGCTTTGTAGTTTCATGAGGTCCCACTTGTCAATTCTCGATCTTACAGCACAAGCCATTACTGTTCTATTCAGGAATTTTTCCCCTGTGCCCATATCTTCAAGGCTTTTCCCCACTTTCTCCTCTACAAGTTTCAGTGTCTCTGGTTTTATGTGAAGTTCCTTGATCCACTTAGACTTGACCTTAGTACAAGGAGATAGGAATGGATCGATTCGCATTCTTCTACATGTTAACAACCAGTTGTGCCAGCACCATTTGTTGAAAATGCTGTCTTTCTTCCACTGGATGTTTTTAGCTCCCTTGTCGAAGATCAAGTGACCATAGGTGTGTGGGTTCATTTCTGGGTCTTCAATTCTATTCCATTGGTCTATTTGTCTGTCACTATACCAGTACTATGCAGTTTTTATCACAATTGCTCTGTAGTAGAGCTTTAGGTCCGGCATGGTGATTCCACCAAAGGTTCTTTTATCCTTGAGAAGAGTTTTTGCTATCCTAGGTTTTTTGTTATTCCAGATGAATTTGCAGATTGCACTTTCTAATTCGTTGAAGAATTGATTTGGAATTTTGATGGGGATTGCATTGAATCTGTAGATTGCTTTTGGCAAGATAGCCATTTTTACAATGTTGATCCTGCCCATCCATGAGCATGGGAGATCTTTCCATCTTCTGAGATCTTCTATAATTTCTTTCTTCAGAGACTTGAAATTTTTATTATACAGATCTTTCACTTCCTTAGTTAGAGTCACGCCAAGATATTTTATATTATTTGTGACTATTGAGAAGGGTGTTGTTTCCCTAATTTCTTTCTCAGCCTGTTTATTCTTTGTGTAGAGAAAGGCCATTGATTTGTTTGAGTTAATTTTATATCCAGCTACTTCACCGAAGCTGTTTATCAGGCTTAGGAGTTCTCTGGTGGAATTTTTAGGGTCACTTATATATACTATCATATCATCTGCAAAAAGTGATATTTTGACTTCATCTTTTCCAATTTGTATCCCTTTGATCTCCTTTTGTTGTCGAATTGCTCTGGCTAGGACTTCAAGTACAATGTTGAATAGGTATGGAGAAAGTGGACAGCCTTGTCTAGTCCCTGATTTTAGAGGGATTGCTTCAAGCTTCTCACCATTTACTTTGATGTTGGCTACTGGTTTGCTGTAGATTGCTTTTATCATGTTTAGGTATGGGCCTTGAATTCCTGATCTTTCCAAGACTTTTATCATGAATGGGTGTTGGATCTTGTCAAATGCTTTTTCTGCATCTAACGAGATGACCATGTGGTTTTTGTCTTTGAGTTTGTTTATATACTGGATTACGTTGATGGATTTCCGTATATTGAACCATCCCTGCATCCCTGGGATGAAACCTACTTGGTCAGGATGGATGATTGTTTTGATGTGTTCTTGGATTCGGTTAGCAAGAACTTTATTGAGGATTTTTGCATCAATATTCATAAGGGATATTGGTCTGAAGTTTTCTATCTTTGTTGGGTCTTTTTGTGGTTTAGGTATCAGAGTAATTGTGGCTTCATAGAATGAGTTGGGTAGAGTACCTTCTGTTTCTATTTTGTGGAATAGTTTGTGAAGAACTGGGATTAGATCTTCTTTGAAGGTCTGATAGAACTCTGCACTAAACCCATCTGGTCCTGGGCTTTTTTTAGTTGGGAGACTATTAATGACTGCTTCTATTTCTTTGGGGGATATAGGGCTGTTTAGATCATTAACCTGATCTTGATTCAACTTTGGTACCTGGTATCTGTCTAGGAACTTCTCCATTTCATCCAGGTTCTCCAGTTTTGTTGAGTATAGCCTTTGGTAGAAGGATCTGATGGTGTTTTGGATGTCTTCAGGATCTGTTGTTATGTCTCCTTTTTCATTTCTGATTTTGTTAATTAGGATGCTTTCCCTGTGCCCTCTAGTGAGTCTGGCTAAGGGTTTATCTATCTTGTTGATTTTCTCAAAGAACCAGCTCCTTGATTGGTTGATTCTTTGAATAGTTTTTCTTGTTTCGACTTGGTTGATTTCGCCCCTGAGTTTGATTATTTCCTGCCGTCTACTCCTCTTGGGTGAATTTGCTTCCTTTTGTTCTAGTGCTTTTAGGTGTGTTGTCAAGCTGCTAATGTGTGCTCTCTCTAGTTTCCTTTTGGAGGCACTCAGAGCTATGAGTTTTCCTCTTAGAAATGCTTTCATTGCGTCCCATAAGTTTGGGTATGTTGTGGCTTCATTTTCATTGAACTCTAAAAAGTCCTTAATTTCTTTCTTTATTCCTTCCTTGACCAAGGTATCATTGAGAAGAGTGTTGTTCAGTTTCCACGTGAAGGTTGGCTTTCTATTATTTATTTTGTTATTGAAGATCAGCCTTAGTCCATGGTGATCTGATAGGATGCATGGGACAATTTCAATATTTTTGTATCTGTTGAGGCCTGTTTTGTGACCAATTATGTGGTCAATTTTGGAGAAGGTACCATGAGGTGCTGAGAAGAAGGTATATCCTTTTGTTTTAGGATAGAATGTTCTGTAGATATCTGCCAGATCCATTTGATTCATAATTTCTCTTAGTTTCTCTGTGTCCCTGTTTAGTTTCTGTTTCCATGATCTGTCTATTGGTGAAAGTGGTGTGTTGAAGTCTCCCACTATTATTGTATGAGGTGCAATGTGTGCTTTGAGATTTACTAAAGTTTCTTTAATGAATGTGGCTGCCTTTGTATTTGGAGCATAGATATTCAGGATTGATAGTTCCTCTTGGAGGATTTTACCTTTGATGAGTATGAAGTGTCCCTCCCTGTCTTTTTTAATGACTTTGGGTTGGAAGTCAATCTTATCAGATATTAGAATGGCTACTCCAGCTTGTTTCTTCATACCATTTGCTTGGAAAATTGTTTTCCAGCCTTTCATTCTGAGGTAGTGTCTATCCTTTTCTCTGAGATGAGTTTCCTGTAAGCAGCAAAATGTTGGGTCTTGTTTGTGTAGCCAGTTTGTTAGTCTATGTCTTTTTATCGGGGAGTTGAGTCCATTGATATTAAGAGATATTAAGGAAAAGTAATTGTTGTTTCCTGTTATTTTTGTTGTTAAAGTTGGCATTTTGTTCTTGTGGCTGTCTTCTTTTAGGTTTGTTGAGGGATTACCTTCTTGTTGTTTCTAGGGCGTGGTTCCTGTCCTTGTATTGGTTTTTTTCTGTTATTATCCTTTGAAGGGCTGGATTCGTGGAGAGATAATGTGTGAATTTGGTTTTGTCGTGGAATACTTTGGTTTCTCCATCTATGTTAATTGAGAGTTTGGCTGGGTATAGTAGCCTGGGCTGGAATTTGTGTTCTTTTAGTGTCTGTATAACATCCGTCCAGGATCTTCTGGCTTTCATAGTCTCTGGTGAGAAATCTGGTGTAATTCTGATAGGCTTGCCTTTATATGTTACTTGGCCTTTTTCTCTTACTGCTTTTAGTATTCTATCTTTATTTAGAGCATTTGTTGTTCTGATTATTATGTGTCGGGAGGTATTTCTTTTCTGGTCCAGTCTATTTGGAGTTCTGTAGGCTTCTTGTATGTTCATGGGCATCTCTTTCTTTAGATTTGGGAAGTTTTCTTCTATAATTTTGTTGAAGATGTTTGCTGGTCCTTTGAGTTGAAAATCTTCATTCTCATCCACTCCTATTATCCGTAGGTTTGGTCTTCTCATTGTGTCCTGTATTTCTTGGATGTTTTGAGTTAGGATCTTTTTGCATTTTACATTTTCCTTGATTGTTGTGCCGATGTTCTCTATGGAATCTTCTGCACCTGAGATTCTCTCTTCCATCTCTTGTATTCTGTTGCTGATGCTGGTATCTATGGTTCCAGATTTCTTTCCTAGGGTTTCTATCTCCAGTGTTGCCTCATTTTGGGTTTTCTTTATTGTGTCTCCTTCCCTTTTTAGGTCTAGTATGGTTTTGTTCATTTCCATCATCTGTTTGGATGTGTTTTCCTGTTTTTCTGTAAGGACTTCTACCTGTTTGATTATGTTATCCTGTTTTTCTTTAAGGATTTGTAACTCTTTAGCAGTGTTCTCCTGCAATTCTTTAAGGGATTTTTGTGCTTCCTCTTTAGTGTCTTCTGCCTGTTTAGCAGTGTTCTCCTGTATTTCTTTAAGTGTGTTATTAAAGTCCTTCTTGAAGTCCTCTACCATCATCAGGAGATATGCTTTTATATCCGTGTCTAGCTTTTCCGGTGTGTTGGGGTGCCCTGGACTGGGCGAAGTGGGGGTGCTGGGTTCTGATGATGGTGAGTGGTCTTGGTTTCTGTTAGTAAGATTATTACGTTTATCTTTCGCCATCTGGTAATCTCTGGGGTTAGTTGTTATCGTTGTCACTGTTTAAAGATTGGAGCAGAAGCTGTGTTCCACTCACCAGCAGTCTCTAAATCCTGCGGCGGGGGTCGTGGGTAGCTGGCGGGTGTCAGGCAACCCTGCGCTCCAGCTACCCCGGCGCTGATCCGGCCGGATGAGGCCTGTGGCCCTACTCAGGCCGGTTTCTGCTTCCCTAACTAATGCAGCCTCAGGTCCCGCGCGCAATTGGATTGGAGCAGAAGCTGTGGTCCACTCACCAGAAGTCTTAAGATCCTGTGGCGGGTGTTGTGGGTAGCTGGCGAGTGTCAGCCGACCCTGCGCCCCAGCTGCCCCGGTGCTTTTCTGACCGGAAGAGGCTTGTGGCCCTATGTAGGCCGGATTTCTCTCTCCCCAACCAGAGCAGTCTCAGGTCCCGCGTGATTGGACTGGAGCAGAAGCTGTGTTCCACTCACCAGCAGTCCCAAAATCCTGCAGCGGGGGTCGTGGGTAGCTGGCGGGTGTCAGGCAACCCTGCGCTCCAGCTACCCCGGAGCTGATCCGGCCGGATGAGGCCTGTGGCCCTACTCAGGCCGGTTTCTGCTTCCCTAACTGATGCAGTCTCATGTCCCGCGCGCAATTGGATTGGAGCAGAAGCTGTGCTCCACTCACCAGGAGTCTTAAGATCCTGTGGCGGGTGTTGTGGGTAGCTGGCGAGTGTCAGCCGACCCTGAGCCCCAGCTGCCCCGGTACTTTTCTGACCGGAAGAGGCTTGTCCAGAAGTAATATTTTAAGATGAATGAAGAAATGCAATTGCTAAGTATACTTTGGTAGGGTGCCTAGTGCCTTCCTGTACCAAGGACACTAGGATGTAAGGGAGAAGGTTCCGTGGAGGCATCAGCTGGGCTTTCCTCCATGTTCAGTGAGCTGTGTGGGTGTTGGTATCAGTTTGTGGAGAGCCACCTATCTAGTCTTGGTGTATTAGCTACGTTTATGTTAGCTGAAATCTACTTCCTTGATATGTATGCTGTATTTTTGTTTGTTTTCCTTTAGAGGACTAATATGCATAAATATTTTTGTTAACTAAATAACGCTAAAACATACTCTACATAGACACAAATGGAAATAGTGTCTGCTAATTTCCCAGTCCTTTACTTAAAATAATCAATCTAATTTTTGTTACATTTGTTAATATCATCTGGAATTTTAGTTCTGTGTTTTATATAAGTTACTTTTATTGAAACTATTTCTCCTTTTAAAATAGTTATTATTGTATTCTGTTTTTAATTATGTTTAATTCAGCACTGCTATTCAAAATTAACTCCATGTTTACATGTTTTTAAATGTTCAGTTCCAGCCTCAGTGTCTTTGTTCTAAGTGCCTGGGTAAATGTGATCTTTAGCCTGTGCACCCAGAACTCTATTTCACTCAGCAACCTTTCATTCCAGAGCAGACATATATTTGCAGACATGTTCATATTTGTGGCAATGATGCCTCTTCATTCAGGAAAACAGCTGTAGAAGTCTGAGGGTTTTATCTTTCTCCTTTGTCAACCCCCCTGCGTTTGTTCTTTTTCTCTGCAGTCTGTGGGATCTTTTCAGATTGTTTCTGGACATCCTGATTCGCCATTTTACTCTGTTTTGAAATCTCTGTCTTGAAAGGTGTTTTCAAAAACTGAAAAAGTCTCCACAGTACTACTAGTTTAAGTGACTTTTACCCGGACTCACTAATTGTTAATATTTTGACACATCTGCTTTACAAGAACATCAATGAACATCTTTGTATTTATTATTTGTGTTAGTATTTTTTTCCATTGCTATTATTGAGAGAACTGAGTTAGCCAGAGCCAGTTGTCCCAAGGGACAGATTCACACCCCCTTGTCATGTTTGCCATCTTTTCTCCCTTAACTTTGGACAGTGAGCTACAAGGGGGTTTGATACCTTTGAGAACCCTTGTTTAGACTTATTTTATTTTATGTATATGAGTACACTGTATCTGTCTTCAGACAGACCAGGAGAGGGCATCAGATCCCATTACAGATGGTTGTGAGCCACCATGTGGTTGCTGGGAATTGAACTCAGGACCTCTGGAAGAGCAGTCGGTACCCTTAACTTCTGAGTCATCTCTCCAGCTCAGAGAGCCCTTGTTAAAAGCAGGTTTTAATAAAAAAAAAAAATCAAAGCCTGCAGTAATGTATGGGTGTGTGCACATGTGTGTGCAGTGCTCATGTGTGTGTGTGCATCCCGAGGTCAGAGGTTGTTTTTATCACTCACCACCTTGAATCCTGAGCCTGGAGGTTGCTGATTTATTAAAATTAGGTCAGAGAAATCCAGAGAGCTGTTTGTTTCCCCACCAACCCCCACGGTCAAAGATATGTGCCACCATGCCTGGGGAGGCACATTCAGTTCCTCACGTTTACACAGCAAGCTCTTACTGACTGAATCACCTTCAAGCCTTATATCTTTAATCATAATGGGGGACATCGTGCTCTATTATGAAATTCTATTTTTACTTTAATTATGGTACCTTAAAAATAATTTCTAAAGTTAACTCTGATTCCTTTCTCTAAGTGTGAGTAGCTTCTCTTCTCTTCTCTTCTCTTCTCTTCTCTTCTCTTCTCTTCTCTTCTCTCTCTCTCTCTCTCTCTGGAAAAGTCTGAGGCACAGATAAAGTAGTTTCTTTTTTCTGTTTTGTTTTGTTGAGACAGGGTTTCTCTGTGTAGCCCTGGCTGTCCTGGAACTCACTTTGTAGACCAGGCTGGCCTCGAACTCAGAAATCCGCCTGCCTCTGCCTCCCGAGTGCTGGGATTAAAGGCGTGTGCCACCATGCCCGGTGATAAAGTAGTTTCTTAAACATGTACACTAAAACCCATTTCTCCACTCTTGTACCTAAGTAAAATATTTGAAAAAAAGGTAGTTTTATTTTATTTATTTATTTTTTTTTAGAAAAAGCTCAACAACTGTAGTTCGTTGGAAGTTTAAAGATATTTGCTATGTTATAACCTCCATAAATCATAGCCTTCAGAATTTTGATCCAATTAACTGTAAGGTCAAGACAGTTTACAGGTGCGTAGAAAGTGCTGTTCCCTAAACACTGTTGGATTAAATCCAAATGAATAATATCCTCAACAGAGTGGCTGTTTGTTTATCGGCAAGAAAGCTGCCAGTTTGAATCTTCTGGTGTCTTTTCCCTGTGGCAAGTGATGGAGAAGAGTCCTTGAGAGAGACATGTAATTGGAAGTCAAACAGTTCTCTCATCCACTAGGGAAAGCGTGTAGTGTTGACTTTGCTGTGGCTTGAAAATGCCTGCAATCTCCTCAAACCCTCTTGAAGTGAAAACCCGGATTGGGGGGGGGGGGTGCGTGGGGGCGGGGGCGCGGACGTACAAATCTGTTCCAGAAACGACAAGCTTCTGCGAGCCGTAAGAGGAAAATCTCTATCCATTTAAAGTCATCACAGTTAACATTTCTCTGTGAGCTGTGTTACCCGTTGGGATGTGTTGGCAGGACCTCGCTTTGAACCATCCATCCCTGGAGAGTGAGCACACCAGGCAAATGGCAGACTGGTGAGGCTGCTCAGAGCCGGTTCTAGAAGCAGCCACGGGCACTCTGAGTTACCGCAGTCCCAGGAGCTCAAGTTTAGAAAACTGCCAGGGGCCAGCCCCGGCACGGGGGTTTCTTCTTTCTTGTCCGTTCTTCTTGAGGCAGCCTAGGGGGAAGAGAGTAGACGGAGGGTGAGGCTTTCTTTGTCTTACGAGACTCGGGAGTCAGACTTTGTCTTACCAGAAATTTAGGGTTGCTGTATAATAAAAAGTTTTCTTATCTAAGTTATTATATTATTGTAGCTGACCTGCCTTCTGTGATTCTCTGAGGCTCGAAGCTGCAGTTTCTGGCACTTAGCACAAGTTATTATATTATTGTAGCTGACCTGCCTTCTGTGATTCTCTGAGGCTCCAAGCTGCAGTTTCTGGCACTTAGCACCTCATCCTAAAACAGCAGGAGATTAAGTAAAGGATTAACTGCTCGAGACTTTTCCCTATTGTCTAGATGCCTCTTGCTTGTTGGGCTAGGGGGAAGTTTGGAGCAATAAACTTCTATTGAACCAGGAGAAGAAGGAAAAACTTTTACATAAGTGAATATGCATAATCTCTCATAAGTTCATATACAGATTCATGCATGCTCATTTATTCATTCATACATTTTCATTTATACATTTCCATTCAAAACCCAGTTGGGCCCAGCTTGCATGCATTCTCACAATTACCTACTTACCCACACATACTTGCATACATTCTCACAATTACATACTTACCCACACATCCATACTTACATATGCATATGGAGCAAAAGACCAAGCACAGCTGCAGAAAGACCTCACTCATTCTGGATGAAAAATGCACTCCAATCTTTATTACATAGAGAAAGAAAAGGCTCCTACCCTTTTACTGCTAAATGAATTAAACCCAAGTTTGTAAGAAAAAAGCTTGGCTTCTTTTAATAAGACTAAGCCTGCCTTGTTCTTACCATGGGACCTGTTCTGTTCCATGGTAAGGAGAAGCCTGCCTGCTCCTTCTGCTCTCTGCAGCGTCTTCTTATTTCCTCTTTCCCTCTGCATTCTCCACATTATTCTCTTAGTATTTTATGTTACCTATAGTTTCTAAGTTATTCCACTCTGCATTCTCCTAATCTAAAAAGTGTTCTGGCTAAAAACTTCTCCTCAACTCAGTTCCTCCCTCAGCTCAGTTCTTCTCACCTCCATTCCTCTTACCTCAGTTCCCCAGTTCTCTCTTCTCTTTGTCCTCAGATCTTAAACATCTTTTAGAATACATGATCACATGTTTAAAAGTCCATCAAAAGTTCACACACAAAATCAAATCATAAATTGAAATAGAAGTTTACAACAGAGAATGTTTCCATGCATATCCACTAGGAGTAATTATCTAGCTAAGCATCCATCACCTGTCTCAGCTCCTCAGGTTCACCAAAGGTTTAAAACCATAGCCAAGTTATTAGTGAAGTTTTGTATAGATAAACCCAGTCAATATGTTATCTTCTGTTCTAGCATCTATAATAAATCATTAGTCTCCTTTTTATGACCTTTGGTTAATTGTTTTACAACCTCTTGGGATGTGCTCTGAGTAGGAGCAAGTCTGGTTACCATCTAAGAGCAATTAACTGGTGACACTTGGGAGACTGGCAGAGTTCTCATTGCACTATTGACTATCAGAAAAGGACCGAATAGCAGTCCCATTAATAAAAGAGCTTAATAATCACAGATATAATTTTAAGAATTCTTATAGGATCATCATTAAAACTTAAATCATCTATTTGTCTATATAGCATCACTACAAGACAGTACATCTTCGTGGATCTGCAGAGATCTGATCCAAAGGGGTGTGTTCTTGCTTAGTGATCATTATATATGTTTAATAATAACAGGAAAAGCATATTAATAGCAGGGATCTTTCCTAAAATGAATCCCTTACAGCCTTGCTTAATAAGGGCACATCTGTTGCAGATTATATAACAATCTGAAGCAGGCCATTTCAGGATGATCACCTGCTAGTTATTAGCTTGTCCCATTATGGCTCCTGACAGAAAAGACTCTTCTACTTTGAAAAATTTCCATGGCCCTGTCACAGGTGTAGTGGGGGTGAAGAGCTAGCCTGGGAACTGTGGTTGCAAGGGAAGGAAGGACAAGGATGGTGTGACAAGATAGGCGGTAGCAGTAAGCAGACATCTGGGCTGTAGAAAAGAGCATGTCACTGGGAGAGTGACAACCCCCCTCATTTCTTCCCAAAGCCTTTGGAGCAGATCTGACCTCTGGCTACTCACCAACACTGCCTGCAATTCTTAAGCCCTTTGGTGTTTGAGGATGTATATGACAAGTTGGGCCATCAGATTTGGCAATCAACCCATCGGTCATTCAGCCAGCCAACAACAGATAGGGTTGTGTTGTACTTTATGTTGTGTGTACTGCTTGCTACAGATTTAGGTTCCACTCTTTGCCTTGTGTTTTCTCTGTCATTCTTACCTCCAAGGTGAAATGACTGAATTCCTCTATCACTTTGACGGGAAGTCTCCGGCAGGCCTCATAGCAGCCCAAATGAACATAAGAAGTACTTTCCTCCTATGATCTTATAGTATCTGTGCTTTACCTTATTTCTTTATATTCTTCTGCGTTAATGTCTTTGTGTGTCTGCCTATACATGTATGTGTTGAGACATGTGCATGTCTGTACATGTATGTGTGGAGGCATGTGTCTGCCTATATATACATGTACATGTGGAAGCATGTATATACCTAAACATGTATGTGTGAAGGCATTTATATGTCTATACATGTATGTGCAGAAGCACGCATATGCCTATATATATATAATGTGGAGGCTAGGGCCAACTCAGTTATTGTTTCTCAGGCACTGTCCACCTTGAGTTTTGTTGTGGAAGCAGTATTTGTCACTCATCTGGAACTTGTCAGCTAAGCTGGACTGGCTGAGCAGTGAGTCCAAGGCCTGGCTGTGTCTACCCTAGAGCTGGGATCACAAGCATGATCTACCACATCTGGTAGATTTCTTTTCCTTTTCCTTGTACTTGTGTTCTAGGAATGGAACTCAAGTCCTCACACTTGAATAACAAACAGTGGCCCACCATATACTTTTCTCTTTACAGTCTGTTCTTTTCCCTGAGGTTGTATAGCCATAGGAACAGAAACTGTGTTCCCTGAACCAGAACAAACTAGACCTTGCAAAGGCAAGCGAAGCGGCTGCCCCTCTAGATGCGCCACTCACATGACCTTTGTTGGGGTACATTCCAGCACAGGACTATCAGCCCACAGGACTAGATATTCTTTTTTTTTTTTAAATTTTTAATATTTTTATTACATATTTTCCTCAATTACATTTCCAATGCTATCCCAAAAGTCCCCCATAGCGCCCCCCACTTCCCTACCCACCCATTCCCATTCTTTTGGCCCTGGCATTCCCCTATATTGGGGCATATAAAGTTTGCAAGTCCAATGGGCCTCTCTTTCCAGTGATGGCCGACTAGGCCATCTTTCGATACATATGCCGCTAGAGACAAGAGCTCCGGGGTACTGGTTAGTTCATCATGTTGTTCCAACTATAGGGTTGCAGATCCCTTTAGCTCCTTGGGTACTTTCTCTAGCTTCTCCATTGGGAGCCCTGTGATACATCCAATAGCTGACTGTGAGCATCCACTCCTGTGTTTGCTAGGACTAGATATTCTTAACTCAATATGTTTTTGTATTATTTTGTTTTTTAAGATAGAATGTGTTGTGTAGTTGGCCTGGCCTTGAACTCATTATCCTCCTGTCTCAGACTCCTGAGTCTTAGTATGATAGGTGTACACCCCCAAGTCTAGTTTAATACTTAAAAAAAAAATGTTTTCTCTGTGTCACCCTGGCCACCCTGGAACTCATTTTGTAGACCAGGCTGGCCTCCAACTTGGATCTGCCTGCCTCTGTCTCCCAAGTGCTGGGATTAAAGGTTTGCCTATCACTGCCTGGCTCCTTTAATCTGATATTAGTATATAATGTGAAGATTTTCTAATGTCAAATCATTTTTATAATATTCAGTTAAGCTTTATGTGGAAAATATATTTTGTTTCCAAGAGCTATTTCCTTTCTCAACTGATTTGTCTCTGTAGGCCTGTATCTTTTGCAGGCTCTTTGTAAATATGGTTTTATTCTTTGCATATTTTCCTTGTATAAAAAGTGATAGGCTTTAGCTGGCTGCTGGTGGCACATGCCTTTGATCCCAACTCGTGGGAGGCAGAGGCAGGTGGATCTTTGAGTTCTAAGTCTACAGGGGCAGTTCTAGGATGGCCAAGATTACACAGAGAAACCTCGTCTCAAAAGAGAGAGAAAAAAAGAGACATTGTGATATTTCATCCATGTATGTCATGTGTGTCCTCCTTCATGTATGTCATGTGTGTCCCCTTCATGTAGGTCATGTATGTCCCCTTCATGTAGGTCATGTATGTCCCCATTCATGTATGTCATGTGTGTCTTCCTTCATGTATGTCATGTGTGTCCTCCTTCATGTAGGTCATGTGTGTCCTCCTTCATGTAGGTCATGTATGTCCCCTTCATGTAGGTCATGTATGTCCTCGTTCATGTATGTCATGTGTGTCTTCCTTCATGTATGTCATGTGTGTCCCCTTTCCCCTTCCTCTGGTCTTCTTTCTCTCTGTAGGTTATGTTTTGTTTTTGTTTTTTTGAGCCAGGGTCTCTATGACTTCCTGACTGCCCTGCCTATGTAGACCAGGCTGGCCTTGACATCTGCCTGCCCCTGTATCCCAAACGCTGGATTAAAGGTGTTAAAGACACCATGTCCAGCTGTCTTTGTGTTTTTATTAGATGTTTGAAGGGAGTCTCTGCTCCTCATGAACTACAGAAGTGTTTATTTCTTTTGCTGTTTCTCTTAAAGTCATGGGACTATGAGTCACATCCCCACTCCCTGTGTGTGTGTGTGTGCGCGTGCGCGCGCGCGCGCGCATGGCTATGGGTGTGTGTCCTTGTGTGTAGGTCAGAGGTCAACATCAGGTGTTTTCTTTAATTTCTGAGATAAGATCTCTTAGTAAACCTGGATTTCACCAGTCTAAGCTGTTTGGCCAGTGATTCCCAAGGAGCTGCTTGTCTCTGCTTCCCCAGCACTGGGTTTCAAGTGTATGCTGCTATGACCAGCTTTTATATGGGTGCTAGGGACCCTAACTCAGGTCCTCGCGCTGGCACAGTTAAAAACTGTGCTAACTGAATCATTGTCCCAGCTCTCCCCATAAAACCTGAAGATTTTAATGAAAAGAACTAAAAGTTAACAAATATTGACTAAAATGATTGTGACTACTAACCTTGGTGTACAAAGGAGATATTTAATCTGGCATTTATATAGTGACTTTCATGCTATTTAAAAATTTTTCTTTTATGTCAGTTCATTGATCTATTTTTAGTATGAATGCTGTAGAGAACTTGAATTATTGTTCAAAGGGTCTGAACAGAATTGTAATTAAGGTTGGGAGTTGTTAATGACTGACTTATTTAATTCAGAATTGTCAGTGGGAGAAAAGCAGCCAAATCCTGTTTGTTGCATTTCATATGGAAGAAGAGATAAATTAAGACACTGGATGCTAGCTGGAAAGAGTGCTGTAAGGGTCCAAAAATCACTGAAAGAAGACCCCAGACTCAGATAGTATGCAAAGACAAAGAACATTTATTCTGCAGAAACAACCAGCATGCAGGGGTCAACCATTCTTTGAAATGTTGACCCCAGACAAAGGCACGCAGGACTTCTTATAGGGAACAGGGAGTGGGGGAAAGGGGTGGGGGAGGGGGAGAGGGGCGGAACCCTCTAGAGGGGTTAGGTAATCTAAAATTCCATTGGTGGGTGCTAGAGGGTCACAGGTGGTCGGTCAGTGGTCTGCATTCTTATGTCATGAATGCTTAACCATAGGCTGAAATAGGGCTGCCCAGCACAGATGGCCCATTCTGAGATAAGATATTTCTCCATTTTTTGTGGTTATCCCCAGGCTGTTCTTTGGGAGGGGGTTTTATGATCTTGTTCTGGATTTTATGGTCTGTGCCCAGGAGCCTGAGGTCTTAGTCTTTTTTTTTTCTTTTTCTTTTTTTTTTTTTTTAAATCAGGCCTGGTCTTAAATGGAGACAAGTGGGGTCCTTAATGTTGTCCTTTCAGTGCTAACCTTACTACTCCATGCAGTTTGCATTGTATCAATGGTGTAGCTGTTACCATCACAACCACTGATTCTTTTACTCTTTCTTTGTGAGCACATGAAACGATTTACAAAAGGAGAAATAGAGTAGTGTATAACACAGAAAAATAAGTAAACAACTCAATTTAAGGCAGTGCCAGCTATGGATGAATTATGTGCTGTCCCATGGCTATGGTGGATCTCTAGACTCTCAGTGTGACTATATTGGAGAATAGAACCTTGTAGAAAGTAATAAAGATTAAACAGTAAACAACTTCATAAGGGTGAAACTCTGTCTTGGGGTTTTACTGCTGTGAACAGACACCATGACCAAGGCAACTCCTATAAAGACAACATTTATTTGGGGCTGGCTTACAGGTTCAGAGGTTCAGTCCAGTATCATCAAGGCAGGAGCATGGCAGCATCCAGGCAGGCATGGTGTAGGAGGGGCTGAAGGTTCTACATCTTCATCTGAAGGCTGCTAGTGAAAGACCCACAATGTGAGGACTCCCCCATGTTCTGACTCAGGAGAGGCGACACTCCAAAATCACCAACAAGAAACGGTCTTGCTGCAAACTGCAAGAGGATTTTTATTCAAGAGCGGTCTCGGGCCCACGGTCATACACCACGCAGGGGTAGAGGACCGTGGCTGGATAAGGGGGTATTTAAAGGAAGAAACCACAACTCAAAGAGGTGGGGAGGGCGTTGTTGGAATATACCAAAAATACCACTTAAGAGTCACAAGGAAGTGCAAAGTCATAAGTGTCAGGTTATCTCTCAAGACAGTTTCTAAGAGCCCCTAACAATCTAAGAGCCCCTAACAATAGCACATTTGCATTGCAGGTTCCGGTAATGGTCAGGGTGACTTTCTTTGAATGAACACTCTTTGAACCCAGGAAGCGGGTGGGTGGAGGAAGGAATGTCGCTATCTGTTTTATGACCAGCACACTTCAGAGCACTGAGTCACAAAGGCCACATTCCCAAGCTTGGGCCTAAAGGCCTAGAATTTTGTTTTTACGTTTTACTTCTTTCACTAGGAGAAGACTGGTTCCCATATGGTTAGGAGAAGGGTCTCGTTGTCCACTTCCACAGTGACATACTTCCTCCAACAAAACCACACCTACTCCAACTAGGCCACATTTCCTAATAAAGCCACTCCCGGGCCCAGACATTCAAACTACCACACTCTACTTTGATAAGGATTGCTTTCCTAAAAAGAAGAAGAAGAGACATCTGAGGACTCTGCATGCATGCAGTACCAAAAGGTCTTGGAAGGACTCAGAACAAGGTGATTGGTTGAAGTCAGGAAGAGAGACTTCACCAGGAACCAATCTTAGAGCTATGTACAGTCTCCAGTCTGTGAGGAAACAGAGTTTGGTCACTTAATCTCCCTTCAGGGGTGTCTTGTCATAGCAATCCACATTAGTTACTTGTGTTCTTGTTGTGGTTAAAAAAATAAATAAATTTTAAAAAAAGGTGTGGGGGGGGTGCTGGTGAGATGGCTCAGTGGGTAAGAGCACCCGACTGGTCTTTCGAAGGTCCAAAGTTAAAATCCCAGCAACCACATGGTGGCTCACAACCATCCATAGTAAGATCTGACTCCCTCTTCTGGAGTGTCTGAAGACAGCTACAGTGTACTTACATATAATAAAAATAAATAAAATCTTTAAAAAAAAAACCCAACAAAGCAATGACGAAGCAGTAATTTATTTTGGCTCACAGTCTGAAGATAAGCTCCATAGTGGATAGTTGCTTTGATAGGTGCTTAAGGCAACTGATCACTTTGCAACCACAGTCAGGAAGCAGAGAGCTGTGTACGCTGGCACCCAGGCAATCTTCCCCTTGGTTCTAGCAGTTAGGGTGTGTCTTACCTCTTTAATTAGCCCAATCTACAAAATATCCCCCACACTCACCCAGAGGTTTGCCTTCAAGGCCATTGTAGATGCGGTTGAGATGACAATGGATGTAAACTGTCACATAGCCTGAGCTGACGGTACAGAAGCTCTTTTTGGTCCCCTGAGATCTTTTATAATCTTTTCCAAAGATTCTGCTCAACTTCTCAATCTCATGCCCCCTTTTTTGGACTCGTTTGTTGTTTTAATCATTTCTGATCATTGTTTAGTTGGCAGCTTAAATTAACAAAATCTTGCGAGATTAGGGATCTAACTCCGTGTAGAATGCTTTGCTTAGTATGTGAAAAATCTTGGTGTGATTTCTAGCACCAACAAAGAAGTATTTGTAACAGTTTTTAGACAAAGGAGAAAAAGTGTAGTGCCATGTGGTTTTTCTTCTTTGGACAGACTAAGTGTCATAATTACAATATAAAAGGTTCCCTGCAGGTTTACAAGTTAAAGGCTTGGTATCTAGCTGGTTTGAACTATTTGAGGGATGTGGTTGAAACTTTTATAGGTGAGTCTTGACTTGAAGAGGTAGGTCACCGGGGACATGACTTTGAAAGATATCCTATTCCAGAAGCCTTTTCTTTTCTTCTCTTTTTTTTTTAAATTAATTTATTATTATACATAAGTACATTGTATAGCTGTCTTCAGACCCACCAGAAGAGGGCATCAGATCATGTTACAGGTGGTTGTGAGTCACCATGTGGTTGCTGGGATTTGAATTCAACCTTTGTAAGGGCAGTCAGTGCTCTTACCTGCTGAGCCATCTCTCCAGCCCCCAGCAGCCTTTTCTTGTTCTCTTGGCTTCCTTCCCTCTTTGGGATGAACCACTCTGCTTTGCCAGACCCTTCTGCTGTTTGCCTTACTAAGACTCAGAAGCAGTGGAGCCATCTAGCTGCAGACAGAAACATCTGAGGTCATGAATCAGAAACAAATCCTTCTCCTGTCTGTAGTGTTTCACTTGGGTCACATTTGTCACATTAATGAGAAACTGACAGACCCTCCCCCCAAACCCACAAACACACTTTACAACCCTGATTTAGAGCTAGCTTGCCAACCTTTATTTCTGCACACATTTGAATTGTTTCCTTTATATTTATACATATGAACTCATTTGAGAAACCTTCCTTACCAGCCTACTGGGATTACTGTATCTACTGGAACAAAGCTGTTAAATGAAGCTATTCTTATTTGTAAACGTCTTAAGAATTCTGTCTGAAGTATCGTTGGTCTCAGTACCTCATGTGGTGATATATATGAACGTTGTTTATTTTAATTGCATACAAATTAATTCCCATCATTCTCGTAGGTAGTCAACAAGTCCAGTGTAAGAGACCTAAATGAGTACTGATTATTAATGGAACATGAAATGCTATATTACATGGGAAGTAATTAGTTTTTAGTGGTAACTTATACCATCAGAAAGCTCCTAGCTTCTGAGTTTGTTTCTTGCCTATAAAAAGAGAGTATTTGCATACTCTGTTTTCCCTGTTCATGGGAAAAGCTTAGAACCATAGGACATGACTTTTAAAATTCTTTCAAGTTCTAACATTCTCTCATTCATAAGTCATAACTCAGCCTGAGCTGCAAGGCATGCTGGAACATTCCAAACTGTAGAACCTATGAACAAAAGCCAGAGAATAGAGAGGATGGAGAAAGGACACAGCCTCTCCCAGTCCCTATGGGAAAGGTGTGTAGACACACCTTGATACACCCCGGTTTTAGTACACTCTAAGTGACTGGGTTAACACAATAGTGTTGTCTAAGAGAAAGAATTTGATACTGAGAGAGGTCATTGGAGCATTCTATGCAGGATTTCTGGATAACCACAACTCATTACTGGCTGGGTTTCCTGCCAGATAGAGTGACTCTGTCTGGAATCCAGGACTTATCTAAGATCTTTGAGGAATGCAGTTGGAGGAGTTCTTATGGTAAGTAGGAGGTTACATTAGGAAGACACACTGAGTTCTCACTTTTTATCCCTCTTCTCTTTACCCCCAGGTGGGATCTGTCTTATCCCAGGCTGGCCTTAACCTCGTTTTGAAGCCAAGGCTGTGGAACTGGAGATCAGACCAAACTCAGGGCTTTATGCAGCTCGGCTGAGCTGCCCTTCCCCTTCCTTTGCAATAACTGAAAATAACATTCCAAGGATGAACTAGGAGGTGGGGTGGGGTAGCTTCTCACATAACCACTGCTACAAATATAATACAGTCAGGCGAATGCCTTTTCCTGCTGGGCCGACTTTGTCTTAGTGCTGCCCCCAACCTTGCTATCAGTGGCTTCTATCTTCCTTCTGCTGGCTTCCTGGGGTTCTGATTGCTGGCTTGTGTGTCACTGACTTGGTTTCCTGTTTTATTTATTTTTTTCCAGTTTTGAGGATGGAACCTAGGAACGTGTGCATCTAGGCAGGAGCCCCACCACAGAGCCGAAATGTTAGTCCACTTGATGTCTCACTCCTATATGAAACATTGTCCAAGCTTGGACGCGGTTCTGATGTTCATCTTCTGTACCTCTCATTATCATCTAAGGAGACTTTCCTTGTGTCTCATGGGATACACTAGCTGGGCTGTTTTAATCCGGTCTTACTGCTGGGAGAGGAAAGCTGGACAGAATTCCCCACTATGTCGCCTGCCTTTAGTGTAGAATCTAAATGGGGCAGGAAGTGACCTGAGCTAACCATGCTTCTTTCAAAGCTACTTTTCAAGAAGAGAGCATTTAAGGACAAAAATTGAATTATGGGAACGGAGAGAGGAAAATGAGATGAAGCTATTTTTGAACAGTGGCTTGGAAAGAGAGATGACTGTCACAGGTTTGAGTTCCAGAAGCGGACTTTGCTTCATGGATTCAAGTGTAATTCCTTTACTAAAGAAGCACTTCCAAGAGAAACTGGCCAGAGAATAGGGACTGTGGGACAAAGAAAGGAAAGAGGCTATGCATCACGAAGGATTTAGTGCCACAGTGATTTCTTACTGCTGAACCACAGACTGGTGACAATGACTTTATCATCTCACAGTTTTTGAAAAAAATCACAAATTCAGTCACAGAAAACCGGCCCCTCCATTAAGGGTCTTATTTGGAGCTGTGGCCTACCTGAGACTTAGGGTCCTGGTCTACACGTACAGTTTTTGGTAGTATACATTTTCCTGTGGCTGTAGAATACACAGTGGCTTGTTTCTTCAAAGTAGTTAGTGTGGCATCTTTTAAAAAAATGCCATTTATTTATTTATTCACTTTACATCCAATTGCTGCACCCCTCCCTGTCCCTCCTCAAACAGTCTCTCTCTCAGGCCCCTTGTCTTTTCTCCTCTGAGTGTCAGCCCACCCTGGCACATCAAGTCACTGCAGGGCTAGATACATCCTTTCCCACTGAGGCCGGACAAGGCAGCCTAGTTACTGGAACAGGATCCACAGGCAGGCAACAAAGTCAGGGCCAGTCCCCACTCCAGTTGTTGGGGGACCCACATGAAGACCAAGCTGCACCTCTGCTACATATGTACCGAGGGGCCTAAGTCCAGTCCATTTGATATTAGAAAAGACATGAGTCCTCTTTTAAAGTTGTACCTTTTAGGCCAGACTTAGCCCCCTCCCAGTCCATCCCCAGCTAATCTCCTTTTTGAAGAGTCAAAGTCAGCTGATGAGAGACCATAGCTGTATGTGCAGAATCTTCTCACTGTTCCCAGATGATGCAATACAATCCTCATTTAAAATCATATCCACAGCTCCTGTCTGTACCCAAAGGCGGCGGATGGCTGCCCTCGTAGAATCCTGCCGAGAAATCATAGATCATATTTCACACCTCAGTGTGATCTCATTGGAAGCTCCGGAGTAGAAATCATGCCAATGAAATTGTAAGCGTTTGAGGTGAGGCAGCTTGATTTTCATGTCTTCTCCCCTGTTGGTGAGTGAGACTCAGTGGCTGCAAGATCTGAAGCACCCTGGACTCTGCAGGACCGGGCAGAGGTTCTTATGAAGAAAGGTTCTCATGAAGAAAGTGGCAGGCTCAAGGCATTACAAACAGAAGATACAGGAGGTTCACATGAATACGAGAGGCGTTGTACAACCACTGCACAAGAAGGAACTCAAACTTGACAGTGCTTGGGTAAGTAAGAACCAGAGACTTAGACAGCCAAGACACCTAGGGCAAAATCCAAACACTACTCATGTAAAAAAAAAATCAATAAAGTGATTTCTAGTGATATTCTGCTATACTCCTAGATCAGTGCCTTATCCAACCATCACCAGAGAGGCTTCCTTCAGCAGCAGATGGGAAAAGATGCAGAGACCCACAGCCAGACATTATGTGGAGAACGAGTCTAAATGGGAGGTCTCCATCAGATCCCTCTGTCACTCAGAAGTCAGGGGATTTGGCAGAAGAGGAGGCAGAAAGGTTGTAAGAGCCAGAGGGGGATGAAGGGTACCAGGAGAACAAGGCCCCCTGAATCAGCTAAGCAAGGTGCCAATGAGCTCACAGAACCTGAAGCTGCAAGCACAGGGCTTCCATGGGTCTGTACCAGGTCCTGTGTGTATGTTATACCTATTAGCTTAGTATTTTTATAAGACTCTTGACTGTGAGAACAAGTAGGGTTCTGACTCTTGGGACTCTTCTCCTGTTGGGTTGCCATGTTCAACTTCAATATGATAGTTTTTGCTTCATCTTCTTTTGTCATATGGTTGTTATCTCTTAGAAGATTGTTCTTTTCTAACAACAGACAAAAAGGGAGTGGGTATGGAGGGACTGGGAGAAAAGAGGAGGAATCGAGAAGTTCCTCTTCTTCAAAGTCTGAGGCTGAATAGAATCAAGGGAGTGGCATCCTCAAAGTGAGACCCATTCAGCTCCTCTGGCAGCCTGGGAGATGAAAACTTTCTCTACCTAAAAAGCATCAGCAAGTCAAAGATAATGTAAATATGATTCAAGGAGAGGCCAGGTTCCAAGCTCTAGCCGGTAATAGGACTTGGCATAGGACTTGTCCCCAACATTGGTATCTTTTTCTCTTCAGACTGTACATTTTTTTCGTTTTTAATTGAATATTTATTTACATTTCAAATGTTATACCCTTTCCCATTTCCTTCCCTCCTGGAAACACCCTCCCTCCCCCTGCTTCTATGAGGGTGTTCCTCCACCCACCCACCCACTCCCGCCTCCCCTCCCTTGATTCCCTTACACTGGGGCATCTGTCGAGTCATCATAGGACCAAGGACCTCTCCTCCTATTGATGCATGACAAGGCCATTCTCTGCTATATATGCAGCTGGAGTCATGTGTACTACTTTGTTGATGGCTTAGTCCCTGGGAGCTCTGGGGGGGTCTGGTTGGTTGATCTTGTTGTTCTTCCTATCGGGTTGTAAACCCTTTCAACTCCTTTAGTCCTTTCTCTAACTCCTCTATTGGGGACCCCCACGCTCAGTCCAATGGTTGGCTTTGAACATCAGATCTTTACCAATCCTACATCTGATAGAGGACTAATATCCAATATATGCAAAGAACTCAAGAAGTTAGACTCTGGAGAGCCAAATAACCCCCCAAAATGGGGTACAGGGCTAAACAAAGAATTTTCAACTGAGGAATAGTGAATGGCCAAGAAGCGCCTAAAGAAATGTTCAACATCCTTAGTCAGCAGGGAACTGTAAATCAAAACAACCCTGAGATTCCACCTCACACCAGTCAGAAAGGCTAAGATAAAAAACTCAGGTGACAGCAGATGCTGGTGAAGATGTAGAGAAATAGGAACACTTCTCCATTGCTGGTGGGGTTGCAAGCTGGTACAACCCTTTTGGAAGTCAGTTTGGCAGTTCCTCAAAAAACTGGATATAGTACTTCCTGAAGACCCAGCTATACCACTCCTGGGCATATACCCAGAAGATGCTCCAACTTGTAATAAGGGCACATGCTCCACTAGGTTCGTAACAGCCTTATTTATAATAGCTAGGAGCTGGAAAGAACCCAGATGTCCCTCAACAGAGGAATGGATACAGAAAATGTGGTACATTTACACAATGGAGTACTACTCAGCTATTTAAAACGATGAACTCATGAAATTCTTAGGCAAATGGACAGAACTAGAAAATATCATCCGGAGTGAGGTAACCCAATCGAAAAAGAACACACATGTTATGCACTCACTGATAAGTGGATATTAATTCAAAAGCTCCAAATAACCAGGATACATTTCACAGACTACATGAAGCTCAATAATAAGGAAGATCAAAGTGTGGATATTTTGGTCCTTCTTAGAAGAAGAACAAAATACTCACAGGAGCAAATATGGAGATAAAGTATAGAGCAGAGACTGAAGGAAAGGCCACTTGGATATTGTCCCACCTGGGGATTCATCCCATATACAGTTACCAAACCCAGACACTATTGTGGATGCCAAGAAGTGCTTGCTGATAGGTGCCTGATATAGCTGTCTCCTGAGAGGCCCTGCCAGAACATTTTGTATTTCTTATTGCCCTGCTTGCTCTTTTTCATTGCAGATCTTTATCAGAGTGATCACTGGTAGCCATGTGACACAGTCAACACTAGCTTATCTTGAAATGCTTTTTTTTGCTAATGAAATTAGTCCCAAGACTCTTTAATTTAGCCTTCAGCAGATTCTTAGGGCAAGGGCAAAAAGTAGCCACTTTTTCTTTTTTTTCCAAAACTTCTCATAAGTGGTCTTTGGGTCAGTCACTAATATAGGTTTCTTCTGAAACCCCTTGAGCTGGGCCTCCATACTCCACATTGCTTTCAGCACTACTGTCTTCTGTGTTCCTACTTAGATGGCCCATTAAACCCTGTTTATAGTGTTCAACTGCCTTCCTAATCCAAAGTCCCAAAGTTTATATTCTACCATCAAGCAACAGGATCAGGACTGTCATAGCAATACTCCATTCCTGGCACCAACTTCTGTCTTTTTTTTTTTTTTTCTACTGCTATGAAGAGTCACCATGACAAAGGCAACTTATAAAAGAAAGTACTTGTATGTCCAGTGGGCCTCTCTTTCCAGTGATGGCCGACTAGTATAAAAAAAAAGTACTTAATTGGGAGCTTGCTTACAGTCTCAGAGGGTGAGGCCTTGACCATCAAAGCAGGAAGTGTGGCGACAGGCATGCTGGGGTGGTATCTGAGAAGTAGCTGAGAGCTTATATCTCACAAGCAAGCAGGAGGCAGAGAGAGACTTACAGAGACAACAGACAGGTAGACAGACACAGAAGGGGAGAGGGAGGAAGGAAAGGAGAGAGAGAGAGAGAGAGAGAGAGAGAGAGAGAGAGAGAGAGAGAGAGAGAGAGAAGAGAAGAGAAGAGAAGAGAAGAGAAGAGAAGAGAAGAGAAGAGAAGAGAAGAAGAGAAGAGAAGAGAAGAGAAGAGAAGAGAAGAGAAGAGAAGAGAAGAGAAGAGAAGAGGAGGCTGGCATGAATTTTTAAAACCTCGAAACTTACCCCTGGTGACACACCTTCAACAAGCCCACAACCTTCTAATTCTTCCTAAATGGTTCCAACAATTTTGCACCAAACATTCAAATATACGAGCCTTTGGGGACCACTCCCATTCAAACCACCACAAACACAAAGGATAAATTCCCCCTACTAGAAGAGCCAGCAGTACTAATCTGATTTATCCTTTTGTTTCCAGGTCTCCGAGTTCTGTCCATGGTGGATACTATTATAGTTTGCATCGGAAATGTCCCCTATGAAGACTGTTTTGAATGCATTGTACCTTAGCTTATGGTACTATTTTGAAGGCTGTGTAGCTTTTAGGAGGTGAGGCTAGCCAGGGTTAAGTAGGTCACTAGGGGTCTTTGAAAGTTCTGCCTGCCCTTGGTTCTAACCTGCAGTCTCAGCTTTCTGAGCCATGACCATGTGAACACTTCTGCCATAGGCTTCCATCACTATGAACAGCCATTGTCCTGGCTGCTGCTACGGACAGAACTAACTCATGATCCTTTCCCTTCCACAACAGGCTGAGATCCCCCTGACATGGTGGGTCAGAGCAAAGCTTCCCTTCTTAGAGTTCTTCCTACCTCAGCACAACAATGCAAAAATAAGGAACACGGGTACATAGCAGCTTCCCTTAACCATGTATCCATAAGCTTATAATATGGAAATTGCAACCAGCAAAGACTCAGCTGTGCACTCAGAGGGACAGGAGAACCCAGAGGCAGGATCCAGGCTACTAGAAGATCTGGCCACCCCAAAGAATTTCTTAGAGCTTTATAGATCAGGCAACAGTGTGGCCACCTGAAGGTAATCTCTGAGTCCTGTGCCCACCAAAAGGAATTTTGGTCACAGACATGTTTATAGGAACACACATTTGTAGGTAGATGTTTTGCAGATAGCAAAAAAAGTTTCTTCCTTAGCAAACAGGATCTACAACGTGACTTTTAACCAGGGGCATGTGGTAAACGTTCCTTAAGGCAGTTGCTTGCTGGGGTTTGTCTTCCTAAGGTTTGAGGAAGGAGTTTCAGCAAGTGTGTAAAAATCAGCACACTGAATTAAAACTAATTCCTTTTGCTTTTGCAGAGTCGAATAGATTTTAAGCCATGATTTCTAGTAGGTCATCGGAACATAAAGTAGTGATTTGACTTTGTCCGGTGCACATATAATCACCCCCTCTTCAACAGCTGTACTGTACCAGGGCCCCAGACTTGGTAGGCTCCCAGACTTTAGCACAACTGTGGAAAATCCCATTCAGAGTGTAAAACTCAGCACTGTAGACAGCACCACCTGCCAAAACTAAAACACAGGCTAATCCATCACAGCTCCTATAGTTCTGGGAACCTCTCAAGATGTACGAACAAACCTTGCTTTTTAGCTTCTGCAGTTGTACTTCTGGCTAACTGTTCTTGTAAACTGAAATGTGTCAATCCAGAACATGGTGTCTGTGTGCTTAGAGGCTCAGCCTGAGAAAGGCTCAGTACTGCACTGGGATCCTGACCACCCAGTGTGGTTGCCAGCCTGCTAATAAAGACTTTCTATTGGCTGAAACCCTGAGCAATCTTCTCTGGTGATTTCCCCACAACAGTACCTGAGAGGGCATTCCAGCATCCCTTCAGAATAACTGCCTAAATGATACAGCCTGTGGAGCAGTCCATAGATCCTGTGGTCACGGGCTAATAATGTGACTCTTTTGTTGTTTGGTGACTTCTTTTTCCAGTGCAGAATCCCAAGGTATTGTGAGCAAGGAATTTACTCCTGTAGAACATTTCTATCTTAGTAAAAATCTATTCTCATCCTTTTTAGTTGGGGAGGGGGCGTCTACCTGATGTGATCAACTATTATGCTGGTGGGTCTCTTTGAGGGACTGTACAAAACCGAGAGCTCAGTCTGCCCTACCTGATAAGACATCTTGTAACAATAGCTACGAGTTTATGTAGTGAGTCCTACATAACAATAGGAGTTTATGTAGTGAGTCCTACATAACCTATTATTAATTCATTTTTCCATTGCTATAACAAAATACTGGAGGCTGAATCATTATGAGGAAAACAAGTGTGTTTGAAAGTGTGAAAGTCTAAATAACATTGTGCTAGCTCTGGAGGGTGTCCCATTGATCACATCACACAGCAAATGGAATCCTGGCGGTAGCATGGGAAGACAGAACACTAATGGGAGACCAAGATAGAGCCTGCCTTACTCTTTTATAACCATCCTCTCATAAGAACTAACCAGAAACCCCATGAGAAGTTTTTTTTTTTTTTTTTTTTTTTTGTGAACCAGCCACCTTTTATTGGACACTAGTTCTCAGTCAGGGTATGAAGGTTCAGCCAGTTGAATTCTTCCTAGGTCGGAGTGGGGCGGGCAGTTATGCTCGGCCATGCAATGCCCTCCAGCGACCCCTCTTCAATGGTACTTGCGACGTCGCTCATGTTTGAGTTCCTTGTAAGAAATGCAGTAGCTGAAAACCACGTAGGCTGCCAGGACCATGCTAATCCCCGAGATGCTGCCTTTCCGAACGTTGATGTACTTGTTGTAATACCGGTCATACCCTCTCCGAAAGGCTCCTGCAATGCCACTGGGGGTGAAATCCCGCATCATTATCCAGCTCGGCAGCTCTCCAAGTTTGACTTCCATGAGCTTCTTCTCCTTCAATGGCACGATCGACGCCATCTTGAAGTCCTGGTCGAGAAGTGTTTTAATTCCTTCCAAGGTCAATGTTCTTCCACTGTTGTAATGGATTCTGTTAGGCCACGCTTTTAAAGTTCTAGTACCTTTTAATATCACCACACCATGGACAAAGTTTCCCACATACAGATCCGAAAAGTTTGTCCAAAATATAGCAGCCTCTGTCTTAGCCATCTTTATCCAGACTCTGGATTGTCATCCACAAAAGCTGTCTGGGCATGTCCTTCATTGTTTGCCCAATCAATTCTGAAATTGATCCACACTGGTGAGCATTTGCTGTGGACACAGAGACTCTCACACTTTGATCTCATTGCTACAGGCCTGGAGTCTGTCAAGTCCTTATTCTAGATTTCTGACCCATGGACTCGACTGTTCACCACAGTCTATGAACGGTGGGGAATGAACCAAGCAGATGTTGGTGGTTGTGGTTTGCATGAGATGTACCCCCCCGGCCAGTTTTGGGTGTTTAAATACTTGGTTCCCAATGGGTGGTGCTTTTGGGGTATATTTAGGACTTGTGGCCTTGGTGGAGGAAGTTGATGGGAGTGGACTTTCAGGTTTCCAAAGCTACACATCATCGTCTGCGATTCACGCACCCTGCTTTGTGTTTGTGGTGTAAGATGTGAGCTCTCAGTTGGCTGTTCTAACTCCCACACTCACCTGCAGTGACGGTGATGGATTCTTATGCCCCTCTAGGACTGTAAGCCAAAATAAACTTTTCCTTCTGTAAATTGCAATGGTCATGGTGTTTTATTACAGCAATAGAAGAGTAACAAATAAGTGGGGGGACTGATGCATCTCCACACAGGCAGGAACGACACATAACATCTGTACAGAATTTATGGGTAATAGTAAAAATTACCCACATTGTTATCACTGTGTAGTGGCAATTTTAAATGGTCTCAAGTGTTAGCCTATTTTTTTTTTTCAAGCTAGTATAGACATCCACTCTAACTTTCTGTGTCTCAACCAACAGGTCTTGATGGCCTTACCCAAGACTTCCCCTCTCAACACCACGTAGATGCTCTGATCTATTATTGAATTTCAGCTGCCTGGGAGAGCTTCTCCTCACCACTGTTTTCCAGGACTACTCCTCATGGGACTCTAGTCCAGCCAATTCTCTCTGTGGCTCCTTTTGTTGAGCTCCTCCATGAGGCATTTATAGTAACTAAGTTCTCCATGTCTCTGGCCCCTGAGAGACACCATCTTGACTTGGCCATTTCATAAAACCATTATCTCCATTGTCATGAAGAGAACAGTTCCGTCATGGCGTCTGGACAGTACACCTCACCCCCATTTCAAAGGATTCTTGCACTTCTCAGTATAGAACTGTACAGAATAGAATAGTACTATATATGTATATAGAACAATAGAGTATAGAATAGTACTATATTCTATAGTATTGTATAGTACTGTATATGTATATAGAACAACATAGTATAGTACTGTATATGTATATAGAACAGTATAGTATAGTACTGTATATGTATATAGAAAAGTATAGTATAATACTGTATATAGAAAAGTATAGTATAATACTGTATATGTATATAGAACAGTATAGTATAGTACTGTAAATGTATATAGAACAGTATAGTATAATACTGTTTATGTATATAGAACAGTATAGTATAGTACTGAATATGTATATAGAACAGTATAGTATATACTTATTTATAAGCAAAAGGAGTACATTCTGATCTCTGCAGGGAACACAGATAACTTGCAGATAAATTCCTCCCAACCCAGATTTGCCTCTGAGACTTTAATATCACCTTCAACACGTGCCAAAGCACCTCTGGCATCACCATCTATTTTAATGTGGGCCACACCTCCCCCTACAAAGGTTCCAAAAGCCATTTCAATAGCACATTACAATGGATTCCATTGCCAGGGCATGGATCATTTTATTTATTTATTTAATAAAAAAAATTGTGCCGGGGTGGTGGCGCATGTGTTTAATTCCAGCACTTGGGAGACAGAGGCAGGCAGATTTCTGAGTTCGAGGCCAGCCTGGTCTACAAAGTGAGTTCCAGGACAGACAGGGCTATACAGAGAAACCCTGTCTCAAACAAAAAACAAAAAAATTGTATTTACTTAGAAACATTCAGAATGTCAACATAACAGCCACATCTTTTTTTTCCCCAATTACAGAGTGGTATTCAGTTAACAGAACAATTATCTTTGTATAAGCTTCATCAGAGACTACTGAAGATGAAAAAAACACCCCCCCCAAACCAAAAGAAAACCAAAACAAAACAAAAAGCAAACTACTGTCCCCATATATAACTAACTAATTTGTGCTGTGTACCAACAAGAACCTGCTTTAAATTTCCATGCCAGGGCTGGTGAGATGGTTCAGCTGGTAAGAGCACCAATTATTCTTCCAAAGGTCCTGAGTTCAAATCTCAGCAACCACATGGTGGTTCATAACCATCCGTAAAGATGGAGTGTCTGAAAACAGCTACAGTGTACTTATATTTAATAAATAAATAAATCTTTAAAAAATTTCCATGCCAATTTACAACCCCCAGACTGTACAAGGCAAGGTTAGTGGCCATTGAAAATACCACCAGGTCAGGGCTATCTCAAAACACATTTGGTAGTGTGTTAACTATACAAAAAAAACCCACACTGTACAGTTTTAAAAACAAATCTTACACAGCCTTACATTTCAATTTTTTTTCCTTAAAAGGAGTGAGTTGTGTACAGGGGGGTTTAAATGCTTTATAGACAAGGAAAAAGCTGCGCTGGGACCAACTTATTCATCATCATCATCATCTTCGTCTTCCTCCTCTTCCTCATCCTCTTCATCCTCCTCTTCCTTCTTTTTCTTGCTCTTTTCAGCCCTGAACATCCCCTTTTTCGCTGCATCAGGTTTTCCTTTAGCTCGGTAGGCAGCAATATCCTTTTCGTACTTCTCCTTCAGCTTGGCAGCCTTCTTCTCATAGGGCTGCTTGTCATTCGCTGCAGTGTTGTTCCACATCTCTCCTAGTTTCTTTGCAACATCACCAATGGATAAACCAGGATGCTTGCCTTTGATTTTGGGGCGGTACTCAGAACAGAACAAGAAGAATGCCGAAGGAGGCCTCTTGGGTGCACTGGGGTCCTTGAACTTCTTTTTGGTCTCCCCTTTGGGGGGGATGTAGGTTTTCATTTCTCTTTCATAACGAGCCTTGTCAGCCTTTGCCATACCTTCAAATTTCCCCTTTTCTTTAGCAGACATGGTCTTCCACCTCCCTGAGCACTTCTTGGAGAACTCTGAGAAGTTGACAGAAGCATCCAGGTGCTTCTTCTTGTGTTCCTCCCAGCAGGTTTTCACAAAGAATGCATATGAGGACATTTTGCCTCTCGGCTTCTTAGGATCTCCTTTGCCCATGTTTAGTTGATTTTCCTCCGCGAGGTACAGAGTCGCCCAGTGCCCGTCTGGCTCTTGCTTGCCCCGGCGCTGTCTCTATGGAGCTCAATGTACTACAATGACTGTGAGAGCCGGAGCCAGATGCAGCCTCCTCACTCTCTCCTCTCTGTTCAGGGCATGGATCTTAAGTCACAGGATAGTTCTTTCTTATTACTATCAGCATCACCATCCCATCCAGCATAGCATACTGACCCCCCACTGCACTCCCTGAGCTGACCTTTCAGACAGTGAAACTCCCTCTGTGAGCACTCTCTTTCCTTGGCAGGGTCAATACCTCATAGTCAGGTCACAGTGAGGTTTGTCTCTTATGATCAGTCCAGTGACAAGAAGGGAACAGGTCACTGGAGCAGGAACGAGCAAGTACTGTCTTGGCAAGCATATGACATCTGCTTTACTTAAAGCCTCTGTGCGATCTATAAGCAAGGGATACACTGCTGTTCTGTAGCAAAAGACTGGTTCCTTCGGCAGACCCAAAGGGCTTGCACTTCTCAAGGGCACCTATGAGATCTTGTCCTGTTTGCTTCTAGGCCCTGCCTCTGGCCTAGAAGATGCAATGAGGCTAAATCCTGAGCTTCCCTGAAGCTCTTACCGCTAGAGGCTGCCTGGTCTTAAGCACTGTATCCTCTGCCTTCTGGAAACAGATGTTTTGAAGTGGTACCCAGGAGGCTTTCTTATACCTGACTCGTTATTTTTCTTTACAGTGCATCAGTGATGTGCAGAAACAGCCATTCAGTGTCACAGTCCACATGATTATCATCTCTCTCATTTTCAAACAACAACGAAAGCATACAAGTCATTCCCTCTTCTCCTTCTGTGTCCCATCCCAACTTGCCCCCTCAAACACCTCAAGTCTACAGTATGACGAGTTATCTGACCTCTACTTATGCAGCCAATGAGGGAATTCCAGTGCCACACAGCCAGCAAGGTCCCATGCTAGAACCCTATCTATTTTAGTTACTTTTCTGTTTGTTGCTGCAATTAAAACAGCAGAACCAAAGCAATTTATAAAAGAAGAGTTTATTTGGGGATTATGCTTCTAAATATCGAGTCCAGAGGTGCAGGTGGCTGGAACAGAATCTGAGAGCTCATGTCTCAAACTACAAACGTAAATCCGAGCAAGCTAACTTAAAATGGTGGCAGTCTTTTGAGATATCAAAGCCCAATTTTCTGAGAAACCTCTAGATTGATTTCCAGAGTGGTTGTACCAGTTTGCAATCCCACCAGCAATGGAGGAGTGTTCCTCTTTCTCCACATCCTCTCCAATATGTGTTGTCACCTGAGGTTTTGATCTTATCATTCTGACTGGTGTAAGGTGGAATCTCAGGGTCGTTTTGATTTGCATTTCTCTGATCACTGAGGACTTTGAACATTTCTTTAGGTGTTTCTCAGCCATCCGAGATTCCTCAGTTGTGAATTCTCTGTTTAGTTCTATACTCCATTTTTTTTTTGATTGGGCTGTTTGGTTTTTTTGGTGACTAACTTCTTGAGTTCTTTATATATTTTGAATATTAGCCCTCTATCAGATGTGGGATTAGTGAAGATTTTTTTCCCAATCAAAATTGGAATAGATCTACCTGAAGGCCCAGCAATATCACTCTTGGGAATATTACCAAAAGATGCCCCACCATGCCAGAGGGGGTTCCACTATGTTCATAGCAACCTTATTTGTGATAGCCAGAAGCTGGAAACAACCTAGATGTCCCATGACAGAGAATGGATACAGAAAATGAGGTTCATTTACACAATGGAATATACTACTCAGCTATTAAGAGTGAGGACAGCCTGAGTTTTGCAGGCAAATGGATGGAACTTGAAAATACCCTGAGTGAGATAACTCAGACCCAAACAGACATGCATGGGAGAGAGAAGAAAGCAATCACAAGTGGGGAGGGAGGAAGAGACTTGGGTGGGAAAGTGGACGGGGGGGGGGGGCAGTGGGGGGGATAGAGGAGAACCTGATCTGGTATTGGGTGAGGGAAATGGACTGAAGCCCTGAGGGCCAGCAGAAAGAACTTAAACAGGAAACCTCAGGAAAAAGGAGGTTGGGGGGTGGGGGTGGGGCAGAATGCACCAGAGACCTGGAAGGTGAGAGACTCCCAGGACTCATAGGGAGGGACCTTTGATGAAATGCCTGGCAGTAGGGAGAGGGAATATATGGAGCCCATCTCCAGCAGGAAGACAGGACACCAAGTGAGGGATGGGGTTGCCATCCCACAGTCACACCTCTGACCCATAATTGTTTCTGTCTGAAAGAATTACAGTGATGGAAATGGAGAGGAGCCTGAGGAAAAGAAGGTCCAGCGACAGGCCCAAAGTGGGATCCAGTTCAAGGGGAGGTCCCAAGGCCTGACACTATTACTGAGGCTATGGAATGCTCACAAAAAGGGATCTATCATGACTGCCTCTAACAAGCAGCTGAAATAATCAGATGCAGATATTTGCACCCAATCAATGGACATAAGCAGCTGACCCCTGTTGTTGAATTAGGGAAGGCTGAAAGAAGCTGATGAGAAGGGCGATTCTGTAAGATGACCAACAGTCTTAAATAATCTGGACCCCCGAGATCTTTCAAACACTGGACCCCCAGACAGACAGCATACACCAGCTCATATGAGGCCCCCGACAAACATACAGCAGAGGACTTCCAGATCTGTGTTCATTCATAGATGAAGCACCTAACCCTCAAGAGACTGGAGGCCCCAGTGAGTTTAGAGGTCAGGTAGGGTGGGGGGTGGGGACATCCACGTGGAGACAGGGGTGGGGTGGGGAGGAGGTGTGGGATGTGGAACAGTTGGAGGGTGGATGGGGAGTGGCAGGGAATGGAATATGGAGTGTAAAAACTGAATTACAAATTAAATTAAAAAATAAAAAAGAAATCTCAAAGCCCACTCCAGTGACACACTTCTTCCAACAAGGCCATACCTCCTGATCCTCCCTACATGGTTACCCACTGGGACCATATATCCAAATGTCTGAGACTTATAAGGGAGACATTTTTTTTCAAATAACCACATCGTGTTTAGAGTCAGTCTCCTTGAGTCCCTTTCAAAGCCTACTGCTCCCTTCAGTTCAGTTTCCTCAAAAGCAGACTGAAGTAAGGGAAGAGAAAACCATTGCATGACTTCAGGGCAAAGGTTCAGCTTCAACCATGTACTTATTAGGACCTTGAGAGTATAAGTTACCTTGAAGGTAGACACACACACCACAAGGGAAATGGGATTTGCCATGTACACACACACACACACACACACACACACCAGTCATTGACTAAGAGAACCTTCCAGGCAGAGGTAGACTCTCAAGTACGGTCTTTGCAAGTACAATCAGTTGATTCTAGTAGTCGTTGGAAGTGTTTTGAAGGGGATTGCTGGTACAAGCCAAAACTAAGGAGACGAGTTTTGTACAATGGCTATTCCTGGTTGTCAACTTGACCATATCTGGAATGAACTACAATCCAGAGTTGGAAGGCTCACCTGTGATCAGATCTTGAAGCTGGTGATAATGTACTAGAAAAAGGGGGTCATATTCCAGTCCCAGCAAGCAAGCAAGCAAGCATCAGAACTCAGCAGCTTTGGCCATGTGGCTCTGACTTTAGAGTCCAGAATAGAAGGGATTACTGGGACAATTGATGCTGGTTAGCTGGAGCTAAAAAAAATTAGTGGTGATTAGAAAGAGACCAGCATCACTGAGGTGAAATCTTCTGGAAAGTGTTTTCTGAGAGCACAAAGAAGTTGTGTTCCAGAGATAGCCAAGACTGTACCTCATACTACAGCTGGACTTGGTAATGTGTAATAATCACCCAGGTGGTTTTGGTTTTGAAGGCATGAAGAGGCCATGAAGAGCATTGATGCTTGGCACTGTGGTGAAGGTGCAGCCTCAGTTGCAGTTGATGGCCCAGTACTGATGGGGTTCTGCAAAGAGTTGAGGTTTGGCACTACGAAGAGCATCTATGGGAGATGAAGCCAAGTTGCAGTGGAAGACCCCAGCATATTGGAGATGCCAGTATCATGGTATGATCACCAAGAACAGCAGCAGCAGTGGAGTGGATCAACCTGAGCTTAGAGTGCTACAGAGGGCAGAGCTAGAGAAGTGATGCTAGCCCTTGGGAGGAGCCTAGAAAATCATGAGTAGATCCCAGACATTGGAACAAGAAGCTGTGAAGGAAGGTGCCTTGGAAACCCAAAATTGTTAAAGATGTCAGAATTGTGGGATACTTGCTGAGGAAAGCTGCTAACAGGGAGTGGAACCAGCCCAAGAGAAAGAAGTTTGTTGCAATCAACAAAGATGAAAAAGGAGTAGAGATCTGAAGAACAATTTGACATCAGACATGGAGATGTTTGGAGTTTGCCCAGATGGTTTTCTGTCTTGCTTTGGGGATTACAGTTAAGTGACTGGATGAACCTCAGAAGAGACTTTGAACTTTGGACTTTTAACATTGTTGAGACTGCTATAGACTTGGGGACTTTGGTTGGAATTTGGACTAGACACACTTTTTTATTATGCTATGGCTAGGTATGGCCCCTATAGACTCATGTGTTTGAAAAAGCCTATGGGGAGCAGGAAGTGGAATGTGATGGTTTGTATATGCTTGGTCCAGGGAGTGGCACTATTTGGAGGTATGACCTTGTTGGAGTATGTGTGTTACTGTGGACTGGGATTTGATATCCTTGTCCTAGCTGCCTGAAGGTTAGTATTCTGTTAGCAGCTTTCAGATGAAGATGTTGAACTCTCAGCTCCTTCTGCACCAGGCCTGCCTGGATGCTGCCATGCTCCCACCTTGATGACAATGGACTGAACCTCTCAACCTGTAAGCCAGCCCAATTAAATGTTGTCTTTATAGTAGTTGCCTTGGTCATGGTGCCTGTTCACAGCAGTAAAAGCCTAACTAAGACAAATGGTAAATGGAATCTGAAGGGATATGCCCTCTTCCCCAGTGCCAACTATTCTCATCAAGCAGGAAAATTATTAGAGGGGTGCAAGTTGGTATCTAGTCCAAGACATGTGCGTGCAGGATGGGCTGGAGGGAGTGAGTGGGTTGCAGCAATATGAGGACAGCAGGGTTCAAACAGCAGTCCTTTGTACTGTACCTATTGAGTCAAGATGATAAGGAGTCTGTGTGTGCGTGTGCATGTGCATGAAGATAGTGTGATATTTGGTGTTCCTCGATGTCAGAGAGCTTCTTCTGGCCCATGCTTGCAATCCCCCTTATTTATTTGCCATCAGAATAGATGTGCCCATGTTCCAATTCTAACAGTACAAGGGAGCATGGTGACTAGCTCTGCCCTTTGCTTCACTGCTGATGAATTGCTATTCCATACTTATTTACAGAAACACAGAGCAGCTAGAACCATGGACATCAGTCTTTGATGCATACCCATCTAGCCTAAGGCCTTGCTTACAAGTACTTCAGGTGGGATCACATACAATCATAGTTAAAAACCAAACTCTTAGAAATTATCTAAATGAGAACGAACTTCTGAGCTAGGTATGGTGGCGTATACCTTTAGTCCCAGTACTCCAGAGGTAGAGGCAGGTGGATATGTGTGAGTCTGAGGCTAGCCTGGTCTACAGAGTGAGTTCCAGGACAGCCAGGGCTGTTACACAGAGACCCTGTCTCAAGATGGCATGAAGTTAACCACAAGACATTTATTGGGCAGGTATATCCTGAAAAATTGTTATATACAGAGGATTTCTTTTTAGGGGAGAGACAGTGATGAATAGAAACAGGTCTTTTTTTTTTTTAAAGATTATTTATTATATATACAGTGTTCTGCCTGCATGTATCCTGCAGGGCAGAAGAGGGTAACAGATCTCATTACAGATGGTTGCGAGCCACTATGTGGTTGCTGGGAATTGAACTCAGGACCTCTGGAACATCAGACAGTTCTCTTAACCCCTGAGCCATCTCTTCAGCCCAGAAACAGGTCTTCTTAAGGTTAAAAGCTAGTGGGGGAGACAAATAAGCATATAGTAATACAGGATAGTTTTAATGTGTGAAAAAGAGAGGTATAAACGGGCTCAAAAGCTATATCCAGTACAACTTCTCAAAAGAATACACAGGAAAACTAAGGTAACAAATGAGAGAGACAGCAGACCCCAGAGTCTCTGATCCTTTTCCACAAAGATGAGTTAGGAATCTTTTGTTGTCTCTCTTCTAACTGCCAATGCACCATAATGACAGAGAGGGAGACAGCTTAAACTATCATTGGTTCTCAAAAGGCTTTTTGTGGTCACTGAGGACAAATAGTATTTGCTGCCATCATAGAAGCTGAGGCAGGGGGTTGGAGCTCAATGGGTACCTGCTTTAGAAAGATCTTAGATTCTTCAGTTAAAATTCTCCTGTGTATTCTACCTCCTATGGCACTTATAGCATTATATAATATATTGCAATTTGTGCCAGCTTCCTAACTTGAACGTTTACAGGTCTGGATTTAGAGGCTCTATCTCATTTTCCTGCGGCTCTGTAATGTAGCTGTTGGTATAATTTACACCCAGGTTGACAATTGACAAATATTTATAGGTAAACAAGGAAGTAAATAAAATGGCAAGGCCTTATTATGGAGCTGAGGGGGGAATTACGTTTTATGAAGAAGTAATTACAGTACTATAGACTCAGGTCTTCTGTCATATTCAGAATAATAAGGAAGCGCTTTGCAGCTATTCCGTCAAAGATAAAGAACTGAAAATGAGGGATGATATTTCAAAAATAATGGAGTGAGTTGAGCATCGACTATGTGCAAGATACAAAACTGAACAGGAATGACTCAGTCCTGCCTCCTGTGTGTTCAAAACAATACAAAAGCAACTAGACGATGAAAATTGTGTTCTTACAAAGAGAAGGTATATTGTCTAATGAAGTTATGCACTGGGGGACCTAATTTGAGGGACTCCATATGAGTGTGACACGCAGAATAGGTTGAAGTTATCCAAGCATATTCAATGTTTAGAGGTACTATGACACATGAGTAAACAAACACAGTGGCTTAAAGTAACAGAAAAACTTCTCAGTTCTATGGGTCAGAAGTCTAAAATGAAGGTGTTGGTGAGGCCATGCTTTCTCTAAAGATGGAAATCCTTCCTTGCCTCTTCCGGGTGTTGGTGGCTCCTGAGGCTCTCGTTTCTAGCAGCATCTTTCACCTTTACATAGTTTTCTTCTCCTTTTGGTCTTCTCCTTGTGTGCCTGTATTTCAGGTATCCCTACTTGTTATCTTATAAGAATACCGGCAACCCATTCTCTTAGACTTAACACTAGTGATCAGTCCTGAGATGGCTTCATCATATGATCCTTATTTTAATTATGCCGACCAGTCCTTGCTTTCAAACAAGACCACCTTTCACAAGAACTAGGTATTCAGACTTGGATAGACTCTGTTGCTCATGGTTCAACCTTCTTTTTAAAAGTGAATGAATAATATGTAGGAAAGAAAAGAAAGGCAAAGAGGCCTTCTAGAGAGCAACAGCTCATCTGAAAACCTGCTAGGGAAGTAACTTGCTATCCCCATTCAGGATATTGAAAGATGTCCCATTAACAAGGAACAATGTGTGGGTAACTTGTTCCTTGCAAGGGCAAATTCAAAGAACAAAACTAATCTCAGATGTGTATAGTCAAGGACAAAAATAATACAGAGTTAAGAAGAAACTATCGATGTTAACATATTTCGTAAAATAGTGTTCAGAGTGAGGAGTGACCGTTATGATAAAACAGAGGAAGCTGAAACCTGCATCCTTCTTTTTGAAGTATTATAAAAAAGAACACACTCATTTTACATAAAACCACAGGAGTCAGGTTCTGGAGGCCCCAGGAGCAGTGTAAGAGTAAAAGTAGGTAATGAGGCTGAAAGTGATAAAGCACATGCCAAAGAATACATACAAGCAAGTCTCCCCTACACAGGACACGGGAAGGGACTCTTAGTATTGAAGACAAATATAAAACTATCCATGAGGCTGCAGGAAAGTTCAAAACCACAATAGAACATCAATTAGGCAACTGAAGAACGGGAAAATGCCGGAGACTACACCATTAGCAAGGTGACAGAAGTGAATGCATCCCTATCAAGAATAACTGATGCTGGTGGTATTAGTCCCTGACTAAAGGACACAGACTAGTAGATTGGATTGCTGCCTCCAAGGAGCACATATCACCACCAAAGATAGGAGCTGTTTTAGGGTGAGAGAGTGGAAAAAAAGGTATCCCAAGCAAACAAAGAGCGGCAAGGAATAAATAGATGACTCTCTTCTGATAACTGATAAAATAGACTTCAAATCAATACTAATCATATTGATTAAGGGGAAACCCCATCAAGAGCATATTACAATTCTAAACATGGGTACATTAAACATGGGTGAACCAATTTCATAAAACAAATACTACTATATGTAAAGTCAGGGTTAGCTATGACACGATATCAGTGGGTGACTTCAATAACCCACTCCTACCAGCAGGTCATTGCTGTGTGCTTACATGGCTGGTGTCCCAGAACCCCCGACTAGGGACAGCAAGGCGATGAAAAAAGGCCAGACACTGAAGAAATGACAGACACATGCATACAGAGATGCTGGGATCAGCTGGTCTGTGCTTTCAGAGGGAGAAGCCTCTTATTCCTGTATGAAAGCCCGATAATTGCTGGCATTAGCTATTTGTTCTTCTACATACTAGTAACGTGCTCTTCAGAGACACTCTAGGGGTTGCTTTTTACAACTTTGTACAATGACTGTACAGCCTCTTCAGATCCCTAAAATCAAAAGAAGTGGACAGCAGTGCCCTTTCCAGGGCTGCAGCTGTGGTTGTGGCATGCGTGCTGGGACACCTCTTACCCTGGATTGTTAGTAAAGAGCTCAGGTTAACTAGGCAGCTAACTGGACAGTTGAGTTAGAGGTTAAGCATTAGAATGGATGGTTTCTTCATTGTTGAGAGGATGTCTACTGCCAGATATGCCTGCTTTCCTCGTCTTGTTGTTTTCTCACAAGCTCTTAGAATTCTCAAAGGACTCCATTCTTGGACTGTGTTCTGACAATCCCCCATTAAGCACTTGTTCCTAGTAACCTATTTGGTCTTATAAGGCTCCATATGTTTGGTTTCCCCACCTCCCAGCAGTATAACTTGTCAACCAAGCCTTTAACATGTGATCTTTGGGGGGGCAGGGCATTTAAGATCTAAACTACAAACAGAGCATCAAGACTAACAAATATTCTATCCATGGCTTTTGAGTCACTCTGGCAGTTTAAAGGTTGTCATCTGGTAGATTCTGCAGGAAATACCCATATACCTACTACAAGTACTATTTTAACAAACAAACAAACAAACAAACAAACAAACAAACAAACACAACCCCCTGTGGTGGTTTCCATGAGAATGGCCCCCATTGGTTCATATATTTGAATGCCTGCTTCAGAGTTGGTGAACTTGTTTAGGAAGGATTAGGAGGTGTGGCCTTGTTGGGGGGAGGTATGTCACTGGGAGATAGGCTTTGAGGTTTCAAAAGCCCATACCATTCCCAGCATTATCTCTGCCTTCTTGCTTGCAAAGCAAGATGTGCGCTCTCAACTCACATGCTTTTGCTGTCTGGACTCTAATGCTCTGAAACTGTAAGCCCAATGAAACACTTTATTGTTGTAAGTTAGCGTAATCATGATGTTTTGTTCCAGCAATTGAAAAATAGTTAATACAATCTCAGACAAAATTTTGTGTGTTAATTTGCCATTGCTCCTTTGTACTAAGAGAAGATTTTTTTTTTTTTTTGAGGCAGGGTCTCAAGATTTCAGACTAACTTCAACTTTCTTTTTTTTTAATTTTTAATATTTTTATTACATATTTTCCTCAGTTACATTTCCAATGCTATCCCAAAAGTCCCCCATAGCGCCCCCCACTTCCCTACCCACCCATTCCCATTCTTTTGGCCCTGGCATTCCCCTATATTGGGGCATATAAAGTTTGCAAGTCCAATGGGCCTCTCTTTCCAATGATGGCCGACTAGGCCATCTTTCGATACATATGCAGCTAGAGACAAGAGCTCCGGGGTTCTGGTTAGTACATCATGTTGTTCCAACAATAGGGTTGCAGATCCCTTTAGCTCCTTGGGTACTTTCTCTAGCTTCTCCATTGGGAGCCCTGTGATACATCCAATAGCTGACTGTGAACATCCACTTCTGTGTTTGCTAGGCCCCGGCATCGTCTCACAAGAGACAGCTATATTTGGGTCCTTTCAGCAAAATCTTGCTAGTGTATGCAATGGTGTCAGCGTTTAGAAGCTGTTTATGGGAAGGATCCCTGGATACGGCAGTCTCTAAATGGTCCATCCTTTCATCACAGCTACGAACTTTGTCTCTGTAACTCCTTCCCTGGGTGTTTTGTTCCCAATTCTAAGAAGGGGCACAGTGTCCACACTTTGGTCTTCATTCTTCTTGAGTTTCATGCGTTTAGTAAATTGTATCTTATATCTTGGGTATCCTAAGTTTTGGGCTAATATCCACTTATCAGTGAATACATATTGTGTGAGTTCTTTTGTGATTGTGTTACTTCACTCAAGATGATGCCCTCCAGGTCCATCCATTTGGCTAGGAATTTCATAAATTCATTCTTTTTAATAGCTGAGTAGTACTCCATTGTGTAAATGTACCATAATTTCTGTATCCATTCCTCTGTTGAGGGACATCTGGGTTCTTTCCAGCTTCTGGCTATTATAAATAGGGCTGCTATGAACATAGTGGAGCATGTGTCCTTTTTACCGGTTGGGACATCTTCTGGATATATGCCCAGGAGAGGTATTGCTGGATCCTCCGGTAGTACTATGTCCAATTTTCTGAGGAACCGCCAGACTGATTTCCAGAGTGGTTGTACAAGCTTGCAATCCCACCAACAATGGAGGAGTGTTCCTCTTTCTCCACATCCTCGCCAGCAACTGCTGTCACCTGAATTTTTGATCTTAGCCATTCTGACTGGTGTGAGGTGGAATCTCAGGGTTGTTTTGATTTGCATTTCCCTGATGATTAAGGATGTTGAACATTTTTTCAGGTGCTTCTCTGCCATTCGGTATTCCTCAGGTGAGAATTCTTTGTTCAGTTTTGAGCCCCATTTTTAATGGGGTTATTTGACTTTCTGGAGTCCACCTTCTTGAGTTCTTTATATATATTGGATATTAATTAGTCCCTTATCTGATTTAGGATAGGTGAAGATCCTTTCCCAATCTGTTGGTGGTTTTTTTGTCTTATTGATGGTATCTTTAGCCTTGCAGAAGCTTTGTAGTTTCATGAGGTCCCACTTGTCAATTCTCGATCTTACAGCACAAGCCATTACTGTTCTATTCAGGAATTTTTCCCCTGTGCCCATATCTTCAAGGCTTTTCCCCACTTTCTCCTCTATAAGTTTCAGTGTCTCTGGTTTTATGTGAAGTTCCTTGATCCACTTAGACTTGACCTTAGTACAAGGAGATAGGAATGGGTCGATTCTCATTCTTCTACATGTTAACAACCAGTTGTGCCAGCACCATTTGTTGAAATGCTGTTTTTCTTCCACTGGATGTTTTTAGCTCCCTTGTCGAAGATCAAGTGACCGTAGGTGTGTGGGTTCATTTCTGGGTCTTCAATTCTATTCCATTGGTCTATTTGTCTGTCACTATACCAGTACCATGCAGTTTTTATCACAATTGCTCTGTAGTAGAGCTTTAGGTCAGGCATGGTGTTTCCACCAGAGGTTCTTTTATCCTTGAGAAGAGTTTTTGCTATCCTAGGTTTTTTGTTATTCCAGATGAATTTGCAGATTGCACTTTCTAATTTGTTGAAGAATTGATTTGGAATTTTGATGGGGATTGCATTGAATCTGTAGATTGCTTTTGGCAAGATAGCCATTTTTACAATGTTGATCCTGCCAATCCATGAGCATGGGAGATCTTTCCATCTTCTGAGATCTTCTATAATTTCTTTCTTCAGAGACTTGAAGTTTTTATTATACAGATCTTTCACTTCCTTAGTTAGAGTCACGCCAAGATATTTTATATTATTTGTGACTATTGAGAAGGGTGTTGTTTCCCTAATTTCTTTCTCAGCCTGTTTATTCTTTGTGTAGAGAAAGGCCATTGATTTGTTTGAGTTAATTTTATATCCAGCTACTTCACCGAAGCTGTTTATCAGGCTTAGGAGTTCTCTGGTGGAATTTTTAGGGTCACTTATATATACTATCATATCATCTGCAAAAAGTGATATTTTGACTTCATCTTTTCCAATTTGTATCCCTTTGATCTCCTTTTGTTGTCGAATTGCTCTGGCTAGGACTTCAAGTACAATGTTGAATAGGTATGGAGAAAGTGGACAGCCTTGTCTAGTCCCTGATTTTAGAGGGATTGCTTCAAGCTTCTCACCATTTACTTTGATGTTGGCTACTGGTTTGCTGTAGATTGCTTTTATCATGTTTAGGTATGGGCCTTGAATTCCTGATCTTTCCAAGACTTTTATCATGAATGGGTGTTGGATCTTGTCAAATGCTTTTTCCGCATCTAACGAGATGACCATGTGGTTTTTGTCTTTGAGTTTGTTTATATACTGGATTACGTTGATGGATTTCCATATATTGAACCATCCCTGCATCCCTGGGATGAAACCTACTTGGTCAGGATGGATGATTGTTTTGATGTGTTCTTGGATTCGGTTAGCAAGAACTTTATTGAGGATTTTTGCATCAATATTCATAAGGGATATTGGTCTGAAGTTTTCTATCTTTGTTGGGTCTTTTTGTGGTTTAGGTATCAGAGTAATTGTGGCTTCATAGAATGAGTTGGGTAGAGTACCTTCTGTTTCTATTTTGTGGAATAGTTTGTGAAGAACTGGGATTAGATCTTCTTTGAAGGTCTGATAGAACTCTGCACTAAACCCGTCTGGTCCTGGGCTTTTTTTAGTTGGGAGACTATCAATGACTGCTTCTATTCCTTTGGGGGATATAGGGCTGTTTATATCATTAACCTGATCTTGATTCAACTTTGGTACCTGGTATCTGTCTAGGAACTTCTCCATTTCATCCAGGTTCTCCAGTTTTGTTGAGTATAGCCTTTGGTAGAAGGATGTGATGGTGTTTTGGATGTCTTCAGGATCTGTTGTTATGTCTCCTTTTTCATTTCTGATTTTGTTAATTAGGATGCTTTCCCTGTGCCCTCTAGTGAGTCTGGCTAAGGGTTTATCTATCTTGTTGATTTTCTCAAAGAACCAGCTCCTTGAGTGGTTGATTCTTTGAATAGTTCTTCTTGTTTCCACTTGGTTGATTTCGCCCCTGAGTTTGATTATTTCCTGCTGTCTACTCCTCTTGGGTGAATTTGCTTCCTTTTGTTCTAGTGCTTTTAGGTATGTTGTCAAGCTGCTAATGTGTGCTCTCTCTAGTTTCCTTTTGGAGGCACTCAGAGCTATGAGTTTTCCTCTTAGAAATGCTTTCATTGCGTCCCATATGTTTGGGTATGTTGTGGCTTCATTTTCATTGAACTCTAAAAAGTCCTTAATTTCTTTCTTTATTCCTTCCTTGACCAAGGTATCATTGAGAAGAGTGTTGTTCAGTTTCCACGTGAAGGTTGGCTTTCTATTATTTATTTTGTTATTGAAGATCAGCCTTAGTCCATGGTGATCTGATAGGATGCATGGGACAATTTCAATATTTTTGTATCTGTTGAGGCCTGTTTTGTGACCAATTATGTGGTCAATTTTGGAGAAGGTACCATGAGGTGCTGAAAAGAAGGTATATCCTTTTGTTTTAGGATAGAATGTTCTGTAGATATCTGCCAGATCCATTTGATTCATAATTTCTCTTAGTTTCACTGTGTCCCTGTTTAGTTTCTGTTTCCATGATCTGTCCATTGGTGAAAGTGGTGTGTTGAAGTCTCCCACTATTATTGTATGAGGTGCAATGTGTGCTTTGAGATTTACTAAAGTTTCTTTAATGAATGTGGCTGCCTTTGTATTTGGAGCATAGATATTCAGGATTGATAGTTCCTCTTGGAGGATTTTACCTTTGATGAGTATGAAGTGTCCCTCCCTGTCTTTTTTAATGACTTTGGGTTGGAAGTCAATCTTATCAGATATTAGAATGGCTACTCCAGCTTGTTTCTTCATACCATTTGCTTGGAAAATTGTTTTCCAGCCTTTCATTCTGAGGTAGTGTCTATCTTTTTCTCTGAGATGAGTTTCCTGTAAGCAGCAAAATGTTGGGTCTTGTTTGTGTAGCCAGTTTGTTAGTCTATGTCTTTTTATCGGGGAGTTGAGTCCATTGATATTAAGAGATATTAAGGAAAAGTAATTGTTGTTTCCTGTTATTTTTGTTGTTAAAGTTGGCATTCTGTTCTTGTGGCTGTCTTCTTTTAGGTTTGTTGAGGGATTACCTTCTTGTTGTTTCTAGGGCGTGGTTCCTGTGCTTATATTGGTTTTTTTCTGTTATTATCCTTTGAAGGGCTGGATTCGTGGAGAGATAATGTGTGAATTTGGTTTTGTCGTGGAATACTTTGGTTTCTCCATCTATGTCAATTGAGAGTTTGGCTGGGTATAGTAGCCTGGGCTGGATTTTGTGTTCTTTTAGTGTCTGTATAACATCTGTCCAGGATCTTCTGGCTTTCATAGTCTCTGGTGAGAAATCTGGTGTAATTCTGATAGGCTTGCCTTTATATGTTACTTGGCTTTTTTCTCTTACTGCTTTTAGTATTCTGTCTTTATTTAGAGCATTTGTTGTTCTGATTATTATGTGTCGGGAGGTATTTCTTTTCTGGTCCAGTCTATTTGGAGTTCTGTAGGCTTCTTGTATGTTCATGGGCATCTCTTTCTTTAGATTTGGGAAGTTTTCTTCTATAATTTTGTTGAAGATGTTTGCTGGTCCTTTGAGTTGAAAATCTTCATTCTCATCCACTCCTATTATCCGTAGGTTTGGTCTTCTCATTGTGTCCTGTATTTCTTGGATGTTTTGAGTTAGGATCTTTTTGCATTTTACATTTTCCTTGATTGTTGTGCCGATGTTCTCTATGGAATCTTCTGCACCTGAGATTCTCTCTTCCATCTCTTGTATTCTGTTGCTGATGCTCGTATCTATGGTTCCAGATTTCTTTCCTAGGGTTTCTATCTCCAGTGTTGCCTCATTTTGGGTTTTCTTTATTGTGTCTACTTCCCTTTTTAGATCTAGTATGGTTTTGTTCAATTCCATCATCTGTTTGAATGTGTTTTCCTGTTTTTCTGTAAGGACTTCTACCTGTTTGATTATGTTATCCTGTTTTTCTTTAAGGATTTGTAACTCTTTAGCAGTGTTCTCCTGCAATTCTTTAAGGGATTTTTGTGCTTCCTCTTTAATGTCTTCTACCTGTTTACCCGTGTTCCTTTGTATTTCTTTAAGTGTGTTATTAAAGTCCGTCTTGAAGTCCTCTACCATCATCATGAGATATGCTTTTAGATCCGTGTCTAGCTTTTCCGGTGTGTTGGGGTGCCCTGGACTGGGCGAAGTGGGAGTGCTGGGTTCTGATGATGGTGAGTGGTCTTGGTTTCTGTTAGTAAGATTATTACGTTTACCTTTCGCCATCTGGTAATCTCTGGGGTTAGTTGTTGTCGTTGTCACTGTTTAAAGATTGGAGCAGAAGCTGTGTTCCACTCACCAGCAGTCTCAAAATCCTGTGGCGGGGGTCGTGGGTAGCTGGCGGGTGTCAGCTGACCCTGCGCCCTAGCTACCCCCGGGCTTTTCTGACTGGAGAGGCTTGTGGCCCTACTGAGGCCGGATTTCTGCCTCCCCAACCAAAGCAGTCTCAGGTCCCGCGCAATTGGATTGGAGCAGAAGCTGTGTTCCACTCACCAGAAGTCTTAAGATCCTGTGGCGGGGGTCGTGGGTAGCTGGCGGGTGTCAGCCGACCCTGCGCTCTAGCTACCCCGGCGCTTTTCTCCTTCAAACTTTCTATGTGACCCAAATGACCTTGAACTTCTAATCTTCCTGTCTTCATTTACCTTTTCAGTGCCTATGTGGAACTAAACCATCACACATACTTGACTGAGTACTGGGAATCCAGTTCAAGGTTTTGTGCATGCCAGGCAAGCACTGTGACCACTAAGCATCACCCACAGCCCAGCCTTTTCTCCTTTATACTTGGAAGCCAGTAGAAAATGGATGTATAATGCGTCACTCAAATTTTCTTGGGTATATTAATTATTTAATTCTCTTCTGGAAAATACTCTTCCAGACAAAGGTGATGTTTATCTAATTTTCTTTATTTCACTTGCCATTTTGTCTAGGTGCCCCAAGATTTGTTTTTATTGAAATTTGTCCTTCTCCTTGAAGTACAGTTGATATATCACTAGGCTTGTTGAATTCTCTTTCAATGGGTAATTTTCAGTTGGTTCTTTTCTTCTTTGGTTTATTCAAGGCTGGTGGGAATGCACACTGGCACAAGCATTGTAGAGATCAGTGTGGAGTTTCCTCAGAAAGTTAGAAATAGATTCAGGGATAACTACTTTCAACCCTAAAGGGCTGTCTGCACTACTACAGAGACACTTTCTTATCTATGTTCAGTGTTGCTCTATTTTTGATAGCCAGGAAATGGAAGCACCCTAGATATCCATCAAGTGATGAATGCATAAAGGAAATGTGGTGCATTTACACAGTGGAATATTATTCGGATGTTAAAAAGAATGAAATCATAAAATGTTAAGGTGAATTGATGGAACTAGAAACAAAAAAAATCATCCTGGGCGAGGAAACTCAGACCCAGAAAGAAAAACATCACGTTTTCTATCAGTTTTGTATGTTAGTTTCGAATCTTCAGATACAGATGTTTCTCTTGGGATATCTATAGAGGTCAGGAAGTTACTAAAGAGTGATCGTGAGGGTGGCTTTCAACAGAGGGAGGTAGAATGGAGTGGTGTAACAGGTTTCTTCTTTTAAAATTTTTTTACTTATTTATTTTCATATCTCTATATCTCTATATCGCTATATCTCTATCTATCTATCTATCTATCTATCTATCTATCTATCTATCTATCAATCTATTTTTACACACATGAGTGGCTGCCCGCATGTATGCATGTCTGATGCCCACGGGGGCCCCGAAGAGAACATTGCATCCCTTGGAACCGGAGTTATAAAACTGAGCCACTCTGCACAGATGCTACTTCCTGAGCTGGGTCCTCTGCAGGACCAGCAAGTATTTTAACTGCTAAGGCATCTCTCTAGCATGTCTTAGATAAGGTTTCTTGAGTTATGGATTTTAAGACTTGTCGAGATTGCTCTGCAGGGAGCGCGCCCTTGTCTGCGCCTGCTGCCGGGGCGGAATAGACCCTTTTCCAGTTCTAGTTGCTGCCTAGAACTTGGCTCACTGTGCTTTTTAATGAGCATCTATTGGCTTGAGAGATTTCTGTTGGGAAGTTCCAGGCTCCTGTTGTTTTTCTTTGCTTCTCTTTTGCACAAGCTCAAACAACTCTGTAGGGTTTAAAGCTGCTTTTAGTTTGTCCTCTTCTGGTGTGTTTTGTGGCATGTCTCCTTATCTTGCTCTGTTTTGGCTCATTAATTACTCTGTTTTCAGATGGGGACTTGGGATTATACAAATCTGCCACTGCCTCTCCTGAGCCCTCTTCATTGGAATAATGACAAAAATCTCTTAATTCTTTTTGGAGAGGAGTCATACTTAGAACTCACACTCCTTGGAAACCTTAATACAAGGATGGGATGTCTTAAACCTTAAGGAAAGTATTTTTATCCTTAGGATTCTTAATTTAGGCACGTTATGAGAAAAGTAAACACGATGGCAGGTTAAGTTGGGAACTACTGCTTTATGGGTTTTGTTTGTTTGCTTCTCACTGGGTAGCTTAGTCTGACCTCACACCTGGAATCTTTCTGCCTCAGCCTCAACCATGCTAAGATTATAGCGTGCACCACCATGCTTCCCTTATTTTGTGTTTTAAAAACGACCTGGCTTCTAAAAAGAGAAGCTTTAATTTTTTTTTTCTAGATTAAAAAAAAGAATTAATTGTCCGAGTGGTCTGAGCACAGTGAATCAGGGCAAAGGTGGAAAGTCACATGTAAAAATAGAGAAAAAAACAAAAACAAAAACAAAACAAAATCACTGGTTAGTTAGATGAAAGTACCGATACATTTCATTTGTATATGTCAGAAAGCAGTTACATATTAGGATTTAAATGTGGAAATCTTGGTAAAACCAGGAGGTCATCTATAATTAGTCTAACTTTTTAGATTCATTTATCATGTAGTTTTATATATTTGCCAGATCATAACAATGGCCATAACAGACATTTCTCTTACCTTTTCTTTGCAATATAAGATAAATAGGATACTTGAAGAATACACGGTGCTATGGTTTCTCTTGAGTGTCACAGAATACCTTCATTGAGAAGAAATGAAAGCCACCCATGTCCTTAGATAAGAGAAGGGAGAGGAAAGGGATAGAGTGGATGCTGTCTTTTATTTCCCTAAAAGATGTGGGAAATAGGGAACATTTCTAAAAGAGAGTATTAAAAAATTTAGATTTGTTCTTAAATGACCACTCAGAGTCTATCTGAGCTTTTTAAAAATAACATAAGAAATCAAGAGGACCATCCCAAATTTTATAAAGAATATCTATAAGATTATAACAACCCCTACCTAAAACTGATAATACAGGAAAGAGGAGTGAAATCTAGGTCTCTGTTCCTTGTCTCACCCAATGATGGTAGATAAGAGAGAGGAGTGTCTTTTTGCATCAGAGGCTAGGGAGATGTAAAGACTTACGTTCTGGCTAGGGGTGGGTTAGGTGAACATTGTTACACAGACCAGAAAGGGTTATCCAAGTCTCTGGGAGGGAAGTGATCAGATAGAAGAGCCATTACTCTTCTTTTGGATCACTGCCTAGAATCTCCCTGGTCATGCTTCCAAGAGATTAGTCAGGAAAAGGGATTGCTCTAAGAAAATACACCAAACCAGAGAATTTATAAACAGAAACTTAGGCTTTACAGTTCTGGAGCCTAGGAAAGTCCTATTATTCACTTTTATGTAGTGTCAATGTAGAAGCACACCTCTTACCTCACGGAGGTAAAAGTTTGGTCTCTCTTCAAATATGAGTGACTATAGTCTGGGGACATAGATTTAGTATATTCCAGGTTTCAATATATATTTCAGGTGATAATAGTTTGTTGAAGTTTTTATAGTGACAGATCAAAGAAAGTCACGGATAAAGCCACTTGTCAAATGCCACTGGTGGAAAGTTTAGGCAGGTGGGTTATAGCAGAGTGGGGGAACCAGGTGTGGTGTGTACCCATTGCAGCAGGCAGGAGACAGACAGAGACTGGCAGCTCTGTGAGTCTGAAGCTAGTCTGCTTTACAGATCGAGTTCCAGGCCAGCAGGGCTACATAGTGAGACAAACAACACACAAAGCAAGGAAACCTCTGTGTACTGGCTGGTTCTGTGTCAACTTGCCACAAGCTGGAGTTATCACAGAGGAAAGAGCCTCAGTTGAGGAAATGCCTCCATGAGATCCAGCTGTAAGGCATTTTCTCAATTAGTGATGAAGTGGGGATGGCCCCTTGTGGGTAGTGCCATCCTTGGGATGGCAGTCTTGGGTTCTATAAGAAAGCAAGCTGAGTAATCCAGGGGAAGCAAGCCAGTAAGTAGCATCCCTCCATGGCCTCTGCATCAGCTCCTGCTTCCTGACTTGCTTGAGTTCCAGTCCTTTAGTGATGAACAACAATGTGGAAATGTAAGCTGAATAAACCCTTTCCTCCCCAACTTGCTTCTTGGTCATGATGTTTGTACAGGAATAGAAACCCTGACTAAGACACTCTGTGATAGGCTCCATATGCTGTCAACAGCATGCTTAGCCCTATAAACTAGGGACTTTCTGTCACAAAGATGTTAGGCTGGGGACAAGGCAGCAACATTAAGAAGCTAAAAATGCCCTAAGATAGACCAGCGATGGACTTGTCACATTCAACCACATTACTGAAGTTCTAATCAGCTCACCCTTCTGGCAGAATGTGTGGTGGAAAGAGTTGTTCTCTTCAGGAGCCTTGGCTCACCATAGCTTGATCAAAATGCTATCAAGAACAACAAGAGGGAGCAATCACTTAATTTCAGGGCTTCACAGGTCTTAACTCACTGACCTGTGTCCACATGCAGTGGTGTAGAGCACCATGGTAATGGGACAGTGTTATCTGCAGGGCTGTTTACCTCTTGGCAGACAGGATGTGGAGAGTTGCAACAGGAAGGACCCTGGAAGGTCTCCCTCTGCAAGAACATTCCCCTAGTGACTTGCCTCCTTTAACCAGACAGGAAGTCTTACCATTTCCTGAGAGTTGGTTCACATTTTAATTCATCATCAAATCATCCATTAGGTTAGAACTCCCACGATTCTATTGTCTCTGGAAACATCCATACAGATATACTCACAAGTTTGTCTTAGTACTCTCCCATGCCTGTATCAGTGGAATCAAGCTGATGAGATTTACCAGCTGATGAATGGACAGGTTTGGAATCTAAGGAGGGCTCTTCGATTCAAAGATGGCTTCTCCCTTCTGAGTACTCACATGGAGCTTGCTTGAGCTAGCAGCCCAGAGGATGCAGGGATGACATCAAGGAGAGAATGCACACACAGCTGTGGAGCCAGGAAAGAATGTGTCAGGGCAGGGGTGCCTTGCTTGCTCACTGTTTCCAGTGAGTGCCTTTCCTCTCAGACAGAAGATTGAGGACATTATCAATCTTCAAATTGGAATTACCTCTCAGCATTATGAAAGAATCGAGGATCTAAACGTCTTTGCATTTTTACATGTAAGCCCAGCTGTAATGTGAGAATTTGCATTTATATAGCGACATCTATCTAAAGCACAAATGCACTTCTCCAGCACTAACTCATTAATCCTCCCAACAGCCTTGTGAAGGGGCCGGGGAACGTGATTATTCCCATTTCACAAATACGGGGGGAAAATGGAGCCTCTGAGAGGGGCTCAGTGATTTGGGTGAGAATTGGTTGAACCTATGAAGGGATTAGCAGTGACATTAATGCATCTCTTTTGGAAATGAGTTATGAGTGATTGGTTCAACACAGGTTGGTACTCGGATACCTCAGAATGCTTTAGTAAATTACCACCTCACTTTGGCTTTATAACCAATAGGCTGATTATTATTCAGGTTTTAGTTAACCTGAATGATGAATAACCCAATTTGTGTCATGGGATTTCAAGTTATATTTCTCACTATTAACTTTAGAGCCCAGGAGTCACAGACTCTAAAAAAGAATTATAAGATCCGGTCAATAATGAAAGAAAGGTTCTCAGCTTAAATCTGTCATGAACAACAAATTTTAGCTTCTGAACTCCCAGGAGTTAACTTTAAAATAAAGATCTAGAGTAGGAGTGGTACCTTACTAAGGGTGTGACTGTACCCCTAGCTATCTGGCAGTTAAAAGTATTGTGGGGTATCCACTGGAAGAGACTACTTAGACTCCACCTTAAGCCAATAGAAACTCTTTAGTAGCTGACTGGTGACGGCACTGGGTGTTCCAGGATCCCAGGGTAGCCTCAAGACTTTCTCGGCGTGGGTTTTTAAACACAAAACCACATCCTGGGTTGACCTACCCCAATTAGCAATACTATTTAATGGGAAGCTGAACTATAGGTACAAAAGAGCAAGGTTAGTATATTTAGGGATTTCCCCAGAACCATAGTCTTTGATGGGTTAGGTCTTTGTTTTCCTTTTGGCAGGTGATACTGTCTGTGTGTTGAGTTTTACAGCCTGTAGGGTACTTCCATCATGGAGTCAGTTGTGTTAAGATCTGGGGGCCTTCTAAGACCTAGGCATCTGTTACATTCCCCACTAGTTCTATGGGCATTCGTCAAATTGTGGACTCATCTGGGGGCAGGGATTATACTGTCTTTTCAGTATTAGGAGTTCTTACATAGATAAGTAGGTATCTGAGCAAGCTGGGTCCTGTAATTAGAGGTAAGAGTAAAAAGATTAATGGCACAGCCATGACTGTAAGTAGAGTAGTTTGGTACTAGCTATTAGATTCTTTTTTGTTTGTTTGTTTTTTGTTTTTTGGTTTTTTTTTTTGTTTGTTTGTTTTTCGAGACAGGGTTTCTCTGTGTAGTCCTGGCTGTCTGTCTTGGAACTCACTTTGTAGACCAGGCTGGCCTCGAACTCAGAAATCCACCTGCCTCTGCCTCCCAAGTTCTGAGATTAAAGGTGTGCGCCACCATGCCCGGCTTAGCTATTAGATTCTTGACATCTTTTTTTTTAAAGGTTATTTTGACCATGGTAAACTAATTATCCCTGACTGGCTGGTGTGGACATTTGTGCCATACAGAGACCTCCTTGTCTCATAAAGAGGTGGTCCAATCCGTTTCAGTTCTGAAGAACAGCCTTGGCTAAAGAATCTAACTGGGATTCCAGATGGGAAGCAGAATCTTCTAGATGGCCTGGGTCTATGTCTACTTGAACACGGAGTGCCTTAAAGTTTTAATCTCCCATAACTAGGTCTGAAGATTCAACTACAGTGGAGCCCAGGATACCTGCTGGCACCAATAGGGGAATGATATTGGGGATGGCTCCCTGTGCATGGGGAAGCCCAGAATCTACATTGAGGTGGTCCCTGCCCTCTTTTCCATTATATAAGAGGAGTACCTGTGACATAACACTCACAAAGATGCGAAAGAGTGGGTTCTCCTCTTGTGTAAATAATTCAGAAATGCACACTTGGTCAAGCTGTTAGTGCAAGCAAGTCAGGTAGACTCTGGAGCCTGGAAATACATTTTATTGCCATTTCTGAAATTATCCTGCTATGTATGGCAACAAGAATCTGCATAGGGAGAACTATCCAGGGGGGCATCTTGGGGACATTAAATAGGCACATTTACCTTGGAGCCCCCCCCCCCCCCGCCGTGACTTAGATTGGTCCCATTTACAGGTACTAGGGTTGGAAGTAGAGCTTTATTGTTTAATTAGTTTCAATCTCAAGATGATTTGAGGGCTTGGGGTCTAGGCACAGTTAGCAATCCTGACCTATGTCCAGTTGAGAATTGTTATGGAAATGATACATTCTTATTAGCATCCTGACCACTGAAGGGCTGGCTTCTGTTGCATCCTGGACCTCCTTTTTTTTTTTAAAGATATTTTCTTTATTTACGTTTCAAATGCTGTCTCAGAAGTTCCCTATATCCTCCCCCCACCCTGTTCCCCTACCCACCCACTCCCATTTCTTGGCCCTGGCATTCCCCTGTACTGGAGCATCTAAAGTTTGCAAGACCAAGGGGCCTCTCTTCCCAATGATGGCTGACTAGGCCATCTTTCTGCTACATATGCAGCTAGAGACATGAGCTCTGGGGGTACTGGTTAGTTCATATTGTTGTTCCACCTACAGGGTTGTAGACCCCTTCAGCTCCTTGGGTGCTTTCTCTAGCTTCTCCATTGGGGGCCCTGTGTTCCATCTTATAGATGACTGTGACCATCCACTTCTGTATTTGCCAGGCACTGGCATAGCCTCATACAAGACAGCTATATCAGGGTCCCTTCAGCAAAATCTTGCTGGCATATGCAATAGTGTCTGGGTTTGGTGGCTGATTATGGGATGGGTCCCCGGGTGGGGTAGTCTCTGATAGTCCATCCTTTCGTCTTAGCTCCAAACTTAGCCTCTGTAACTCCTTTCATGGGTATTTTGTTCCTTATTCTAAGGAGGAATGAAGTATCCACACGTTGGTCTTCCTTCTTCTTGATTTTCTTATGTTTTGCAAGTTGTATCTTGGGTATTCTAAGTTTCTGGGCTAATATCCACTTATCAGTGAGTGCCTATCTAATGACTTCTTTTGTGATTGGGTTACCTCACTAAGGATGATATCCTCCAGATAAATCCATTTGCCCAAGAATTTCATGAATTCATTGCTTTTAATAGCTGAGTAGTACTCCATTGTGTAAATGTATCACATTTTCTGTATCCATTCCTCTGCTGAGGGACATTTGGGTTCTTTCCAGCTTCTGGATATTACAAACAAGGCTGCTATGAATATAGTGGAGCCTGTGTTCTTATTGCCAGTTAGAACATCTTCTGGATATATGCCCAGGAGAGGTATTGCTGGATCTTCCAATAGTACCATGTCCAATTTTCTGAGGAACTGCCAGACTGACTTACAGAGTGGTTGTACAAACTTGCAATCCCACCAGCAATGGAGGAGTGTTCCTCTTTCTCCATATCCTCGCCAGCATCTGCTGTCACCTGAATTTTTGATCTTAGCCTTTCTGAATGGTGTGAGGTGGAATCTCAAGGTTGTTTTGATGTGCATTTCCCTGATGATTAAGGATGTTGAACATTTTTTTTTTCGGGTGCTTCTTAGTCATTTGGTATTCCTCAGTTGAGAATTCTTTGTTTAGCTCTGCACCCCATTTTTAATGGGGATATTTGAATTTCTGGAGTCCAGCTTCTTGAGTTCTTCGTATATTTTGGATATTAGTCCCCTATCAGATTTAGGATTGGTAAAAATCCTTTCTCAATCTGTTGGTGGCCTTTTTGTCTTATTGATGGTGTTTTTTGCCTTACAGAAGCTTTGCAATTTTATGAGGTCCCATTTGTCAATTCTTGATCTTACAGCACAAGCCATTGCTGTTCTGTTTAGGAATTTTTCCCCTGTGCCCATATCTTCGAGGCTTTTCCCCACTTTCTCCTCTATAAATTTTAGTGTCTCTGGTTTTATGTGGAGGTCTTTGATCCACTTAGACTTGAGCTTTGAACAAGGAGATAAGAATGGATCAATTCCCATTCTTCTACGTGATAGCTGCCAGTTGTGCCAACACCATTTGTTGAAAATGCTGTCTTTTTTCCACTGGATGGCTTTAGCTCCCTTGTCAAAGATCAAGTGACCATAGATGTGTGGATTCATTTCTGGGTCTTCAATTCTATTCCATTGATCTACCTGTCTGTCGCTGTACCAGTACCAAGCAGTTTTTAATCACAATTGCTCTGTTGTACAGCTTAATGTCAGGCATGTTGATTCCACCAGAGGTTCTTTTATTGTTGAGAATAGTTTTTGCTATCCTAGGTTTTTTATTATTCTAGATGAATTTGCAAATTGCCCTTTCTAACTCAGTGAAAAATTGAGTTGGAATTCTGATGGGGATTGCATTGAATCTGTAGATTGCTTTCAGCAGGATAGCCATTTTGACTATATTAATCCTGCCAGTCCATGAGCATGGGAGATCTTTCCATCTTCTGAGATCTTCTTCAATTTCTTTCTTCAGAGACCTGAAGTTCTTTTCATTCAGATCTTTCACTTCCTTAGTTAGAGTCAAACCAAGGTATTAAAGGCCATTGATTTGTTTGAGTTAATTTTATATCCAGCTACTGCACTGAAGCTGTTTATCAGGTTTAGGAGTTCTCTGGTGGAATTATTAGGGTCACTTATATATACTATCATATCATCTGCAAAAAGTGATATTTTGACTTCTTCCTTTCCAATTTGTATCCCCTCGATGTCCTTTTGTTGTCCAATTGCTCTGACTAGGACTTTGAGCACTATATTGAATAGGTAGAGAGAAAGTGGGCAGCCTTGTCTAGTCCCTGATTTTAGTGGGATTGCTTCAAGTTTCTCTCCATTTAGTTTGATGTTGGCTACTGGTTTGCTGTAGATTGCTTTTTATTATGTTTAGGTATGGGCCTTGAATTCCTGATCTTTTCAAGACTTTCATCATGAAGGGGTGTTGGATTTTGTCAAATGCTTTCTCAGCATCTAACGAGATGATCATGTGGTTTTTGTCATTGAGTTTGTTTATATAGTGGATTATGTTGTTGGATTTCCGTATATTAAACCATCTCTGCATCCCTGGGATGAAGCCTACTTGGTCATGATGGATGATCGTTTTGATGTGTTCTTGGATTCAGTTTGTGAGGATTTTATTGAGTATTTTTGCATCTATATTCATAAGGGAAACTGGTCTGAAGTTCTTTCTTTGTTGGATCTTTGTGTGGTTTAGGTATCAGAGTAATTGTGGCTTCATAGAACGAATTGAGTAGAGTACCTTCTCTTTCTATTTTGTGGAATAGTTTGAGGAGAGTTGGAATTAGGTCTTCTTTGAAGGTCTAATAGAACTCTGCACTAAACCCATCTGGTTCTGGGCTTCTTTTTAGTTGGGAGACTTTTTTTTTTTTGGTTTTTGTTTTTCGAGACAGGGTTTCTCTGTATGGCCCTGGCTGGCTGTCCTGGAACTCACTTTGTAGACCAGGCTGGCCTAGAACTCAGAAATCTGCCTGCCTCTGCCTCCTGAGTGCTGGGATTAAAGGCGTGTGCCACCATGCCTGGCTGGTTGGGAGACTATTGATGACTGCTTCTATTTCTTTAGGGGAAACGGGACTGTTTAGATCGTTAATCTGATCCTGATTTAACTTTGGTACCTGGTATCTGTATAGGAAGTTGTCCATTTCATCCAGGTTTTCTAGTTTTGTTGAGCATAGCCTTTTGTAGTAGGATCTGATAATGTTTTGGATTTCCTTAGGTTCTGTTGTTATGTCTCCTTTTTCATTTCTGATTTTGTTAATTAGGATACTGTCCCTGTGCCCTACAGTTAGTCTGGCTAAGGGTTTATCTATCTTGTTGATTTTCTCAAAGAACCAGCTCCTGGTTTGGTTGATTCTTTGAATAGTTCTTTTTGTTTACACTTGGTTGATTTCAGCCCTGAGTTTGATTATTTCCTGCTGTCTACTCCTCTTGGGTGAATTTGCTTCCTTTAGTTCTAGAGCTTCTAGGTGTGCTATAGTATTTGCTCTCTCTAGGTTTTTGGTTTTTTTTTTTTTTTTTTTGAGGCACTCAGGGTTATGCGTTTTCCTCTTAGGACTGCCTTCATTATGTTCCATAAGTTTGGGTATGTTGTGGCTTCATTTTCATTAAACTCTAAAAAGTGTTTAATTTCTTTATTTATTTCATCCTTGACCAAGGAATCATTGAGTAGAGTGTTCAGTTTCCACATGCATGTTGGCTGTCTATTATTTATGTTGTTATTGAAGATCAGCCTTAGTCTGTGGTGATCTGATAGGATGAATGGGATAATTTCAATATTTTTGTACCTATGGAGGCCTGTTTTGTGACCAATTATATGGTCAATTTTGGAGGAGGTACCATGTGGTGCTGAGAAGAAGGTATATCCTTTTGTTTTAGGATAAAATGTTCTATAGATATCTATTAAATCCATTTGTTTCATAACTTCTGTTAGTGTCCATGTGTCTCTGTTTAGTTTCTGTTTCCAGGATCTGTCCATTGGTGAGAGTGGGGTGTTGAAGTCTCCCACTATTATTGTGTGAGGTGCAATGTGTGCTTTGAGCTTTACTAAGGTTTCTTTAATGAATGTGGCTGCCCTTGTATTTGGAGTATAGGTATTCAGAATTGAGAGTTCATCCTGGTAGATTTTACCTTTGATGAGTATGAAGTGCCCCTCTTTTTTGATAACTTTCGGTTGGAAGTCAATTTTATTCGACATTAGAATGGCTACTCCAGCTTGTTTCTTCAGACCATTTGCTTGGAAAATTGTTTTCCAGCCTTTTACTCTGAGGTAGTGTCTGTCTTTTTCCCTGAGGTGGGTTTTCTGTAAGGAGCAAAATGTTGGGTCCTGTTTATGTAGCCAGTCTGTTAGTCTATGTCTTTTTATTGGGGAATTGAGTCCATTGATGTTAAGAGAAATCAATGAAAAGTAATTGTTGCTTCCTGTTATTTTTGTTGTTAAAGTTGGGATTCTGTTCTTGTGGCTGTCTTCTTTTAGGTTTGTTGAAGGATTACTTTCTTGCTTTTTCTAGGGTGTAGTTTCCGTCCTTATGTTGATGTTTTCCCTTTATTATCCTTTGAAGGGCTGGATTCATGGAAAGATATTCTGTGAATTTGGTTTTATTATGGAATACTTTCGTTTCTCCATCTATGGCAATTGAGAGTTTTGCTGGGTATAGTAGCCTGAGTTGGTATTTGTGTTCTCTTAGGGTCTGCATAACATCTGTCCAGGATCTTCTGGCTTTCATAGTCTCTGGTGAAAAGTCTGGTGTAATTCTAATAGGCCTGCCTTTATATGTTACTTGACATTTTTTCCCTTATTGCTTTTAATATCCTATCTTTATTTAGTGCACTTTTTGTTTGATTATTATGTGTTGGGAGGAATTTCTTTTCTGGTCCAGTCTATTTGGAGTTCTGTAGGCTTCTTGTATATTCATGGGCATCTCTTTCTTTAGGTTTGGGAAGTTTTCTTCTATAATTTTGTTGAAGATATTTGTTGGCCCTTTAAGTTGAAAAATCTTCATTCTCATCTACTCCTATTATCCTTAGGTTTGGTCTTCTCATTGTGTCCTGGATTTCCTGGATGTTTTGAGTTAGGATCTTTTTGTATTTTGCATTTTCTTTTATTGTTGTGCCCATGTTCTCTATGGAATCTTCTGCACTTGAGATTCTCTCTTCCATGTCTTGTATTCTGTTGCTGATGCTCGCATCTATGGTTCCTGATTTCTTTCCTAGGGTTTCTATCTCCAGAGTTGTCTCACTTTGGGTTTTCTTTATTGTTTCTACTTCCCTTTTTAGATCTTGGATGGTTTTGTTCAATTCCATCACCTGTTTGGTTGTGTTTTCCTGTAGCTCTTAAGGGATCTTTGTGTTTCCTCTTTAAGGACTTCTACCTCTTTAGCACTGTTTTCCTGTATTTCTTTAAGTGATTTATTAATGCCCTTCTTGATGTCCTCTACCAGCATCATGAGATATGACTTTAAATTTGAGTCTTGCTTTTTCCTTGCTTGAGATATCCAGGACTGGCTGAGGTGGGAGTGCTGGGTTCTGATGATGGTGAGTGGTCTTGGTTTCTGTTAGTAAGATTCTTATGTTTGCCTTTCGCCATCTGGTAATCTCTGGAGTTAGTTGTTATAGTTGTCTCTGGTTGGAGCTTGTTCCTCCTGTGATTCTGTTAGCCTCTGTCAGCAGTCCTGGGAGTCCAGCTCTTTCCTGAATCTCAGTGGTCAGAGTACTCTCTGCAGGCAAGCTCTCCTCTTACAGGGAAGGTGCACAGAGGTCTGGCATTCAGACCTCCCTCCTGGGTGAAGATGAAGACCGGAAACTGGGCCTGTCCCAGAAGATGTGTTGCCTCTGCAGTCTGCACGCTCACCTGCACAGACTGGTCTCTGAGGGATGTGGGACACAAGATGGCTCTCTCACCTGCTCTGGCAGTCAGAGCCCTCCTGGGTGGAAGGTGCCCGGATGTCTGGAGCCTGAAAGGTCTGTCCCAGAAGCTGTGTTGCTTCTGCAGTCTGCACTCTCACCTGTGCAGACTAGTCTCTGAGGAACTCGGGACCCAAGATGGCTCCCTCACCTGCTCCGCATCCTGGACCTTTATCCTTGAGGTTCCTGAAGGGATTCCTGGGGAAGTTGGAGTTCTGGGGCTTATTATCTTAGGAGGCTTGTATTCCAGAGGTACCCAGGTGGGTTGGTTTGGGTCAGTGGTGCAGGTTTCCTTTGGATAGTAAATTTGCTACCTGGATCTGGGTCATTTAGGCATAACCTGACTCCTTAGGTTATTTTTTTTTAACTTAAAAAATAAAAGGATACATTTATTTATTTCATGTATAGCTGTCTTCAGACACATCAGAATAGTCGTCAGATTCCATTACAGATGGGAATTGAACTCAAGACCTCTGGAAGAGCAGTCAGTGTTCTTAACCACTGGAGCCATCTCTCCAGCCCCGGACTCCTCAGTTCTAATGGTTTCCCATTGATCTTCAGCTTCCTGCCAGACCCTAGCCTTTTTAGATATTGAATTGCATTGTCTATGGCCACAGATGGGTACTATAAGGAGATCAGTATGCACTTAGGAATACTTGGTTTTGTAACCCCTCTGGGCACAATGATATTTGCTTGGCTTCTTGCTGTTTGGAGTGTTGGGAGGGGCATCAGCCAGGCAGGCATTGTACTGGATAAACCTTTCTTTTTACTGATGGACCCACAGCTCCAGGGGTGTGTTCCTCTTGGGATTGAGTGAACCATCCATTCCCCAGTAGCCTCTGGATGTCATATTTTACAGAACTCTATCTGGAAAGTGGGTTGGGTCTCAGTGGATAGATTGGCTACAAGTTTCCTGGTTTTGCTCATTTTAATTCTGACTTATAGGAGGATGTGGCTGTTCTCATAAGGAGACCAAAAAAAAAAAAAAAAAAAAAAAAAGGACAAACTAACACGTCTCATCTTTAGGGGGTCAGAGGGCGTGATGATAACCCATCTATCATCATCCTTTCTGGCCTTTTTCCAGCTGGATGTGGTGGACCCCTGGGGTGACATCAGCGACTATCATTGCTATTTTGGATTGGGATTCTGTTTATCCACCCAAGGTTTCCAGACTGGAACTCGGCAGGCTTGGACCCAGGCAAGGGCTAACTGTCCATTGAATAGTCTTATTAGTTGCAGGGTCTATAAGGACTTGAGGAGGGAATAGATAGAAGTTGTAACTGGACTTTTGGCTACTTTATGGGTTCCTTTCCCTACCACCCTTCTCCACTCAATCCCTTCTAACACCCCAACACTAGACGAGAGAATGAAGGCTAGAGAGGAGGGGGGTGTTGATCTCGGGAGACTCCTTCTTGCTGATTAAGGGTGTAGAGTTCCTTGGGGGCAATGTTGATCTTCATCACTAGGATCCAGCAACCAATCACCAATCAGCAAGACACCACCCCCTCAGAGTTCTGGCCCTTTTATACCCTCTCAAGAGTCCTCAGTATTCTAAACGTCTTACACTTGCAGGAATTATCTGCAGCTGGCAAAATCATGTGCTTGCCAGAGCAGGAGGCAAATCACAGTCTGCTACTGAGGGCAATCTGAAGCAGCCTCGTATCCCACACCTGCGATGCAAACAAAAACATATTCCTAGAACATCTCTATGTTTTTAAAGAATCCAAATTTCTCACTACAAGTAGTTCTTGATATGAGGTCCTTAGAAGGGTAAAAGGTAGAACTTTGCCCAATTTTCACTGGGCATATTTTAAAGGTTTATTTATTTATTTAATCTTTTTTGGTGCTTTGTGGTGTATAGGCATAATGGAGTTTTTAATCAAGATTTAGAACCTCTGTCAAATTTAGGGAAACTATGGCTATGAGAGCTGGACCATTGTTGGACCCCAAGGAGAGGGGTAACCTAAATCTAGGAATATTTTTGGGACCGAGTAACTCAGTGGTTTTAGTTGTCTTTAGATGTGTGGCCTGGTGGAGCTTGGAGACCACCTGTCTTCTGATAACAACAAGAAGTACCAGTCTCTCACCTGGCAAGACCATCACCCATTCGTCTCCTGTTTGGCATCTTTTCTTTTTGTCCACTTAAGTTGTTTGTTTGTTTGTTTGATTTGTGTGTGTGTGTGTGTGTGTGTGTGTGTGTGTGTGTATAGGCTGGGCCCTAGATTAATTCAGGTTCAGGCAGGTAAACAGGATTTGGAGAGGCCGAATTGGTTTTATGGCTGCATTAGGGTGGCCAAATAAGCTACCCTGTTCCTTTGGGCCTCTGGGGGTTACCCCTTTTGATTTCCTTTCTCGCTGGGGTAAATGTAAGTGTTCTTGTTCAGATGCGAGGGTGTTCTGGGACTCAGAAGCCCAGGAACCACACAGCTTTGAGGGGAGAAGGTATCCAATGGAAGGGTAACCTTGAGACATGGGGGCCCAGTAACCTTACAGCTTTGAGGTGGGACAGTGTCCCAAGGATAGAACATCCTGAGACACTGGGGGCCCAGGATCACATAGCTCTGAGAGGAGTCCCCTCAGTTCCCAGGGAAGATTATTTCCAGCTTAGCTGAGGCTCCTCAACCCCACCCCACCTTCAGTGGTGTAGCTCCCAAGGGAGGGTATTCCCAGCTGCGTTGAGGAACTCGGGAGTCTCAGCCCTGCTCTTTTGCTTCATCGCTTCATTTCTTCCTTGGCTTCTTTGATGATAGGGTCACACCAGGTAGAAGAAACATCTCGTGAAAGAGATTCCTTGGAGGGTCCAGGGTGTGAAGGGACACACTACTCCCAGGAACGGACAGCAAGGATTTGGACACAGGACAGGGGTTAGATAGGATTTCTGAGGGGGCCCGAGATTTTCACGGCAGAGATTTCCAGATTGAGGATTGGTGGGATTTCAAGTCCTGAGTTGAGGAGCTCACGGATAGGTAGGTTTTCCTACTTAGAGATTGGTAGCTTTTTTCCCCCCACTTTTCTCTGAATCAGGTCCATGGGTTAGGGTGGGAAATCCTTCCCGGCTGCAGCCAGCTTTTGCTGAGGCGCCATCTCTATGAGGCTGCTGGGGGTCTGGAGGGGAGGAAGCTGAGACAGGAAAGGTGTCACCACTGTGAATAGCTCTCGAGGGGCAGCTCCTGCTGAGGTAGGAAAGGTGATGCACCACTGTAGACAGCTTCTGGGTTGGCTGAGATGTTGTGGTGACACCATTTGACAGGAGCCACCATTTTGCACAGCTCCTGTGGGACATGTTTCTTCACCTAGCCTGCCACTGTGGGAAGGAGGGGCTTGCCGCTATTTTGACATCTTGTGATGCCGTGGCTTTTGCGGTGCACTGTTCAGGAACCACAGGGAGGGACCTCTCCCTTCTATAGAGTGTACCATGGTCATGAACTGAAGCAAATACCTGCCAACTGTAAGTGTGTACAGCCTTTCTTCCAGTGAAGTGCCTGGATAGGTGTTTAGGACCTAGATAGGTGGGTAGTACTGAATAGGTGTTTAGGTGCTCTGGGTGACCCGGCAGGGCCAAAAAGGATTTGGGTGTGCAACAAGAGAGCACAGGTCTCTTGTTGGGAGTATGGGGGTGAAAGCCACTGATCAATACAATGTGTGTGTTGGGAGAACTGGTGAGGTTGGCCGGGGTTTCATGTTTTAGACATCCAACTCCAAAAGAGGGCCAATTGATTTCACAGGAGGTCCAGAGTTCTTCTGTTTGAGGAACAGATATCATATCTGGTCTCACTCTGTAAAACTCTCCTTTGGACCATGGCAGCTGATGCTTACCATAGATGCTAGCATCGTCATAGCAACAGCAGAAGAAGCAGTCAATGCTGGAAGTAGGGCACAGCGCAGCAGGACCGCTGTGAGCCTCTGCAAAGTCGTTCCAGGGGCAGCAGTGGATGGCTATGGTCCCAGGATAGCTCATGATCCTTTTTATTTTACATTTGTTTCTCCAACCAAGTGACAGAAACACACACAGCCATACACAGCTACACACAAACACACACACACACACACACACACACACACACACACACACACTAGCAAAGATATTCAGGGGTGGCCATCACACAAAAATACAACTCAATAGACATGGGGAGTTCACTGAGGTCTCACAAGGATCCTGGATCAGCAGCCAAGACCAGACTCTTTTTTTTTTTTTTTAAATCCTAAACAGAAGGTATCTTAACCAGACATACTTCCAGAGGTGACAGACCAAGAGACTTTCTAATTTGTTTCCTTTTGAGGTAGATGTCAGACTCCTTTGAAATGTTAGGCAGTAATTGATGAAAATGGATCCTGGGGCCTTGGAATATTTCAGGTTATAAATTCTCTAGAAGCCCCTTGACCACTAATGGAACTCTTTCCCACTCTGAAGGGGTCTAGGACCCCCTATATCTCAAGGTTTTGTCTCTGGAGGTCTTGGTGGAACCTCCAGAAGTGTTGTGAGGTATTCACCAGAGAAGACTACTCAGACATGTGTTTAAGCCAATAGAAAGCCTTTGTTAGCCAGCTGGCAACCATTCTGGGTGTTAGAGAGCCCAGTGCAGCTTTGAGCTTTCCTCGAGGTAAGTTTTTAAGTAGAACACCATAACTTGGGTTGATGTACCTCAATTAGCAAGAACTACAGAAGCCAAAAGCAAGGTTAGTACATTTAGAGACTTTTCAAGGACCATGGACGTTGATGAATTAGGCCTTTGTTTCTGTTTTGGCAGGTGGAGCTGTCTATGTGCTGAGTTTTGCAACTTGAATGGTATTGCCATCATGGAGTCAGTTGTGCTAAGGTCTGGGGGTCTATTAAAAAATTCACTAGTATTGTGAGTCCAGTAGTTTGAAGTTGATATAATATAAACCACATATTCATACCTACTCAATACATACATACATATATACATACATACATACTAGTAATAATAAAGATTTGGGGGCATGTAGTTTGTTTAGAGATTATCCTTAGAAACATGCTAAAGGAATTTACAGGAAATAAGAAAGTTCACAAGTGATTATTAAATAGATTGTAGCTGTGGGCCATGGTCTTTTTCACACTGGTCCTTCTTTCTGTGAAACTATGTAGACTATACTTCAGAACTGTCTCCTCAGGGACAAAAGAGTTGAAGTGATTTTTTTTTCTTATTTGTTTTTCTTTACATAGGATTTGTTTGTTTTGAGACAGGGTCTTATTACACAGTTGGTACTGGTCTGGAACCCTATGTAGCTCATCTTAGCCTCCAACTAGTGACCCTCCTCTTTCAGCATCACCAGTGCTATGCTACAGGTGTGCTCGCCCGTGCCTGGGGAGAGTGGATTCTTTTATCTACTAATTCCTGCTTGTCTTCAGATGAGCACAGCTCCTATGACATGCACGGTCTACTCTGTGCTCAATGAGAACAGCTCCTGCAGGCACCCGGAGCCTCCACATGGGGCTTGCTAGGAAGCTTATGCTAATGCTGACAGCTCACATCTAGAACTACCTGTGAACCTCAGAGTGCGGGAGAGAGTGAGATCAAGGCCCTGGTGCATCTGCTACAATATTCAATTATTCAATGCTTACTGAGTACGTATGATATACTGGATGCTCTGTCAGATGGGGCAATGTAGATGAGGTCTACGTTTTTGTTTTAATATTCTCTGCAACCCAGACTTGCTTCAAACAGGTTACAATATGAGGAGAAATGCAGAGAAACTTGTAAATAAGCTCAAAGTGGAAAAACACACTGTATTGATGTGTTTTTTTCAACCAGGTTTGACTGAAGAGGTGATTCCCTAGCCAGACTGCTCCTCTCATTAAATCCCAGCATCTGGGTTAGGCCCCGGTGTGCAGCCAGCAATGGCGGAATCTTCTTCTGTAACAACCCTTCTTCAGTTATGTTCCCATTCTTTCTCCACATAATCAGCTATTTCCAAAGCTGATTTGGGTTCAGACTCTCTCTCTCTCTCTCTCTCTCTCTCTCTCCCTCTCCCTCTCTCCTCTCTCCTCTCTCTCTCTCTCTCTCTCTCTCTCTCTCTCTCTCTCTCTCTCTCTCTCTCTCTCTCCTCTCTCTCTCTCTTTGGTTTTTTGAGACGGGGTTTCTCTGTGTATCCCTGGCTGCCCTGGAACTCACTCTGTAGACCAGGCTGGCCTCAAACTCAGAAATCTGCCTGCCTCTGCCTCCCGAGTGCTGGGATTAAGGGTGTGCGCCACCACTGCCCAGCCACACTTCTCTCTTAAACTGACTCAACAATCCATGTTCTTTCTTATCACTTTGCCTGCTTTTTCTGTTTTCAACCTGACTCCATTGCCAGAATCTTCCCTGTGAAACAGCTCATATAGTGTCTCCTTTACTGGTCTGGTGTTCTCACAAGAATGCTCATCTGCGATGACCCTGGTCTTCTAAGACTTACCACTCTCGTTCTGTAATCAGAAAATGTCATGTGCTTTTCTGATGTTCCAGGTGAAGGGGAGATGGATTTTCCTTTAGGTTAGTAGATTGTTAGTGAGGAAAGACAAGGCCCTGCCAGCTTCACCTTGTGCAAATGTCTAAATGTCTCCCTGGTAGCATTTAGTAAGAACTCTCTGAAGTCAATGCAGTAAAGGAATAGCGGTGGGAAAAAATGGAGAGATGATGACCCATTTGTTTGACTGGATAGCTGTCCTCTGAGGTGAACAAAAGCATCAAGAACAATGCAGCAGTAGGAGGTCTCAGGACTGTGGGAGGGAGCTTACTTGAACAGAGCCCAAAGGAACAATAACAAAAGCAAAAAGGTTTAACAATTCTAACCGCAACTTCCTCCTTAACCATGGAAACAGTTGGGGAAAACAATGGCAAAGACAACTCAGTTCCTAGCTGGACATTTGGAAGTGTTTTTAGCTGTTGCCCGTGGGGAAAGAGGAAAGGGAGTGAAGGTTTGGCAGTTTTGTGCATCAGAAGACAATTCCCGAATAGAGGATATAACTCAGTGTACAGCACTGAGCTGAGCATGTGTGAGGGTGTGGTGGTTTGTCTATGCTTGGCCCAGGGAGTGACACTATTTGGAGGTGTGGCCCTGTTGGGGTAGGTGTGGCCTTGCTGGAGTAGGTATGTCACTGTGGGCATGGGCTTTAATAATGCTCATCCTAGCTGCCTGGGAGCCAGTCTTCTGCTAGCAGCCTTCAGATGAAGATGTAGAACTCTCAGCTCTGCCTACATCATGCCTGCCTGGATGTTGTCATGTTCCCACCTTGATGAACCCTAAGTAAGACAGAAGGCCAGGGTACATTCAGGAGTTCATGAAACAACATCAATGTAAACGGAAACCACAAGGGTACATTACTCTTTGAAGACTCTTAGCCAGGAAGGAAAAAGAAACAGGAGAATGGCAGCCGTGAAAGAATACAGGGTCCCAAAGTTTGTGAGCAAGCGAGCACACTGTCCTTTGATACCAGTGGGTACGGGTAGAACACTTTGTTTCATTTTTTTCTTTTTCTAAATAAAGAATGAGTATTTTTTATTAGGTATTTATTTCATTTACATTTCCAATGCTATCCCAAAAGTCCCCCACACACTCCCCTACCCACTCCCCTACCTACTCACTCCCACTTCTTGGCCCTGGTGTTCCCCTGTACTGAGGCATATAAAGTTTGCATGATCAATGGGCCTCTCTTTCCACTGATGGCCGACTAGGCCATCTTCTGATGCATATGCAGCTAGAGACATGAGCTCTGGGGGGGAGGAGGGTACTGGGTAGTTCATATTGTTGTTCCACCTATAGGGTTGCAGATCTCTTTAGCTCCTTGGTTACTTTCTCTAGCTCCTCCATTGGGGGCCCTGTGATCCATCCAATAGTTGATTGTGAGCATCCACTTCTATGTTTGCTAGGCCCCGGCATAGTCTCACAAGAGACAGCTATATCTGGGTCCTTTGAGCAAAATCTTGTTAGTGTATGCAATGGTGTCAGCGTTTGGAAGCTGATTATGGGATGGATCCCCCGATATGGCAGTCTCTAGATGGTCCATCCTTCCGTCTCAGCTCCAAACTTTGTCTCTGTAACTCCTTCCATGGGTGCTTTGTTCCCAATTCTAAGAAGGGACAAAGTGTCCACACTTTGTTCTTTGTTCTTCTTGAATTTCACTTGTTTAGCAAATTGTATCTTATATCTTGGGTATTCCAAGTTTGTGGGCTAATATCCACTTATCAGTGAATACATATTGTGTGAGTTCTTTTGTGATTGGGTTACCTCACTCAGGATGATGCCCTCCAGGTCCATCCATTTGCCTAGGAATTTCATAAATTCATTCTTTTTAATAGCTGAGTAGTACTCCATTGTGTAAATGTACCACATTTTCTGTATCCATTCCTCTGTTGAGGAGAATGAGTATTTTTTAAAACATAATTTTTAGTAATTCTTTAGGAATTTCACATTATGCACCCTAGTCCCACTCATTTCCTAGTTCTTCCATATCTGCCTTCTACCCCCACCCCTATTCCCCACCCCCCTCAAATCTAGCAGACCTCTCTGGGCAACAGCCTTCTCTTTTATCAGCCACAGCTTTCTCTAATACCTGTCATAGCTGTCCTGTTTGCAGCTCTGCTGCCGTGTGTGTCTCACGGTATACACTCTTTTCCCAAAACAGCTTTGCTTGAGAATGTACATTGCAATGAGTTATTGGTTCGGTTGGAGGCCTCTGGCTTCTGCTACTTCATCAATACTGGATCCTCACCGGGATGCCTCTTGGATATCCTTCTGTTGCCCTGAGTCATGGAAATCCTGTAGCTTTGGTTCTGCAGGACTGGTCCTCACGTACTCCAGCAGTTCACAGATGGGGTAGATGTTGGGATGGACCAATTCAAAGCCCTGAATCTGGCCCTGGGTGGTAGCTGAGTTGGTTAGCTCTCTCGAGTCCATGCTTCAGGGCCAGCTCTCTGGTGCTACCCTGGCAGAGGGTGGGGCTTTTTTTCCCCATTGCAGTTTATATGTGTGGGTGTTTTGCTTCTGTGTATGTCTATGTACAATGTGTTTGCAGTTCCTACAGAGGCCAGAAGAAGGCATCAGATCAGATCTCAACTCGGCTGTGTATTTATATTTAATATAAGATCAGTCTTTTTAATTGTGATAAAAACATGGAACATGAAATTTATCGTTTTTAACTCTTTTAAGTGTATACTATAGCAGTGCTTAGTACACGCACAGTATTGCATATCCATTACTACTATCTATCTATTTAGTTGAGCCTTTCAAAAACAATAATATTTGAGTTAAATTCTTTTTGTTATAATGTTTCCTAAGAGATCTAGTCAATTACTGGAATGCTGAATCAAAACCATTATATGAAATTAACTTATGAAAGCAATACTTGTAAGGGCAAAGAAATAATCCATCCTCAGGGCACAGAGGAGCTATTTCTCTAAGATACATATTGGATGGGTATGCTCTTGTTGTACCCTGAATACCTTTCAGTTGAATATTAGTATTGTAGAAGGGCCCAGTGCAGGAGCCTTCATTAAGTAATGAAGCTAGTTTAATGCTCGCACTTAGAAACACAAGTGGATGATTCCCATTGGCAAGTCACCCACTCTTGAGCTGTTGATCCTAACATGCGCTGGGCTCTTATGCTCAAGAGTCTTTTAAAAAAATAATGTGGAAAGCATTTAAAGACTTGAGATCTGAAATCCCAGCTCTCCTACATGGAGATAAGGGAAGGCATATACCCAAGATGTGAGAAAGGGCTCTACTCATTGAACCGTGTGCATGTGTTCATGTGTGTATGTGTGTGTGTGTACCTGCGTGTGTGTCTATGTGATCCTATAGAGTGGATGTAGGGCCTCCGTTATTCTAAGCAAGCATTATCCCTCTGAGCCACAACTCCAGTTCTGCATCGAATGAACTCCCTCATTCTGCCCTTTAAAAACTTTAATTAACTTTTAAAACATGTATTTTATGTGTTCAGGTGTTTTGCCTGCATATGTATCTGTGTACCATCTGTGCGCAGTGCCAACAAAGGCCTGAATATGGCACTATTCCCTTGTATGGAGTTACAGATGGTTGAGCAATGGTCTAGGTGTTGCCAATCAATCCTTGATCCTCTGGAAGAGCAGGCACTGCTGATCTCTCTCTACAGCCCCTAGTTTTATTTTTTTTAAATATAAATTTTTATATATTTTATACTGTACTTACACCATTTCCCTCTTCTCTGTCCTGCCTCCAGCTTCTTCAGTATCCCCACCCCCACCCCAATTTCAGTATCTCCCCCAACTTTCAAATTCACGGCCTCATTTTTCATATTGCCTTTTATTTTTCATGTTTTATACATAGACATTAATATATATATGAATTAATATATAAATACAACCTGCTGAACTCATCTCCTTTTGTCGTATTTATGTTTATTTAGGGCTTACAACTTTTGTGTGTGTGTTGGAAGTCTGTTGTGTGGTACCCACCAGAAAAGACTTCTTGGACATGAGTTCACATCCGCAGAAGCGTCTTTAGTAGCTGGCTGGCAACCGTTCTTGGTGTTCAGGAACCCAGTGTAGCCCCGAGCCTTCCTTAGAGTGAGGTTTTACACACAAAAACCATATCCTGGGTTGATATACTTCAATTAATAAGAATAGTTGGTGAGAAGCAGAACTTAGGAAGCTAAAAAGCATGGTCAGTACTTTGGAGACTTTCCCAGCACTATGAACTTGGGTGGATTAGGTCTTTCTGTTTTAACATGTGATGCTAACTCCGTGCTGAGTTTTATGACCTGAATGGTACTTCCATGATGGAGTCGGTGGTGCTAAAGTCCGGCAGGGGTGGGGGGTCTGTTACAAAGTCACCCCTGAGAAAGACCCACTCTTCCTCTCTCAACAGTCACTAATTGCCTGTAGCTCTTCGACTTGGGATGGAGCCTTGTGTCAGTAAGCAGTATGTCAACTGGTGTTGTCACTGTTCAGGTCTTGTTTAGGCAATCATGTTAAGATTTCATAGGTGCAGCTTTCCTGCATGTATAGAAGACAGATGTCTTGTCGTTTGACTCTTAGAATCTTTCCATCCCCTCTTCTGTGGCGTTCCCTGTGCACTAGGTGTGGGGCTTGTGTTGTAGATGTACCTATTCAATCTGCGCATCCCAGGGGCTGTGTTCTCTGAATTTTATTCAGTTGAGGCTTCCTATAATTGTTTCTGCTGCAACGAAGAAGCCTCGAAAACTTGAGTCAGGGTCTCCATCTGTTGTTGAACTTGCTATGTAGCCGAGGATAGCCTGGAGCTGATCGTCCTGCCTCTTCCTCTTGAGTGATGAGATTACAAGCGTGACTCACTACACCTGGCCTCACCGAGAACTTCTGTTCAATAAAAGCAACAGAAGGATAAATCAGCTCTTCCTTGATTGCTTTTCTGCATCGAAAAGGGTCTGAATGCTTGACGTCTTTGATGTAGGCAGAACTGTTGCAGATAGGAATTTATATGCTTGGATCTTTGCATACATGTTGGGAGGGTTACATCTAACCAAACATGGAAAAGGTAGCCCAGCAAGATGGCTGAGTAGGTAAAGATGATTGCTCTCAAGTTTGATTCTCTCTCTCTCTCTCTCTCTCTCTCTCTCTCTCTCTGTGTATAAAAATATGAAAAATAAAGGCTCTCTTAGCAAAAGGGCTAAAACTTGTGTGATGATATCTACATCTTTAATTTTGATTGCAGAATAAGGTTTTGAGTCTTTGGGTATTTTACAACTTTTTGTTGGAATCATTTAAAAGAATCAAAATTCGGCTAATTCTCGCAAACAGGAATCACCTGTGATTTTGGTAAGTGTTTAGTGTGGTTGCTAACTGGCTCTCCTGCTTTTGTCTCCAGTCAATCATTTCTGATCAAGTAGGGAAATAATCGAAAGAGTCTGCTCTCTACTTCCCAGCAACCCATGTAAGAATTCTCTCTGAGAATTACCTTTTAATCAAATGCCTACATTTTATGTATCTTTCATGTAACAAACACCTATGTGCTTAGGTGTCAAGAATGTGGTAGTAAGACACCACCACCAAGCTTATTCTGAAAACAGCTTGAAAATTCTGTAAATGAGCATTTTCCAAGTGAGAAATTTGTCAAGCTGAGATTTTTCTTTGGGTGAAAAGGTGCAGAGAAGTGAGGAATAAAACCCCAGATTAGACTTAAAGGATGATAGTCACTCTAAGCTTAGCAGGCTTGAGAAAAAAAAGTGGGAGCTGCAGAGAGAGCTACAGAAAGCGAGGCCCGCCAAAGCATGCGGTTGGGGACTAAAAGAGTCACTAAAATTGGTCTTTATTTCCCTGCCTGAACATAGGACATCATTTATGAGACACCACAGGAAGGGCGACATTCTGTGACTATGAAAGTGTGATGAAAGATGTAGCTTGCGGGTTTGTCAGAAAGCCACAGAGCACAGACCCAGGGGCAAAACAGACCTGCTTTATTTTCTTAGGAAAAGTGAAAATCTTTAGTGGATGATTGTTTTTCAAGTTTCTCTTTGTGTATCTGGGGGAGGGAAGAGGGATGGTGGGAGAGAGGGAGGGAGAGAGGGAGGAAGAGAGAGAGAGAGAGAGAGAGAGAGAGAGAGAGAGAGAGAGAGAACACTTGCAAGCAGGAGAGCCAGCCTCAAATGCCAGGGGGAAGAGTCAACCTCGAATGCAAATGTGTGTGTGTGTGTGTGTGTGTGTGTGTGTGTGTGTGAGAGAGAGAGAGAGAGAGAGAGCCTCAAATATAAATGCCAAACTCCCACACTGACCTGTTTCCAGAGCTATCTAATCAGCTGGCCAATAATGCCTAGAAGAGGTGAAGATTGCCCAGAAAGGCAAGAGCCATCCCTTGCTATTTCAATGACTGTTCATGTTGGCAGCCGTTTCAGAGATAGAAAATGCTGGGTAGAAGGGAAGAAATGCTCCTTCCCATTGGTTATTCTTCTGTAATGGCAAAAAGTCTGCTAAAGAGAGAGAGGTGTGTGTGTGTGTGTGTGTGTGTGTGTGTGTGTGTGTTAGGGATAAGGGAACCCCACAGACAACTGGTACATTGGCTGTTATTTATTTTTATTAACTGGATCCAGGGAATAGCTGCCTTGCATTGAGTGGACTAGTAATTCAGGCTTACCAGCTACCAGCTCTGGGATAACAACAGTGGTAGTGATGATGGCCGCTGCTATCTACTGAACGTCTGGTGTGAGCTGGGTGCTTCCTCACATCACCTACTTACACACAGTCTAATGCAGTAGGCACTGACTTCGCCTTTGCTCTATATGCAGTGAGCTATTGAGGCTGGGATAATTTCTTTGTCTAGTGTGATCCAACTAATATACAGGCGTATCTGAAATTTGAAAGTAGGTTGGTGGGGTTCATGTGCTCAGATCGAATCTTCAGCAAGATAATATTTTAAATGGGGCTTTCTGATGGTGATTAGGTCATGAGGGTAGAGCCCTTGGTAACTAGGAGAAAGATGCAATGATAAACAACAACGTGCCACCCAGAACTTGATGCTGCTGGCATGTTCTTGGGTTTCTAGCATCCCAAACGGTGAGAAATAATTCTTTTTTTCTACAAGCTGCTCAATTGATGGTGCTTTCTTTCAAGCTGACTGACTGACGTATTGCTTGACCCAGGAATGCCCACAATGTACACATATGTCAGTGTCACATTAGGCTGCTAGAAAAAGTAAGATATTTCATGCCCAGTTCTAGTGTTATTTTTTTTTCTCCATGAAAGATGCACTGGATCATAGAGCAATTCAAGGATAGGGAGAAAAGGCTACTGAAAGTCATGGCTGGTAAAGGAAGGAGCTCTGAAGGGACATATGCAAAACCGAGATGGGTTAGGGCTAGAGAACAAAATCACCGCCTGCTGCCCGCTGCACACTGCACACTGCCCGAGGCTGCTGACAAATGGCCTATGACTGCCATGTCCTCTAGCATAGCAGAAAAGGCAAGCCCTTCTTTTGAGTAGGAGGGGGCTGCATACTTTTATATTAAACCAAAATGTCAGATCTCTATATCTGATTAAAGACAACACAGTTGCTTTATGAGCTCCCAGTGATCATGTCCCCAACCGTGTGATTTTTCTCTGTAACTGTATTGCATCTATGAACTTCCTCCGATGCCTATTAATTAGCAGAAATAGAGAAATATGCCACCAGATTAAAGGTGTAAAATATACCCTATTTATTTTCCTCTTTCTCTTAATTATCGTTTTCGAATTTAAATTATACAGCTGTCTATCAAAACGTGCAAATAAAAGATTCTTACCTCGACGCAAAATAAGGTATCTGGGCATATAACCAAATTGTATGCTTATTGTCAATAGACTTGATTCATTTCCTCATAAAGAATCTATTTGACTTTTAGATATTAAAAAAAAAACACTATCATATCAGAGGAATGAGCACTGGTGCCATTTACATGAAATGTACTAAGCAGTCGAATGAGACAGACAGAAAGTCGATTTGTGTTTGTTTAGAGCCGCTGGCTGCGAAGAGAGATGGAGATTGAGAACTGATAGGTGTGTGGTTTTGAGTGTGTGCACCTGAGAGAGGGTGCTGAAATATCCTGAAATCAAACTAGTGATGGGGGGGGGCATCTTTTATTCTCCCCTCAGTCTCCCACAGCAGATTTGCATGTGGTTGTACTTGTGTTTACAGGTCTTTCTATAGCAGACTCGCATGGTTGCGTTCAGTTACTTCATGGTGACACCCAACTGTTTATATCTCATCTTTCACGAAGAAGTTGGAGCACAGCCAGCGATTTAAATCTTACAGAGTGCAAGGCGAGACTGTAAATGACTGTTGCTCTGCATCTAAATTTATCTCAGCCACAAAGTCATCTGTTTAACACCAAGAACTGCAGCATAAAGGAAATTGTACTTGAGTAACAATGTCCCATCTGTAGAAAATCAAAGTCAATTACACCAAAACCTCATTTAATCTCTGTCCCTTTTGTTGAGGACCAGGCAAGTCAAAAGGACAACCCCTTTAGGCTTTCTTTTGTTTCCAGTTGTGAAATGAATGAATACACCCAAGAAATACATTAAGGGAGATCACATATGTTAAAGAAAATAACAGAGTGTCTAGCATATGGTAGCTATGTGATAAATAAATGATACAGTAGTTTCTTAATAAATAGAGGGGAGCCGTTTCCTGCTAAATAAAAACCAGGCTTCTGCTCGAAGCCGCTCACTAATGCATAATTATTATTTCACTGTATGAGAGATTCAGGGTGCAGTTTGTGACTTTAAGTACAATTTGCTTATTGGGGGTGGGGGCAGAAAAATCATTGATTCTCTTTAGCACCTACGCCTTGTGAGCAAGGAGAAAAAGATGCCCCATCTCGATGGTGGATGTTGGAGTTTTTAACCTTCTGCTCTCTAATCTCCTGTGAGACCTGGTGGAAGGTTTTTTAATTTTCACTCTTCTGTTTTGAGGCCTACATATCGAGAAGATGAAGAAGTAAAATGTCCTGGGAGACAACAGGGCTTTCCAACTTAGTGGCGTCAGCCTTCAAGCTGATCTGAGACAGATGTCGAGTGCCCACTACCATGCTAAACTGCTTTGACCTGCCACGGTTTTGGATCACAGAGAGATTTGAGAAGACACAAAGCACAACACAGCAGGCCACCCTTGGATTTTTATTAAATACCCTGAGCTGACAAGCAACTAACAACACCTTCCTTCAACTCAGGATGTGGGGGTGGGGTATGGTGGGGATAGGGGCTCAGGGTTTCAGGGGGGTTTATGGCGGTCTGTGGGGAGGTGGTGAAGATTTCCAAATCATGTTCAGTGAGTCCTGAGAACAGACAGAGTCTGTAATCCTCCTAACATCTGAGAATGGCAGCTTTTGTTTTAAGGTTAAATAGATAAATGGAGCTGACCTTCTGTGGGTGGAATGAATCATACATCTGACCACTGCTTTCATTCTTGTGCAGAACTTCATGAATCATGGGCATCAAGAACATGCCAGGCTGAAAAGGACCCCCAGAGGATTGGCACGCATCGTTGGCAATCATTGAACAGAACAGCTCTTTCTGGTTCTGATGGAAGGTGTCAAACTTACAGTCAACAAAGGGTTGAGAACCGTTTCAACTGACCCACACAGTAGCCCTCGGCACCATTGGGGAGTCCAACTACCACTTCGGGGTCACATATGTGGGGACGAAGTAGCTGAGTCCCACAGAGGCGTTGCCCGTGCTGGTGGATGACATGGACAATAGTGGCAGCATCAATGCACAGGTCACCCACCAGCTGAGCCCAGGTCTCATGTCCAAAAGGGCCATCCAGATCCAGCAGTCCAAGTTCGTGAACTGGCAGGTGGATGGCGGGTACTGTGGCTCCGACTTCACGGCTGCTGTTACCCTGGGCAACCCAGATGTCTTGGTGGGTTCAGGAATCCTCCTGGCCTACTACCTCCAGACCATCATACCTTGCCTGGCCCTAGGTGGACAGTGCGTCTATCACAGGCCGCCTGGAGAGGAGGGAGGGCCCTGTCATGTTTCTAGCTGGGAAATACACACTGAACAACTGGTTGGCTACAGCAACGCTGGACCAGGCTGGCAGGCATGCGACATATCACAAAACCAGTGACCAGCTGCAGGTGGGTGTGGAGTTTGAAGCCAGCACCAGGATGCAGGACACCAGTGCCTCCTTTGGGTATCAGCTGGACCTGTCCATGGCCAACTTCCTCTTCAAAGGCGCTGTGAACAGTAACTGGATCCTGGGCACCATGCTTAAGAAGAAACTTCCGCCCTTGCCCCTGACACTGCCCCTTTGCGCCTTCCTGAACCGCCGCAAGAATAAGTTCCTGTGTGGCTTCGGCCTCACCATCAGCTGAGCCCTCCTGTCCTTCCTCTGCAGACCACCCCTGGGCCAGCTGCCTCTCCCCTCCTCTCCAGGAGTTGGGGCAGTGGAAAGGAGCGAACCTACCCCGTGCCCGAGGATCCCCAGCACCAGGGGACAGTGTCCAGGGGTTCCCGGGATCCCCGGGGTCCTGGAGGGAGTTCTGGGATCTGAAGGGCATTCGATTGTGAGCACCCAGGCAAGAGGCGCAGAGGCGGCCAGCAAACCCCGGGGATGTTCCTGTCTCTATCCATCGCTGGGAAAGTTACCAAACCTGGCCTCTTTGTGTTCATTCTGGGACTCGAGCTCTATTCCTCAAGTTCTCACAGAAGCACTTTACTGACTGGGCCATCTCACCAGCTCCTGTTTGACATTCTATTAGATATTAGAATAGGACAAAACCCACCACCCTTCAAGCTGACATCTGCAGGATTCCTTACCCCTCCGTACTCCCCAGTGTCCTCACCCTGATCTCCACCAGGCAGCCCAGCCTTTTGCCACTGTCTGTGAGTATGTGTAGTCCTGCCTCAGGACACCTTTCTTCGGAGGGGGGATTCCATTACACCTTAGATCGTTGGCTGAACGTCTGTGCTGGCACGGCAGGCCTTGGAACCTTGGTTGATTTCCTTTCTGCTGTCTGGAATGTGCATCTGTGATGGTTTGGATAGAAAACGTCTTTCTCAGAATCATGTTTTGAGTGCTTGGTCCCCAGATGGTGGCATGGTTGTCAGGTAGGGGCAAAATTTTGGGGGTGGGACCTCAGTGGAGGAGTGTCACTGGGAATGAACTTTTCAAGGTTATACCACACTCTTAGTCTCTGCGTCTCTGTTTCCTGTTCACCTACGATCTGTTCCCAAGTTCATGTGGCCAAGCAGTCACTGACTGAACTCTTGTTTGGCAGCTGTGAGCTAAGCTGTCCCCTTCCTCCCATCAGCTGCTTCTACGGGATATCTTTGTCACCGAGTGAGATAGGAAAAAATAACTGATACAGTCTCTTACCGCTACCTATGACACACCCATTTAAAGATATCTGTGATTTTATTAGTTCTTTGAGGATTTTATGTGTCTTGCTCATTCCTATTCACCCTTCCCCCACTCCACACACATCCCCTAGCTCCCCACCTACTCAACTTAGTTATTTTTTTTTTAACAAACCCATCAAGTCCAATGTGTCCAATATGTTCTTGGGTATATGGATTTCTACTGGAGCATGGGTGACTTACCAGGATTATTGATTCTCCTTCTCCCAGCAGCTGTCACTTGCCAATAGCTCCCAGACTGGCAGTAGTACTTTATGCCCATGCCCCTTCTTTATGCTGAGATTTTTCCTGGCTTGATCTTCCCAGGTCTTGTATTTCCTATCATAACTGCTGTGAATTCATATGCACAGCTGCCTCTATGTCCATAAGACCCTGTTTCCTTATAATCATCTTCACATGAAAACCTGCTACTGTAGAAGCGTCCCAAAGTGCGTGTGTGCACTAGATACAACTCTGTTTATTTTATATATGGTTAAATGGAATTACCTTGCAACAGGGTGATAATGACCCTACTGGTCAGCACAGCTTAACAAAATAAATAAAAAACCCTAATGACAGGAATAGGTTATCACTTATGTAGTTGTTGGTCAGTGAGGGTTTACAGACTCTAAAATATTACAGGTTATTGCCAATTCTCTTGTTACCCCTGGAACTTGACAATAAAAGCCTATTGCTGAAGACATGGCGTAGTTGAGTCATAGGACATGGAGATATCAGGCTGGTCCTGCCCTGGAAGCTTCATCCTCACCAGCTAGTTTTCTTAGTGCTGGAGGAGAAAAGCATTCGTTAATCTTAACCATCTGTGAATGGTGTGAGCTACAATAATGAGTGTGACAAGACATGCCTGCTGCAATATTGGTGCCCATATCATGTGGGTAACCAACCGTTTTCTGATCCGGATTTAAGGCTCTCTCCATAGGATGAAACCTATGCCTGGCGCCATTATCATCAAGAACCTGTGGCTAACAGGTCATAGGCCCTACTTAGGGAGAACCTACTGCAATCACTCCGTTAGTGGACATAGTGTTAAATCTAATGATTTATCATTATACCCATAGGTCAGTGTTTCTCTCATCCTTCATTAGAGAAGTTTCTATTTGCTAGATAATGATTAACACAGAGATCCACTATTGGTCATCGTGCAGAGATCCACTATTGGTCATCATGCAGAGACTGCAAAGTGCTCATCCCTAAATGGGATATCAGCACCACATCCCCCCACCCCCAAAGCTTAGGCATCTCTGTGGAAGAGGAGGTGAAAAGAGTGTAGAAGACACATATGCCTTTTTTGATTATCGACCTGATGTTATTACTCTAATGGGCTAAGGTGATATTCAATCAAATGCCCAGAAAATCCAGTTTCTTTTAGGTTGTATTTTGACAGATAGTAAAATAGTTTGTGGGCTCTGTGGTAAGACAGTACATGTATGCATTGTAGTCTAGTGCAAGTGAATGCGAGTTTTCTTTTTGTTTTTTCTGATAGAGATGCAATAGAAGGCATTTCTCAGCTCAGCAACCACGCACCACATCCTAGAAGCAATACTAATCTGATCAAACAAAGAAGCCATACCCAGGTCTGCAGGTGCATAATTGGATGGAATTTGAGTAGTTTGTTATCTTCTTCCAAAAACCCAAGTTTTGTAGGAGTCACACTGGATAATGAAATAGATGCATGATTTGAATCTTAAATTTTTGTATTTTTAAACTCTTTAAGATAGATGAATCTCTGCTATTAATTCCTGGAATATAATTCTCATTCTGTCTCTCTCTCCCTCTCCCTCTCCCTCTCTTTCTCCCTCTTCCTTCCCTCTCTCTCTCTTCCTGTCCCCGCCCTTTTTTGTTTTAAAGCAAGGTCTTAATGTGTAGCTTTGGCTGGCCCTGCTGTATAGACCAGGATGGCTGTAAACTCGCATAGATCTTCCTGCTCCTGCTTCCCAAGTTGCCTGAATTAAAGGGATGTAATTACATGCTCATATATGTTGATTCTTGACTTGATGTCACTGCAGAACCTCTGTTTGTCCTTTTGCATTTCTGTAAGGTTTACCCCACAAACCAAATAGATAATGTCAGTATTCTGCCAAATATACACTCCAATAAGGTCTGTATGCAACTGCAAGTACACATTTGCAAGATATACAATAAGTTGATTCTAAATAAGACATATAAATATCAATGTGTCTTTCTAGATTAGGATGAACAATAAGAGATAACACGTGACAAGAACCGGGGAGAACTGTTTATGGGAATGAAAATGGAACACTGACTTTGAAGGAGTTTGTTAATTTTCTAACCATCTCAGGTAGCCCAGGTAGCCCAGGAGCTAGCTGAATCTGAGGATGACTTGGAACTCGCTGTCAGCCATCCTGCTTCTACCTCTGGAATGGGGGATTACAGAAGTGCATTCCACCCCCCTTCTGAGGCACTGCTAGGGATCTGGCTGGCGAGGCTGGCTCTCCTTACTGGTCTGAAGTTCCAGTTTCTTTAAAAGAGAAACCCATACTTACCACATGATCTTGTTATCCACTTTTAGACACCCAGCAAAGATTAAAAAATATATATAGAAAATGAATATAACACTATTTGAAACTAATTTGTCACAGTGTTTTTATTTTTAATGCCAAAGACTAGAAACAACCCTAGGTACCCATCCACAAAGAAATAAAACAAACAGCTCCAGTGCACCCATATGGTGGAATAACATAAATATAAAGGAGTGAGATATTGTCTCATTTTTGCACGTGATGATATGGCTGAATCTCAATCACAGCGAGTAAAAGGAACTGGGCAAAAATATACATTACGTGAATCTGTTTAAATAAAGTTGTAGAAAATGTGCACTTGTTAAGACGCAGACTCATTTGATAGAAAATAGATTGATGGTTGCCTGAAGCTGGAAGAGGAGAGAGAGAAGAGGACAAGAGAGCGGGGGAGGCTTTTTTCCCCCACAGCTCGGATGATTGAACCCAGAGCTCCATGAATGCCAGACCAGCATCCTACCCTGAGCTATCCCCTGAATCCTGAAAGTCAACTCTTTTAGGTGATGGATAGACTTATTTGCTTGTAATGGAGTTCTTGTGGTTACGTACATAATCAAAAATTATGAATTTGTACACTTGAAACCACAAAGGCCTTTAAATGCTACTTGTGTAACATTAAGGATACTTTAAACACACGTCACTTTGGACCAAGTAACTCCAGTAACAAGATATATATGAAATATGTTTACTACACTTTGATTGGCATTCTAATAATTATTGCCTGTCTCCTCTAAGGCAATAATTTAATAGATTCCAATGTCTTCATGAACTAGAGCACTGCTATTAAAACAGTTTTATTAATATGAACACAAAAAGATATTCAAGATGTTTAAACTGTAAGAAGTAACTTACTTGCTGGTGAGGATACAAAGTGGCACTTGTTGAAAACGGTTTGACTTTTTCTCCAAAATGAACATGAAATTATTGTATTACCTCCAGATTCCTCCTCTAGGTACACATCCGTACGTGTTGAAAACATATGTCTCTGTAAGAACTTGGACATGAATGTTCATAGCAGCATTAGTCACAGTTGCTCAATGTGGAAGCAATTCAAATGTCTTACTGTTAACTGGGTATACAAAAAGTGGATTACACAGTTACACGATCCATATTACAGTGGATTATAGTTGACTGGGACTGGGACTAAGCACTGGGACATTCTAGTTAGCATGGATTAACCTGAAATCATAAGACACATGACGGAAGCTGGACATGCAGGCAACATAGTATATGAGTCTACTGATATGTCCCATCCAGAGTAAGGAAATATAGTCAGAAAGAAAGTGGCTTAGCGCATGACAGAATCAAAGGGCAGGTAAGAAAGAATTGGAGCTGACTCCTAACTTTTCTCTGGGCAAGAATAAATGGTTTGGAGCTTGTAGTGATGGTGGCAAAGCCAAGCAAACATGGACTACTACTTGAGGGCGCACATCACACAGAGAATTTTATGTCCGGGGTTTGCTGTGTAGCCAAAGTTATCCTCGAACTCATGGTTGTCCTGCTTCAGCCTACCTAGTTAGTGCTTACTTTACAGGTGTATGCTACCATGCTCGGCTTTAGCCAAACATTAAAAAACACAATTTAAAATTAGCTGGGTGTTCTGGAGATGTGTCTCATTAGATAACATTGAAATCAAGTTAAACGCTTCTGTGTCTTCAAACACAACATCTTAAAAGTGTTAAAACTTAAAAAAATCTTTAAGACTTTGGAACTACATAGCACATTGTTGTCATCCAGAGCTTTTCATTCCTGTCCAGTTGTAACTTCAGACCTCTTCTCTAATGTCCTGCCCCGCTCTCCACCATCCCTGCTCACTGATGGCCCTTCTAGTCTTAATTCCATGTGATCCATCTCTTGAGATTTCACTCGTAAGGAAGAGTATGTAGCACTTGTCTCTTTGTGCCTGGATTATTTCACTTATTGCAATGATCTTTAATTCCATATATATTGTTACAAATGACAAGATTGTTCTTTTATGGGTGAATAATATTCTGTTGTGTTAAGAGGGCATTGTGGTATTGTAAGGAGAGAGGGGTAGTATTTAGAATACTCCTAGACCCAGGACCTGATACTCAAAGAATGCAATGTCAAATCTTGAATCATTTAGTTCCCTGTTTAAAAAGAGATGTACATCTGGGAACATATGATGCCTGTAATCCCAAAACTCCGAAAGGCTGAATCAGTGGACTGTGAGGTTGAGGATAGTCTGGGCTACAGAGCTTCACAGAGATGGAGGGAGAGAAGGAGAGAAGAATGGAGGGAGAATGGTAGGGAGGGAAAGAGGGACAGACAGAGACTGAGAAACAGAGAGACAGAGAGAAATGGACAGAGACATAGAAACAGAGATAGAGAAAGACATCGAGTGGTTCCTCTAATATCAACCATGAAGATACGCTGGTCATTCCCAAGCCTGTGTTCTGTGTCCCACGGCATTTTAGAAGGAGAATAGTTGCGTCAGAGGGTTGTGATTTACAAAGATAAACTTGAGCTCACTGTGAGCACCAATTAAGCCAAAGGACTGTGCAAGATCACATATTATACGCCTCTGCAGAAAGAGGCCTCTAGCAGGGGCCAAAAGGGAAAGAGCACCTTTATCTTGAGGCACAGTAGTAGCTCTAAAAATCCCAGAGGATGGGCATTAAAGTAGTGGGAAACAACACTACTGGACTTTAATTATCATTTTTACTGTTTTCTGATAGTAGCTCAAATTCATCATTTTCCTTCCTTAGCCTTCTAGGAATACAGATGTGTGCTACTATACTTAAGCAGGTCTTATCAATAAAATAATTCAAGAAAGAGTAATAAAGTCAAAGACAGGTACTAGTTGTAACAAGTGCCATGTGTTTATGGCCAACTAGTATCATATAAACATTGCCAAAGCACATCTGGCTCATCAGTAGTCTTGTGAGAGGGGTTTGTGTTTGTGAGAGAAGGCTATAGGCTTTGTACCATTGACAAGTCAACACAATTTCCATGGAAACGGGCTTTCTGCCCTGCTGAGGGTTGGAAAGAATAGAAGTAAAGACTCCAAAGGCACTGCAGAGAATCTGCAATTAGCTTACACCCAGGAAAAGAGCCAGATTCTCACCCGGGAGATAGTAGGATATCAGGCCTAGCCCATGCCATGTGCATTAAGCCTAGCCATCTGACTAGTGATCAGCAACTCACTTGAGGCAGAAAAAGGAAATTCATTTCTTTTAAAGTATTAATTTATGTTTCAGTCTCAAAAATATTTTTCAGTGCCTTAGATATAATTTAATATTAAGGGTTTAAGGGTATTGCCCCAAATATGACAAAGGTATATTTTAAAAAATGTTTTCCCTACTTCCCATTTTACCTTGACTTAGAATCCATACCCATTTCAGATCCTCTGTGCTTATGGACTTGTGTCTGTAGAACACCTAAGTATTGGGTTCCAGATGTACACTCCAAACAAGTCTCTGTAGAAATTCGTCTCTATCAGGTTATGGTGCTGGGGTAATTCTCCACTGTGAGCATCACCAATGAGCCAAGGATGTCTTGTTTGCTACCTGAGTGACTAGCATAAATATGGGGCCACTGAACAGGTGTTTCATGGCAGACTCTCACAGACGAGCAGATCATGGCTCAGTCTTTCTTGGTACTACATAGACACAGCCAAGGGATCTTGTTCTAAGTGGAATATGTTCACCCTGACTTCTCAAGCATCTTTGCAACTTCCTTCTGTAGTTGTGTTAACCAGACAAGCACTTCCTTATTTGTTAGTCACAGTGAGGACCAGCTTCCCTGGTCCAGGCTGCTCTAACAGATGGATAAGGGCTCCAAGCACACTGTCTTCTATGTGGCTGGTTTGTGTGAATAAGTTACCACCTTCATGGTCAATATGGATGGTGATAGACATGTCCAATGAAGACTGTCAGCATAGCTTACCATGGTGGAGAGGGCATGGAAGCAATCCAGCCAGTGGCCTGATACTGATGCCCTCTTAACGATTCAGTATGTATTTTTGGCAACATTTTCTTTTGTTTTTGCTTTGGACAAAAATCTACTCAATCTTAACAATTCACTTTCCTTACCTGGTTTGGTTGATGCCCCATTCATGTATTTGTGCAGAGTGGCTTTCCATGTTGGATGGCTGTAATGTCTGCCTTGGACTGAGACTTGGCATGCAGATTGGTGGCAGAGTCACACAACATGGTGACCACATGCTAAACTCTTTGCCTACTCTCTTTCAAAGTTTTTACTTTTTGAGAATTTCATAGACACATAACAAAATATGACTGCAGACCCACACGTTCACTGATTTTTCCCCTACAGTTCTCTGCCAGCTATCCCTCAACATGCCTTCCTCCTAGCTTCATTCAACTACATCTAATTAGTGCCCGGATATGAAGCATGGAGCATGGGAAACCTACCAGTAGTCATAGCCTCAAAAAAGAAAGATATTCCTTTCAGTTAGAGGTGGGACCTGGAGATGATCTCTTACATTTTAATTTTTATAAATTATGTTGCCTAGGCTAGTTTTGAACTTGAAATCTTCCTGACTGACTCCTGAGTATTTGGGAATATCTCTATCTATCTATCTATCTATCTATCTATCTATCTATCTATCTATCTATCTATCTATCATCTATCACCTGGGTTTGCTCACATTGTGTGTGTGTGTGTGTGTGTGTGTGTGTACATGCAGATGTGAGTACATCTTTACTCACACTTTTGAGGGTCAAGATAGTTTTTCCTCAATTGGGATGTATCTACTTACTAACAGCCAAATAAGCTAGGTTTCTTCCCCACATACAGCCCCAGGCAGCAGGGGATACTGTGGCATCAGAAATGGATGACCTCATCAGAATCAAGGACTCATGTTTTAGAGGCTAGTTCCCTCTTGGTCCCCACGCTACCATATTATCATGTGAGAACTGAGTTGGCCCTGCCCTTCTGCCATTTTGTTTCTTGAAGGTCTGAGTTCTGTCCTGCTTCTTATGTATCAAGTCAACCAATATGTTTTATAAATCCACAGCTGAAATCCTGGCATACCATGCACAAAATGGGACAGAATGTCCTGTGAACTGGAACTGGAAGGAATAAATCATGGCCTGTGGACCTGTGGATCCTGGCAGAGGAGGGAAGAGTCATGCTCCTCCAGGACTCGTCTCCTTCATTTCTTCTCTAGCTTCTCCTTCAGTAAATCTCTTACATCCCGAATCCTACTACCCTAGCTACTGTTGTGTCACAGTACTAAGTATCTGAAAGAAACAACTTCAGAGACTTATTTTGGATCCCTGCTTCAGAGTTTTCCTTGGTCATGGCTGGCTCCACTGATTCTGGGCTCATGGTGTGGCAGAATACCCAGGCAGCAGGAACATGTGGGGCAGAGCTGGTCAACTCATGGTTGCAAAGGAGAAAAGAAAGAGAGGTTTTCCAGCAGGTGCTTCAGCAGGACCTACTTTCTCCTAGAACCTACCTCCTAAAATTTCTAGAACCTCCTAGAACCTGCCACCATTCAGGGACCAAGCATCTAACATGATTCTGTGAAGGCATTTTACATTCAGAGCATAGCATCAGCCTTGGCCTTTTCCCCCGGGTAATCTATGCACAAGCAGTACCAAAAACGTGCTGAGAAGACAGGCGATCATATGAGAACTTGGAATTTATTCACTAACTGTCCAAAGGCAAAGAGGAGGGTAGCTTGATTGGTAGACGGGAAATGAATAGTTCATATCAAAAGGTGGTGAATCAAATGCAAAAGGCTTCACTGATGGTGACTGTAGAATATATCCTGGTGGGGAAGAAAGCTGTAAAGCATAGGCTTTGAAAGCTATGTAGTAAAAAGAAACCCTCAGAGCAGCAGGGTTAGGCTGACTGCTGCCAAGTTGGATTCATGCCAGAAGAGGATAGAGACAGTGTTTAATCACTAACAGTGTAGGCATAGGGTCTCCTGAGTGGCTTTCAAAGAGGTCCTTTACCTTCTACAGTGTGACAGAACAGCCAGGACTGAGCAGACCAGAGACTGAGAAGTTAGAACTGCAGACATCTCAAGGGTTGGGGGTGTTTATTTGGGAACAGGTGTAAGATCAAGGGGCAAAGGGATTCTGGGACCTTGGGAAAACCATGACCTAAAACTGAAACTGGGATGAGGACGTGGAGATGGATGCTCTCGAATATAGATTCTGTGCGTGAAGAAGCTGTGGAGACAAGGAAAGCAGTGTATGCTTTTCTCAGCAGCTCCCCTCATCCCCTCTCCTCCCTGATCATCATGGTTCATAATCAGCCAGGCCTGGGTGGGTGCAGGCTGGAATCTGTTAAGAAGGAAGAAGATACTACAGTTGTTAACTTTCAAGAATTAGCTAGACCATGCTGACAGGAGTCCTAGGAGTACTTCTTAGGCTATATTTTTGAGAACTTGAATAAGCGACCTGGAATTCACCTTTCCTCAGGATCCCAAATCCAATATCCTAGGGACCAGGGAAAGCTCACTATTATGGCAGTTTTTGGAAGTCTGGATAAAGCCAAGTCCAACACGTAGTAGAGATTTCTGAGTTGTTTTCAGGAGAAAATGAAGTGTGAATAACATTGGCCAGAGGAAGAGATGGGGAGGCTAAAGATGAGTTCCAGAATGGATCCTATAGGCATTCAGAATCCTGACACTACAGTGAAGTTTTTAGGGGATTTGGCACCTCCTTAGATTTGAGGATAGCATATTCCACAAATGAGAATATTGCTTTGACCCATGTAATGTGTGAATGGACAGTAACTGCCAGTAATGAATAATAGGGCTCAGAGCAGGTCAGGGCTGTGTTGCATGTACAATAGCCATATTGCTTGGTCCATATGATTGAATAGACCCAGTGGGTTTCATGCTCTGTGTAGAAAAAAGATACAGTGGGCAAAATTGGAGCGATAGTAGGTTCTACAGAGAGAATCAGCTCTCACAATGCAGCCCCTTGGGATTCTGGGATAAAACCATGCTAACCACTGCAGAGAAGAACCAGTAATGGGCATGCTATTGAGCCCTGGCAGAGATAATGATTCTGGATTATGAGAAGAGAATTGCCCATTATGATTTGGATTCTACTGAACTTCTAATTCAGAGTTGGACATGAGCCGTGGAAGTCCATGATCACATCCTGGTACATCCAATTACAAAAACTGAGTAGGACCAGAGGCAGTGACTATGTGGCTCAAAGAGTCTGCCCAAATGGTCTTAACTTCATCACTCTCAATGGATGCAATGGCAACTCTCATCTTATACCCGTGGCTATATGAGAACTTCAAGGTATTTATCTGGCCATATGTTTTGTATTTACAGTTTCCAGATACTGGCCAATGACCCAAGTATCTGCTTAGGAGTCTTAAAGGGAAGGGGCCATAAATTTGAGATATACTGGATTGTGAATGCACAATGGAGAGTTATGTGTCATATATTAACAGTTATTTTGGTAGAGGCACTGAACAATCAAGCAGACAACAGGGCTTGGTCAACTGACCTCACTAACACCATCATTGCTTATCTCAGAATTGGCACCATAGGCACATGAACAGGAGCATGGTAGCAGAGACAGACATCCTATAAGGCAATTTGCATCATAGCAAAGGAGGTAGGTGGTACAGGCCTGCAATCCAATTATTATTGGTAATAATATTGGGAAGCCAGCCTCCCAGAATGCAGGAATAGCCTGGGGCTCAATCATGCAATCTATAGTAGGAAATCTGAGGGATGGACTTTCATAACCACCACAGGCTCTTGTTTGCAGTGTCCAGATCCACAGCTCTACATAAATGACCCACTGACCCAGCTGGCATGTTCTAAAATCAGTCATCATGTTGGCACTGGAATGTGCTTCCCCTCTGAGGATGAGAAATGATTAACTGTGACAGTGATGCTGGGCAGGGGTGTACCTGCAAGATGCTGGCCTTTTCTAAAGGGCAGCTTTCCCTTAAACTCTCCCCACAAGCCTCAATAAAATTTGCATAGAGCTGCACTGCAGTTTAATAAATACATTACCTGTGCCTTTCATCCTTTCTCTCTGCCCCCTGTGTTTTTTTCTTCATAGGAGAAGACATGATTTATGGTCTGATGGCTTTTCCGGTAGGTCATTCTCGCTGGCACTTCCCTTAATAAGTAATCTCATCTTGGCATCTGTGTCTTGGAGGATCTGGACTAACACAGATGGTTTGGACATGTGCTGGTGGGTGTCTATGAAAGAATGGAAAATATGCCAATCTTTCATGCTGAGTGTGGTCAGTGAGCAGTGGCTGCCGGAGAGGTGTTAGGAAGTAGTCTAGCCTCATATCTGGCCCATTGTAATATGCAGTGGTCTACTGGGAAGACCCACAGTGAGGGCAGGAATAGGGTCTTGATCATCCACTGGTCACTACTGCTGAATTGAAATGCTCCACAAATCTCCGTCATGAAGGGAAATAGTACAACTAAGTGTGGTAGTGTATGTCTACAATTCCAGAACTGTGGAAGCTGAGGCAGGGCTGTTGTGAGTTTGAGACTACCCTGAGCTACCTCAGTACCAGGCTAGTTAAGACTACACAGTGTGACAGGCATCCTGTTTAACAAAAAAAGGAGCTGGGATATGGTTCAGTTTAGGCAGGGTGACTGCTAAGCATGCATGAAGCCCTGGATCCTATCCCCAGCATTATATAAAACCAAGTATAGTACCATGTTACACGTCTACACTAAGGAGATAAATGGAAAGATCAGAAGTTCAAGGTCAATCCTGTCTACATAGTGAGTTAAAGCAACCTGAGATAAGTGATCAGAAACACCAAACCCCAAAAACAAATGAAAGGAGGGTGGTGGGTGGGCATGAGGAGAGAGCTACTATATGTAGAACTTTTGTAATGGTGAAGGATATCCTTAATGATAGTCAATGATTAATGTTAATGCTTAATGAATAGCAATTGCATGAAAAACAATGATTATTTATGAGCAATAATAATGCTTAATGATGGCTATAAACTGTATCATATCATTAATGATCCTAAAGTGATACTGAATGTAAGAAATTATGCGGCTGAATTCTATAAGCCATAATAGCCCCACACTGAAAGATGCAAAGTCAATGGAATCTAGAAATAAAAATCAAAGCGTAAGGATTTGCTAGTGTTCTCCGTCATGAGCTGGAGGGAGCGTGTTCTGATGAGCTGTTTTGAACTTCGTTCTTGGGAAGTTTGCCTCATGGAGATATCATGACAAGATGCTACTCAAGCATATTACTCATTCTCCTTTGTCTGTTTTTCTGTTTGCCAAGGGGCATCCTGATGTTCATATTTGAGTAGAATTCCCCACTGAAGAAAGAAAATGGTGGCCAATTGACTAAGGTAATCTAGTCTCTCTAGCACGTATATCTTTCCTTTAAAAAGTAATTTCTAAAATTAATGAAATAATAAGGCTTATAAAATAATTTACAAAAAGGAAAGCAAAACTCAAAGTCTGTGTCTTAGACACAGTTTCTTCCAATTCCCCAGGAGTAACACTCTTTTTTTTTTGGTTGTAAATTATTTCATTTCTCCACTGGATATCTGGCATTGAAAAATAGTTTCTTCCTGACTTTGTTTTGAGGGACTTTCTTATGAATTCATTCAGAATGAACTAACAAAACTGACTCTCTAAACTCACAAAGCTGGGAGCCCATCCTTCCATTCAGAAGTAATTTTTCATTGCATGTCTTTTGTTAGGTCTTTTATGACATCAAACATTCTGTTTTGTTAAAAAGTGTAAGCTTTGTCTACCATTCACAGAGTACAAGACATCAATTTGCAAAATGAATTATGTGTAGCGCTGAGCTCACTGCACTGTGCGCTCTATTCAGCCCGATGAAGTACTGCTCAGTTTTTGAGTGAATTGTATTGCTTTTTACACCCACCTCCTCTTTCCAAGGATAGAGCAGAGAACAAGGAAGACAGCGTTAGTTCTAAGTGTGAATCTGAGACTGTTTCAGCAGAGAATGAACACAGGGGAACAGGTCTGAAGTGAACTCCATAGGCTCATTCTGATTGTTTCTTAAATTACTCTCTATTTTCAGACTCGAAACAACTCCTGATGTCACAAATTAATTCCCAAAGATGAGTGAGCCTAGGCTTCCAGTGTTAAAATTTTAATAAAAAGACTCTCTTTAATGGAGAATATCTGAATTTCTTTAGAAAATGCTTGACAATACATAAATGAAGAAAATACCTAATTAAAAATAATAATAATAAAAGATTATTGAACAGAAAAAAAAAGAAAATGCTTCCCTGCAAGGACATAGAAGGAAAACAAAAAGATCTAGATCGGTAATGAAATTATTTTATGATCAGAAAAGAGAATTTTCCAAAATATTGTTGAAACCTATTGACAGATGTATACCTTTTACATCTTTGAATCAAGGTTTTGCTCAGAGGGACTTTCATTTCTTTCACAATTTAAGGCAGATGTTTTGTTTACTTTAATTTTTGTTTGAGGTTCTAAGGATTGAGTCTAGGGCTTCTTATGTGCTGGGCAAGTGCTCTACCACTGAGCAACACCCCCAGTATTCTTTGTATTTTGAGAAGTGGTCTCACTAAGTTAGAACACCCCCAAAGCTAACATTTTAAATCTTTTGATGGTACAAACATTGTAATGAACATAACACAGAAATCTAGTTGGCTATGGGGTTAAGGCTGGAAATATTTTCATATAAAACCTTACTTCCTTTACAAAAACAAGAAATGTATTCTCTTAACTCTTTTTCTTTTATATTTTTTAAGATTTATTTATTTTATGTATATGAGTACACTGTAGCTGTCTTCAGACACACCGGAAGAGGGCATCGGATCCCATTACAGATGGTTGTGAGCCACCATATGGGTGCAAGGGAATTGAACTCAGGACCTCTGGAAGAGCAGTTTCTTACTCTTTCTTGAATATAGAGTTAACTTTCATGCTGACAGATACTGTCCGAAATAAAGAGTCTCTAAAACATTCCTATATTTACTTACTCCTCCTTCATTAGAGTCATGTGGAACGATTTTGTAGCAATTGGAATGCTGTTGTAAAGCAGGTGCCATGTGCAGAAACAAGTCTGGGAGAGGCTGGGCTTTAGGAACACTGCATTTATTCAAGAGTCAAAGGAGGTGCCTCTGCCTCCACTCTCCAAATGTTAGTTTCTGATGTCAGAGGCCAGATGAGATCCAATAGCTATTTGAGATGAAATTAATGTATAACAGGGACCCACAGTGATACAGGAATGTCCCTTCTGTCGCCAGACCCACTGGCTAGACAGGCAAGCTTGAGTCCTTTATATTTGATGTCAATGCCTGTTGTCAGAGGACCTTTAGGAATTTGCTTCCTTTCTTTTTCTTTTCAAAATTTAATATCTCCAGTGGCTAGGAAAGCTACAAGGTTAGAATGCAAATCCACATATGGTTCTAGTATTAAATTTATCTCTGGCTGGGGAGAAATGTTCTGATTTCATAGAGATTATTAGCTGCTTCCCTTACACGACAGTTCTCGGTATAGTGGGCAAAGCTTAACATCTCACGGGACCATCATCATGCATTTCTCTATCATCTGTTCTGATATATGATGTCAGTTTGTTCTGGGAAATTATAATTGGATTATTTCTGTCCTGATTTTCATACTTTAAGAGTGAAATTTTCCTTCTGACTTTTGTGTTGCAGAAACTGAACCCAAGGCTTCATGCATGCAAGTCAGGAACTCTGCTGCCAACCCGAGTTTCAATTCCACAATTCTAACTTTAAAGGTGGCTCTGAAGGAGTGAGTCTTTTTAGTGTTGTCTAGGATGAAATAAAGATTTAGAAGGTGTGAGCCGGCTTGTTTTCCTGCAAATGTTTTCTTCTGGCCCAATCCAATGGTCAATTATCAATTAACTACTAAAACAGACAAGGCCCATGTTTGGTCTTTGCAACATACTTATTTTTAGGTCTGACAGGGCTTGGTTTTGTGGGTTCTCTCTAAACAGGGTTTCATAAGTTAGACCAACTAGATTTAAATTCTTTGAGACAACATAAATTTGCAGGCACAAATGAATAATGAAATAAAGACATATAAGATCAGCATTTGGGGTCCAGTGTGACTGAGTTGACTTCTGAAAAATAAGAATCCAAACTAATGACACATATAAACCAGTTTATTAGATTGTCAGTGAATACTTTGAGACAAATTCAAGTTATTTTATTTTACTTCATATAAACAGAGGAAGGGAGGGAACTTTTGAATTTCAAGCCTTGTTCAGCATGTGTGCAGTTAGCATCCACAAAAAGCACCATTGGATTATGGAGGAATTAGCACCACAGGATTTTAGGACCTAACTGTGAACATGCATCACTGAAAGATTTGGAACATGAAAACTGAATTAGTATGAGTTATGGTCCATTATAAACAATACAAGGCAAGTTCTGACTTCTTTTCATACAGTACAATACAGTCACAACCCATGAGAACCTTTGAAATACAATACAGGACAAGACCACCTTGTACCCTGTTAACACTAACGCAGTTACAGATTTATAAAAAGTGTTTCTTATACGAGGCAGCGGATTGAAGTGATCCTTCCTCCTCCAAATTTAAACTCAGAGTTAGACAGTTACATGATCTCTTAAGAAAGTATTTTCAAGTCTATATGTCTTCTCCCTCAATGCTGGCAAATAGCTATTTGGAAAATGAAAGGTTTAAAGAAACAGGACCTCCACCCCCACCCCTGTCCCCAGCAAACCAGACTGAGTCCAGAAGTCCTCCAGTGTGGTGGGGGGCTTTCCGCATAAGGTCAGTGTGAATATGATGCCAATGGCGTCCATACCTGTTTTCCTTTCCATGCAGGAACGCCAAGTACAGAAGCCTTGCGCTCATGATGAACTTCAGTTCATTTCTCTCATCGAATGCCTTTATTCTGCAGTGTAACATAAGGGACTTAGTCCTTATTCCTCAACTGTCTTTGGAGTATCATAGGGCTGTTCCTTATGCTTGGTCTGACAACAGTGAAAAAGGTTGAGATTCTCTCTGGATTTAGGGTAATTTGTGAGCTAAAGAAAAAATATTAATTTAAATTTAGCAGATAAGAAATCTGAAAGGGAGTTCCACTATTTTCACAGTACAAACCCACTCCTGATATAATTGAAAACCTTTCCGGCAGAAAACATGTAACAAACCCTCCAGTTTTAGCCGATGCCAATTTTGGCAAATGAAGGTAACTGTATACGAAATGTGCAATTAGCATTGATACAGGTATATTCAGATCTCAAAGTCCTGATGTCATGGAAAATACAATTTTACTCACCAAGAGAAGAATATACCTGGTAGGGTCTATACAGACACAGGAGTCAATCATGTGTCTGCCCCACATCTAATCTGGAGTAGTGATAACAGGGTCCTTTAGGAAAGAGTACTCAGTAACAGTACAGCAGTAACGTTATGTTGTCTATATTTAACAGTGAAACATGTTTGAAAGTAGAGTATCAGTACTGTATGGTAAGGTTACAATTCATTGCTATACTTGTAATACATGCGTTTGTTTTCCAAGTTTTTAAAAACCCCACTAGGACCAACATCTTTCAGAACAACAATCTAACATTAAACAAACGTTCTAAGGAAAATACTTAGCATCACAGAGGTTGAGAAAAGCCTGTTATTCAGCATCACAAAATACTCAATAGATCTACATTTACGATTGTTCATGCCTTGACGTCAACACACCTTTGGGTTAATATATCTTATTTTAAAAAGAAAACAAAGATAGAAACCAAACAGTTGACAAAAAGAAAAAGAAAAACAAAACAAAACAAAACAAAAACATTCGTTTTTAGCCTTTCCTCAATAAGGAAAGGTCTGATAAACTCAACTCTTTTCTTTATCATGAAATAACGACTCTGTCTAGAAAACATTTACATTTATTAAAATACTTAAAACTAGAGAGAGAAAAAGGGCTAAAGTGTAGAGACTTAAAAATAAATAACAACATGGGAAACATTTTCTTAGAATGTTTAGGAATACTGCTCACAAACAAAATTGGAAAATATTAGCCTATCATTTTTATGTTGGCAGATGTTAAGGATCAACATGCAAGGGTAAAAAAAAAAATAATGTTTTTTTCTGCTGAGTAAATGCATTATATAAGTCAACTACTGATTTCTCTAAGAGGGAGCATATATATACCAGCATGATTAAATCTCCAGGAATGAGTTAAATCTGATAATTCACCAAGTCTGGATGACTGGAGAAAAGAAGAAACAAAACGGCTTCTTAAGCTTTATGGTTTCATTAACAGAGCTCAGGAAACAAAACCAAGGTGTGATAGGCTAGCGGAAGGTCTGATTGCCCTCTCATTTGATAATCATTTCAAGACAAAGTAGAGATAATTAAAGATAAGAACTAACAAATAAAAGCTGTCTAAATTTTTTTCTTTTCACTGAGAGTCTTTAAATTTTACATGGTAATTTCAAATGATTACATGTTAACTTAGACGCTTTTTACCATTATCACATATACTTTTTTTTCTATTTTCATTTCTGTATTATTCATTTTTATACTATGTAACACAATTTTCTGTTAAATTAAAATAGTTTACTTTATCACTTTACATTCTACGTGGCTTTAGAAAAATGTATAATAGGATACATTTATAAAAGGATAAAGAATACTTTAAGGGATTTTTTTTTTTTAGACAAATTCTACACAGATAAATAGTTAGCTCCAGATAATAAAGTGCCTTCTCTTTTTAGGTAATTTTTTCTTTTAATATTTTAAGGCTTTGCAAGAAACCCAGAACTATCAGAAGTTTGATAGTCTGTGGGGTTACATTATTAATTACCAATCGTTTGTAGCTCTTATGTCATTTAACCTTTCAGTATATATGGCAAGTTTTAATCATTAGAAGTTACAAGTTATGAGTCTGCATCAATTCTGAATACATTTTGAAGGGCAGGGGAAATGTGTGATTTTTAAATGCTGTGATTTATATGTAAGACTCAGAAGTTGTAAGCGACCAATGAACTTCAAAAAAAAAAAAAAAGAAAAACCTCAACAGATTTTTAAAAGTGTGCCAAATGGGGCCATTTAAAAAAACAAAAACAAAAACTTCTTCGTTCATAGATTCTATTTTCCTTCATTGAAAATGATTGTGCAGCCTTAAGCAGGGAAGGCTGGAGAAAACCAACAGTAAATTATTCAGTTACAGGCAGATAGATGACTTCTATCGCAGTAAGTTTATGTGGAATTTGTATTGATGCCAACTTCTAATGTTAACATTTCTACCCACTGTGCTCACAACACACTGGCATAGCACAGGAAAATGCCTGTGACTGAACAGAAGTTTATCTATGTGGGAGTCATACCCATACAGAAATCCATTTACTATATATCTTATTTGCCTTGGGGGGGGTATGGGTGTGTTTTAGGTACAATTATATATACTTACTTGTGTGAGGGAAAACCCCCTAGATTTTAGGAAAAATTGTGACTATCTAGATATATACCAAACTATTTTAAATGAATAAACACTACTTAAAATGTTTGAATATTTTCTTAAAAAATATTTTGACAAGAAAATTGTTTATATTTAAATCAGTGCAAGAGTGAACGGCCATGGTTTTTCCTGACCATCACTGGGTTCACTGGAAGCATTCTTTGAAGGTGTCGAGGTCAGGACATAAGAAAATTCAGTGGGGGAATGATCAGTATGAAACATTCCACATCACCAATCAAACAGGGTCAACGGGAGGAACAATGCTAGTTTTAGCATTGGGTTTGGTTTTGACTCTAAAGCCTAGTAAGAGTACTTTTAGGGTTAAAAAAAGTCAAAGTGGTATAAACCATTATAATTGCACATTCCTTTTTTCAAAGTGCCACGAGTTACCATATATTTTTCTAAGATGCACACAATTCTACTGTTTCAAACCCTAACTAGGTATATAGGTCCATCTTCTGTGTACTAGTACAGTCCCACGAACGTCACAAATATAATCAGGAAGATGAACTATAGTTGCCAAAACACCAGCATAGCGTTTGCTAAGTGGTAGCTGCTGAGAGCCTGTGTCTTTGAGGATTCACGTCCAAGCATAGTGAAAACAGTCCACAGACCTGACGGTCCCAGGAGAGCTCGTTCAAGCAAAAGTTAGCAATGCTGCCATGCGGTGCTCGCAAGTCTTAGGCTTTAAAAAACAGACCGGCTTAGCTACTGTTATTATTATTATTATTATTTTTGGTCTATTTGACTATATAGTATACTTACTCTCTTCAATCATGGAAGCAACTTAATGATCTGATAACCAAGTTTGGAAAACAGTACTAAATACTAAGGTTTCCCATCTTAACTGCTCACTCTTATTATGCAGTGCAGCAAGAAATGTGTGATATTGATCTTACAAGATCCTACCTCTTTTATTTTAATAGAAAGACTAAGGGGGGATGTGTTGTAGTAGTTACTTTTAGAAGAAATACAAGGATAAAAGGACAATGGAGACCAAAGCACCAAAATATAGAACAAAGCAAAGAATGGAATGGACGCTTCCCATATTGTTGAATTCCCATGTCATCAGGTAAGAGTTAAAGATGGCTCTTTACCATGTAATAACTGTATTATTTTATAGTTCAAAGAACTGCCATGCACACACATTTACATTTTGAGTATGTCTACTCTTTCTAAGTGTAATAAAACTGAAGTTGCTGCTTTGAAAACTGAGATGAAAACTATGTCATTCAGGGGAGAGTGAGACTGTCAGTCAGTCATGTGGAGTGCAGAGTGTCTGGTTCTCTTATGCCAGGGGCTGACCTGGCAGAGTGCCGTGAGAAGGCTGTCTGAAACATGAAAGTCCTCCAGCTAAAACTGGGATTAGTTCATCATCACAGAACAGGAGATGGCTCTTTGAAAGGATCACTTCCTTTCCCTACAGTTTAAGAGTCTCCTTCTACTGCGGTGGTTCTCAACCTTCCTAATGCTATGGTCTTTTCATACCACTGTGGTGATACCATGTTGTGATGATCCCACAACCATAAAAGCATTCTGTTGCTACTTCATAACGGCAATTTTGATACTGTTTTGAATTGTAACATAAATATCTCATATGTGACCCCCCCAAAGGGGTTGAGACCCACAGGTTGAGAACTGCCTGTTTTACTCTCTAAGACTGACAGTAAAGGTGTCTGGAAAAATGCCTCGTTATATAAGCCTTTCATCTTTTCTGGCTAGAGCTTGAGACCGAAAGTGATATGGTAGTTTTATGAGAAAATAGACATCAAAAATATAGTCAAATCAGAAAGGACCATGCATGATAAATCATTGGTAATATTCTTCCTCCTCCCAATATGCTGACAGGTCAATCACAGAATAGATAAGTATCGATCTACAAATCCTACAGTTTTGTTCAGTACTAGGTTTTGATAGTTTCAGCACTTAAAATTTGTTAGAGAAGTACTTAAAAATCACTGAAATACATGAAATTCTTAAAATTACAGACACGGAAATTCCTTATTATAAATAATAATCCAACTATATTTAGCTGATCTAATACCCCACTGTTACTGTATTACGTCTTCACTTGTCTTTTCTCTAGCTGTTACATTTGTGGAACTCTTATTTGTAAGATGTCTCACAACAGTTATAACATGTATTTCTCACTGTGTCCAGATGAGGCTGGCTACGTTAATTAAGTGGGTTGTTGAACTGCACAAACTTATTCAAGCCGAGTGTAGCTTTTCTACTCTGTAGACAGTGACAGGGTGTTGCTCTAGGCCAAGCATCTTTTATCATCTTTGGGGGCCCGAGACAGGAGCTTCCATTCTGCTGCAGTGGTCAGACCCAGCAGAGTGTGCAAAAGAAATACCTGCTGATTTAATGTATAAGAAACAGGACTGAGAAGATGGACAAATAACCTTTCCATTATACTCCCCCTGGCAGTCTCTCCATGAAGCACTGTGCTGGCCTCATTACAGTATGGTAGGCGGTATCACTACCTGATTACAGAGTAGCTCTACTCATTCTGAAGTCACCATGACATAGCCCACTGATGTGCATCTTCCAAAGTACCAGTGACAGCATTTTCTATGTATCTTTACCTCTGCCAGGTGTTCTAGTTAAAAGCCAAGCTGTTGCTTATGGCAGCCAATGCTTTCCTGAAACTAAGTCAGACTCAGTGAATCAAAAAGCCAGCTGCACAGCTGCAGCCCACCAGCATGAATATGGAGGCTAGCAGAAGGAATGGTGAGCCGTTACACATACGTGCAGTTAGGATCTGAGGACTGTGGTTAAAGTAGGAAAAACCAGTACTGGGGTGGGTGGGAGGGCGATTTCCTTGGACCTAGTGACCTCTAAGGTAAGACTAGATGATGCCAAGGGTCCTTTCCAGCTCTAAAATTCTTTATTGTGCTAGCTGGTTCTTCCACTGACAAAATGGGAATTTGGGTGACACTTAAAACTGATTTTATTTTCAAGAGAAAAAAAAAAAGGCAAGCCGAGCCCTAAAAGTGTGGTGGTTCAGAACTCTCCCACAGCTCTGAGTAATAAATTGTCTTTAAATCAATCACTATACTTTCTTTGGGAACAGGTTTACAGAAAGTACTTTAAATCCTGAAGAATCCTATGTAAGTCCCAATAGTGGGTGGACACAACTTTATTTGCCAATAAAATTAGTAATTAGGAGACTGCCCTGCTCCCACAACCCGCCCTGAGCTCACTGGCTAAAGAACAGGTCGCTCCCCCATTTCCCACTGTACAGAGAGGACAGCCAGTTATTTCTTGTGAAAATCAGAGTTGTGGTTTCAAATACCTTCTGTGGAAAGACTGTGGCTTTTGATACTAACTTTTGATTTGAGTTTTTAAACTTCCAGTCACTTCATATGTATATAAAACTGGCATTCTTAGTGACACCATGTTCACCGAGAAGGAATAACAAAAAATGTAATGAATTTAAAAACTGAGACGTGAGAAGCAGATTCTTCTGAGTGCTTGGCACTTAACCTCGGGCCCTGCACAGGCTAAGCCTCTGCTCAGCTTCCCAGCCAGCACCTCTAGCCCCATAAAAACCTGGTGTGTTTTTTCCAGAGCAAGCAAATGCAAGGAAAAAAAGTATTTAATGTCAACTCTATCTTATACTGAGACTTTTCAAAAATACTTCAACAGGATATATGCACCAAGAAATGAAGTTTGTAATTCTCTAACTCATAACCCACGATCGATCTGATCTCTTTACCTTTCTCACATTAAGCTGATCATTTCTCATATTCAAATGAGAATAGGGGCTATTCCTCATTTTTCCATCTGGCAAGAAACATTATTGGCTGTTAATTAAAATTAACTACTACAACTAGAATGATGCTGGACTGTTTAGATATTGCTCAAAAGAAGTTAGCAGTCTTTAGAATTGAGAATATAATCTTGAGGCTTATAATGATGGCTCTGTAGGTTTTCCTTACAGGTTAAATTATACTAATAAGGTTCTCTTGGTAATTCAAATCGAGCTGGCCTTTTAAAACTGAGAAATATAACACAGGCCACATTCTACATGAAAGTAGGTCACATTAAAGAGAAGCTTCATTTCAGTATTTTTGGAATGATCAGACTGAAGCCAGGAGAAAAATGAGTCTGAATAGGTAGGGAAGGGCAGGCAAGATGGCTCACTGGGTAGAGGTGCTTGATGTGCAAGCCTGGGGACCAGAGGTTCGATGCCCAGAACCCACCTAAAGGTACATGGAGAGATCTGACTATGCACTGACTCTATGTGGTTGTCCTCTGACCTCCACATGTGCACTGTGACATGCATACTCACCTTCAGATACACACACACACACACACACACACACACACACCCACCTAAGAAGAAGCAACAAAGGATTGTAGGGTACTTAGTGGGTGGGCAGTGACATAAAAGGAAGGAGAATTCAAATAGATATTGAGAGCTAGGAAATTAAAATAATCATTTTATTAGTATTCTCACATCACTCAGGCTACTTTTGATCTCACTGGGTATCTTTTCCCACGATCTGATATTAGCATTAAGTTGCTATATGGCTTCTTTTTATTGCCAAGTAATTATTTAAACATTAAATGAGGTGTCACCCTCCCATAATGGCAATGGAGTAGCTGCTGTGTATGCTATTGGCATGTGATGGCATGCTGTGATCCCCATGTTCCTAGTGTTGAAGGTGGAGGCAGGAGAGGATGCAGGGCAACATCAAATTCAGTTATTTACAGGACACAGATAGAACTCTTGCACAAGACAACCAACGATGAAGACTTTTACCCTTTAGGTATTCTGCAATAAAGAGTAGCACACAGCACCTCAGATTCACAGTAAAGATCTGTTCAAACTCACTGCTATTGCTAGAATTTCACTGACTCAAGAGCTGAATGGCAATAATCAGATAGCATTAGGATGTCTAGACCAGCCAGATGCAATCCAGATGTCAGTCTTGATGTGCCCACTCACCTGGGATTGATAGAACCTTTCCTTGGGATTCTAGGTCAAACTCAATTTCTAACTATAAAATTGAGTTCATTAGGTCCCCATTACATCATCTAGAGAACACAATAGCTACCAAGGTATCACCAACTCGGCAAACAATGGAAGTATTATTAGATCTACTGCTTTTCTTTAAAAGACAAAGTTAGGCCCAGGACAGCCTTGAACCTGTGTTCTCCTTCCTCAGCCTCTCAAGTGCTAGGGTTGCAGGTATGCCGCACCAGGTCCATCTCTCCAGGGTGTTTGGATAAACCAGGCTCTACAATGAGTGTTCCCTCACCTGGAATTATTGTGAACGCTCACTCTGTGAAATCACAGCATTACTATGAGGGGAAGAACCAGTTTGAAGGCCACTGTGGTGGCTGATGGCTTCTCACGAGTCCTCTGTTTACTGTGGAAAAACTCAAGTGTCCCAAACAGTCCTGCCTGATCCACACGGCCCCAGTTACAGTGGGAGATATGTCTAAGAGTCACGGGTACCGTCTCACTTAATGCTGGAGAGCATTTTCTCACCAGGTTTGCTGTGAAGTTGTTCATCACCTCGGACGCACAGTTCAGATCTGTTTTAAGAAGACTGTTTTATCAGCCATAAAAAGAAAACCTGCTGCGCAGCTCAACAACATGGACGATTTAACATACAGACAGACCAAAGAAGCCAAAATGAAAATAGATACATGTTCAGTGAGATAAAATCCTAGAGCACACAGCCACGTGGCAAGCAGATCCACGCTGCTTCTGGGGATTGGGAAAGAAGGTGTGGGATGTTGTGATTTATGGGAATACAGGGACTCTTTGGGTAATGGCAATGTTCCTTGTCTCCATGGTCACTGAGACTGACACCACGGAAATGGTGTTTTAATCATAAATTGAAAAGCAGAACAGTGACAGACATCTAAATCTTCCTTCAGAAGCATCAGAAGGTAGGCAGCTTTATTCTCTTCAAAAACGTTCCCTTTCAAACTCTCCCACAGAGACTAACGTACTCTGGAATGGAACCCAGGACTGATACTCTAAAGGGACTACTACAGCCAGCTCAGAAAAGAGAGACTCAGCACAAGCAGGTGGGAGGGAAATGGGATTTTATCTTATGCTGCTTGGTACAGTGAAATATGTACATAGCATTCCATGTTAAAAGCCTAGGGATGCCATTGTGGGTCCTAATTTATGATTACCTCACCATTATTATTTGCCGTGTTCATCGGTTTTAAAGAGGTTACTTTCTGAGTCAGATATCTAATGGATGCTTAGTTTTCCTACAGAAGTAACCTTATTACTCTTTATGGTCATTCTAGAAATAAAAAAAGATTCTGTTGGTTCTGAGAAGAAAATGCTAATGTACTGAACAGAACTTCCTCATAAGCAATGCCAAGTATTCATCTGTAAAGTTAAAACTGTAATCAAAAGTCAATCATTTTCCCAATTTATTCCTTTTGTTAATTTCAATTACAACCTATCAAAGGCATATGCTGTCCCATGGAACTATGTGTCATACAAAGGTGTCTAAAATAGGATGGGGATGTTCACAATCGCGTCCACCTGGGAGTAGTGGGAGAACTATGAACACATAGCGTCCCGGGCAGTGAGGGCCATAGCAAGGTATTCGGAAAAGGAAATGAGTGACCTACTTCTCCTAAAATTGCCATTCCTTACCTTGAAAAGTGGTTTCTTACTCTACATTACAAATTTAGATTTATTAATAATGAAAGTGTAGGCACATACTTAATTAGTCTGCATCAAGAACAAAAGAAGGCTGACTCTTGTAACCTATAATTAGTACCATGTCTGTTAATAGAAAACTGCATAAACGTAAATTGATATACTACTAATAAACAATAAATTAATAAGATAACACAGGCTCTCAGCTATAGTTTCCCTGTAACTGTTCAATTACCCTAATGGTTCCTGTGCACCTCTCAGAGGAAACAAGGGACACGCGAGAGCAGTCAACACAGTGACAGTCAGGTGACAGTCAGGTCAACATTCCTGGTAGTTTTGTAAGTCTCTGAGGGTCAGAAGAAAACAGAGCTCCTGTGTGAGCTAAAAGGAGAAAATATACAGTTCGGATACCCAAGGGGGAGGGCGTCACCAAGCTCACACGCTGACAGCGCTCGCTCTATGAAGATCCCTGGGGCCCAAACTGTAGCAGCCCCTTACATCCCGAGACCCAGGAGTTTACGTTTCTTCCTTTAAAGGACTTGAAATGAGTCCCACACCTAATCGTAATCTTTTTGTTTGTTTGCTTTATTTTGGGGTAGGCTCTTATTAGCCAAGGCTGGTCCTGAACTCACTTTGTGCCTTAGCTGAACTGGCAGTCCTGAGATTACAGACATTTGTCAGTACACAGACTTGTAATGATGGTTTCAATTTTAGAATAAAGGGATGAGAAAAATTCAGCCAGTGCTGAGAAAACACCCAGCAGGATCTTAAATCAACATATGCTCCCACTGCCTCCGAAGCAGAAGTTCAACACCGGCTGTAGAGAAACCGCTCTACAGGATCTTGTGCAGTTCTGAAGTGAGCAGTAGGTGGTTTTTGAAGAAACTACAAGACATCTTTGAGGTTTTTCCCTGTTTAGGAAGGGACAGGAGAGTCCTTCAGAATGAATCAGAGTTGAGGGCATATGCAGATATTAGGTTCTCGAGTCATTACGGCTATCCATGCATGCCAGGATGAAGAAACAGAAGTAGCCGTTCTTTTAGTGCACGGCCAACTGGTCTTCAACTCATGTGACCTACCTAAGCTTCTGAAAGATGGGAATGTTTTTTTAATTTCTTAATCATAATTTTATTCATTTCTTAATCATGTCTTTGGATGAACAGATAATCTGATTTCTGTTGGAGTCTCATGTACATTTTTCTTACACAGTTAGTGCCTTTGGTTTTCTGTCCAAGCAAATTTCATTACACATTCATGTCCGTGTGCCAACAACACGACACTTCCAGGATTACAAGTTGGAAAGTTTAATAATGTTGTTAACATTTCTTATGTGACAGGTATTTTGCTACGGCTTCATATATCTTAGAATGTTTAATTTTCTTAAGCAGCAACTGGTTCACAGTGGACCCTTTGCTCTGGAATTGACTCAAGGCCCTGGAGACAGAAGATGGCGTAGAAAATAGTGGGTGATCAGCAGGTACAAACTGGATGTTGAATGAATACCTTTCAGAACACTGTAAAGTTACATTAAATGCCTTTGATATGCATCTGATAGAATCTGGACTTCAATCCAGGACTAGCTGACACCAAGCTAGTTACTACGCTGTACTAGTGGTTGAGAATTTAGGGGGACCCAGAACCTAGAAATATCATTAAAATCATTGCTGTGGAATAAGGGAGTGGAAGAAGTTGATTATAAAGATTCTAGTTTTATTCTTTTCATAGTAAAAGGTAGTTGTGGAACTTCTATTAAGCTCTTCCTTGATAAGCCTAGTCATATGGAACATTTTAAAATGCAATTTATACATATCTTATTTAAATATATGATAATTTATAAATATATGATAATTCTTACAGATTAGGCCAATTTGCACCCGAACTTTTTATGGCCATAAATATAAGGTCAGAATAACCCCATTTGCATGTAAAATTCAGAAATTAAGATGGTGAATTCCTCAGCAATGCTACAAATCTGGTAACCTAGGAACACCAAGGATAGGGTTACTTATTTTGTGGAATTTCCTACTTAAAGCTTTGATCACAGTGTTATTATTCCTAGTGAAGTGGAGATATTTCTAATACGTGTTGAGTTCTTGCTCTAACAGAGATGATGTAATGAATGTCATTGAATTTGGGTGTGCGACTGAAGGTAATGCGGCTCTCTGGACTCTTCGCTCTTGTTCACTGTGAACCCTCAGGAGGGGGATAGAGGCATGGGTTCTTGAGTTAGTTAGGTAAGAAACTCACACTGCCTTCAAACAGATCTTCAGAACAGTCTCCTTCAGCTTATTATGTAGTCACTCATCAATCTCTTGTGCATAGGTTCATGGTATTCATGAAGTTCTTAAAGAATAAAATATTGTATTAAAAACCAATAAACTAGATGAATACAAAAAGTGAACATCAGGGAAAAAACTCATTAGTTGATTTATCAGGCCTACTATGCAAATGATGTAGTTAAACCCACAATGCAGGTGCACTAATAGGAGGTAACAGGGGCACAAGGGATTAGGCTGCTCAGGCAGGGAGAGTAATGCCTGTTTGAAGGAGAGCAGCTAGGCTGCAGTGTTGACATTCAGAATCCAGTGAAGATATCTGGGTATTGACAAGACTACCAGACTTGAGCCTAAAAATTATGTGAAAGCAAGGAGGTACCTACAATGCTTGCTTTTCTTTTTTTTTTTCTTTTCTCTCTCTCTCTCTCTCTCTCTTTTTAAATAGAATTTCATGTAGTCTAGGCTGGCCATGAACTTGTGTCACCCTGCCTCCAACTCAGAAATGCTGGGGTTATTGGCCCGTTCCACCACATCTGCCCAGAATGCAGTCTTACAAGTCCTTTAACTATAAAAACGTTCAAACTGACCAACTTTAATTTTCAAGGCTGCTACTTAAAATGTGTCAGAATGAAGGCTTTGCTCATCAGTGGGCTCATTAATGCCTTGCTATTCCATTATTAGGTAGGCTAGTGATTACGGCAAATCATGGCACCTGCCAGGGCCTCACTTTTGTATCTCTAAGAGGGGCTAGCATTAACTTAAATCAGGACAAAATGAGGTTGAGCATGTGAAAGAACTTGGAAAATGATTTCAAGTTCTACATAACTTAAAATGTAAAGTTTCAGTCTTTAACTCAATTAGAAAATAATAATTAATGAACAGTCACAGGAAAATGTTCAGGATACACCAGTTTCTTTTACCACAGATAATTCAATGTATGCCCGAGTGGCGTGCAGTGCAATGTTCCTATGTGAGAACTAGGGTGTCTGCTGCCTCACATGACCTGAACAGAATCAGGCCTATTCTACTGGACTCATCAGTGACAGTCACTACAGTAAAGAGCGCTGGTAGCTGTTTGTAAATTCTTTTATGTGGAAAGCGATTGGGGACTATACAATGAGTGAGCTAAGGCTCAAGTCAGACAGACTACAAAAGCCCAAGGCGGGGAGAGCAAATATGTAATACATGTCCCCATGCCATGCCATCCAGCTACAGAAACCATGGTAGAATTAGATGATGTGTCTTCATGGGGATGCACAGTTATCACTCATGCCTGCTGCTCAGGAACTCAGTGCCACTTGAGCACTCTAGGCATGAGATGGAACAGATTGCTAATTTCATTCCTGGACAGCAAGAGAGCTTTGGAATGATGAAGACAAAATGACTGTCTAAAATAGTACTGTTGTATTTCTCTGTTTGCATGAGTGAAATATATTTAGTGCACTGACAGAATGTAAAAAAAAATCATATTTAAAAGATCAATTGCTAAATGTAAAATACAGCCAATTATGATAGCGTCACTCTTCTTTCTCATAGGTATGAACACACTGCCTGGAACATGGCAGATAAAAGAAATAGCTGTTGAAGGGAAATACAAGTTTGATTAGGCTCCAAAAGGTATTTAGAGCCAAGTAACATTAGGCATGGCACAAAAATGTCTTTAAGTAAAATTTAGGATGTTTAGAAAACAGAAGACCCCACCACACATTGCACCTTAATTTCTGCAGCATCTTTGCAACAAAAATGACATAGCATCCCTAGCAGGCTTCCAATGATCACTTTCATTATTGCTTGTCACCATTTAAAATTCTGTTAAGTACTGTGATTTCCAAGGCAGAAAAGGAACAGGAGGAGAACAGCAGTGATGAAGTGAAGAGAGATGATTTTTGCAATCAGTACAGGGCAGGGTGTGGAGGGAATACAGAGGAGGAAGAGAGAGGCCTTTAAGTTATGTTCCAGTCAAGGAGGTAAGAGTTTTCCTATGGGAAACCAAGTTTGATGTATCCTTAACCAAGATTTAGGTCACATGTCTAAAAATCTCATCAGACTCTAAGAACTGCCTGCTTAAAGCTTTTGTCTAGTTAAAACTTACATAGGATCATTAATTTCTGTGTTAGCGCATGCACGTGTACACACACACACACACACACACACACACACACACGCACACACACACACACACACATGAGGTTAATCATGGGGACTAGACAAATTAGAAGTAAAACTGTAAAAGAGCCGTAACTACATATGGAGAATGCTAAGGACAGAATGGTCAATAAATGACAGACACAGCAAGAGCAGCTGCAGAAGATGAAGGCCAGAGAAGGAAGTTGAAGATAGCTAAGAAGTTTGACTGGCTCCAGGGATAAAGCCATGAGAAGGGTCCAGAGCTCACCTCACCTGACCCAATCCCCACAAGGGCTGAGTGAGATGAATAGCATCCTCAGAGCTAAAAGCCTCCTCCTAGGCCCAGAAAACCATCTGCTAGAAACCAAGACGAGGTTCCTCAACATTGATGCCCTGCCATGTATATAATAGCATTGTTGCGCCTCAGGCCAAAGGCAAGACTAGGACTCACTCAAACTCCACAAAGACTTCAAATAATAGTCCGAGTAATAAACACCTAAAATTCTTTGGTTTTCTTAAGTATATTATAAATACAGCAAGTAATTTAGCATTATATGCAGTTTGGTTTAAAGCTATGCTGTGTACCAAATTTACTGTGTAAAAAATTAACTTGTCATTTAGAATTATTGAAATTAATTATTGAAAGTGTAGAGAATCAAGTTCTGTGTTTACCCAAGATTAATCTTTTCTATATAAAATGTAAAAGTCTCTATCACATAGCATGTGGGTTCTATGGAATAAGTCTCACATCAGATGCGAATACCTTAGTGAAAGGAACTTCTTGAACCATAGGCTGTTATATCTTCAAACCTAAGTTAGAGCCTTTTAAAAAAGTTGGACAATGAATTCAAACTAGCATTAGTTACCATAAGTGCCACAGGCAGTCTATATTCTAAATCAATTCAGGATTATAAATTATATAAAAGGTAAATGATTTTTAAAATGAACGCTCAGAACCTGGGGACTTTCCAGGCTGAAACTCGGTGCTTTCTACAGGTTCCTACTTGTACAATATTAGTGCTAATCTTCTATCAGAGATGGCAAATGGAGAACCGGCTAAATTGTGATGTTGGCAGCCTGAGCTTGGGAGAGTGAGGGCACTGAATGGAGCGCTGTGATTTAGGTCTGCTAATAATACACAATGAAGAGAGATTTTAAATAGCAAGAGGAGTGCTGAAAAGAAAGAGAATTGCTTGGTCTGCTACAGAACCAGCCAGATATACCACACCTCCTTAGTTAAATCTACTTAATTTAATGGAAAAAAATTGCCCCTGATGGAAAAAGAAAAATCTTGCATTGAGTGGTCTTATGGCCAAGGTTTCTGGAAACAATATTTGAGACTTTATTGTCACAAAGTGCATTTTTATTTTACTCATATTATTTTATACCCAAATATATTATTCCCATAATAGTTGTTTCATGCCAAACAGTTTCATATTGCATTAAGCAAAACATTTTGAAATTATTTAATAAATATTAATACTGTCAGGTTCTAGGAAAACATCCAATGTGATACATGTTATGTGTCAGAAGAAAATGAACCTCTGGTGTCCATTGGAAAGAGCCACATGAAGTCTAATATTTAAGCCTGCTTTTCCTGGCAACCGCAGCTTCAAATCTTGAACAAATAAGCAAGCACAAAATGGCCACGAGTCCCCCCCAGTTCTCAGAATAAAAGCTTACTTTCATTGGAAGAAATCCTAGGACAAAATATCCTCCACTTAGTAACAAGGATTATATGGACAATCTCCATTATACGGACAAGGGCTTTGCGATTCTAAATCTTTTTGCATGCTCGAACTGTAAGAAGATAAAGCTTTATTGGGTGAGCAAAGTGACAATAACTATAAATCCGTTGTAAAAGAGGGGTTCAGAAGTAACTCGTACATTTTTTAAAGATTTATTTATTTTATGTATATGAGTCTATGTACAGATGGTTGTGAGCCTTCATTTGGTTGTTGGGGATTGAATTTTTAGGACCTCTGCTTGCTCCAGTTTCTCTGGTTACCCTACTCACTCAGGTCAACTTTGCTTGGTCATGCCCAAAGATTTATTTATTATTATGCATAAGTACACTGTAGCTGTCTTCAGACGCACCAGAAGAGGGCGTCAGATCTCATTATGGGTGGTTGTGAGCCACTATGTGGTTGCTGGGATTTGAACTCAGGACCTTCGGAAGAGCAGTCAGTGTGCCTAACTGCTGAGTCATCTTGCCAGCCCCGACTTGTACATTTTTTAAAAAGGCTGTGAAAAAAACCCATGATGGGGTGGGGCTAGGGAGAAATGGGAGAGATTAATGGCATAGGAGTTCAGGTTTTCCACAGAAATGTTCTTTAGTTTGGCTACATACAAATAATATGATTGTCCACTGGGTAACTTTTGAGTGTTTAATTTTATGATGTGTAGTTTTTGAACACAATTTAAAAAAAGACTATTAGGAGTGACACATTAAAAAATATCCCAAAATTAAGGATGTTTTTAATATTCCTAATATTTTAGGAGAAAGGACTGATAAAAATGTTACGAGACTGAAAAGGATTAATGAACGCAGGCTGCATAGAATTTCAGAAACGGGGTTGACGGTGAGAAAGGGCCATTGGAACTTAAGCTTGCAGGGTGGGGAGAATAGAGGAGGCAGACATGTGGTGTCCTCCGTATTCTCCAGCTATACCAAAGAAGCTGGCCAATGCGACACTACTAACTAAACACCTGGATTAAGACTCAGGGTTCTGTGTGTTTAAAGCAAGCAATAAATATTATTTAACACTATTAACAACAAGACCACCATCCACAATGTCACGCCATAGTATATAAATGTAAGCAATTTCAGCGAGAAAAAAAAGAAATCAAAGTTTCCAGTTTGAAGTGATGGCAATGAAGAGCTTTCAATTGGAGGTGGTGGCGGTGGCTGGCACTTGTGTTTCCCGCACTCTGTAGGCAGAGGCGGTAGGAGCAGGAGTGTGAGGTCAGCTCAAATTACCTAGATAGTGTGAGGTTGCCCTGGACAACACAAGATCTTGTAACAACCACTGCTACTACCATCATCACAACCACCACCACCTCTAAGCATCCAGATAATTAGATTAAGACATGAACAAGATAATGCAAAATGTTAATTTCAGAACCATTCTACCAACTTGCCAGTAACGATCCCTGTAGATGAAAATCCAAACTGACCTTGTTAATATGCCATGTCAGCTAATGTCTGAACCACTGGACTTTAAATTTTTGGAATAGATTTATATGTGTGTGTGTGCGCGCGTACAGGCATGTTATGGAGATGACACTATAACTGGGGTTGGTTCTTTCCTTTTACCATGTAGGTTCTGGCAACTGAATTTATATCATTAGGCTAGGCAGCAAGTGTCCTTACCTGTTGAGCTGTCTTGTTGGCCCAACTGGATTCAATTTTAAAGGGAGAAAATGCTGTTATTTTAATGGTGCTTAGAACTCTGCCGAGGCAAATAAAAGCTGTAACCATTAAAGGGTATACTTTTGGTATTATCACGGTAAAGCGTTTTCTGTTCCTCGGAGGCACAGTGGAGATTCTGTGCTGTTTTAAAAGGAGACTCTTGATTTAAAACAATTTCTATGAATTGCTAGACTCAGTCCTAGGTGAGTCACCTGCTAATAGGTGCTGTAAGTATCAGCTGTTGTGCTGGACGTTAACTGTTTAGAGCTATAATGCGATCTTTTCTAGCTTTGAAGTTGGGATGACACACAAGCAGATAGTTGGCACGAATGTTCTTCTCTCCCCCTCTCTACAGATTTCCAGGTTCAACAACAAATGATACGAAACCAAGTTTCCATTAGTCTTTCCAAGAGCAAGGCTTAGGGGCTGGAATCTCTGTATATGCATATATAGTATATATTTGTGTGGTGTAGAAACTGTTATAATAAGTTCATCTAACTAGTAAAGTCTGAGAAAAACTACTTCTCCTTTAAAAACATCTTAGCCTTAGGGATGGGACCTGGGGTGTGCTTGGCAAGTGAACTATCAAAGAGGTACAGGCCCTCAAAACTGGTTGTGTTGTTTTGTAGTTAAAGATAGGTGAAAGTGTGTGTGTGTGTTTGGGTGGGGGTAATGTTTTTGAATGATCCTTGGCAATTTGAAACCAAATTTCTCTATTCACTTTGCCTAATTAACACAGTTGAGTGCAAAAGTCCCACGTATTATTTCTCTTAAGCTCTCAGAGTTAAAGATGCCGGACAACTCTTTTCTCATTAGTTCCCTATGTATGTTCACTAAGTATCTACCCACCTAGACTCTGCCTATACAATCTCTACCAGGCTGGCAAACATGGAGTAAGCTATTTTGAAGTGTTATTCATTTTTAAAAGGTAATAAACTTAATGTGTGCTTAGGGGAACAATCTCTACATTGAAAGCAATGGGTCCAACTGTTAACTAAGAAAGAAACAAACATAAACTCCACTCTATAGCTCCTCTATCTTGGAAACACAGAGAAGACTCAGGAAGATGATGAAGACAGTGTTATATGTTTTAAAGGAAATGAGTTTATTTTTGCCTCACATAGATCTCAAGAAATAATTAGCATTTAAAGCCCCTAAGTCTATTTACCTAACCTATGAATCATTCATATATTGCATGATGCAGATTACAAAATGTCAAGTTTGGAGACTAAAGTAATTTCTAGGTTCCTTCAGGTCTTAATATTTTTATATTCAACAAGCTTGTCAGTAATTTTTGAGTCATCATTCATTTTCCTTTCCCGAGATTTATATGCAAGAATCACTTAATAAATTAAGAACATGCTTCAGTCCCCATATTATGTGAATGATTTTCATGTCTTTATAATCCATCCCTGCCAGCTAGATCTCAAGATAGGTGTTGAAAAGTTAGAGGGAATCAGAAAGGTTATTAAATGTAATGAGTATAAAAAGAGGATAAAATAATTTATCAAAACTCTAGTCAACTTATAAAATTTTGCTTTTGATTTGTGACTATCTCAAGGCAGTCCAGGTAGCAGGGTACTAGTTCTAACTTTTCTTCTAGTATCTTTGTAGGTCAGATAGAATCTCATCCATCACAGTACTAGGTACTGTCCCCAGATCAGCTACATCCTTTCTTCTGGGATGTCTTAGAAACACCCATCCTTGGATTTCTCACTTCACCAGTCCTACTATACAGAAATGCAGGTGGGCATGAGGTTTAACAAGCCCAGGAGGTAACTGAGGGAAGTTTGAAAACCATCTCCCTAAAGAACTGGGGAGGAATATGGACCTGTAAAAGGAGCACCCATCCTGTGGGTAATTCTGTGTGACAGGGACTGAAATAATGTCTGCAGAGTATGGGGGCAGGGCGAGCTGTCAGTCAGCTGCCAGGGAAAGTTGTAAGAAGCAAAACCTCTCAGTAACGTTGCTAAGATTGAGTTCCAAACTGATTTAACATAGCCAGTTATCTTCAGTTCATGAAAATGAAACCATGGACCCCAGTGAGCAGCACTTTGTCTCTTCAGTCTCTAGAGATAGAATCAGGATGCTCCATCATTGGTCCCAACATCTGAATCCTTTAAAAATGACCAACTTTAAAAGTTGATCAGGGGTGGAGGTTCAGTCTATAATCTATACTTAAGATCAAGTAAGCTCTATTGACGAAGGGCAACTTAAAACTGGGTGAATGCATCTTCCTTTAAGCAAAAATCTCTCGGTGAGGCTAATAATCCCATTTATAGGGAACAGTTTTGGATAAAAGAGTTCCCAGTAACCTGAAGCTCCTTCATGCTGAGTGAGGCCAGACTATGTTTTATTACTGTTGGGATGCATGCGTTTGTGTGTCAGATTCTGAGTAAGTCTTACAGATAGCCTTCCCTAACTGACTGAGCACAATCTTTGTCTTGGGTGTCAACTTGGTTCAAATATATTAGTTAGGTAATATGGAGCCAATTTTATTATGATGAAGTTAATGATGCCGTTATACAGATTAGAAAGTCTATATGAAGGGTTCTGCAATGCAGTCATATAAAGTAGGTATTCAATATTGGCTATTAGTAATAGTAAACCTCAACTGACATCTTTCCATATCTCTGTCTTTCTTTTCTTCTTCTCTTCTCTTCCTTCCTTTTCTCTTTCGCTCTCTCATTTTTCTTCCTTCCTTCTTTTTTTTTTTTTAAAGAGGGTTTTATGTAGTCCAGATTGGCCTAATTTGCTATGTAGCCAAGAATGATCCTGAATTTGCTATTCATCTACAACTCTTAGCTATCTATGGTAAGGATGCCAAGAATGGCTGAGTGAAGGACTGCTCCTCCTTCCTTACAGTCTATAGAGAGCTAGCTTATTTCATCGAGCGGCTCTGATCTTTATTATGCTTTGATTGTCATTTGAATAAATAAGTAGGGTGAAAGTAGGGCCACAGTGGTAGACAAAGTCATGCTCTTACTGAATTCCAGTAGGGTACATGCGTAGGAGGGAAAAGATTGCTAGTAAACTGAATTCTAGAATTCTCTTTTTACACCTATGCATGGTAAGCTTTTTAGGACATTTACTAAACAGCAATGGATTTCCTCCTGTTAGAGCTCTAGATTGTGAAATTATTGGTACAAATCTTACTGCTAGTCTGAAGAACATGAAGGCCAATACAGCAGACTCTGAAGCAAATGAGTAAATGGCAAGAAATGCTCTGGACTTAGGTAGCTGTACACATTGTTATCCTTATTGTTGGTGCATTGTTTTGTGGTTCTATGCTTAGATCTGTTGTGAGGTTTTGGCATTTCAAGTGTGTATTTTTAGGTAAAGCTGCAGTTTGACAGTAGGCTGAGGAAAAATCTCATCCTAATGACAAATGGAAAGAACCAACAGACTAAATTGCTCTCTTATGTCCCACTTAGATCCCAAACACCAAGAGAAGCAACTGAGAACTGAAAATACATCTGCTTTTTTGAGGAGAGGGAGGAGAAAACAGAGAAAGAACTTTGTCTACAATAGTCAATTAATTCCATGGAATTTGTTCTAAATAGACCAGCTAAATTGCTACTGCAAACCACCACTGGGCCAAAGATAGGCAATCACATGGCATGTTTCAGGAAAGTAGACAATCAAAATATTTATGTCCTGATGTTCTATAAGATAAAGGTATGTTGCTCTTAAATGCTGTCTTTGATAGTCTGTTGAGAAAGGCATCACTCTCTAACACTGTTTGTTGGCTGGTGCTGGCACGGCACAGTGGAGGACTTAGTGTCTACAGCAATGTCCTCGTGACCATTGCGTATCTAGTTCTCCACTCATGAACTACACAACAGACCTATCTTGCTGCAGCTAGGTAAGTGGCCCTCCGTGAGTTCACCATCATAGGTTATTTAATATGGCCAAGGAGGAGAGGATCAAAGTCAGTACTTCATTCTCTGGGACACTGACGACAGTCGCCACATACCACTTAGCACTGTATTCTATAATTATTTCAGGAATGGCATTTGGACAATGGTGCTAGGTTTTAAAAAATTCCTATGTCATGCAGAATGTACAAGATGATTTTAGAATATATACAAGAAACAAGCCACACTCCTTCAACTATGAGACTTCACATATAACTGTTCCCCTCAAAACATAAAAGCAGAGGACAATGGTGGAACAAAGTGTGAGAAAATGTAGTTACTATGTAACAACCACTCTTACTCCTTGAGGGCCAGCTCTTTTATCATGGAACCGGGGCTTATTACTTTCTCTGTTCCTGCGTTTAAGCTTAAGTAGGGGAATGGGAATACATGATGTCTCTCTCTTCTTTACATTAGATTGACTTCTTTTGTCATAGGGGTAAAAAAATCTATCAGCTACTGCCCTTCTGTTTCTTTTCTTTCTGCTACTTTTATGCAACCTCATAGAACCTATAATAAATACAATCCCAAAGAGTACAAGCTCACAGGCCCACTTTATTGTACTTCTAATGGGAGATATTCTGGCTTTAGTCAGCGAAAGCAATCAGATTTATAACCTTAGTTTAGTAAAGATTAATAAGAGAAACTTTACCCCTTCAAACTTACCCCCTGAACAATTCAAACACTTAAATACTGTAAGAAATTTTAATGGTCCGTTCTTTCTTTTTTCAATTTTTATTATCTCCTAAAAACTTGGAGACTTTATAGAACAGCTGTCAGAACTAGGTATAAAACGAGGAAACTCAAAGACATACAATTGCTCTCAAGTATCAGAGACCAATCTCGATGGAGACACTCTTCTATAGAAACCGGCTGTTTGTGTCACGCTCACATAACTAAGGGCCTCCCCAGCGGCAGCACTGACAGACCACTCCGTGCTTCCGTGTGCTGGCGGATGTCACTATCAATAAAACTAACAATTTTTACAAGGAAAACACATGAAAAACTTAGGAAGGCTAATTTACCAAAAACAAGGGAACTCCGAAGAGGAATTGGAAGTTATTATTTTGTCCTAAATTTAAGTACAGTTCATATTGAAAGATTTGCTACAGAGGAAAAAAATATAAATCATCTGAATTTAAACAAGTCAATATATGCAAATTGTGGCTAGTTTTGCATATTCACTAAAGGATGGTGAGTTACTCATTAAATATGTGATTCACTCAGGATTTTAAAGTGTTTGAAAGGATCATGTTTTCTGACAACGCCTCTCATTTTTGAACAAGAAATTATGTTATCAACCACACAGAAATTACCATAAAGTTTAAAACAGAGCCTTTAGTTTTTGTATTTTGTTTTCAGGAAGTTTACAGATACCAATCTATTAAAAGAATCCCTAACCCATGTTTAAGATATATTTCTAATTCTGTTGAGTCTTTTGCCCAAGTTGCTTTCATTTGTAAAATTGAAGGGGACAAAGGGTAGGCTATTTCCTGTCTCAGGTTTATTCCCCACACTGGTAGTCAACAGAAAAGAGAAGGTCTTAATATGCCCACATGGTGAGCATGACTTATGGTCCCCCTCCCCTGCAAGTAATATTGGAGAACTATTAAAGTAGTTTTGCTTATATTTTCATGAATAGTAATAATTGCCACTTTTCTTTTTGTTTTCTTTTGCCTAACCGTGCTTTTTAATAGATCCATTTGCTATTTTACATTCTCCCAGCAGATGACTCGGTTGTACTTATAGCTCCTTAACTTCCTAAGGTATACTCTCTGACCCATTAAAAAACAAACAAGGGGAAGAAAAAAAAAAGCCCAACCTTTTCATGGTTGGGAATGTGGCTCAGTGGCAGAGTGCTTGTCTTACACTGGCATGGCCTTCAGGTCTCCAGTCCCCCCACCCCGCCCCTACACACACACACACACACACACACACACACACACACACACACCCCAAAACAAATTCAAGAAAAAAATAGTGCTTTAAATGATTACGAACAGTGCTGTTTCTTTGTGTAGACATCATATCAAAAGCTGTTAAATAAACTTTATACCTTCCTTGACACATGGATAAAATGCTTCATGTTAATGAATCAAGCAATTTGAACAAAGCCATAACATAAAATCTCTTCGCTACAGTTCTAATGCTCACGTGCTCATAATGGCAAGGTCTTTGGATGAAAAAAATAGTAGCACAGTTAGTAAAAATTGAAAGCTATAATTTGTTAAAGCTTTTAAATATCAGAGCTTTTCACTAGAGAACACAGTTAACCTCACATGCCACTTGGCTGTATTAATTAATATCCAGATTCTCCTGAACTAACGTGTTACTTTAGGAAAAACAACAATAGTTTTTTGAGAGGGACACAGAGAGCGACATGGAAGGTGAGGTGGGCAGGTGTGAGGATGGACACTAGGATGGGAAGCTGTGACTCTGTACACCTAACAAGAAACACAGACATCTGCAATCGAAGTCTATACCAATGGGATTCACTTATTATTTTCTTGATGTTTTCTCTGTATAAAAGTGATGCTAGCAAGATAAAATATATTTAGTCAAAAGAGAAAAAAAATCCTTAAATGCCAGACCTAAAGTTGATATTATTAGGAATGGGAGGGTCGTGTGTTTATGCATTTGAAAAGAATATATGTATATACATGTTTACACGTGAGAATGACTCTAAAAGGATAGAGTAACAAATTATTAACACTGGTTGCTACTTTTCATTGTCTACTGTAGCATCTTCTTCTTATTATTATTTGGAGCTACATTGCATGCAGCTCGGGCTGCAGTTACTGGAGCTGAGGACGACCTTCAGCTTTAGCTCCTCCTGCCTTCACCTTAGTGTTGATGTGACAAAGGCACGCGCTCCTATACCTCCCTTATGTGTATGGGAATCAAGTCCAGGGCTTTGTGCACTCTGGGCAAACATTCCTCCAACCCAGCTACATCCTCTGTCCATAAATCTGGTGCTATAGGAGTAGTTTTCTCTATTCAAAAATGTTAAAATTTACCACTAAAACAAATCCACATGGCTGAAAAATGTCATATCAGATTAAGAACAAAGACTGATTTTCCCCTCAGTTTATAAAAAAAATAGTAAAAATTTCCCCTAAAATCTACCTGTGTATATTTGATCATATTTTCTTTATGGTAGACTTGCTGTGATCTAGAAAACAATTTTCGTAAGATATTGGATTGGGAAACACATTTTTCCTGTACTCTGGTGCTACTGTAGACTACAGATGGTTACAGCAGAATGCTAATTCCTTATTCCCTTCCTCTGATAGGCTAGCCATTAGCCACAATTTCTCTATGGAAGTCAAGACATCTGTCAGGAAACTTCAGAAAGGTTTTAATGAATCTTATCTGGCAATGCCAAGTCTTGTATCTGTACCATTCTGGAGGCATGGAAACAATGTTAACTTCTTTTGACAAAATATCCCACCAAAGATGTTTGGTGTTTGGTAAAGACTGACTTCAGACTAGGTGATGACTCACCAAAGCCCTTACCTAAAGTTTGGAAGAGGATTTCATGTTTCAGTCAAAGTTGTTTGGAAGGAAGCAAGAAAAAAAAAAAAAAAAAACCAACCTCATTTTCAAATAACCAATTAAAACTCAAACTAAGCCTCATTCATTTAAATATTAAGTAAACTGTAAAATAAATCTCAAGAAATGACAATACATCAGTTTTCAATGGTAGCTGCTGATTAAAAATGAGTATCTGAGATTATAGTCCAATTTCATCCTCTTCAAACTGTGCAGCTCAGATAAATGTTTATTTTACTGAAAATATTTGCAAAATTACAATATAAATACATGATTAGATTAAGATAGGATGACTATATATGTTTCTTATCTATAGATATAAAATGAATGCAATAAATATAGCACAGCCTTGATGAATTGTTAGTACACAGTGTTTTCTCAGTAAAGTACATACAACCTATTATTAAGCAACAATTATCTAGTTTTTCAAATATACATTTTCAAATGTGTTCGGGGTAGAAGGATACACCGAATTCCCCAGTTCTCTTTTGATTTGTTAAAGGTTAATACTTTTGCAAATTTTGAAATATCCTATTTATTTTTTAGTAACTTATTAAGCTCTTCATACTCCTTACTTGAAACTTTATTACTTTAGTCTGGTGAATTTTAAAATATAAGCTAACCATACTTTAAATTCTAGAGCTGTAGCACGTACTGTCTTTTTATTAGTAACTTAAACACATATTAACAATGGAACAGAATTATTAAAAAAGTTATCTGGCTAGATTCCCCAATTTAATTTTTGGAGTATTATGGGAAGTCTCAAGTAGATATAGTCTGAACTGCAACACTAATCTGGATTAGAAATAGTTTTATATTATTCTAGTCTTTAATACAAATACAAAATCTACTTTAAAATTCCTTGTTAAATGAATTGAGACTTGCTTTAAAACCATCTTCCATCCTTTTCCATTACACTGCCTTAACAGAAACCTGTTACAATAGTTCTAACACAAACATGTGCATGCAAGAGATCATCCTACAGAGTCTAGCTACATAGTTACTGAAACACAGCCTGCCTGTCAAGGGGCATAAATGTACATCTTCTATATACAAAAGGTAAAGTGCATTATTAAATTAGTGAACTGACAGATTGTCTGCCTGGACCATATAGCTTTCAAATAGACAAATGTGAAATTCTCCCATTAGAACCAATCATTTCAAGAGGTTCTAAATAGCTTTTCCACCCTGTCATTTATTTTTTTGGCCATGCTCTTTAGTGCAAATAAGCTTGTGTTTGACTCAAGTTTTAAGGGACATGGCAGTTTGGGGCTTTAAGAAGGAAAAATAATAAAATGTGGCAGAACTTGAATATTTTTATAATACATTGCATCTTTTGCATATACGCAGCGTATTCGCGCTGCTTTTAATTGCTAGGAGCACACTGCCAACTATTGAGGAACCCGTTTCCAGATTTTATACTATTAGCTTATATTATTACAGTTGGAGTCTGTCCACATTATGCTCGATTACTATGTGCAAACATCATCAGTGTTTTAGCATTATACAGTGAACTAGTAATTTTGGTTACTAATGTCAATGCTCACTTTCACTTCTACCATCAGTCTCCATAAGAGTCTAACGCCCTCGAGGCGAGCGAGGATCCTGTTATGTTGAAGAATACCATGTACACTTGCAGCTCCATTTATGTTACAAAGGACAATAAATAAAAAGTATATTGCACAGATAAAAATAGTAGCTTATCAGATACATGGTAACAGACATCCTAAGTCCATATGTTCGAACTGGATCACAATTATGGCTAATGAACTCTTGGGAATTTTAAGTATCAAAAAATCATAGCATCATACCATTTTTCAATGAATATAGTAACTATGAGAAGGTAAACAAAGGATTGGTAAAGGTCTTAGTGCTTCTAGAGTATGTTCAATCCAATATATATATATATATATATATACATATATATATATACACACACACACACACACACACACACACACACACAAATACACACACCCAATCTGTAGCTTTGAGATGGCAAGAACTTTGAAGTATACATATAAGGTAGAAAATGTGGCTATTTAGCTAGTCCTTTACTTAAATAATTAATATGAAATGAAGCTAGTAATATGTATTTACAGTGAATTAAATATATTTATCTTCATGTCTGACATAGTACCGTAGGTATATACACACATATGTATATACACATTTAAACCTCATCAGACTAAAAACCAAAAAAACAATCAGTTAGTCCTAACGTATATAAATATTTCAAAAGAGGAAGATAAGATTTTTAAGAGCGAGTATATACTCACAGCAATAGTAATTGGGACAACTGAGTAATGGAATATTCACAGCTCCGGTTTGCCGAAATCTGACAGGTTGATTATTATTAACAGGCACTATGATGGGCAGCAATAACAATCAGTAGTACAGTAATTCAAGTGCACACCACTCCTTCATATACCCCAAGCTACTTCCTATTAAGCCTACAGAGTTACGTTATCTTACAGTTAGGACTGGTTAGAAATCCTTGCTACTTTTATAGTCTCAACACCCACCATGTGCTATTAACGCTCGTACTGACATTTTCTTCTAACCTTCAGTTGTTCCATGGTGATCCAGATGGTTCACAAGGGTAGTGAACTGAGTGAGATTCCATCATAGTACTTCGAGAAATGTGAAATAGAATCTGCAACCAACATCAGTATGTATGTCTGGGTTACTAGTTGCTTGGTCTTAACAAAAGCCAATGAACTTAATCTTCTTAATTCGTCCCATGGTTTTCCTTAGCGACCTTAGTTTAATGTGTTTAGAGAAAAATTCTGGAGGGAAAATTGTTCAAAGCGATTCTGAATTACTTAAGAGCATATCAGAGAAGAGCCACATTCTGACCTCGGTCCTTGCAGCCAGCTCTCACCCATGAGGACTCTATTTGGGCAGTTGAAATCAGTGCCTGTCTCTTAAATGTGATCACATGGACTTACTGTGGAGCAGTAACTGATCCCATGACAAAACACAATTTCGTTTAGAGTAAGATGTAGCCCAACGGATGAAATTTCATTCAGTTAATAAGGGATGTTGTGGGTGTCCATGCTGTATCCACCCACTTGCTTAAAAATTGCTGAGTGTCTAAAAATTCAGGTGGCACTTTCTGGAAAGTGATTTTTTAATACAGGCAAGCACAAATGGATGGCTACGTCTTGTGTAGAGTAAAACCTCTTTGAGAATCTTAAGGAGCACCTTGGAAAATGCCTGAATTTTCCTTTTAAATGTTTATAACCAATAGTGTTTCCAAATATTGTATCTCCCAGACTGCAATTTTGTATTCTCAGCAAAAAAACCAAAACCAAAACCAACCCCCCCCCCCCCCCCCCAAACAACAACGTTTTTCTTTTGGAGTTAAAAAAGTATGTGTAAAAGTCAGGTTTATACTGTAAGTTTGACGTGGTTTTAAGGGCAGCCGATGTAAGAGCCCTACTAACATATATATCAGGAGATATATTTTTACACCAGTGAGCTGGTGCACCAACCCTATGCAGGAGTGGGGAAAGCATAAAATACACTTTGAAAGTTCATGACAGATCTTTAAGGAAAAACAATTCCAAATTATCATGAAAGGCTGTTTTAAAACATCAAAATTTCCATAACAAAGCCACTGGGTGAAGCCTCCCTCACAACACTGACATAAGCATAATTTCCAAAACTTTGGAAAGTCAATGAAATATATAGAATAGGAAACATAAGATTAGATTGTAATTCGCTAGAATAATGAATTAAAACTCCTCCGTGGCTTTGATATGGCAACTAAAACTGTAGGGGTACCACAAAATTTGAAATTATAGGATACTGTAGATAGTAACTGCTAAGGAATATGACATTGTATTTCAAAGGTCTAATTGTCTAATAATATTTGTATTTTAGTGGTACTAGTTAATACTCAGTTACCCAATGAGAATATATTCCTACTAGTACTTTCATATAGAAATACACTACACTTGAGGTCAATCTCTGTTTCTGTGGTAATGGTCCACAGATAAACTTTGCAACTTTTTAACAAAGTATGGGACTTTCTTTGGGGGTGGGATTTGTTAAATAGAAATTCACACTTTTGTATTAAGTCTATGTATCATCATTTTCAAGATTCTGTCATAGTGCAATGTAAATCTTACGTTATCATGATTAAAGGTCAGAATGTCACACTCTGTGCTGATCTGCATACTTCAATAGTCTGGAGCAGTTGAAGCAGCTAAACTATTTGGCTCTGGGGAGGTTGGAATTCCCATGAGAATTATAGTGATCTATGTATAACATAACATGAGAATCAGACTCCTTTAAGTATAAACTATTAGAGGTATTACTAATAACAGAGGGCCCAAAAGAGGAGAAACTTCTTCAAATGATCATGATTACGGATCAGTACGTTTAGCCAATTACTGATTTCTAAATTCTGCCTGCTGGAGTTCAATTTCACGCTAGTCCAGGCATTCTTGTTCTTCACCACTGGCCCGACGGCCATCCATTCTCTTTTCCTTATGGCTGTTGCAAATTTTCCTCATCTCTTCTTCATACTTGATAAAATTCTCCCCAAACCTTGTCCAAGCTTTGAACGGAACAGTAATAGTATTACGGTAAGGTGGCCTCACCTCACTTACCTTCAGGAAAATTCCATATTTATTAGAGCCCACATCAAAGTAGAACCTTTTATTGTCCACTCTGAAAGAGGTCCCCTCTGGGAGTTCAAGTGGGTCGTCGTCTCCACACCTTCGTTCTTCTATGTCTCCTTCGCCGTAGTCTTCAATCAGCTGAACCAAGGCATCACGAAATTCAATCATACCTTGTGCTGGGAGGACAATAGTCTGTTCCTGGCCCAAACTGTGGCCAAAGTAACCGATCATGCCAGTGCCCCGCATCATGGTTTGTCTAATCCTTAGGAAGCGACCTCGTTGGTTCTCCTTTAGGTCCAGGTAGTATTTCCTATTGTCCCTCTCTATATAGTCCGTTTTGAGGACACTGTGAGGATGCTCTTCTGACCCCACTGACACCGGCGGGGAGGGTGCAGAGTGTTTCTGCCGCCTCCTGGAGACTTGCTCTTTGCTCTGGCCATGCTCCTGCCTGTGGCCTTTCAGGCCCAGATGGGCATAGTGCTCGATGAAGTCGCCTAGACAGTCCTTCAGCTCTGCTGCTACCGACAGGGAGAGGGTCAGTTTACTCTTTCTGATATTGTCCTGCCGGCCTCTCCCTATCCAGACTTCCGCTATCTTTAGGAAGCGGCCCCGGGAGCTCTGCTTCACGTCTAGGTAAAACCTCTTTTTCTGGATGTCCACACGTTTGGAGGCTAGCTCCTGGATTTCGGATGTTCCCCCAGACTGATTAGGGGTGGCTGACGCGGAGTAGTGGGGGTAGTGAGAATGCTGGGCCTGGGGATAGAGTCTACTCTTGCTTAGGCCAGGGCCCCCTACATTCTTGCCTCCGCGGCCACGGCCGCCGCCGCTGCCGCCGCCTCCCCTTCGCCTGGCTCTTTCCATCTTCAGCTGCAAGTGACAAACAGACACACGGGGTGGGATGGGGGAGGGGTGTTGAGAACAATCGCAGACGCCCCTGGGTCCGCACTGCCCCCGCTGCCGCCGCCCGGAACCCCCACTCTGGCCCGGCTGTCGCGCTCCGGCCTCGGCCGGCTCCGCACCGCGCACGCAGCATCCCCTCTGCCGCCCCAGGCCTCCCTTTCCGATTCCCGCACGCTGCCAGCCGCCCAGCTCCGGCTCGGCAGCCCCGGGGGTCCCCAGCCAGCCGACACTCACATCATCTCCGTCACCGATGCCCTTCACGACCACCGCCGCCGCCGCCAGCTCTCGGCCCCTCCGCCGCCGCCCCCCGCCTCCTTCCCCGCCGCCGCCGCCGCCGCGCGCTCTGCCCCCCGCCGGAGCAGCGGGGCAGGGGCATCGCCTGCGGCGCCCACCGCCACCGCCGCGCCTCCTGCGGCCGCTGCCTGGATTCGGGCACCGGCCCGACGCCGCGGGGAGGGCGGGAGGGAGGCGGGGAGCTGCCGGAGGGGCCGGGCTTGGGACCCCGCCTCCCCAGTCGCGCTAGCGGGAAGACGGGGGACTCGGGCTCTGCCTCCGGGCGCGCCCTGACGGCAGACAGAGCGCAGGGACCGGGCGTGCGAGAGAGCCGGCTGGAGAGGTGGCGGGAGGGTTGTGACTTCCCGCGACTCACCCGCACCTGCGTTGAGACTACATTTCCCAGCGTGCCCAGCGGCCGTCAGCTCTGAGCATGCGCGATGCGCGGGGTGGCTGCGGTGGGTGGGAGGGCGGCGGGGCTGGGAGAGGTTGGGCGGGGCCGCGGGCGGAGTGCAGGGAAGGGCAATCTCCAGACCAGAAGTGCACCGAGGCGCCCGTTGGTATAAAGTTAGTAAATGTGAGGCCTCTTTCGATGCCTGGGTCCTGGGCTTTGGTTCTCAGTCCTCTATAAATCATCCTGCTGGAGGAGAAGACCCTTAGATCTGGCTCTTCTCAGGGTAACGTGTCTTCCCCGCTTTTGCCTCTCCCCTTTGCGTACCCTGGGCTATATCTATGCATCTCGGAAGCTTGTTCCTCTCGCCCACGGGGCTTTCTCTTGGGGTTGTGTTGGGGAGATTCTTGGAAAGGGAGCCTTGCCTCCTTTCTCCTTCAGATCCCCTGGAAAGGGGCCTCGGAGCCACAGGCCTCCTCTGGTCAGTGGGCTTTCCCGCCTCTTCCGCCCCAGCTGCTGTTTATAGTGCTTCGGAGGCAGAGGTAACTGAGTCCGGGGAGGCAACCGATTTTCCACTACTGAGCAAATTGTTTTGGATCTCTTAAGGTTAAGTCATTGTACTAATGAGCATTTGGTCTTGTTGAATATGACTCGTTCTCCCATAGACCTGATATGTAAAAACCTGGAGAGCAAAAAACTCTTTAGGATGCTAATCCAGAGTCCCCAAATAACAAATTTCGGCTTTATTTTTCCCTTTGGTATTATTGAGACCGGGCCTCTCTTCTGTAGCCCTTCACACTTTTAGCCACGCTGTCCTCGAACTCAAGAGAGTACGGCCTACCCTGTCATGCCCTCTTGATCTTTTATTAGAGATTGTATGCAAAGCCTGCGGCTTACAGGGCAGTTTGGTACTTGATGTCGTTGTATACTAGTTGTCCCCTGTGTCTCCTCTTGCTTTGAGGATGGAACCCCAGACTGGGACTACTCACCTGCTTGATACAGCGCTCTTCAATTGAATGGCATCCCAGCTCTGCTAATTCAGCATATAATTGTTGAGCGCTGCTGAGATAACAAAATGAATGAAACAGAGAAAATATACCCTTTTTGAGCTCACAATTTAGCGGAAAGAGATACACAAAATGCCAAGCACAGTATTGACAAAGTGAAAATGAAAGAAAAAGGGGTGAGGACCAGTGGGGGTTGGGAGGTACAATTCCCAATAGGTCCTCACTGTGAAGGAAGTGTCTATGGGACAGGAAAAAAAGTGCAAGCCTGAAGTAAGAGTAACCTAGAAAGGCCTTTAGGGTAGAGAAAAGGAGCCTGCTCTTAGAGACCAGAGAGATTATGTAGGATTCATGACTGTGTTAGGAATCTGGTGTGTCATCCTGAAGAGTTGGGAAGCTTTGGTTGAGTTGTCAGGGAAACAAGGGAAACACACACACACACACACACACACTAATTTGCCAGTTTAATAATTTTAAGTACATCTCAGTGATAATAAATTACACTTTGCATGTGCAAATGTCGACGCTATCTACTGCTACCACGTTCTTTGTAGTTGATTTGGGTTCTTGTTTGTCTGTTTTTGGATGCTGGGCATTGCCCATGCTATAAATACCTATTCTTTTACTGCGCACACCCTAGCCCTACTTCCAGACCTTGCTCTTCATCCTAAGCAGAAACTCTATAGCCATAAAGCAATAACTCTATTGCCTCCTCTTCTCAGGCCCCAGAAATTTTGTAATATTTCACTTCTCTTATGAATTCATCCATTTCAGATACTTCATGTAAATAGAGCCATTTGTTCTTTTGCACCTGACAGATGTGGCTCTGTCCATCTAGCAAGGTATCATTTTCAAGGCCCATCTATGCTGTGGTTCAGAGCTGAGTTTAATTCCTGTTTTAAGGCTGAATTAGAGAATGAATGGTTCCTCATGTACATGTGCGATAGTTTGCTTATCCGTTATACTACTGATAGGTTGGTTTCTCCTTTGCCCTGAATGTTGTTGTGTGTATCTGTGGCCCTGATTTAAAGGTTTTTGACGTATGTCTGTATATGGGACTTTCTGGCTTCTGTGATAAGCTTTTTGAGTAACTGCCTAACTTTCACACAGGAGTAATGCACAAGTGTCTTAGTTTCCCCAAAGCCTTGTCAAAACTTACTCTCTCTTTTTTTTTTAATATTTTTATTACATATTTTCCTCAATTACATTTCCAATGCTATCCCAAAAGTCCCCCATAGTGCCCACCACTTCCCTACCCACCCATTCCCATTCTTTTGGCCCTGGCATTCCCCTATATTGGGGCATATAAAGTTTGCAAGTCCAATGGGCCTCTCTTTCCATTGATGGCTGACTAGGCCATCTTTCCATACATATGCAGCTAGAGACAAGAGCTCCGGGGTTCTGGTTAGTACATCATGTTGTTCCAACAATAGGGTTGCAGATCCCTTTAGCTCCTTGGGTACTTTCTCTAGCTTCTCCATTGGGAGCCCTGTGATACATCCAATAGCTGACTGTGAACAACCACTCCTGTGTTTGCTAGGCCCCGGCATCGTCTCACAAGAGACAGCTATATTTGGGTCCTTTCAGCAAAATCTTGCTAGTGTATGCAATGGTGTCAGCGTTTAGAAGCTGATTATGGGATGGATCCCTGGATACGGCAGTCTCTAAATGGTCCATCCTTTCATCACAGCTACAAACTTTGTCTCTGTAACTCCTTCCCTGGGTGTTTTGTTCCCAATTCTAAGAAGGGGCACAGTGTCCACACTTTGGTCTTCATTCTTCTTGAGTTTCATGCGTTTAGCAAATTGTATCTTATATCTTGGGTATCCTAAGTTTTGGGCTAATATCCACTTATCAGTGGATACATATTGTGTGAGTTCTTTTGTGATTGTGTTACTTCACTCAAGATGATGCCCTCCAGGTCCATCCATTTGGCTAGGAATTTCATAAATTCATTCTTTTTAATAGCTGAGTAGTACTCCATTGTGTAAATGTACCATAATTTCTGTATCCATTCCTCTGTTGAGGGACATCTGGGTTCTTTCCAGCTTCTGGCTATTATAAATAGGGCTGCTATGAACATAGTGGAGCATGTGTCCTTTTTACCGGTTGGGACATCTTCTGGATATATGCCCAGGAGAGGTATTGCTGGATCCTCCGGTAGTACTATGTCCAATTTTCTGAGGAACCGCCAGACTGATTTCCAGAGTGGTTGTACAAGCTTGCAATCCCACCAACAATGGAGGAGTGTTCCTCTTTCTCCACATCCTCGCCAGCATCTGCTGTCACCTGAATTTTTGATCTTAGCCATTCTGACTGGTGTGAGGTGGAATCTCAGGGTTGTTTTGATTTGCATTTCCCTGATGATTAAGGATGTTGAACATTTTTTTCAGGTGCTTCTCTGCCATTCGGTATTCCTCAGGTGAGAATTCTTTGTTCAGTTTTGAGCCCCATTTTTTAATGGGGTTATTTGACTTTCTGGAGTCCACCTTCTTGAGTTCTTTATATATATTGGATATTAGTCCCTTATCTGATTTAGGATAGGTGAAGATCCTTTCCCAATCTGTTGGTGTTTTTTTTTTTGTCTTATTGATGGTGTCTTTAGCCTTGCAGAAGCTTTGTAGTTTCATGAGGTCCCACTTGTCAATTCTCGATCTTACAGCACAAGCCATTACTGTTCTATTCAGGAATTTTTCCCCTGTGCCCATATCTTTAAGGCTTTTCCCCACTTTCTCCTCTATAAGTTTCAGTGTCTCTGGTTTTATGTGAAGTTCCTTGATCCACTTAGACTTGACCTTAGTACAAGGAGATAGGAATGGGTCGATTCGCATTCTTCTACATGTTAACAACCAGTTGTGCCAGCACCATTTGTTGAAATGCTGTCTTTCTTCCACTGGATGTTTTTAGCTCCCTTGTCGAAGATCAAGTGACCGTAGGTGTGTGGGTTCATTTCTGGGTCTTCAATTCTATTCCATTGGTCTATTTGTCTGTCACTATACCAGTACCATGCAGTTTTTATCACAATTGCTCTGTAGTAGAGCTTTAGGTCAGGCATGGTGATTCCACCAGAGGTTCTTTTATCCTTGAGAAGAGTTTTTGCTATCCTAGGTTTTTTGTTATTCCAGATGAATTTGCAGATTGCACTTTCTAATTCGTTGAAGAATTGATTTGGAATTTTGATGGGGATTGCATTGAATCTGTAGATTGCTTTTGGCAAGATAGCCATTTTTACAATGTTGATCCTGCCAATCCATGAGCATGGGAGATCTTTCCATCTTCTGAGATCTTCTATAATTTCTTTCTTCAGAGACTTGAAGTTTTTATTATACAGATCTTTCACTTCCTTAGTTAGAGTCACGCCAAGATATTTTATATTATTTGTGACTATTGAGAAGGGTGTTGTTTCCCTAATTTCTTTCTCAGCCTGTTTATTCTTTGTGTAGAGAAAGGCCATTGATTTGTTTGAGTTAATTTTATATCCAGCTACTTCACCGAAGCTGTTTATCAGGCTTAGGAGTTCTCTGGTGGAATTTTTAGGGTCACTTATATATACTATCATATCATCTGCAAAGAGTGATATTTTGACTTCATCTTTTCCAATTTGTATCCCTTTGATCTCCTTTTGTTGTCGAATTGCTCTGGCTAGGACTTCAAGTACAATGTTGAATAGGTATGGAGAAAGTGGACAGCCTTGTCTAGTCCCTGATTTTAGAGGGATTGCTTCAAGCTTCTCACCCTTTACTTTGATGTTGGCTACTGGTTTGCTGTAGATTGCTTTTATCATGTTTAGGTATGGGCCTTGAATTCCTGATCTTTCCAAGACTTTTATCATGAATGGGTGTTGGATCTTGTCAAATGCTTTTTCCGCATCTAACGAGATGACCATGTGGTTTTTGTCTTTGAGTTTGTTTATATACTGGATTACGTTGATGGATTTCCGTATATTGAACCATCCCTGCATCCCTGGGATGAAACCTACTTGGTCAGGATGGATGATTGTTTTGATGTGTTCTTGGATTCGGTTAGCAAGAACTTTATTGAAGATTTTTGCATCAATATTCATAAGGGATATTGGTCTGAAGTTTTCTATCTTTGTTGGGTCTTTTTATGGTTTAGGTATCAGAGTAATTGTGGCTTCATAGAATGAGTTGGGTAGAGTACCTTCTGTTTCTATTTTGTGGAATAGTTTGTGAAGAACTGGGATTAGATCTTCTTTGAAGGTCTGATAGAACTCTGCACTAAACCCATCTGGTCCTGGGCTTTTTTTAGTTGGGAGACTATTAATGACTGCTTCTATTTCTTTGGGGGATATAGGGCTGTTTAGATCATTAACCTGATCTTGATTCAACTTTGGTACCTGGTATCTGTCTAGGAACTTCTCCATTTCATCCAGGTTCTCCAGTTTTGTTGAGTATAGCCTTTGGTAGAAGGTTCTGATGGTGTTTTGGTGCTTTTCTGACTGGAAGAGGGTTGTGGCCCTATGTAGGCCGGATTTCTCCCTCCCCAACCAAAGCAGTCTCAGGTCCGGTGTGATTGGACTGGAGCAGAAGCTGTGTTCCACTCACCAGCAGTCTCAAAATCCTGTGGCGGGGGTCGTGGGTAGCTGGCGGGTGTCAGCCGACCCTGCGCTCTAGCTACTCCGGTGCTGATCCGGCCGGATGAGGCCTGTGGCCCTACTCTGGCCGTTTTCTGCTTCCCTAACTAATGCAGTCTCAGGTCCCGCGCGCAATTGGATTGGAGCAGAAGCTGTGTTCCACTCACCAGAAGTCTTAAGATCCTGTGGCGGGTGTTGTGGGTAGCTGGCGAGTGTCAGCCGACCCTTCGCCCTAGCTACCCAGGTGCTTTTCTGACTGGCTACTCTCTTTTTTTTAATCCCTTCTTATTGTAATTCTGCTAGAGGGTGACATGGTTAGTATCTTGTTTGTTTTGCATTGTATTTGGTATTTGGGCTTTGGTTAATGACTAATGTCATTGAGCAGCTTTTCATGTATTTAATGGCTCACTTCACTGGTAAAGAATGTAATATAGTCCTTTACCTATTTTCAAATTTGGGTTTTTAATTTATTCAGTTGTAGGAGCTCTTCATTTGAATATGAAACTGTCATCATATGTGTGTGTGTGTGTGTGTGTATTGCAAGCCATCATGTTTTGTGCTTTTTTTTTTGTACTTTGTGGGGGGATGCTGAGATACAAACTCTCCTTGAATTCAGGATCCCCCTTCCTTCGCTCTCCACGTGCTGGGACTCTGGGCATGCTCCACAATGCTGGAACTTTTTCACTTTTCAATAATGTGTCACACGGTGCGAAATTTTGATGATGCTCAGCTTATTATCTGTATATGTTAATATATTAAATCTATTACCATTTCCAAAGGCACACATTTTTCATCTATTCTCTGATAATTTCATTCTAACCCCCCCCCCCCGAAAAGGTTTAGCTGTTATATTTGAGTTGATCTTTGTATTCAGTTTGAGTTAAGGGTCTAACTTTGTTCTTTTCCATGTAGGAAGGCAGCTTAGAGTAAACAAGTCTTTTTTATTTAAACCTGCTTGGTTACATTTATTTTTAGATATTTTATTAACTGCTGTTGTAAATGGCGTTGCTTTCTTTCAGATGATTCATCTGAAAGAAACCCTTTAATATAGCCCCTCATATTGTGGTGGCTCTCCCAACCATAAAGTTATTCTTTTGTTGCTACTTCATAACTGTCCTTTAGCTACTGCTATGAATCATAGTGCATATCTGAGTATGCAGATGGCCCTAGGCCACCTCTGTGAAAGGGTCATTCAACTCCCAAAGGGAGTTGAGAACCACTGTTTGAGGAAAAGAATCCATAGAGTGAATCTATATTAACCAAGGACACATTAGATTGGCCTATATGCTATAGTCTGGGGATTTCTACCATGGCAGTCTTCTTACTGTAGAGGTGGAGAACTCTGTAGCTGCTCAGAGCAGGAAACTGCATGTTGCAGCAGTCCCAACCCAGTGCTGAAGGCCTGGCTGATTCTTGGAGAGCCACTGGTCTTCAGTCTGTATTGGAACTCCAAAGAAGCTCCAGCTATCAGTGAGGGAAGGTTACAGCAGTGACCTTAACAGCAACAGGACACATGAACTAACTTTCAGTGTAGATAACCATATCAGCAGGGTAACTGAACTCACCAGCGAGACTTGAAGGCGAAGAAGCAAGAGGCAAAGCTTTTGCCCCACATCTTCCTTTATCTGGCCACCCCTGGAAGGTGCCACCTATAGTTAGATTGGGTCTTCCAACTTCAGATAACCTGATTAAGAACATACCTTATAGATGTGCCCAGGACCATATCTCTCGGTTGATTCCAGATCCTGTCAAGTTGACAGTGAAGATTAACTATCAAAGGTGCCCCTTATAAATTCTCTGTCTGGAACTTTCAAAAGCGGCAGTGATAAAAATAGATATTTTTAAGGAAAAGTTGTTTTGCTTGGTGTTTTCCGCAGGGTTATGTAATTGCTGTTTATTATGTTGAAGAAATTGCCTTATGTTATTCATTTTTAAAATCATGAAAAGTTGTTAAATTTTATCAGGTATTATCTTTGTAAATTTAGATTAGCATGTTGTTTTTATTCCATTATATTTCTAATGTGAGTTACTATATTGGCCATTTTTCTTATGCTGAACTATCCTTGTTTTCCTGGGGTTAAATTTCACTCAGTCATGTTATTTAATCTTTAGATTTAAATAGTACCATTCTGGCTATTGTTTTGAGTTGAGGCTATCAGGATGTCCATCGGCTATATAGTTAGAGCTAGGCGTGATGGTGTTCATCTGTATTCCCCAGTCCTTGGACTGGGGCAGGAGGATTGTAGAACGTTCAAGGCTAATGAATACTAGACTAGCCAGGGCAACATAGCAACATACTATTTCAAATCAACAACAAAAATGAAAGCAACCATACCACACCCCCACCTTCCCAGAAATCTTTGGATTGAACTAAGGCTGTCACCAGGAAGGTGAGGACGGGATGGAGGATTTGCTCAGAGTAGGAGTGCTGATGGTATAATTTCTGGTCTGCCTGAATCTGAGGCCCAGGACATGCCTGTGTTCTGGTCCTCTTCCCCGCTTCTCCCTCCTAGAATGTGTTGGTTTGGAACCCAGGGTACCACATGTGCCAGGGGATCTACCATAGAGGCTAGATCCCCAATACTGCCAGAATTTTGAACAAATGTCTGGGCCTTCCTCTGCCAATGGATCCCAGCCAGTTCGAAATAAAATTAGTTGTTACGGTAGAATACATGGACACAATAAGGTGATTCATTTTGGCTTGAGAGCTTGTGGCGGCTGGAAGCAAGGCCATGAACTGAGGATGGAGGTGGCGGAGGAGGTACGATAGGCTTAAGGAAGGAGGGAACGTTATAAAATTGTCATCGAAGGTAGAGAGGGTAGTAAATAGGTAAAGGGAAAAGTGTAGATTGCCAGGAAGTACAAATGACTTCCTTAGAGTCAGATTTATAGGGGAGACCAGTCAACTCCTGTGTTTTTAAATACCTGAAACACTGATACAGCAGCAGTCGTGGAGGCATAAGTGATGGGGGAAAACTTCAGTTAGGGTTAGTATTCAGGAGAGAAGTAAAACCAAGAAGGGCAGTGAAGCCAAGGGAGTGTGCGAGAGAGTAGTTAACACTGGAATTTCAGCTGGTCAGCAAGGCAAGGAGATGGGAATGCTGACCTGCCTGTGTCTGTGACTCCACACTGAGGAGAGTGAGACGGGGATCGCTGTAAGCTTGAGGTCATCCTGGGCAACATAGTGAGGTGCAGGCCAACCTGGGCTGCAGAGGGAGATTCTGTCTCAGAAGTTATAATAAGTGGTTAAAAGATAAGTGAAAGCTACTCAGGGGGTGTGGACATTGAATTGCAGGTGATAGTGGGTCAAAGGGTGGTTGGAGTTGAATTTCTTTGGTGGGATAAACTTGAAAAGTATGGGGTATGTAGAACTCAAGAGTGTGGGCTATCTCAGTTCCTGTTGATGACAAGAATAGGAGGAAAGGTAGTGAAAATGGGAAAACGTTATCTTCTGTCTTAGTCAGGGTTTCTATTCCTGCACAAACATCATGACCAAGAAGCAAGTTGGGGAGGAAAGGGTTTATTAGGCTTAACACTTCCACATTGCTGTTCATCACCAAGGAAGTCAGGACTGGAACTCAAGCAGGTCAGGGAGCAGGAACTGATGCAGAGGCCATGGAGGGATGTTACTTACTGGCTTGCTTCCCCTAGCTTGGTTTCTTATAGAACCCAAGGCTACCAGCCCAGGGATGGCACCACCCACAATGGGCTCTCCCAGCCTTGATCACTAATTGAGAAAATGCCTTACAGCTGGATCTCATGTAGGCATTTCCTTAACTGAAGCTCCTTTCTCTGTGATAACTCCAGCTTGTGTCAAGTTGACACACAAAACCAGCCAGTACATCTTCCTAGGCCACACAGGTTGTGGACAAGGAGACAGGAGGAAGGGGTAGACTGTAAAGGAAAACATTCGTGACACTGATGGTGACAACCATGGATCCCAGATATATTATGAGAAAAATCCTCTTGGAGAATAGCAAGAGTACTCTGTGACCTTGCAACTTCATATCCAGGAATTTCTCCTATAGAAATAAGGGTTAAAGATACCTATGTACGGACGGAAGTACACTGAAAGATTTCTGTAGTGAAAAATTTGAGTAACCTGTCATTAGAGAAGAGCCAAGTCATGGTAGCTGGAGAGAACTCTAGACTTTCAGAAATTAGATCAGGGCATGTTATTAGGACTGGGGATGCAGCTCAGTGCCAGAGCATGTGCCTAGCATGCAGAAAGCCACAGGTTTGATGCCTGGGACACTATAAAAAAAAGATGGCTGTAGGGTATTATTTCATTTTATTAACAAGAATATTTTTAGTGGAATTCCCAGAGTCGCACTGACTTTAGTCGTGCAGGTTATTTTGTGACCTCTTATGCTTCCAGAGGCAGAGTGGCCTGCAGACATTTGGGCTTTGACTACCTTTTTCTGACTTTGTTTTATGGCCTACTATGAAGACATCTTCAAGGTGGTATAGGTGGTATAGATGACATAGGCTGCCATCTTTCAACCTTTAGGGTTGAAAGATGGCAGCCTATGTCAACCTTGAATATCCAGTTCTCCCTTCACATCTAGTCAGAAATAAAAGTATTCTTTCTCTTAGTGTGGAAGTAGAATCCTAGGTATTGTAGCTGCTGGACTCCCTGGGAACCAGTAATTGTAGCCAGAGGATGGCCGGCCAGAGAACCAAGAACTGGCGTATAGTTCTTATCTCTGAACTGATCGTCAGGAATAATTCCTGTTGGTCTCAATTAGGTTTTACTTCTGGTGCTGCTGCTGAGGTCAGTTCTAACCAGAAGGTTTCAGTGCTAATGCATTTAAGTTAGGGAAAGCTAAATTTAGGAGAGTAGAATGCTATTAAAATGTACGGTGGGCCCATTACATTCTTTCTTAGTATGTATGCACATATGCATTTCCTTTTTCTGATGCTGGGATTGAATCCAGACCCCATGTAAGCCAGGTAAGCACTCTCTCACAGAGACCCCTAGTGTTGAGATAACCAGCCTTGTTTTCTTCCTGTCATTCTAATTTACTTTTTTTTTTTCTTTTCTTCAAACTGAAGTCTTTTGATATATTTGTTCTTGGGATGCCAGTTTGAAAAGATATAAAGCAGTGTTTATTCTTTGTTCCTGCTGGTTTGAAAGAAAGATGTAGACAGGGGTTGGGGTGGGAGAAGGAAGGAGAAGACAAATGAGAAAACATCATGCTTGGTGAGAAACAAGTTATGGAGTGTTGAAACAGGCTCACTTATCCGACCCCCAGTCTTATCCTGCTCTGTAAGGGCACCTGTTAACTAACACAAATTCTCCTAGCTTCTTGGCATTTATGTATGTATTCTGACTTCTGTGCTTGTGGGTTCTGTGTTTCCATATTTAACTGACGCTTCAGAAATACCAGATAAGTTTGTGTGTGTGTGTGTGTGAGCACACGCACATGTCTATAATGAACCATCTTTTCTCTTACACTATTTCCTAATCAGCACAACAGTGGGTAACAATTTCATAACACGTTGTTATGTCCGAGAAGTTCAGAGGTGTTTTAACGTATACAGGAAGATGTGTGGACACAATATGCAAACACTACACCCTTTTTAAAAAGAGACTTGAGCACCTATTCACTTTGGTCTCTGAGTCGGGGAGGTGGAGGGTGTGCCTTGGGCCATGGAGCCAGTACTTTCTGAGTCTCCAGAGGCAAGTGAGTATAGAATTTCATTTTATATTACAATTAAATGATAAGCATAATTGACAGCTTTTCTTGTTTCACCTAGTATATATCTTAGAGAGCCTGTTAATACAGAGAGGTCTGTTTTATTCTTTTCTTCACTGTTCAATAGTCAATGTTACAGGCTTGCCACGATTTGACTATTAATTTGCTATAGTAATTTCTTCAGTACTTTTGCTTTTATAAACTGTGCAGTGGACATCGTTTGTTTTGGGGCACATGTGCCAGTATTTCCATATGAATGTGTAATTGCTAGCCTGGGAGTTTGGAGGTTTAACACTTTGATGGCTACTACAGAACATTTTTCAAAGTGCTGGTGCTACTATTTGCTGTCCTGAAATTTGCCTTTAAAAATTAAACTTTTAAAGGTTTTACCAATATTAGTACACCAAAATTATGGCTGGTTTTATTGGCTTCATTTATTGAATAACTTGTTCTTTCCCAAAAATTAGAAATGCCTCTTTAATTACATGTCCAATTTCTCTACTTATATGGATCTATGTCTGGACCTGGCTTACTTATTAATTCCATGTATTTAAGGTGCACAGCATAATGCTTTGATGCACATCTGCACAGTGAACTGACTGCTGTAGCTTAGGAGATGAACACCGTGGCCTTCCATAGGGCAGGTTTCCCTTTTGTTTTGTGAGAGCACTCATATTTTACCTTTATTAACATTTCAGTATGTGGTGCAGCATTGCTAACTGGAGTCCTCAATGTTGTACGTCAGATCTGTAGACCTACCATCCCCACACAGCTCTAAGAATAGACCTTTGGTCTGGGAATGTGGCTTAGTACGTAAAGTGCTTGCTGTCCAAGTGTGCAGATGTGTTCCGTTTCCCAGAATCCACCCAGTAGCCAGTTGAGAGTCTGTGGTCTGTAATGCCTGTGCTCTAATGGAAGCTGAAAGAGCAGCCTCCCCAGCAGCCTCCAGACCAGCTAGCCTGGTTTACGTACACAGGGGTGGGTGATGAAAGACTCTCTCTCTTAAGGTAGAGGACCAGGGCCTACCTCCATAGGAGCTACCAGGGTCCCATGTCAGCCCCCATATACTCTTTTATTTCTCTCCCCACTTTTTTGATCTTGTCCATTCATCCTCTGCTGGGCGCTCACATTTGTGAATACTGCTGCCGTGAACATGGGAGCAGATCGAGCAGGTATATCTCCTGGGTGCTGATTTCATTTCTTTTCTGGTGTATCCAGCAGGGAGAATGTGGAACAATGCGGTTTGTTTTTGTTAATTAATTAATTAATTAATTAGTTTCGGTGCCTGGCAAGCGCTCTCCCACTAAGCTTGCTCTCTTTGTAAGAGGTTACCTCGTTTCTCCAGTGCTACTTACTGAAGAGATTCTTGGACTTTTCTACTGGTTCAGCAGTGGAATTTCAGCCCAATGCTGGGCTTTCTAGCCTTAAGTTGAACACCAGTTTTATTTAGTGGTCAGTTTCTGACATTGCTGATGAATCATTTCATTTTTTAGGTATTTATTTTTTGAAAGTTTTAAATCATTTCTCCAGTGCCACGGTTGGAGCTTAGAGTCTTGTGTGTGCTCTACAGGTGTTCCATCATAGAGCTTCATCCTCAAACCATGGGTTTTTTGAGATAAGGTCACTCCATGTATGTATGTAGCCCAGGCTGGCCATAGGAAGTCTTAATCTTCCTCTTTCTGCATTTTGAGTGCTGGGCTACAGGTATCTTCCAGCATACTCAGTAGAACTTTCTATTTTGAAGATACAAAACTAACTACTGTATTCATTATGGTTGTTTGTTTAAGGTAAGGGATTAAAGGAAAGATTCCACAACATAATTTTATTTTTAGACATTTATGGATTAGATAGAGTGCTAGTATGGAAAACATCAGGCAGGTCTAAAAGATAAGGATCTATTTTTCTAGTTGTTATTTTGTGTGTGCGTGCGTGTGTGTGTGTGTGTGTGTGTGTGTGTGTGTGTGTGTAAAGGCCAGAAGTTGATACAGGATGAAGTCAATACTGGGTATGATTCTCAGTCATTTTTTACTCTAGCTTTCGAGCCTGGGTCTCTCACTGTACCTGGAACTCAGTGACTCAGATGGACTGACTGACTAGCATCCCCAGGGGCCTCTGGTCTCTGCTTCCCCTGCATTGGCTTACAGATGTGCGCCACCCCCCCCCCCAGTCCACCTCTCGGTCTAACTGTGGGTGCTCCTGCTTCTGCACTTTATCAGCTGAGCTTTTCCCAGCCCCTTGGTTGTTTTTGAGACTGGGCTCCACTCTGTATCCCAGGTTTCCATGGAACTCACTATGTAGCCCACATTGGCCTTGACTAGGGACAGTGATCCTGCCTCAGCGTCTCCAGCATCCAGGTTACAGGAATGAACTGGCATGCTGGGCGGTAAGGCTGTGTGCTGGCTTCATTTCTAGGCCTTTCTCCCAAGTAGGCTTTGCTCGTGGTTGTAGAAGGTCTGAGCTTCATGTTCTCAAATGAACACCATCACTTTAGGTCATTTTCTTAAAAGAGAAGATTTTTAGTTTTAGAAATGTGCTTAGAAATCTCAAAAATTTCCCTTGTGTCTGTTTGGACTTGAATCATGTATTTTGTTCTTAAAAAGCAAATTCAGGATATGGCTTTGATTTTAGGCCTGAGTTTCAGAGTCACTGTGGCAAGGAGAATGAAGATGACCTATAGGCCGATTGGGTCCACTATAGGAGCTGGCTTAGTCGGGAACTGTACATTATCTGAATTAAATTTATTAGTGTGATAAAGAGAGTCTAGTGCAGACTGGAGGCTGCCTAGGCAACCATGAATGTCCACTTAAAAATGAGTCCTATAAAATTTCACCTCAGCCTTTATGAGGGAAGAGTCATCAACAGAAGGAGAAAAGGAGACAACTAAGCATGTTTTAAATGGACTTGAAAACTTTCTCTGCTGTCTCCCACTCTATAAGGGCTGATTTTAGCTGACTCGCTAAAGCTACTCACAGAACAGAGGAAATTCATTAAAAGAAATGAATTATTTAGGTGGACAGTGAAATTCAGTTATAAAGCATTTCGCTGTGCCACGGATTGAGTTCAGGTCATGTCATGTTCCTGGTTTATGAGCAGCGTGGCTTCTCACCATGTCACAGCAGAGAGGAGAAGGGGAGAGGACGGGGAGGGGCTTTGCCCTTTCCTCTGTGGCTGGCCCTGTAGTCTCATCACCTTATATTTGGTTGATTGACATTTGTACCTTATACCAGTTGGCTCTTCTTAATACAAAACTGTGTCTTCCATAAGACTTGACAGGAAAATTTATTAGCTCCCTAAAAGAGTAGGGATCTCAAAACCATCTGATTATGACTCAGGATTGCCTTGCCTTACTGTGGTTGAATACTAATAGGTGGTTTTATTTAGGTTATCTGGTTTTTTTTTTTTTTGTTTTGTTTTGTTTTGTTTTGTTTTTAATTTGGGCTGTTTGGGGGGAAATTAAGACTAGCAAAAAATCTATGATAGATTAGTGACTCTTAAAAATCTATTTAGTTAAGGAATTTAATGAAAACCTTGTTATAGATTTCTTGGTTACCCTCTTTTCGTCATTCCCTTCTCACTTCTATTTATACATCTTTAAAATAATCTATAGGTTATCTATATATGTACATATACATTCACACTAGTTGCTAGTAAGTGTAGCTAACATGTACAATTACATTTTCTGAAAATATCTAAATATAGCAGAGTAAAAAATATCAAGATCAGATTTTTTTAATCTTTAATTTTATTTATTATTATTTTCTGTATGAGTGTTGTGCATGAACACCTGCAGGCCAGAAGAGGGCATCAGATCCCATTACAGATGGTTGTGAGCCACCATATGGGTGCTGGGAATTGAACTCAGGACCTGTAGAAGAGCAGCCAGTGCTCGTAACCTCTGAGCCATCTCTCCAGCCCAAATCAGATATTTTTGCTTATATTTTTAAAATCAGAATAGAATGTGTTAGATACCATTAAGACATATTTAAATAAAAAGTTTTTGTTGTCCCTTGGCTCCTGTCTCTTCCATCTCTCTTTCTGCCTTTCTTCCCCGACTCCACACTCTTTTCCTCTCTCATTGCACGTCAGTCCTTATCTGATTTCTGTCCCTCCTCATTACCTCATATTACCCTCTCAGGGTCCCCAGCCTAGACTGTTGGGCTTGACCCCACTTATACTTGTTTACACATGGATGTCCGTTTACGCAGGCTGGGATCTATCTGTGTGTGAGGGAAAACATGTGGCTGCTTTTGTATCTGAGTTTGGGTCATCTGACTTCCAGGTCCATCATTTGCCCTGTAAATGTCATGATTTCTGTTTTCTTCATTAAACTCGAAAATATAAAAATGGTCATATGGTTAAAACGCACGTTTGTGTTTGTGCCTGTACATGAATGTGGAGCCCAGGGTCAGTGGCCTAGGCTTTGCTCATTAGGTTAGGCTGTGTTGACTGGTCCCTAAGATCCAGGGGTCCTTCTCTATGCCCTATGACTGTTTTTTTAAACAAAAAATTCTTTTTTATCGGAAGTTGTTTTGTGGTAAAAATAAGATAATTGAGCCGGGCGTGGTGGCGCACGCTTTTAATCCCAGCACTTGGGAGGCGGAGGCAGGCAGATCTCTGAGTTCCAGGCCAGCCTGGTCTACAGAGTGAGTTCCAGGACAACCAGGGCTACACCGAGAAACCCTGTCCCGAAAAACAAAACAAACAAACAAACAAAAAAAGATAATTGTGTTGGTGAAATCCAAACTGTCTAACCCAAATTAGAACCCATGATAACCAACTGAAGTGCTAAAATCCATTAAATTGTTTTGGTTTTAGGAGTTCTATGTGGCAGATTATTCTTACTATGACTTACCTCGTCTTATAAATCTACCAGTCATTGAAATTCTTTTTTTTTTTTGGTATTTCTTTCTGTATGCATGAACAGTTGGATGAGAACACAAAAATGATTCAGATTGTAGCTGGAAATGTCTAAATATAGTTTGTGTGTAGTTCCCGAGCAAGAGAATAGATTCCTACTGAAACACAGTCAGGGTCCATGGATAAAAGTGAAGTATGGGGAACACGAGTCTTCATTTCTCATTTGTTTGAATCTATCATATAGAGGACTATTCAATCTAAAACCACTTTTGTGGTTAACGGTTGGTAAAAATATATATATATATATTCTTTGTGTATTTTGTCAGGATTTGGTATCTCCAACTGTAATTATATTCCATTTTTGTCTTTTACTAGCATATATTAATTGTGCATAATAACCAACTGAAGTAGGACCTATACTAGTTGTATATTAATTAATACATGTATTCCACACATGTACTTACAATGTGTTTGGCCACACACCATTTATTGTTACCATTCTACTGTTCTTCTCTTCTTTCCCAAATAGTCCTTTTTACTTTTCTGTCCCTCTTCTTCCCTTCTAGCATCTGCATATAAGAGATGCACAATATATGCCTTTTTTGAGCTTAATGCCATGATACTGTAGTCTTTCCATTTCCCTGCAAAGGAAATGATTTTGTTGTTATTTTTTTAATGATTGAATTATACTATGCTATATGTATATAGATCCCTGTGCTGGTTAGTTTTTTGTTCTTTGTTTTGGTAGAGGGTCTCACTATGTAGTCCTTGATTGTCCCAGAATCACTATATAGACCACACTGGCCTTGAACTCATAGAGATCTAACTTGTCTTCTAAGTGCTGGATTTAGAGGTGTATTCCACCACACACATATTATATGCCTGAAGAAGATGTTGGTTCTCTTAGGATTTGAGTTAAAGATGATTGTGAAGCTAGCATGTGGATGCTGGGAACTGAACCCAGGTCCTGAAGAGCAGTAAGTGATGATCTTAACTGCTGAGCCATTCATTGCTCTGGTTCCAGGTTTTTGTCAACTTGACACAAACTCTAGTCACCTGAGAAGAGGGTACCTTAGTTGAGGAATTGTTCCTATCAGATTGGCCTATGAGTAAGTCTGTGGAATATTTTCTTGATTAATGATTGATGTGGGAGGGTCTTCTGGTAAATTGGTCTTCTGGTATATAAGGAAGCAGGCTGAGCAAGCCAGGAGAAGCAAGGCAATAGGCACCATTCCTTCACGGTCTCTCTTTGGGTTCCTGACGTTAGGGTCTGCCTTGGCTTCCTTTGATAATGAACTGTAACCTATAAGACAAATGAACCTCTTAGGTTGATTTTGATCAGTGTTTTATCACAGCAACAAAGAAACTAGGACCAGCACATTTTCTTTATCCATTTATTTGTTTATAGGTATCTACACTGACCCTATAACTTAACTTGGCTATTGTGAATAGTGCTCTGGTACATATAAGTGTATGCTCTATTATATATTGACTCTCACTCCTTCAGGAATGCATTCAGGAGTGGTGGGGCTAGACAATATATTAGTTCTATTTATTAGAGTATTAATATTTCTATTCTATAGATAAGTTCATATATTAGTTTTTTTGAGGGACCTCTATACTGGTTCCCATAGTAGCTGCACTAATTTACATCCTCTCTAATTTCAGTGACCTAACGTTCATTCAAAAAAATATTGTTTATTATCCATGCACTTGTGTAGTTTCTGTAGCTTGTTTTGCTATTGAGTTGTAGTTTTCTTTCGTTATCTGAATTATTTCAGTTGTTTTTCTATTTGCTTACACCATTTGGGGTCTAAAATGTGATTTATTTTATTGGTAGTAACTTGGGCTTTTTCCTTAGCTGTTGGTTTAAATATTCTGTAGATCCCTGTTCATTTAGTCTATGTTTCAGTTTCACTGAAATTTCTTTGCTGATTTTTTGGTCAGAATTATCTATCTATTGATGAGAGTTGGGTATTGAAGTTATACAATCTAGATCTGGATTTATGTATGTGTGTTTTGTGAGATGGTTGTATCAGTATGCCATATATATACATTTAGAGTTGTTCTATTTTCTTGGTGAACTTCTTTCTATGTTACTATGTAGTGACCTTCTTTATGACTATTAATTTTGACTTGAAGTCTGCTTTGTTAGATATGAGTATAGTTATTCCTGTTTGGTTTTGCTTTCTGTTTGCTCAGAATAACATTTCTCCATCCTAGCACTTATTTAAGTCTCTGTATTTATTTGCTAGTGAGATGAGTTTCTTGCAGACAGCAAACAGTTGGATTTTTTTTTTCAGTGCTGAAGATCAAATTCAGAGCATTATGTATGGGTGACAGGCACTCTTAAGTTACTAATTTTTAAAAATTGATTCTACATGTTTTAGAGAACTAAGGTTGTGTTAGAGTTATTAGTGAATGTGAAGGTCTCCATTTTTCATATTAGGCCCTTATTTTTTTTTTTTACTGGGTTAATGTTTTATTCTTCCTTAATTTTTACTTATTGATTTATTTATTTAAATTTCCTGAGCTTTTGTGCTTATACCCATTTTTCCTCTTTTGTATGTGATATTTCTTATCTTTGCAATGCTGGCATAGTTATACTAGTTTGTATATATAATTGAAGGTGTTTTCTCTTCTTTTATTTTGAAGAATGCTTTTGATGGTAATAGTAATGTTTTAGGGCTTGTAATAATATCAATCTGTGATCTTATAGTAGATTGTGATCTTAGGGTTTCTGTTGAGAATCCAGTGGTAGTCTCATAGATATGTCTTTGTAAGCAACTTGATACTTTCCTCATTCAGCTTCATTATTCCTTCTATTGTCTTTACTCTTGACAGTTTAACTGTCATGTGAAATGGATATGTTTCTGGTTGCATATATTTGAGATTCTACATGCCTTTTATACTTGAATGTCTAGTTCTTTTTCTAGATTTGGGAATTTGCTGTTATAATTTTATTTAATATCTTTTATGTCTTTGTTCCTTCTTTTATACACCAGATTTGATCTCTTGATAGTAGTATGCAGTTATGCTTATTACTTTTTTATTGCGATCTGAATATAAAAGTATTCAAAGTTATTTTCAATTTTTAATCTTTCTTCTGCTTTATACAAGGCTGTTTGTAGGACATTTAGTTGTTCACTTACAGTTTTTACTTGAGGTGAACATTTTATTTTCAAGATTTTTTTTTTCTTCTTCAGAGTTTCTCTTTGCTGTTTTTTTATACATATTCCCAAATTTCTAAGTCTTGAATTGACTTATTTATTTCAGTCATGTGCTCATTTAGCTATGTAATCACTGATGCTTTTAGAACCAGTATTTTAAGTCATCATGCACTTCCATATTTATGAGTACAGTTATTATAGAATTAGGACTTTCTGGAGAAGCCATATTTCTTGCCTTTTCATATTTTTTGTGTAACCATGTTAGTTTGTGTCTGTTTGGAGAGATAGTGCTCTTGCTTTTAGAGGGTGACTATCACTTAATGAGCAACCTTCTCTGTGCACTAGCATGTCTAGAATCGCTCAGAGAGGAGGAAACAAACCACAAAAGCAACAACACAAAAGCAAAGAAGATGTAGAAATGCAGTGAAATCACTAAAAGACAGCTGCTACACTTGCAAAGTCACAGAAAGGAAAGTTGCAGGATCACATGGATCCAACTGTGAAGTATGAAATTACTGAAAGAGTCCTGTGGGGTGGCTGATGCTTGGAATCCAGGCCTTTAAAAGGCCGAAGCAAAAGGATCCCTGACTCTTCTTACTCTCAGTAGTACATAAAGGTACCATCCGCTCTGCCTGGAACTTACCACAGAGCTTACCTGGAATCCTGGACTCATAGAATCCCAGTGCTTCTAAGAGGACTCAGCACACTACAGGATGTGAGGTAGAAGAACAGTAAAAGAGCATCACTGCTCGTCAGCATTCCAGTTCAAGATAGGCGGGCACGGTAGCACATCCCTTTAAATGTAGAACTTGGGAAGCTGCAGATGGCAAGATGGTCACGAGTGTGAAGCCAGTCTGGGTTTACACAGTAAGGTGCTGTCTCCAAAACAAGCCTACAGAAAACAAAATGAAATGCACAAACCCAAAACAAAAACAAAACCCCAACTCAAGTACAACTGCAGTTTTAAAAGATCTGACATAATTTTTATTGGTATTTATCATATTAGCAATGCAGTGAATAAAACTAATACCATGTGGGCTGGGATTAGTGTTAGGATGCTTGGTTAACATGTAGGTACAATGTCCTGCTCTGAAAACAAAACTTAATACAAAAACCCACCAAGTCCTAGAATTACAAGATACAGTAAGATAAGTAATGTAACAACAGGGATGTAATTATGTTTTACAGACAAGGAAGTGAGAGCTTAGCGAAACAGTGGCTTGGTCAAGGTCACAGTACTATCTGATCATACGTCAATGCCTAACTTCCTAACATAGACTCTTACCCATATATAGAATAAACACATCCCACGAGTTCAGTTCACTCATGAGAACCAGTGTGATAAAATTGTTTCAAAGAGCAACAGAGCTTATAAAGATGGCAGAAAGCAGTCCAGAGTGAGATGAGGGGCTTAGGCCCCAAGCTTTGAGGTTATTCTTTGAAGGGGACAGAATCCCATTTCACTTTTATTAGGTAAGAATTTAGAACCTAACATCTACCACCGTAGACTCTTGAGTTATTAAATTTCGAGGAAATGGCCAAAGTGTATCCTGTAATGCAATAATCCTCATATGAAATTGTTCTTATATGACATTGGAAGACTTGTCTTGCTCTGTCTTTTCAGTTTTGGATACATTTTCTTGACACAAACCGATATCAGAGCCAGACTCCTTTCTGCTCTAACATCTTGCTTCTGTACGTTATAATCCTCAGTCCTCAAGTGGTCTTCGGCAATGTCAGCTACTCTTATTTTTGTACAGAATGATGGTTATAAAGTCTTCCTGTTGAAAATCACTGTGAACTTAGTAGCTATAGTAAAATTTTCATAAAGATCCGTAGAAATTAAAATTATAGCATAAATATACAACTAGCTTTTTCTAACATTTTGTTATCAGATTTCAGAGTAATTATACATTTTTTACATTTTTACTAAAAAATGAGTATTTACATATTTGACCAAAATAAAATTGAACCATTTTAGATAATTATTGAAACAATTTCCACATTAAGCAGTATAACTGCCAATTAGTTAATTGCTGAATGATTACATATTAGTTATTAATATTGTCTAGTAACAACTTTATCTTATACTCAAAATGATTATATTGGCCATTTAACTTAATTAAGTTTCTTGCTTTTTTAATGCTTTTAGAAAAGATTGGGATACCTTATTTAGTTTAGCCCTCAAGCAATTAGGTGAGGTAATTACCATGGTAACAGAAGGTATTCATTTCCTTACCTTAGCTAAAGGTTTTAGGAACAAAGAAACCTCTCAGCTCATTCATTGAAACCCAACTTTCTCTTGAGACTGGCATTAAGTGTTTGTTCTCTAAAAGAGGACTCAATTTTAAATGGGGAAAACATGCCCCTGAGCTGAGTCTCTGTCACAGGGCGACTAAAAAGCTACCTCTTCTTAATAGGAAGTGTGGTCTTAACTTTTGTATTTCACATTTTATATTGAGAATTTCATACACTCATAGAATGTTTTGATCAAACTCTCCCTTTAAATCCTTGCCTTCCCTATCCCTTCCTTCCTTCCTTCCTTCCTTCCTTCCTTCCTTCCTTCCTTCCTTCCTTCCTTCCTTCCTTCCTTCCTTCCTCTCTCTCTCTCTCTCTCTCTCTCTCTCTCTCTCTCTCTCTCTCTCTTTCTTTCTTTCTAATGCACTGAACGTCCTTACGCTGCTTCTCTCTGCATGAGTACAGGACCACTTAAGAAACCTTCCTAGCCTGTCAGGAGCCACATCCTGAAGACGACATACCCTTGTTTCCCCAGCGGCTGGCTATCTGTTGCCAATGCTATCTGTAGGACTTCATAAGCTTCCTCTCAGCGCACGTTGAGATTTGGCTGGCTTGACTTTTTTGCATGCAGACATAGCCTCTGAGATGTACAATAATCCTGCCAACAGTCTTCCTGCCCCTCTTCTGCAATGATCTCCAAGCCTTGTGACATGGGAGTCACATTTAGAGCTGGTCAGTTTTTTTTTCTTTTTTTTTTTGAATTAAACTCGAAATCTCATTGGTATGCTCTCTTTTGACAAAAGGATACCAGACCACCTCTCCAAACCGTCTAACTGCTGTCAAATAAAATCACTTAAGGTGTATTTTTCAACACATAATTTATAGTTTTTGACAGGTAATTTATTAATGTTTATTTGGCTAGTTCGACCATTCCCAAGCAGAAAGTCTACTGACTAAATTAGCTATCATGAGGCAAATTTTGTAACTAATTTATCAAAAATTCTGGTCATGGTGGTGCATATCTATAATGCAATCACACCCAGGATTGTGGTTCAGGGCCAATCTCAAAGGAAACGTTGTCTCAAAACAAACAAACAAACAAACAAACAGACAAACTAACATGAAACAGAACACATTAAAAAAACCCCAGGGTTTTACCAGAAATTTAATTATTAAATATATCTTGGAAATTAAAACCAAACAACAACAACAACAACAACAACAACAACAACCCCTGAGTATGCTGTTAAAAATACCAGTACTAGAGGCCTGGAGACATTGCTCATGCTTGAGACTATTAAGCATTCTTACAAAAGAATGGGTTCTGTTTCTCGCAACCTCATGGTGGCTCCCAGCTTCCAGTATATGGACATCTGAGACTGGAAATGATAGGAAGAATTAAGGCTTTACACAAATATCTGTCTAAAAACACGCATGCGCTATGCTGTCTATATACAGTGACTCCTGAATATTCACACTTGCATTTAATTTGAATTCTGCATTGTGATGCCATATAAACGGTAAGTGCAGTGGGATTCAGGAACTTGTGGTACTTTCTGTTTAGTTTAAGATTAAAAGTGCAGTTACCACGTAGTGGGTAAAGGTGCTTGCTTTGCAAGCCCGACAGCCTGGCTCAGTGTTCAGCCTCCATGTGATGTAGGAGAGAAGCACACCAGAGCATCAGTCATAGTATCAAGCCTTGGTGCCTCTCCATGAGCTGGATCCCACGTTGGGCCTGTCATTCCTGTTCCCCAGGCTCTTCTCCATTTTTGTCCCTGCAGTTCCTTTAGACGGGAACAGTTCTGAGTCAGAGTTTTTGACTGTGGGATGGCAACCCCGTCCCTCCACTTGAAGCCCTGTCTTTCTATTGAGGTGGACTCTACAAGTTCCCTCTCCCCACTTTTGGGCATTTCATCTAAGGTCCCTTGCTTTGAGTCCAAAGAATCTCTCACCTCCGAGGTCTCTGGTACTTTCTAGAGGGTCCCCCCATTTCAGAGTAACTGACAGTGCATTAAACTTCCCAAATTTTTTGTAAACTTCTTGTTCAGATTTAATTACATCTTTAAAGAGTTTACCAGAAAATGTATTCATAAAATGAGTGTTATGTTACTTCCCAATAATATTGTTGATTTTATTGTACAGCTTTTTGCGATTATAAATATAATTTTGACTCTGCCCTAATTCCTGAGGATGCATTGTCTTATCAGAAAAAGTTTTATTATAGTTTCTATTGTGTTTCTATAGTTTTTATTATAGTTTCTAGTTCAAACCATATTACCGTTTTCTTCATCAATTGAAAGAGAGCTACCTTTTAAATTATAGGTTCCTTGGTTCTCTGGTTATAAACAATGGTATGCAAAATAAAACCATTTACCACTGTGTCTCTTAAAAAGAAAGTAGGAGAGAACTAACTTCACAAAGTTGTTCTGTAATCCCCCACGCATGTGTCATGGTGGGAGCTTGCTGGCATTCAAACATAAACATATCACAAACGCACACACATACACACACACACACACACACACACACACACACACACATTCTCTCTCTCACACATGCACACACACACAATTTGTTATTTCACTATTGAAGTCTTGAGAGACCAAAAGAAGGTTTTACACTAAAAGGAACATTTTAAATTATCCCCTCTGTTTCCCTTTTGAAGACTTGTAATATAATTACATTATAGTTAAAACTGTAGCAATCACAGATCACAGGGAAGATGCCCTGATAGCCCAGAAGTAGTGGGATGAGATAATGTTTAATTAATACTGTCTGACTCTCAAATAATAACTAATAGTACTAACAGAGCAGATGAGAGTGTTAATAGTATTTTGAAAATATTTTATATAAAATTTAGTTATATTCAAAGCTGTCCATATGATCAGAAGGAATTAACATGTCTCCTCTTTAAGGAAACAGAGACTCTCTTAGCTTTAAGGGCTTTGTGCCCTTGGGAATCCATGTAAGGGGCCTGAATTGCTGCACAGCAGTTGGTTGTAAAGAAGTTTTTAGACTGCCGATTGAGAAGCTCTTCCTGCTGTTTGTTACCACTTGATTAGGAAAACTTGGTTTGTGTGGTGGTTGTTAAATAAAATTCAAGTCATGATCAAAAGTAAGCATAAAGTCCAGTAATGGGGGGAGGAGAGTTAGTACTTGTCGAGTGTTCAAGAAGTCTCAGGTTCCGTCCTCAGTCCCACATACACCAGGCACAGGGGCACAGACCTGTCATCTCGTCTCAGTACTCGGGCAAGAAGATCAGGAGTTCAAAGCCATCCTTGGCTACAGAGCGAGTTTGAGGCCAGCGTAGACGTCATGACATTCTGTCTCAATAAAACAAGCAACAACAAGAACACTCCCCAAACAACAACCTTCCCTCAAGTCCAAAGAAGACTGAGACACTCGAGATGCACAGTAAACTAGGGTCAGCAGGAGTGTGAGGGGCTAAGAGAGGATGGGGGGGGGGGGAACTACACTGTATGAAGCTGTCACAAAGATGCACACTAGACAAGGGAAAATGTCTTTAAAATGTAGACATATAATCTTATTTATTATTGTGTGTGAGTGAGGGTAGACACATGCCATGGCACGCATGGCAACTTTGTGGAGTTGCTTCTCTTTTTCTACCTTTACATGGATTCTGAGTCTCCAATTCAGGTCACCACGCCTGTGGAGCTAATACCCTTATCTGCTGGGCTGTCTCATCAGCTCCAAAGAACTTGTTTTTAATACTGCCTGTGAATGAGATGAATGGCACTACTGAAAAACTGTAAATTAATATAAATTATGCTGATCCCTGCTTAGCCTCAAATGAATGAGACCCAAACTATGATTTATTTATTGGGCTCTGCTCAGTTACTGCGGGATGACCCCAAATCTATTCTCTAATGCTAGTCTGGCTACTTCCCCAACTGTGCTCCCCAAATACTTGCTGTCTGAATCTTCCTGGGTGATTCCTGCTCCAGCAGCCTGGTGTCCCGGGAGGCATTTCACTCAGGCAGTGCTGCTGGTCCATCAGGACTAATGGAGAGCTCCTCTTCTGTGTCTTCTTCCCCATTCCCCCCCTGTAATTGGTTGTTGCCAGTTTTACTTAACCAATAGTTTTAAATTGGATAAGTTTGCACAACAAAGGTGGGTGTAGCTAGAGATTTGCTTGTCTTGGCGCAACCAGATCTTGGAGTACAGAATTTAACATATGGATACAAGTAGCACCAGACCAACCCACAATAAAAAAACAGGCAAAAAACCCCAGCAAAACAACAACAACAACAACAACAACAAAAAAAAAAAAACCCCATAGACAGTCTTTAAATGATAAGAGCCAAAAAGTTGTAGGTGGTAATAGATAGTTAGACAGAATAATTTCAGGGAAGATTTAAGTTCTTTAAAAAAAAACTATTTATATATGCAAGCAATTATGTGTGTGAGTGTGTGTGTGTGCGCGTGTGTGTGTGTGTGCGCGTGTGTGTGTGTGTGTGCGTGTGTGTGCGTGTGTGTGTGTGTGTGCATGTTATAAAATCCTGTCTTCTGCTCATGACATAGTTGTTTCATTAACTCACAGCAGTTTGTATTTGCCTGCATGAGACCTATATAAGATCATGCCAGACAGAATCCCAGCATGCAAAGGGGAGATGCTATCTGCGACCCACCCTTTGTGGGAGATACAGGAATTGATGGCTCCTGGGGGAGGGAAGAGTAATTTTTCTTTGGGAGTGTGGCCATTGTCAGCTTGTCCATGTTCCAGTGGATGGCCCCACACTCATACACAGAAGCAACAGTAACTGGACTTAGTGGGTTATAAAAAATATTAGAAATGGAATTTGTATACAACCGAGCTGTACCACTCCTGATCATATATCCAAAGGACTTTACCATACAGTAGAAGTACTTGCTTAACCATGTTTATTGCTAATCTTTTCATAATAGTGAGTATGTGAATACGTGGATGAGTGGGTAGAGATTCTGGAACTAGGCAGGAGACCATGAACAGGAACAGTAGGTGTTGAGAGGGGGCAGGAGCAGAAAGCAAAAGGTCACATGGGGTATTGTCTTAGTTAGGCTTCCTATTGTTGTGACAAAACACTCACAAAATAAAATCTCCAAAAGCAACTTGGGGAGGAAAAGATTAGAATTTACAACTCTTGAGTTCATACTCCATCTCTGTGGGAAGTCAGAGCAGGAACTCTAGGCAGGAACTGAAGGGGAGGCCAAGGAGGAACACTGCTTACTGGCTTTCTCTTCATGGCTTGCTCAGCCTGTTTTCTTGTACACCAAGAACAACCTGCCCTGGGGTGACATCACTTACCATAGACCAGGCCCTCCCACATTAATCATGTGTTAAGAAAATGTCCCACATGCTTTCTTTAAGGCCAATCTTATAGAGACTTTTTTTTTTTTAAATTGAGAGTCCCTCCTCCCAAATGACTCTTGCTTGTGTCAGGTGGACAGTAAACTAGCCAGGACAGTTGACCCCCTGTCAACTTGGCACACCAGTACTTATTATGAAAACATAACCTTTCCCTTCTTGTTCATTTTTAAGGTCTCATATTAATATTATAATATAAGCTATAAATAACTTTAAAAGTTTCATATTCTTTAAAAATTCAAAAACTTTACAAGTTAAGTCTCTTTAAAATATCCAAAATTTCTCTAAAATTACCAAGTTCCTTTAAATATCCAAGGTCTCATAAATGGGTGTTTCTGTGAAATTAAAATAAATTACTTTCTTATTCCAAGAGAGAAGAACCAGGGCACAGTCACAGAAAATTCCAAGTGCTCATTGATAACTAAGTAAGAAAATGCCCCATAGGCTTGTCTTCTGTAGGCCAGTCTTACAGAGGCAATTTCTCAATTATGTTTCCCTTTTCTCAGACAACACATGCTTGTGTCACATTGGCAAAAATCTAGCCAACAAAGGCTTGAAAGCAGAAGGCAGGCTACTGGGGATAGCAGGGCTCAAGGACTGGGGACTTGGTGAATAGGGAGAAATAGGGCATAGGAAGAGAAACCGCAAAACCAAAAATTTCTTGAAAAAAATGCCACAATGAAACCTAATCATCTGTATATAATAAAAAGTGAATAGAACAGATTATACATCTGTAATTTGATATCATCTTTTGACTTCTGTTAGTGTTTTTGAAATCTTGGCAAAAAGCAACGTAACCATTAACAGTTATAAATTGCTTTAGGGTTTATCAAACCTGCATTTTCACATGAGTTTGTCTTATTACATTAAAGTTGGGTGGATCTGGGAAGAGTCGGGGAAGGGGAATGAATCTGATCAAAACACTGTATGCAATTCTCAAAGAACCGAGGAAAGGAAGATAAAGTTTCTTGATATTATTTAATAGTGCCGACTATAGTAGGCTGCGCCTCCATCTTAAATGCTTGCTCTGATTTCTTCATGTTAACAGAGGTTTCATCCTGACACTCTTCCAGAACATATTTAAAACTTCACTCCCTACAAGACATTCAGGTAACAGGAACTTTCCAGAGGTGTGAGGCGTCTACTACTTGACTTTAGTATAAATCATGTAGGAGCATGGATGCATTTCATTATTGAAAAGATAATATATTTGGAGTCTCATACTTGAAGTCTGGGTTATATTCCAGAGAGCCCTCAAAACTACTAACAGCTTAAGAGAAAGATCATCCAAGAAACCCTTTCTTTTTAGGGAAGTGTCTCTTACTCAGCCAAGAGCACAGTGAAAGGGCTTAGTATTGGACAGCTATTATATCTTCAAAACTAGGTCTTTATTTTATTTTATGAATAAATCCAGTAGTTGTGCTGGGTCAGCTTATACCTTATGAAAGATGATAATTATACAGAAAGTCAAAGATGCTGAAAATGTAATACCTCACATACTCAAGGATCCTGTTCATTAAGGAGATAAAAATTATTCTTTTGAAGGAGCAAAGCTATACACATAACATATTAGAATTTTGAAACAGCCACAAGCATAGAACTTAATTTGTTATAAAAGGAAGAAGTAATGTATAGTTAATAAGCCTGGCATACTGCATTTGCTTCTCTGTGGTTTAAGCTCTTGTCCTTGAGGCTAGGTGTTATAACTCATACTAAATATGTATGTTTGTTTCAGGCTAGGTATTATATCCTACACTAAATATGTATGTATGTTTCAGGCTAGATGCTATATCCTACACTAATTATATATGTTTGTTTGATTTTCAGTCCTATCATGGAGCTGAGCTTTCTGTCAAATATTTGTCATATTTATTCATAGATATTGTTTATTGGAATTTGCAAACAGGGCATTTTAAAGACAAATGAAAATAAAATGGAAACCACTTCACTACAGCGGAAATTTCCAGAATGGATGTCTATGCAGAGTAAGCGATGTGCTACAGAAGAAAAGGTAATTGTTCATTGATTATTTGTCTAAATGGGCAATCTTGTTTGAGTTTGACTATGCAGTGAGTCACCTCATTGCTTGCAAGCTTTGGGTCATTGTTGAGGTAAAACTTTCTGTTGTGTGAATGAACCAGAACTAAGTTGTTGAAAGGCAAATGAGACTCAATTTTATACATGTTTTATAAAATGAGATTCCCTAGTGTATATTCTTCCTTTTTATAGTTAGCATTCTTAGTTGACGTTATGGGTTTGTTCTAATTCAAGTAATAATTTATACAATATTAATGTTGGCTTTTTTTTGGTTAAAATAGTTGGAGTCCTTAGAGGCTTAAGATCTGATAATTAGTCACCAACATTTTTTTTCAATATTTTATTAGATATTTTCTTCATTTACATTTCAAATGCTATCCTGAAAGTCCCTTATACCCTCCCCCTGTCCTGCTCCCCTACCCACCCACTCCCACTTCTTGGCCCTGGCATTCCCCTGTACTGAGGCATATAAAGTTTGCAAGACCAATGGGCCTCTCTTTCCACTGATGGCCAACTAGGCCATCTTCTGATTCATATGCAGCTAGAGACACAAGCTCCGGGGTGGGTACTGGTTAGTTCATATTGTTGTTCCTCCTATAGGGTTGCAGACCCCTTTAGCTCCTTGGGTAATTTCTCTAGTTCCTCCAGTGTGTTCCATCCTATAGATGACTGTGAGCATCCACTTCTGTATTTGCCAGGCACTGGCATAGCCTCACACGAGACAGCTATATCAGGGTCCTTTCAGCAAAATCTTGCTGGCATATGCAATAGTGTCTACGTTTGGTAGCCACCAAAATTTTAAGGTTACATTATTGCATCTAGCATGCTAATATAATTATGAGGAAAAAACAAGTAAATTAAGTGACTTCACAAAAGAAAGATTGGAAGTTTGAAGATAGAATTGTGTGGGAAAATAACTTTATGTTACCCTTGTTAATCTGACCTTATGAATTCTTACTCTAGAATATAAAATGTAGTGCTATAAATTTCTTCAGTGAACTTTATTATTTCAGTTAACACTTACAACTTACTGTGATATTTATTTGTGCCTGTTTTGAATTTTGCTTAACTTAAGGTCTGCGCTCAGAAGAGTGTCCTTGAAGATAACCTCCCATTTCTAGAATTCCCTGGATCCGTTGTCTACAGTTATGAAGCCAGTGATTGCTCCTTCCTGTCTGAGGACATTAGGTAAGGGCTTGGAAGTTCTTACCATTAAGTTTGTAACCGTAAGAAATAGTGATATTTATGAGTGCCTAGTTTTACAATGGAAGTATATCTCAGAAGTATATTTACATACATCATATCACTAACTTGTATTCTACTTTTTTTTTTTTTTATTGAGACAGGGTTTCTCTGTATAGCCCTGGCTGTCCTGGAGCTCACTTTGTAGACCAGGCTGGCCTCGAACTCAGAAATCCGCCTGCCTCTGCCTCCCAAGTGCTGGGATTAAAGGTATGCGCCACCACGCCCGGCCGTATTCTACTTTTTAAAATATAAAATAAACTCACTAAATTAAATTAGTAAGGTACCTATTTGTTAATTAGTAACCTTTTCTACTTTATTAGATACTTTTATTTTTCTTTTAGTGCTTTAGATGTAAATACAGGTAAAACTATTGAAGACAACTGTTTACCAATTTAGGAAAAATTGAAAAATGTTATTTAATCTCGAACTATTTTTCATATCTTAAAACATCAATGTATTAAGTAATGTTTATGATTCTCTGTTTTATTTTTTTAAATTTATTTTTAGCTTTTTAAATTGTGTTAGGATGCCTCCTCTGCGTGTATGTTTGTATACCACATGGTTACGGTGTTCACAGAGGCCAGGAGAGGACTTTGGATCCCCTTGAACTGGAGTTGTGAGCGATCTTATGGGTGCTGGGAATCAAGCCTAGGTTCTCTGGAAGAGCAGCCAGTGCATTCAACTGCTGAGCCATTTTAAAAGATAGCGATAGTTCCTGCAAATGGTCCATGAAAAGAGCTTTAGCAATGACTGTTGGTACTTTAAGAGTTGCCTGTCTTTGTTTTTCTAAGGCTATAATGGCCTGAGTAAATTATAAAAAAATACATACAAGTAAATTCATAAATAAATTTATTCCTTGCAGTTTTGGAGGCTATAGAGCCCCCAGAATGGGATTGGCATTTGTAAAGGGACCTTTTGTTTTGTTTTGTTTTGTTTAAAATTGGATATTTTCTTTATTTACATTTCAAATGTTATCATCTTTTCTGGTTTCCTTCCCTCCCGGAAACCCCCTATCCCATCCTCCCTCTCTCTGCTTCTGTAAGAGTGTTCTTCTACCCACCCACCCACTCCCACCTTCCTGCCCTCGATTCCCCTACACTGATGCATCTATTGAGCCTTCATAGGACCAAGGACATCTCCTCCCACTGATGAATGACAAGGCCATCCTCTGCAACATATGCAGCTGGAGCTATGTGTACTCCTTGGTTGATGGCTTAGTCCCTAGTTTTCTGGGGGGCGGGGGGGGTGTGATCTGGTTGGTTTATGTTGTTGTTCTTCCTATGGGATTTCAAACCCTTTCAACTCTTTCAGTCCCTTCTCTAACTCCTCTATTAAGGACCCTGCGCTCAGTCCAATGGTTGGCTGTTAACATCCACCTCTGTATTTGTAAGGCTCTGGCAGGGCCTCTCAGGAGCAGGCTCGTTTCAGCATGCACTTCTTGGCATCCACAATAGTGTCTGGGTTTGGTAACTGTATATGGGACAAATCCCCAGGTGAGACAGTTTCTGGGTGGCCTTTCCTTCAGTCTCTGCTCTTTACTTTATTTCCATATTTGCTCCTGTGAGTATTTTGTTCTCCTTCTAAGAAGGACCGAAGCACCCACACTTTGGTCTTCTTTCTTATTGAGCTTCATGTGGTCTGTGAATTGTATCCTGGTCATTTGGAGCTTTTGGGCTAATATCCATTTATCAATGAGTACATAATATTTGTGTTCTTCTGCGATTGGGTTACCTCACTCAGGATGATATTTTCTGTCCATTTGCCTAAGAATTTCATGAATTCATCATTTTTAATAGCTGAGTAGTAAGTACTCCATTGTATAAATGTACCACATTTTCTGTATCTATTCCTCTATTGAAGGACATCTGGGTTCTTTCCAGCTCCTGGCTATTATAAATAAATATATGAACATAGTGGAGCATGTGTTATTATTACATATTGGAACAGAAAGAGCAATTTGCAAATTCATTTGGAATAACAAAAAAACCCCCAGGATAGTGAAAACTATTCTCAACAATAGAAGAACTTCTGGGGGAATCACCATTCTGACCTCAAGTAGTATTACAGAGCAATAGTGATAAAAACTGCTTGGTAATGGTACAGAGACAGGCAGGAAGATCAGTGGAATAGAATTGAAGACCCAGAAATGAACCCACACTCGTATGGTCACTTAATCTTTGACAAAGGAGCTAAAACCATCCAGTGGAAAAATGACAGCATTTTTAACAAATGGTGCTAGTTTAACTGGCAGTCAGCATGTAGAAGTGCAAATCGATCCTTTATTTTTTCTTTTATTTTCTTTATTTACATTTCAAATGTTATTCCCTTTCCTGGTTTCCCCTCTAACCCCCACCCCCCACCCCCCACCCTCCCCTCACCAACCCACCAGTTTCCTCTTCCTGGCCCTGGCATTCCCCTATACTTGGGCATAGAGCCTTCAAAAGACCAAGGGCCTCTCCTCCCATTGATGACCAACTAGGCCATCCTCAGCTACATATGCAGCTGAAGCCATGAGTCCTAGCATGTGTGCTCTTTGGTTAGTGGTTTAGTCCCTGAGAGCTCTGGGGGTACTGGTTAGTTCATATTGTTGTTCCTCCAATGGGGCTGCAAACCGTTTCTACTCCTTGGTTACTTTCTCTAACTCCTTCATTGGGGACCCTGTGCTCAGTCCAATGGATGGCTGTGAGCATCCACTTCTGTATTTGAAAGTGACCCATTCTTACCTCCTTGTAAAAAGCTCAAGTCCAAGTGGATCAAAGACCTCCACATAAAACCAGACACACTGAAACTTACAGAGAAGAAAGTGGGGAGGAGCCCCAAACATATGGGCACAGGGGAAAAATTCCTGAACAGAACACCAATGGCTTTTGCTGTAAGATAAAGAATCAACAAATGGGACCTCATAAAATTGCAAAGCTTCTGTAAGGCAAAGGACACTGTCAATAAGACAAAAAGGCAACCAACAGATTGGGAAAAGATCTTTACCAACCCTACATCTGATAGAGGGCTAATATCCAATATATTCAAAGAACTCAAGAAGTTAGACTTCAGAGAACCAAATAACCCTATTAAAAATGGAGTTCAGAGCTAAACAAAGAATTTTCAACTGAGGAATACTGAATGGCTGAGAAGCACCTAAAGAAATGTTCAACATCCTTAGTCATCAGGGAAATGCAAATCAAAACAACCATGAGATTCCACCTCACACCAGTCAGAGTGGCTAAGATCAAAAACTCAGGTGACAGCAGATGCTGGCAAGAATGTGGAGAAAGAGGAACACTCCTCCATTGCTGGTGGGATTGCAAGTTTGTACAACCACTCTGGAAATCAGTTTGGCGGTTCCTCAGAAAACTGGACATGGTACTTACTACCTGAGGACCCAGCTATACCACTCCTGGGCATATACCCAGAAGATGCTGCAACATGTAAGGGAACTTTGTACTGTGTCTGTATCAGGGTAGAGGCTAAGATGGGTTCGGATTAAGCCAGTTCTCTGGATACCTGTTCTGGGAGTGGAGCCCTGATGAGCCAAACACTTGTGTTTAAGCCCCACCTCCATGCCCTGCTCCATTAAGGATTCCATTTTAACAGGGACTATGAATAGGATATTCATGACCCAGCACCTTGTGTAATTCGGGTTCTGGAGTAATGCAATCTCAGCCTCTTGATGCAATTTACACTGAGAAGTAGTAAATCAATTCAGATCATTGAAATGACTGCGTGTGTCCTTTTGGTTTTTAACTATTTTCATGAAAAACAGAAGGGAATAAAGTTGCTCACCAGTGCCCTCCTGGTGTTGGTAAATGTGATCTAGAAGTGGCATTTAGGTATCTTTACTTCCACTGCATTTACTGGTTCTGTGTGGGCTTCATTTTGCTGAACTAAAATTAGACTTACAGAATAAGTAAATCTATTACACGCGGTTATATATTGTCCTCGCCACGTTACCTTTGTCTTCCTACGGTATGACATGTGTTTTATTAGTCAGAGGGTTTTTTTGGTTTGTTTGTTTGTTTTTTGTTTTTAAAGGAATAGAACTTACAGAATGAAAGTGTATATATATATATATATATATATATATATATATATATATATCAAACAGGGATTTATTAGTGTGGCTTTACAGGCTGAGGTCTCTTGTCCAACAATGGCTGTCCCTCCTCAAAGGCCAAGAATCCTTTTTTCTCGTAGTTGTTTATTCCAGGAGCCTGGGTGTCTGAGTCAGTCTTCAGTCTGCATGGACTTCCTGAAGGAGGAGGTTCTAACACCAGCTAAGTAGTGCCTTAGCAGCAAGACAGACGAACTTGCCAGCCAGACTGAGGACAGGCTGACAAAAAGCCAAAGCTTCCCTCTTTAAGTGGGCTGCCATCAGACAGTGTAACCTAGATTTAGGACGGTCTTCTCCCGTCACGTAATCCAATCAAGAAAAGCCCTCATAGGTGAGCCCAGGGCTTATATTTTAGATGATTCCAAATGTAGTCAGGTTGCCAGCCAAGATCAGCTCAGCACAGTAAGTTGAAGCGGTCTGAATGAAGCGCTGTGTTCATTTTGTGAAAGACGGGCTTGGTTTGCTTTGCATTACTTTTCATATGGCCACTTTGGAGATCCTCGCATCAGGAGCTGGAAACATGGCCCCACGTTAAGAGCAGGAAGCGCTATTGCAGAGGACCCCAGTCTGGTGCCCAGTACCCATAGTGGTGGCTCACAGACCTCTGTTTTCTGACTCCAGCTCCAGGGTGCTGAGTCCCTCTTCTGCCCTCTACAGGCACCTGCGCTTATGTGCACATATGTACCCCTCTCCCCATACACACCTAGTTAGATAAATAAAAATCTTAAAGAATATTTTTACACCAGGGCCATGTGACATGGCTCAGTGGGTAACAGGGTCTGCCACCAAGCCTGGAGATCTGAGTTCTAATCCCATTCCAACCTCAGAGGCTCATGGTGGAAGCCGAGAGCTGATTCTGAATTCAACATGCATGGGGCCACCAAAAAAGAAAGAAACAAAGCAATTTAAAAAGACGTTTACCCCATGGGGTTTCAACAGTTTGATGTGACATACCTTTATGTGCTGAAGTTTGTGCTGATCCTGCTTGGGGACCATCGACTTTTTTTTTTTTTAATTTGTGGGTTTTATAGTTTTTGTCCAATTTGAAAATCATCTTCAGTTTTAATTTTTTTTCAGTACTATGCTCTTCTGGGACTCTGATATACATAAACTAGGTTGCTGGATACTATGTCTTAACTTTTTTTCTCTTTTTGTTTATGCTTTGGTTTGAATGTTTCTTTTGCTGTGTCTTTAAGTTAATCACCTATATTTTTTCTGTAGTGGCTGATCTACTGTATATCCTCCCTGTGTATTTTTAGTTTTCATTGTGTTTTTCTCTTTTTTTTGTTATTGAAAATGATTTTTTTTTAAATACAATGTATTTGGACTGTGGTTTCTTTTTTCACAACTCACCCCAAATCCTCTCCACCTCAACAGAAAAAGAAAGGGCCAGAGAAGAAGCACAGGAAACGCATACAGATGCAGGGCCACACACTTGTACACACAGGAATCTCATAAATACACAAAATCAGAAACCAGAATATATAAAAATTATATAAGCAAAAGACTTGCTAGATTAACAAAATAAAGGTTCATTCTGTGTTGGCCGTTTACTGCTGGGCCTAGGGCCTGCTGGTGAGTGTGGTTTGTATACCCAGTGAGTCTGGTGGAGAAACTAGTTTTTCCTTTGCGAGTGGTTATAAATAGGAGATAATTTCTGGGCGAGGGATAGGATCGGCGCTGGGACTTTATCTGGCTAGACCTGGGTAGACCCTGTGTGTGCTCCCACATGAAAGTTCTGTGCTTCATCAGCCCTGCTGTGTCTTGAAGGGCTTCTTGCCTTGATGTCTTCCATCTCACTGGGTCTTATAACCTCTCTGCCCCCTCTTTTGCAAAGTTCCCTGAGCCATGGGGGGAGGGGTCTGTCATTGTTCCCATCTCCTGCAGGAGGCAGTGTCTCTGACGTTGACTGGGCAAGACACAGAGCCATGAGCATAAAAAAAAACCCTGCAAATTTGCTATTCATTGTGTGCAGGCTTTCCTTTAAATTCCTGCACATATTTACAATTTATAATAGCTTTCGTTTGTCTTGTTTTGAGCAGGGGCTTATGTAGCCTAGGCTGGCCTTGAATGTACTCTGTAGCCAAGGCTGATCTTAGTTCCTGATCCTATTGCCTATGCCACCAAGTGCTGGGATCACTGACTTGTGCCAGCAGGCCCTGCTGTGACCATAATGCAAATTTCAGTGATATTTTAGCTCTATTTTTGCCTCTATTGAGTGATCTCCACCCCGCCAACTGATTATGTTTATGTTTGATATGTGTCAGGGCTGTTGAGGATTTTTGTTGTTGTTGTTGTTGTTTGTTTGTTTGTTTTTGTTTTTTTGGTCTGCTGTTGTGATTTTACCTTGAGATATATATATTTGTAGTTTGCTTTCTAAGAAAAGAGGTATTGCCAGAGGACTCACCCGGAGATGGGTTTTGTATTCGGAGGCTTGCTTTTAGACCTCATTAGGCCTGCAATTGCTTTTCCTCCAAAGGTAATTTAGTTCTCTCAGGTGTGATCCTAAGGGAGGCTGCTGCATGTTCCTAGAGTTCAGCAAGAATGTCTGCTGTGACTTGGGAACTTACGCTCTTACCTCTGTCTGTGTGATGCCTGAGAACTGTACAGCTTATAGTTATCCTATGCTTTGCCTGGCCTCTCAGGATTCCCAGGGTCACCTTGGATACTTGTGGCTGCCCACAGTACACAGCTGTCTGTTTCCCCACCTCAGGGCTGTCCTTTCTCTGTTGTCTGTAAGGCATTCTAGGAGAACCAGGGACAACGACAGAGACTGTCCTCTTGTTCAGAGAACAGTAAATTTAGATGTGTTTGTACAATTTATTGTTTCTTTTTAGTGGAAGAAGAAGTACTTGTAAATTTTATCTTAGCCTGAGGTATTAGTTGATATTCTTTTATGTTTGTAATAAATTTTTAATCAAAACTTGTGAACTAGGCATAGAAACAGTAGTAAACAAAACCGTATCTTCTTATTTAATTATATCAAATCTTTATTATTTAGTGTGTGTGTGTGTGTGCTCATGTGTGTAGATATATACTTGGTCAGAGGACAACTGTCAGAAGTCGTTTTCTTCTATTATTTATGTCTAAAATTAAGTAGAAAATAAAAGTTCACGTATACCCTTTTTAATTTATTTTCTTCCAACCCCCGTGCTACTCTAAAATAACATGTCATGAATTTAGTATTTATCATTCCTTTATATTGTGTTATTTGCCAACTTAGAAACTATATGGGTTTCCTGAAACTTGTCTTTTTCACTCAAGTTTTGAGAATTTTTCATTTTGATATATGTAGTTCCATTATTTTATATGCTATATTATGTTTTGGCATGCCACAATTTCTTTATCTTTTTTTGTTTTATGGAAACTTAGTTTTTCCAGTTCCCCCCTCTACAAAAGGAGCAGGGCTGTAGCGAGCATTGTTTCTTTGCTGTGTTGGTTAGTGTTTCTTGTCCATTTGACACAGCCTAGAGTCCTCTGAGGCTAAGGAACCCAACTGAGAGAATGCCCCATCAGATGGGTGTATAGGCAAGCGTGGGTATAGGATTTTCTTGACTGATGATTGATGTGGGAGGGACCAGCTCACCTTGGGCAATGTCATCCCTTGGGAGTTGGTCCTACCTTGTATTAGAAAGCAAACCTAGCAAGCCAGTTAGCAGTGTTTCTCCATGACCTCTACTTCAGCTCCTGCTTCTAGGGACCTGCCTTGAGTTCCTGCCCTGACTTCCCTTTCTTCCCAAATTGCTTTTGGACATGGTGTTGATCACAGCAATAGATGGCAAACTAAGACATTAATCAATTGGGCTGTCTCACCTTTTAGAGTGGTTTGAATAAGAATGGCCCTCAAAGGCTCATATGTAGAATGGCTAATCACTGAGGAGTGGAACTCTTTGATAGGATTGGAACAGTGGTTCTCAACTTGAGAGTCTTGATGTCTTTGGACATTAAGCGACCCTTTCACAGATATCCTGCATATCAGGTATTTACATCGTGATTCATAGCAGTAACAAAATTACAGTTATGAAGTACCAATGAAATCATTTTATGGTTGGAGTCATTAGGAAGGTTGAGAACCACTGGATTAGAAGAATTAGGACGTATGACCTTGTTGGGGGAAGTGTGTCACTTGGGGTGGGCTTTGAGACTTCAAAAGCCTAGACTTTGAACAGACCTTTTGAACAAGAACAGGCCTCTTGTTCTCTCTTCCTGCTGCTCAGGGTATAGTAGCTCTCAGCTGCCGCCGCAGTGCCGTGCTTTACACCATGGTAATGGACTAAGCCTCTGAGCTGTAAGCCAGCCACCAATTAGATGCTTTATTCTATAGGAGTTGCCATGGTCATGGAATCTCTGCAGCAGTACAACAGTGACTAAGACAGAGGGAATAGTAAAAACTTTCATGCAGTTAATCCACACAATTCTTCCTTTGATAGCATGCGTCTGTCTGATGGCGACGTGGTGGGGTTTGACATGGAATGGCCGCCCATATACAAGCCAGGGAAACGAAGCAGAGTCGCAGTGATCCAGTTGTGTGTGTCTGAGAGCAAATGTTACTTGTTTCACATTTCTTCCATGTCAGGTTGGTATCTCTGCTTCCTTTTCATGTGGCCATCAATAATTCCATATCAACTTTCTTCCTGCTAAGTTAAGTTCTTTCATTAGCAGGCCTTCTTTCATGACCTTGTATTTGTCTAAGTATTTTGACTTGAGTTTTACATCTTTTCCCTGTGTTAGAGAATAGAGAACTGGCGTTTAGAGGTGTAAATGACTAGGAATAATGCCCTGCTACTGTTACTAGAGGTGGCGTTCAAACTCATTCTTTCTGGTCAGATTGCAGCCTGGGCTCTGCATTAGCTAAGAAAAGAGATAGTTAAGGTGAATGCGATTCTAAATTTAAGCTTAATATAAACAGTTTAACACGCATTCCATGTGCATTGAAAGAGAAAATCCATGATAGTAAAGAGTGTTATGGAAATAATAATGAAATGTTTTAGTGTTCCCCCAGGGATTAAAAATGTTACTAGAAAACAAATCAATTAAGAAGGCAGGTGTTGGGATTGAAGGGGACCAGTGGAAACTTCTGCGTGATTTTGACGTCAAGCTGGAGAGTTTTGTGGAGCTGACGGATGTTGCCAATGAAAAGGTAGGCGTAATAAATGCAGTATTTTGATAAACACGGTAACCTGAGTTTCATAGAATGTGCATTTTCATCTAAATGTTAAGTTTTTTTTTCTTTTTAAAAAAATTTTTTTATTAGGTATTTTCCTCATGTACATTTCCAATGCTATCCCAAAAGTCCCCCATACCCTCCCCCCCCACTCCCCTACACACCCACTCCCACTTCTTGGCCCTGGCTTTCCCCTGTACTAAGGCAGATAAAGTTTACATGACCAATGGGACTCTCTTTCCACTGATGGCCTGCTAGGCCATCTTCTGATGCATATGCAGCTAGAGACACAAGCTCCAGGGGTACTGGTTAGTTCATATTGTTGTTCCACCTATAGGGTTGCAGATCCCTTTAGCTCCTTGGATACTTTCTCCAGCTCCTCCATTGGGGGCCCTGTGATCCATCCAATAGCTGACTGTGAGCATCCACTTCTGTGTTTGCTAGGCCCCGGCATAATCTCACAAGAGACAGCTATATCAGGGTCCTTTCAGCAAAATCTTGCTAGTGTATGCAATGGTATCTGCATTTGGCAGCTGATTATGGGATGGATCCCCAGACATGGTAGTCTCTAGATTGTCCATCCTTTTGTCTCAGCTCCAAACTTTGTCTCTGTAACTCCTTCCATGGGTGTTTTGTTTCCAATTCTAAGAAGGGGCAAAGTGTCCACACTTTGGTCTTCATTCTTCATGAGTTTCATGTGCTTTGTATCTTGTATCTTGGGTATTCTAAGTTTCTGGGCTAATATCCACTTATCAATGAGTACATATCATGTGAGTTCTTTGTGATTGGGTTACATCACTCAGGATGATGCCCTCCAGGACAATCCATTTGCCTAGGAATTTCATCTGTTGAGGGGCATCTGGGTTCTTTCCAGCTTCTGGCTATTATAAATAAGGCTGCTATGAACATAGTGGAGCATGTGTCTTTCTTACAAGTTGGAACATCTTCTGGATATATGCCCAGGAGAGGTATTGCGGGATCCTCTGGTAGTACTATGTCCAATTTTCTGAGGAACCGCCAGACTGATTTCCAGAGTGGTTGTACAAGCTTGCAATCCCACCAACAATGGAGGAGTGTTTCTCTTTGTCCACATCCTTGCCAGCATCTGCTGTCACCTGAATTTTTGATCTTAGCCATTCTGACTGGTGTGAGATGGAATCTCAGGGCTGTTTTGATTTGCATTTGCATTTGATTTGCATTTGATTTCAGCATGATTAAGGATGTTGAACATTTTTTCAGGTTCTTCTCAGCCATTCGGTATTCCTCAGGTGAGAATTCTTTGTTTAGCTCTGAGCCCCATTTTTTAATGGGGTTATCTGATTTTCTGGAGTCCACCTTCTTCAGTTCTTTATATATATTAGATATTAGTTCACTATCTGATTTAGGATAGGTAAAGATCCTTTCCCAGTCTGTTGGTGGTCTTTTTGTCTTATTGATGGTGTCCTTTGCTTTACAGAAGCTTTGCAATTTTATGAGGTCCCATTTGTTAATTTTCAATCTTACAGCACAAGACATTGCTGTTCTATTCAGGAATTTTTCCCCTCTGCCCATATCTTCGAGGCTTTTCCCCACTTTCTCCTCATAAGTTTCACTGTCTCTGGTTTTATGTAGAGTTCGTTGATCCACTTAGATTTGACCTTAGCACAAGGAGATAGGAATGGATCAATTAACATTCTTCTACATGTTAACCACCAGTTGTGCCAGCACCATTTGTTGAAAATGCTGTCTTTTTTCCACTGGATGGTTTTAGCTCCCTTGTCAAAGATCTAGTGACCATAAGTGTGTGGGCTCATTTCTGGGTCTTCTATTCTATTCCATTGGTCTACTTGTCTGTCACTATACCAGTACCATGCAGTTTTTATCACAATTGCTCTGTAGTACAGCTTAATGTCAGGCATGGTGATTCCACCAGAGGTTCTTTTATCCTTGAGAAGAGTTTTTGCTATTCTAGGTTTTTTGTTATTCCAGATGAATTGGCAGATTGCTCTTTCTAATTCGTTGAAGAATTGATTTGGAATTTTGATGGGGATTGCATTGAATCTGTAGATTGCTATTGGGAAGATAGCCATTTTTACTATATTGATCCTGACAATCCATGAGCATGGGAGATCTTTCCATCTTCTGAGATCTTTAATTTCTTTCTTCAGAGACTTGAAGTTCTTTTCATACAGATCTTTTACTTCCTTAGTTAGAGTCACACCAAGGTATTTTATATTATTTGTGACTCTTGAGAAGGGTGTTGTATCCCTAATTTCTTGCTCAGCCTGTTTATTCTTTGTGTAGAGAAAGGCCATTGACTTGTTTGAGTTAATTTTATATCCAGTTACTTCACCGAAGCTGTTTATCACGTATAGTTGTTCTCTGGTGGAATTTTTAGGGTCACTTGTATATACTATCATATCATCTGCAAAAAGTGATATTTTGACTAGTTCTTTCCAATTTGTATCCCCTTGATCTCCTTTTGTTGTCGAATTGCTTTGGCTAGGACTTCAAGTACAATGTTGAATAGGTAGGGAGAAAGTGGGCAGCCTTGTCTAGTCCCTGATTTTAGTGGGATTGCTTCCAGCTTCTCACCATTTACTTTGATGTTGGCTACTGGTTTGCTATAGATTGCTTTTATCATGTTTAGGTATGGGCCTTGAATTCCTGATCTTTCTGCTTCTATTTTGTGGAATAGTTTGTGCAGAACTGGAATTAGATCTTCTTTGAAGGTCTGATAGAACTCTACACTAAGCCCATCTGGTCCTGGGCTTTTTTTGAATGGGAGACTATTAATGACTGCTTCTATTTCTTTAGGGGATATAGGACTGTTTAGATCATTAACCTGATCTTGATTTAACTTTGGTACCTGGTTCTCCAGTTTTGTTGAGTATAGCCTTTTGTAGAAGGATCTGATGGTGTTTTGGATTTCTTCAGGATCTGTTGTTATGTCTCCCTTTTCATTTCTGATTTTGTTAATTAGGATGCTGTCCCTGTGCCCTCTAGTGAGTCTGGCTAAGGGTTTATCTATCTTGTTGATTTTCTCAAAGAACCAGCTCCTCGTTTGGTTAATTCTTTGAATAGTTCTTCTTGTTTCCACTTGGTTCATTTTGCCCCTGAGTTTGATTATTTTCTGCCGTCTACTCCTCTTGGGTGAATTTGCTTCCTTTTGTTCTAGTGCTTTTAGGTGTGTTGTCAAGCTGCTAGTGTGTGCTCTCTCTAGTTTCTTTTTGGAGGCACTCAGAGCTATGAGTTTCCCTCTTAGAAATGCTTTCATAGTGTCCCATAAGTTTGGGTATGTTGTGGCTTCATTTTCATTAAACTCTAAAAAGTCTTTAATTTCTTTCTTTATTCCTTTCTTGACCAAGTTATCATTGAGAAGAGTGTTGTTCAGTTTCCACGTGAATGTTGGCTTTCTATTATTTAGGTTGTTATTGAAGGTCAGCCTTAGTTCATGGTGATCTGATAGGATTCATGGGACAATTTCAATATTTTTGTATCTGTTGAGGCCTGTTTTGTGACTAATTATATGGTCAATTTTGGAGAAGGTACCATGAAGTGCTGAGAAGAAGGTATATCCTTTTGTTTTAGGAGAAAATGTTCTGTAGATATCTGTTAAATCCATTTGTTTCATAACTTCTGTTAGTTTCACTGTGTCCCTGTTTAGTTTCTGTTTCCTCGATCTGTCCATTGATGAAAGTGGTGTGTTGAAGTCTCCCACTATTATTGTGTGAGGTGCAATGTGTGTTTTGAGCTTTACTAAAGTTTCTTTAATGAATGTGGCTGCCATTGCATTTGAAGCATAGATATTTAGAATTGAGAGTTCCTTTTGGAGGATTTTACCTTTGATGAGTATGAAGTGTCCCTCCTTGTCTTTTTTGATAACTTTGGGTTGGAAGTAAATTTTATTCGATAATAGAATGACTACTCCAGCTTGTTTCTTCAGACCATTTGCTTGGAAAATTGTTTTCCAGCCTTTCACTCTGAGGTAATTTCTGTCTTTCCCCTGAGATGGGTTTCCTGTAAGCAGCAAAATGTTGGGTCCTGTTTGTGTAGCCAGTCTGTTAATCTATGTCTTTTTATTGGGGAATTGAGTCCATTGATATTAAGAGATATTAAGGAAAAGTAATTGTTGCTTCCTATTATTTTTGTTGTTAGAGTTGGCATTCTGTTCTTGTGGCTGTCTTCTTTTTGGTTTGTTGAAGGATTACTTTCTTGTTTTTTCTAGGACGTGGTTTCCGTCCTTGTATTGTTTTTTTTTTTTTTTCTGTTATTATCCTTTGAAGGGCTGGATTCGTGGAAAGATAATGTGTGAATTTAGTTTTGTCGTGGAATACTTTGGTTTCTCCCTCTATGGTAATTGAGAGTTTGGCTGGGTATAGTAGCCTGGGCTGGCATTTGTGTTCTCTTAGTGTCTGTATAACATCTGTTCAGGATCTTCTGGCTTTCATAGTCTCTGGTAAAAAGTCTGCTGTAATTCTGATAGGCTTGCCTTTACATGTTACTTGACCTTTTTTCCTTACTGCTTTTAATATTCTATATTTATTTCGTGCATTTGTTGTTCTGATTATTATTTGTCGGGAGGAATTTCTTTTCTGGTCCAGTCTATTTGGAGTTTTGTAGGCTTCTTGTATGTTCATGGGCATCTCTTTCTTTAAGTTTGGGAAGGTTTCTTCTATTATTTTGCTGAAGATATTTGTTGGCCCTTTAAGTTGAAAATCTTCATTCTCATCTACTCCTATTATCCGTAGGTTTGGACCTTTCATCGTGTCCTGGATTTCCTGGATGTTTTAAGTTAGGATCTTTTTGCATTTTCCATTTTCTTTGATTGTTGTGCCGATGTTCTCTATGGAATCTTCTGCACCTGAGATTCTCTCTTCCATGTCTTGTATTCTGTTGCTGATGCTTGCATCTATGGTTCCAGATTTCTTTCTTAGGGTTTCTATCTCTAGTGTTGCCTCATTTTGGGTTTCCTTTATTGTGTCTACTTCTCTTTTTAGGTCTAGTATGGTTTTTTTCATTTCCATTACCTGTTTGTATGTGTTTTCCTGTTTTTCTTTAAGGACTTCTACCTGCTTGGTTGTTTTTTCATGTTTTTCTTTAAGAACTTGTAACTCTTTAGCAGTGTTCTCCTGTATTTCTTTAAGTGAGTTATTAAAGTCCTTCTTAATGTCCTCTACCATCATCATGAGATATGCTTTTAAATCCGGGTCTAGCTTTTCGAGTGTGTTGGAGTGCCCAGGACTGGGTGAGGTGGGAGTGCTGCATTCTGATGATGGTGAGTGGTCTTGGCTTCTGTTAGTAAGATTCTTACGTTTGCCTCTCGCCATCTGATAATCTCTGGAGTCAGTTGTTATAGTTGTCTCTGGTTAGAGCTTATTCCTCTTGTGATTCTGTTAGTTTCTATCAGCAGACCTGGGAGACTAGCTCTCTCCTGAGTTTCAGTGGTCAGAGCACTCTCTGCAGGTAAGCTCTCCTCTTGCAGGGAAGGTGCCCAGATATCTGGCATTTGAACCTGCCTCTTGGCAGATGTTGTGTTCCACTCACCAGAGGTCCTAAGATCCTGTGGAGAGTGCTCTGGGGACCTTGGGGGTGTCCGCAGACTCAGTGCCCAAGGTGACCTGGTGCTGGGGCCGACCAGAAGGGACTTGTGACCCTGGTCAGTCTGGGTTTCTGGATTCTCCAATTAATGCTGTCTCAGGTCCCACACGATTGGTTTGTAACAGAAGTTGTGTTCCACTCACCAGAGGTCCTAAGATCCCCTGGAGAGTGCTCTGGGGACCTTGGGTCTGTCCACCAACTCGACGCCCAAGTGACCCAGTGCTGGGGCTGACCAGAAGGGACCTCTTTTTCTTTTATAAAGTAATGAAAGCTATGTGTTGTGTTGATTTTGGTGGCAAAACAGAAGTTCAAAGTGCAATAATGAAACCCTCCAGTTCTGAAACTCCATCTCAGTGTCCAGTTGCCTGAACCAGCGCCCGTTCATCTTTCCTGCTAACCTTAGTATTTTGTATATTGCACACTTGAATGTTTATTGTATCTTACAGATTTATTTCAATAGCACGTCTTTGGAAAAGATGACTACGGGGCAACTCTTGATATAGAATGTCAAATGTCTGTTTGACCTTTAACATCATCACCTATGTTTCCATTATTTTATTAATGAAATGATTACATCCTTATATTCAGCCACATATTCATTTGGCTGTGAGATCAAAACCATTCTTAACTATTCAGCTGCCTTCTAGGAACAGCATCTTTAACGTTTAAGCCCTTTGATACCCACATTATGGAACCTCGGAGCTAAATTCCTACTGTCCACTATGAATGAGGTCTCAGATGGGAGGCTTGTTTTATTTGTGGTCCCTGGGGACAGCTGACAATGACTGTGAATGTTTGCTCTGTCCCCCTTTCACTCCTTCCAGCTGAAGTGCGCAGAGACCTGGAGCCTCAATGGTCTGGTTAAACACGTCTTAGGGAAACAACTTTTGAAAGTTAAGTCCATCCGCTGCAGCAATTGGAGTAATTTCCCCCTCACTGAGGACCAGAAACTGTATGCAGCCACTGATGCTTATGTATGTATTTAAAGACCTTTAGTATGACATCATTCTCATTTCTTGTACCAAATCACTTTAGTAAATATGTACTGGGGTTATGTCCTTAGCTGAAATATTTTATTATAGTTTGGCATTAAAATTTTCTTAGGAATACATCAAGTGAAATTCTCCATGTTTATTAGAAAATACCAATTAATAGGTTGTTTATCAGTAGTTATTTCTACTATCACGATGTAAAGTGATGTCCAACTCCTGTGTAAAAGAATGTGAACTTACTGAAAACATGAAAGGCTTTGAGCTTAGCAGGCACAAATGGTTTGATGATGTATTTTGTATATAAGCAACTCAGAATCAGAAAAATCACAGGCTTTCCATATTTAAACTAGCCTTATTCCCTACATTTATATTTAAAATGTGGAAATTTAGATAAATTGCCTCCAAGTTTAGTTGCTGCTCTTCTTAGATGTATTTTCATATGTGTAATCTGTACATACTGGCATCTAGGCTTGTCTTTATAAATAGTACTGTGGTCTGTGTGTGCTTTACCTTAAGAAATGTATCTTTTGTAAATTTCTTTGCCCTAGATCATACTTATTGCTCATATTTAAATAGTATTTATTGATAAATATCTTGTTATTTTTCCACTTTACATTTATTTTTAAGACATTGATACTCTAACTTTTAGCCAGAAAAACAAAGGAAAACCAACTGTCTTAGTCAGGGTTTCTATTCCTGCACAAACATCATGACCAAGAAGCACGTTGGGGAGGAAAGGGTTTATTTGGCTTACATTTCCATACTGCTGTTTATCACCAAGGAAGTCAGGACTGGAACTCAAGCAGGTCAGAAAGCAGGAGTTGATGCAGAGGCCATGGAGGGATGTTCTTTACTGGCTTGCTTCCCCTGGCTTGCTCAGCCTGCTCTCTTATAGAACCCAAGACTGCCAGCCCAGAGATGGTCCCACCCACAGGGGCCTTTCCCCCTTGATCACTAACTGAGAAAATGCCTTACAGTTGGATCTCATGGAGGCACTTCCTCAACTGAAACTCCTTTCTCTGTGATAACTCCAGCTGTGTCAAGTTGACACTAAACTAGCCAGTACAGCAATGGATACTTTTTGTCAGGAAAACAGCTGGATGAGTTGGGACTTGATGCTGTTCCTTTGGCTTTCTTTGCTTCCTTGCTCACTTGCTTTAAACAAAATAATAGACTCTCTTGCAGCTTATTCTGCTCTTGAACTGTTCATGCAGCTAAGGCTGGCCTTAATGTCCGGATCCTCTTGCCCCCGTCTCCCTGTTATGGAGATTGCAGGCTGTAGTGTCTATATTCTTGACAGTTTGTATGACTTGATCAAGTCTGTGAAAAATACCCAGCATGCATTGTTGTTTATACACTGACCAGCATTCTCAGTTGGTTTAATGAAATCTCAAGAATTGGATAGGATCCGTCACCAAAACAGATGTTTCTTACTAGATGGTAGTTATTAGATTTTGTTTACAGATCATTTCATTTGGATACCTACTTACAATACTGAAAACTAGTAAGTGAAAATTTAAAGCTGTATTTTATAGCCTAGGCAGCTTTTGTTTCCCCATTGGGATAGTGCTTACATGAAGACCTGCGTCTTTGCATACTGAAATAGTTTTACTTCATTTTTGGAGAGTGTCTTGGAAATCAATCTTGTAGATGTTGCTTGAGAGATGACATATATATTTATTTTGGTAATCTTTAACTTGTACTTTGTTTTTCTTTTGTCATTTTATAGGCTGGTCTTATCATCTATCAAAAATTAGGAAATTTGGGTGATACTGCTCAAGTGTTTGCTCTAAATAAAGGTATGTTGTGGCCTAAAATAAAAGATAAAAGTATGAATTTGCTGTTTTGTGAGATTCATTTCAAAAAGTCAAAGTATTATGTATCTTTGCAAAGTCTTATGGTACTTCTTAAATGTCTGAACAGTGTTGCTGTAAAGGTGACATCCATCAGGATCAGGAATTGGAGTTGTAGATCTTTCCTTGGGGAAAACAGGGCTTCCATTGCTTGTTTGATAGTGTTGCTGCTCTTCTTGTCCATGGAGTGGCCATGTTATTGTCCTTGATAACATCAGTGAGCCAGCCAGCTGCCTCTTGGCTGGTAACACCCACATTCTTTTTACACATGTTTAAAATGGATTTGCCTCGACCATTCCTGTGTATACGGTGCACTGTAGTGTTCTGCTTTTCTGTGTTCGGTTGCTGTTTTCTTCACTCAGCTTCATTGACCCTGTCAGATGCTTTGATCTGTTAGTGATTGCAGGCAGAGTCAGCCAGTAGGTGGATGAGCACTAGCTTTTGTGCTGCAGAATCTTTGTGGTGGAGCCTTAGCCGTCTGACCTGTAAGATGTCCCTTTCCCCAGACTTGTAATGTGGACAATAGATAAATGTCTATCTCATGGATTGGTTGTGACCACTAAAGGGACAGATGGTCAGAGAAAATTGTTAAATAGCTTGAACAGTCCTATAATACATGATCTGAAATGCTTTGAAATCGGAAGCTTTTTGGTGATAACATGATTTACATATTCATTAGAATATTTCATTGAAAATATTTCCTGGAAGAAGCAATACTTGAGCTGAAACCTAAAATAGGAACAGACATTTGCCAGCCAAAGCCAAAGGGAAAATGATAGACAGGTACAAAGCCTCAGAGGGCAGCTCTCTGGAACTTGTGCAGTGTAAGGAAACTGTTGACTGTGACAATGTAATGTAGGAGAAGCAGAAAAATGAGACAGGCCTCACTACAGAGGTTATGTAGCCTTCCGAAGAGCAAATTGAAGCTGTTATTGACGGTTCTAAATGTGGAAGTGAAATGCGCTGTTTTTAAAACAAGCTAACAAAACAAGCTGTAGAATAAAACACACACTAACTAAGCGAGCCACAGAGAAAGAAAGCGGATTTTAGGATTACAAAAGAATGGTGGGAAAGGCTTTTTGGAGGTTATGATGGTAAGCCAAGAAAGAGGAATCGGTAACTTGAATTGGTTATTTGTGTCAAGGGTTGGCACAGTGGATAGCGTCAGCCTAGATTTAATGGAGGAATAGAGGCAACAGAATCTGCTGTAATGACAGGCACAAGCCAAGGATCCTCCTGGCTTTTGGCTGCACGACAGATTAAAATCCAGGTTAAAGACTCTCTTTATATAGATCAGGCTGGCCTAGACCTCAGAGACCTGCCTGCCTCTGCCTCCTGAGTGCTGGGATTAAAGGTGTGCACCACCACCACTCAGCTGGAAGTAAAGTTTTATAGTTGTTTTTTAGACATGTTCAAGGAGAGTAACATCTCAGGTAGCAAGAGGGTTGTAGCCTGTGGACACCTAGATATGTAGGTTGTATCTCAGAAGACAGTTTGTCTGAGATAAAATGTAAGCACTAAGAGTCCTAAGAAACTGCTGGCGTCTAATCTTTGTGTGGGGGAGGGGACACTATAGGAGTTGCCCTGGGTGTGGAAGGAAATGAGAAAGTGCTGGACAATTCAAGTACCAGTGTGCTGAAAGTCAAGGGAGGACTAGGTTTGAGGGAAGAGGATGTTATCAACTGTTTTGAATTCTGCTGAGATTTTGGCAAAGTGAAGGCTTGTAGGCAATCATCAGATTTGGCACAATGGCCACTATCATTTGTAACCTTGTACACAGGTGGTTCTCAACCTTCCTGATGCGGTGACCCTTTAATACAGTTCCTCATGCTGTGATGGCACCAACCATGGCATTATTTCTATTGCTACTTCATGACTGTAGTTTTGCCACCATTATGAATTGTGATGTAACTATCTGATATACAGGATGTTTGATTTGTAAACCCTGTGAAAGAGCCATTTGATCAATCATTGTTCTGTGCTCTACTTCTGGTGTCCTGGGTGTTGACAAAAGAGTATTGCAATCAGAGGGTGAACTTCTAGAGCAGACAGGGTCCAGAGGCTTTGGTAGTATAAAAATATTATAGGCATAGCAAGAATAAAGTAGTTTGATGAGGTAGAAACCGGTACTAAAATTATATCAACCATATTACTGCAGATAGTGGAGAAAGATGTAAGGAATTGATTTTAAGTGTATGTAAATAATATTTTAAAAAACTTGATTTAGAAAGGGAACGTTCATAAAATACAAGTTTGTCTAGTGTTTGCTATATATTAGTGTTCATTATGTATTGATTTTATCTGACAAGCAAGGTAACATGCTATTTGGCTCTCTGAAGGAAGAGCTACAAATGCTTAGAGCTGAGAAAGTACAAAGGCACTGAGGGCAACTGCTTTCCTACTGTAAGGAACAGTAATATAACCAAAGAGAAATGAGTGTGAGGGAGACTTGTAGGAAACAAGGCTGGAAAAGAGGCTTGGGGCCAGTCAGTTAGGGCATCAGATTTTGTGAATTGGGCTTGATGTTTTAATACTCAACAACCACAGTACAATGATGGCCAATAGGAAACCCTTAGTTTGGGCATGTGGAGCAGCAGAATAAAATAATCCAGATTTTGTCTTAAAATGTTTTTTTTCTCACTGCTGTAAGAAGGTCAGGAAGTTAGATAGGAGGCTATTTCAATTGTCCAGAAATAGAAGATAATTGTACTGGGCCAGTGGAGGTAGCAAGAAATGTTAATGCAGTAGGTATTCTGAAGGTATACACTGAAGAATTCTAGGTGAATTCCTTATAAAGGGTGAGGAAAAGACTCTGCTAGGATGGCCAAGGTATCTTCCTTTTCTTTTCTTTTCTTTTCTTTTCTTTTCTTTTCTTTTCTTTTCTTTTTCGGTTTTTCGAGGCAGGGTTTTTCTGTTTAACAATGGATGTCCTGGAGCTCACTCTGTAGACCAGGCTGGCCTTGAACTCAGAAATCTGCCTACCTCCGCCTCCCAAGTGCTGGGATTAAAGGCGTCTGCCACCACCGCCTGGCTTAAGGTATTTTTCTTGAATAACCTGATGACTGGCAGGGTCAGAGTGCAAGATGATATGAAGAGTATGTTTTGGTGGGAAAAAATCCACCAAAGTTGCAACGTGGGCATGAAAAAAACTATAGGTGGATTTTGATATCCACGAACGGCTCCATACTAGTTATTTCCTGTTACTGTGAAAACACCGTGAACAGAGAGGTCTTTAAGGAAAGGAGTTCCTTTTGGCTCACAGTCCCAGAGGGAACAGTCTTCAGCGGCTCTGCAGAAGCATGGCAGAAAGCAGCCGGAGTGGCAGGGGGCAGGAAACTGTTAGGTCACATCTTGAACAGCAGTCTCGAAGCAGAGAGAGCAAACAGGAAGTAAGGTGAAGCTGTGCACTCTCAAAGCTAACCCCAGTGTCAGACTTACTCCCGGAAGGTTGCACCACCTAAACCTCTCCAAATGGAGTCACCAACTGAGCATCCAGTGTTCCACTGCCCGCGAGCCTGTGGGAAGTATTTCTCACCTAACCACCACTGCACTGTGAGAAATGGGATTCCAGAGTGTACGGCGGAAGGTGGGGTTAGAAATATAGATTGTCCTGCCAGTGGTGAAACTGGACAAGATAAAATTGGGAGTGAATAAACTGAAGAATATAGGTGGTGGCAGCTGCAAGGTCACACTGACATTTAGAAAATGAGAGTGGCCCGAGGGTGGAGATGGGGCATCAGTGAATGAGAAGTGGGGCGAAGGACATGCTTTAAATAGGAAGGAGACATCAGCCCCTTAAACCTCGGAGGAGTTGAACGATGGATTAACCATTAGGGTTGATAATGTGGTAGCCTTCCCAGCGGAAGCTGTGCGGCTGAGGGCAAAACTCTTGAGTTGAAGTTAATTTAGGAGAAAATAAGAGCAGAACATTTGAGGATGAGCAGCAGGCGTTGGAAACGTAAAAGAGAAAGAAAAGGTGTAAAATTGTTATCTCAAGATAAGCGGGTTCTGCGTCATGAGTTTAAAGCGAAACCGGCCATTATCATTTTGTTTTATTTTCAAGAATGTCCAGCTACTTAGGCACGGATTAGCTAAAGAAGTTGAGTATGATTAGAGTAGACTTTGCCCCGTGAGTTCCATGGAGGTGGGTAAAGAAAAAAGGCAGAAGTGGAGAGTCTGTATCAAATGAATGGCTAGGAAAGGAAAGGAGACCAGGTAGGGAGAGTAGGAGTGGGCACTGGAGGGGGCGGATTCAATAGGTTTCATTCTGAAGTGTTAACTCACTGAGCTGGGGTTAGCAAGTCAGAAAGAGTGGTGGGATGGCTGTATTTATGGTGGAAAGTATTTTGGGTGCAGTGGAGGTTTTATTGGGCAGTTTTAAGGTCGAGGGTCTGATTGTGGGAATGAGTAGCTCAGGTTAGATGAGGAAGACTGTTGGAATGAAGGGTGACCCTTGGGCAAGGGTTCCAAACGGTGTTAAGTTTGAACGTGCCTGGATTGGGGCTTACTGACTTCCAAGTCAGAAACAGTGTCGGGTGAGTTGAGAGTCTCAGGCTTGTCCTCTGGTCCAGGTCAGTAACATTTGGATTGCATAATGTATACATTTGGAATTCACTCTAAATTTCAAATAGCAAAAATTTGAAAGGAACATTAAAACAAGGGAGTAAAGAGGAAAGTGATTTAGAGATTCCAGAGGGAAGTGTTCTGTTAGAGTTCATTGTGGGAATAGATGAAAATCTGGATACTAACACTATGCTATGATGTGGTTAAATAAAATCTCTGCTTTCTAATTTGAATATTAATCCCCCCCTCTCTTCTTTTATTTAGCAGAGGAAAACCTACCTCTGGAGATGAAGGAACAGTTGAATTCAATCTCCGAAGAAATGAGGGATCTAGCCAATCGTTTTCCTGTCACTTGCAGAAATTTGGAAACTCTCCAGAGGTTAAATATTGTGCTTTTTAAAATATTTATTTTATTTTTAATTGTATGTGTATGTGCGTTCAATCACCTTTTATGCTATTTTCTTAAACACGGATTTCTGATTTTTCCAGAATGCCTGCTCGGTATAAATTACATATACCTACGGCTTGGCTTTATAACAGCAAGCTAAGTAGGCTTTATTAGCATCAAGAACTCACAACAGAGTGGTTTGAAGTTTATTGTAGGAAGGAACAGTTGTTTTTGTCTCCGAGGACCCTAATAGAATTAGTGTTATTTAGTGTTGTTTAGTCATTTATTTAAATTCAGTGTGCTGTGGTGTTGCTGCAGTATGCTTAGCATTCTGCTGGCTGTTGAGCTTGTCTGTTGCTAACTAATGAGCATGAGAGAAATCTTAAGGAAGGAAATGTGCATGCCACCATGTATGCCTTCATAGGCCAGCCTTTAATGTTAGAGTAAGTGGTTATGTCTTACTCTGATGTGAGTGCATGGTAAATAAGACATTATAATAGTATCACTGTTGCTATAGCAACACATTTATTTCACAATTAAATTGAATCATAACTTCTCATACCATATTATTTATACACAGTTGTTATATATAAGCAGTATATGTATATGCATATAATTATATACTGTGTATATAGTAAAATTTACAAAATTGCCGGGCACCACGGTACATACCTGTAATCTGTGCATTCAGGAGGCAGAGGCAGGAGAATTCCAAGCTCAAGGCCAGCCTGACTAATAAAAAGCTTTATAAATGTTTATTATTTTAAAATAACCTGTTATTAGATTTTGAATTTAATTAATAGTTTTAAAAGCTTTTTGGATCATTTTCTGTGTATGGCTGTTTTTGCCTGCATGTATGTCTCTGTACAACTTATGTGATGTATTCCTGAGAGGAGCAGAGGAGGGCATTGGATCTTCTGGAACTGGTGTGACAGACAGTTGGAAGCTGCCATGTGGGGTCTCCAGAAGAGCAGCCAATGCTCGTACTGCTGAGCTATCTTTCCAGCCCTGGATTTAATTTTGATCTTGATTTTTGCTTATGTTAATATAGACTTTGACAGTTTAAGGTTGAGCTAAACTTGGGAGAGTTGATAATTGTGTAGTTTTGGTTTTTTGAGCATTTTTGTACATTTTATTATGATCATAATTACTTTCCATTACACTCTCTTATCCCCCTGATTCCTGCTGACTCCCTTTTACTTAAGTCGCTCCTTTCCTTCTTTCACATTTTCATGTGTGTTTGTGTATTTGTGTGTGCATGTGTGAGTGTCTGTGTGTGTGCATGTGTGTGTGCATGTGTGCATGTGTGAGTGTGTGTGTGTGTGTGTGTGCATGTGTGTGTGTGCGTGTGTGTGTGAGTGGCACTGAGTTTATTTAGGAGTATTTGTATGAGCATGGTTAAGAGACTGCTGACTAAGCAATGGCAGCTTTTCCAGTGACTACTGAAGAGAATGATGACTGTTTGCCTAGAAGCCAAGCAAAAGCTCCCTAGGGAAGGACACGGTGGGCCACTTTGGAGCTTCTCCATCAGCGTGGGAGCGGCGGAAGGCCCTGTGTTTTATTTGCTGCGTGTTTATGATTTCAGTAGCCATGCAATGTCTACATGGCAATGTTTCACAGCGCTCCCCCACATCGTCTGACTCTTTCAGTTTGTCCATCCATCCTCTTATGTCCACTGGGCCACTGAAGGAGTGATATGTACGTGCTGGTCCCAATTCAGGCAGAGCACCCAGTACTCATTTATGCTCAACACTTTGATCATTGTGAGTCTTCTTTAGCCAAAAGCTTCTTTGACCAAGACTGAGAGTAGCACTCTGGGTAAGAACAAATAGTTCGAAGGCAATATGATATGTGTCTATCTAGCAGTGTGTCAGCAGTTGGTACCCCTCTGCTAGGGCCTGTGATTTCCCCAGCCAAAGGCTTCTGACCAGATTTATACTTCCAGTCATGTATTCCCTCCTGAAGGTCCAGGCTTCAAATCCCTGGATTGCTGATTGGCGTGACCCACCCCCAGTCATGTCATTGGTTCTCCAGCAGACATACCTTGCCTGGCAGGTTGGTACTGTAGCATGCAGGGTACAGAGTTGGATAAGACCCTTGATGTCCATCGCCACCCCTGCCCTCTGGCAGGTGGCATAGTACCTTTTCCAAGTATGAATGCTGACTGGCAGGATGAAACTGAAGCATCTGGTCAGTTCCAGTTTGATTTTTCTGTGTCTTGTAAGAATGAGCTTCCAGTGTAGGACCAACCCCTGGACAAACTCAGACTTTGATGGTTTATTCTCAGGCAAGAGCAGAGTTTCATCTGAACCATTAAAATAAAAATTAACTGGAGCTACCTGAACATTTCTGGTTTTATAAATCATTGAGTTAAATATTGAAAAATTAGAATACATAGCCCAAAGCACTTATTGCATAACACCACACGTCTCTTTGTTTATTACCATCTTTTGTCTTTCTCTAATTTCTTCACTTATTTAGGTAATTTTTCTTTCCTTAGTGCTGAGGATTGAGCTTGAGGCCTTGTGCACCCCAGGCAAGCATCACAGAGTTGTCTTTAAAGTAGTCCTGTTGTTTGGTGTTCTGCACAGCGTTTCCTATTTACACTACACTCAGAATGTATTACCTACAATTTCTACCTTTAGTTTCTTTAAAGTGGAATGATAATTCAATATACTTGAAGTCATGTGACTACAAAGTCCTAAGAATTTTAAAGTTTTTTTCTTATGAGCTTTTGCAGTTATTTTGACTATGGGGTATAATTTTTTTATTATAATTTTTATGTAATAGATGATTATATTTTCCTTATCCCCCCAACCCTTTCCAGATCTTAACCACCTCCCTACCCACCCAAGGTTTGAGCCCCTTTCTATCAACAATGAACAATCTAACAAAGAAAAATCAGAACAAACAAAAAACCAGTAAGGAAAAACAGTTACCTCAACAAAATGAAATAAAAAGCCTACAAAAAAAAAAGCAAGGCGTTCATTTTGTGTTGGTTAGCTGCTCCTGGGCATGGGGCCTGCCCTGGACTGTTGTCAATACATCCAGTGACATGTAATTAGAGAAAACAGATTTTTTTTCTTTCCCAGCTTTTGCAAAGAAGTTTTTAGTTAGGAATGCTGGGATTTTGTCTAGATTGAACCTTTGCTATTCATGTGCAAGCTACCACAGTCTCTGGGAGTTCATATGTGCATCAGTCTTGTATCTGGAAGACAGTGTTTCTGTGTCATTTTATTGTAGAATTTACTACTTACCTGAGAGTTATCAATATTTTTTTTTCTTTTTTAGTTTTGTTTTTTGACTTTGTTATTTTGTGGTTAAGGTATGGCTTGCTTCCTCCTCTTCTGATTTACTGGTCTGGGATTGTTCCTTCTGTTTTCTTGGGTGTGATTAACTGCTTCAGACTAAAGTTTTCCTTCTAATGCCTTCAGTAGTGTTGGTTTAGTAGACTGATATGCTTAAAATTGGTTTAATCACAGAATGTCCCCCTCAGCCCCAAGCTACTGTGATTGATAGTTTTGCTGGGTATAGTAGTCTGGGCAGGGATTTGTGATCTTTCAGAGCTTGTAGACTATTCGCCCAGGTCCTTTATGGTTTTCAAAATCTCCATTTAAAAGCCAGAAGATATTTTAATAGCCCTACCTTTATATGTTATATGGTCTTTAAACCTTGTAGCCTTTAATATTCTTTCTTTCCTCTGTATGTTTAGTATTTTGATTATGTGGTGAGGGATTATTTTTTTCTATTCCTATCTATTTCATTTTCTGTATACTTCTTGTACCTTAAAAAACCTTTTCCTGCTTTAGTTTGGGAGAACTTTCTTGTATGGTTTTGTTAATAATATTTTCTGTGACTTTACATGGATTTCTTCTCCTTCCTCTATATCTACTTTTTATAAGTTTGATCCTTTCATTGTATTACAGGATTCCCAAATGGCTTGTGCCTGTGTCTTTTTAGATTTAACATTTTTTTGACTGAACTGTACATTTTTTTCTACCTTGTATTTAAGACTTGAACTTCATTTTTCCATGTTGTGTGATATGTTGGTGACCCTTACCTCTCAAGTTTTTCATTAACACTCTGAGTTTTTTATTTTTAGAAAATTTATTAACAAATAACAAATTTACCAACAGAACTTTGTTGACTCTTCCCATGTGTTTAGTCCAGAATAAAATGAAATAGTTTTTGCTTTGTTTTTTGTCATATCTTATTGCTGCAGTTTACATTTCATTAAATTAATTATCAAAAAGGGCCACCTGGCATAAAGGGGATGGGGACTCAGAGTTAGTAAACTCTGAGTGAGTATGCAAAGCTACTTCTACAATGAGAAGCACCTGATCACACAGGCAAGTTGGCTGTTACTCATATTCATGTGTGGCCGCGTGGAAATGAGGAACAGTTTTAGTCCAATGGGTCTCCTCAGTAAGCTTTCGTTTAGTAAGAACCTTTAAAACTCATCTTTACAGTGAATAAAATTAGAGCTGAATAATGCTTCTTGAATTTTTTTTAGGGTTCCTGTAATATTGAAGAGTATTTCAGAAAATCTCTGTTCATTGAGAAAGGTGATCTGTGGTCCTACAAACACTGAGACTAGACTGAAGCCGGGCAGTAGTTTTAATTTACTGTCATCAGAGGATTCAGCTGCTGCTGGAGAAAAAGAGAAACAGATTGGAAAACATAGTACTTTTGCTAAAATTAAAGAAGAACCATGGGACCCAGAACTTGACAGTTTAGTGAAGCAAGAGGAGGTTGATGTATTTAGAAATCAAGTGAAGCAAGAAAAAGGTGAATCTGAAAATGAAATAGAAGACAATCTGTTGAGAGAAGATATGGAAAGAACTTGTGTGATTCCTAGTATTTCAGAATATGAACTCCAAGATTTGGAACAGCAAGCTAAAGAAGAAAAATATAATGATGTTTCTCACCAACTTTCTGAGGTACTGAATCGAGAGGGAATAATATATTCATCAGTGGTTGGCTTACTTTGTTGTATAAATGCACAAAAGAACAAATATTTTAGTTTTTGTGGGATGTATGGTCTCTGTTGTATCTATCCAGTTCATCCGTTGTAAAGCGGCCATAGACACATGCAAGCAGTGGTACCTGTGTGCTTCAATAAAACTTTATTTAAAAATACAAACAGAAGGCCATGTTAACTTGTGAGATCCACTTAATACAATAAGTAGAATTGTATAAGTGAAAACATTTGCTGCTTTTCTATTTATGTTTTTTATATGATAGATAATAGTTTTTTGGTGGATTCTTCCTAAGTATTTACTCATCCAAAATAATGATTTGATTTGGGGGGTGGGTGGGTTTTATTCCTTCAGATAGAAATTATTTGTTAGGGTGGAAGGGTCCTTTGATTTACAGGCATCCATACTGTGACCTGGAGAACCAGGAAGCTCTTGTCTCCTTCCTAATTCTTATTAGCTTGCAAATTACTGAAGACATTTATCATTTCTGGGAGGTTTTTCTTCTTCTCTTCTCTTCTCTTCTCTTCTTTTCTCTTCTCTTCTTTTCTCTTCTTTTTTTTTTTTTTGCAATAACAAATTTCATTTTAGATTTTGAAAAGATTGTATAGGTTTAAACCTCTCAATTTCATTATAGAAGTGGAAACACAGTCTTATACACAATTCTTTCATTTGTTTACAGCAGTTTTTCAATTGTTTCTATTGAGTATATAAATGTAAATTGTTTTAAAAATTTCAAAATATTCTCATTCTAACTTTTTGTGAATCAGATTCCCTCTCTAGAAAATGCTTTCTTTCACTTACATGTGCATCATTCTAATTCTGTAGAAATTTCTAATTAGATCTGTACTTTCATATTTTTATATGTTAGAGAATTATGCTCATGAGTTTGATTTGACTGATATCTTTTATATCAATTATTGCCATTTTATTATGTAATGATTAGCATCATTTTTATTATTTAAGACTGCATTTAGAAATCAAGAAAACCTTACTCAGTTAAAAATGTGTTTTAATAGCTTTAAATTAGCATGTTAATTAAGGCTATTTTCATTTTCCCATTAACAAATTAAATATGAAGCATTTGGGGAGATATTCCTTCACATTTCTTCTTGATTGTGTGTGTGTGTGTGTGTGTGTGTGTGTGTGTGTGTGAAGGGTAGATTTGCAGCTTGTTAGGCACCCGGTTCCTTGGGATTGCTAAATTATTGTAAAGATTCTTCATATCCAAACATCAACAATAGATCAAGAAAATAATATATCTAGTATTTTTCAAATAGATGTTCTTTGTAAAACTAATTTATTGAAAGGTTATTATGTATTAGTCTTTGGTATTTTTAAATCGATATATGTAAGAAAACCATTGATTTTCTTGGTTTGTACAGACTTTCTTTTTAACATTGTATAGAATGCCATTTATTGGAAAGTTGGGGAGACCCAGCTTGACCTGGATTGACCTTCAACTTGCACTTTCTCTTCTTTTGCATGTTGATTCTACTTGAAGTCTGTTTATCTAACTTGCCTGTCTTTTTAATTACTCTCTCTCTCTCTCTCATTATTTAAAGATTAAAAAACTCCTTCTTCCTCTCCCTTCCTCTCTGTACTCATGCTGTGAACATATAAATATGCTTTAAACATCTGCCTATTAAAGAAGAGGAAGATGTCTAAATACTTCAGTGAAAACACCTGAGAGTATAGTGTCAATCTCGCAGGACGTTAATCTTTGAAATCCTTTTCTTTAAAGCATTTATCTCCCAATGATGATGAAAATGACTCCTCCTATATAATTGAAAGTGATGAAGATTTGGAAATGGAGATGCTGAAGGTATGTTTGAACACAAGAGAAAGTTACTTCAAGTTTTTAAAAGAACACTTTAATAATTAAAATATTATGCCACCACAATGATATTCATACCCATTATTTAATGTTAGACTTTAATTTTTCAGTTTCCATGTCCTCATCTGTAAGTAGTGTTAGGTGTAACGTTGGGAGTTCTCACGGGAGTTCTGTCTCCTCATACGTCTCTCTCTGGAAACTGGGCAGTAACTAAGCACTTGAGCAGGAAACTCATTTCTTCTTCTTCTTCATGTATTTGCTGTGTTTTAGACATTCTGTTTTTTACTCATTCAATCATTCACAGGGTCTGGATTTTCTTATTGTGTTTTTTTTTTAAATACTGATTATATGTAACTTTATAATGGCTGTTTACTCTGTTATCAAAGCTGAAGTATGGATCTGTGGATTTCTATCCTGTCACTCATCCTCCAGCTTATCAAGTGTCGTAAGCCATGTATAGACAGAAAAATCCAGACTGGGAGAGTAAGGAAAAGCACGATTTAGTTAAATCAAATGAAAAATGAAAAGAAATAGAAGTATGCTTTTGTGTCTGCCTTTTAAGCTGTCGTCTGTAGGTCAGTGTGCTTTTTCTTTTCATGAAATGAGAGTAATTTTCTAGTTCTTTAGTTTTGAGTTTTAGATAAATAAGGATAAATAAAGATGTGGATTCCTAATTGAATTGTAGACCTGAGTCCTCCCTTCCCCATTGGTGTCCATTGCTAACATCACAGTTTATCAGGTAGCCTGTCTCCTATTTAAGAAATATTAGCTAAATCACAATCTCTTCACTAGGTATTCATTTTTCTAGTGCATTCAGTTCAAGTGGTACCAAGTATAGGATGCTTGTAGACATCTGTACCATATATTATACACTGGATATCTCTGTTCTCTGAATATGTTGGTAGAGTTAAAGAAATACCACCACCTCTTTTTCCCCCTCATTTTTCTTTTATAGGATGGAAATATTATACTTTAAAGGATATTCTTAAAACCAAACTAAAAAATAGAATGCCTCATAAAAAGTGAAGATAACGTGTGTTAAATGAATAGTCTATGCAACTCCTTAGTAAAAAGTTTTATAGATACAGCGATTTGAAATATACTAATATTTTTGAAATAGTGGAGAAAATACATATCAAAAAACCTTTTTTTCACATCAGTAATATTTCTTTCCTAAAATTATTTGAATCCTTTTTTACAGTTCCAAAACACATTTATTGCTTGTTCATAATTTAAGCATCATCTTTACTCAAGAAAAATGCAATTGACATGTAACATGGAGAAACCTATGATAAAAATAGCATTAAAATGTTTCATTTTACCACTTAGAATTCTAAAACGTTGAAGTCCAATAAGAAAAACTGGTTAAATTATGCAAATTTTAAATTTACGATACGTTTCCCAGAGGCCATTCATTATGTGCTATTACTGAACCTTGTTTATGCTGGCCATGCTCCATCCTGGCCTCGTGCCTTGGAGCATCTTCAGCACGTATTTATAGAGGAGCACACATGTTCTTTTGTGCTGTTGTTTGCACATCTGCCGGTTTTCAACCAAATTGTAGGCTTTGTTAATAACCCTCCTTTTGTCCTCAGTAAAAAGATACTGTATTGTCAGTGTTCTGCCTCAAATTTCTTTTAAACTTCCAGTCTTTAGAAAACCTAAATAGTGACGTGGTGGAACCCACTCACTCTAAATGGTTGGAAATGGGAACCAATGGGTGTCTTCCTCCTGAGGAGGAAGATGGAGGCGGAAATGAAGCCATCAAAGAGGAGCAGGAAGAAGAGGGTAAGAATCAAGGTGGAAACAAACTCACCTTTCATGGATTTCGTGTCAGTTTTCCCGTGTTTGGAAGTTTAACACGTTGGTGGCATGTAGTTACTTATCCGGTCTATAAGCCAACCACTTAATCCCTTAGTGCTCCTGTCTCTCGGGAACTGTGGTTGATGAAACCTTTAATCCTGAAGTGAAAGATTTGGTTTGGGTCCCAATGACAGTGGTGAAATAGTTTACTAATTGCTTATATTGAATGCCACTGTAGGTGATACAAATACATGCAGTCTGCTACCCAGGAGCTTATGGTTTAAACAAGCGCCACACCAGAGGACTTCCTTATGTTCAATTAAATGTATAGAATAGTAAATGAGTGTGCAAATGATAGAACTGTCATCTACGTGTAAACAATCATGGTCATTTGGCCAACTTTGTAGTACTATCACTATACCTACAATATATTGTGGTGGGAAAATGTGGACATTTCAAAATCATTTTGTAGGTAGAAGGTACTTATGAATGTATTGATGAGTTATTCTCCTTTGTTTCCTTTTGTTAAGTGTAGCCATCTGTTTGTTAAGATGTGCCATAGCACTTATATTTCATGTTTAATGATAGCTTATCTAGAATCTGTGTTTTATCCTTTCTTGGCTGCTTGTGAATCTTTGCATCTATGGACAGACAGGGGTGGGACTTAGGGAGAGCTAACATAGTCCACCATGTGGTACCATTAAAATTTTTGGCTAAAGATTTAAGTAGCTATATTAACCTAACTAAATAGGATAGGTAGCTAAATTAGACCCAGGTAACTTGATTTATATAACTAGATTTAGTTTTAAACAGCTAAATGAAAATTTTATTTTTTTCTGTACACTTAATTTGGGATACTAATATAATTCATGTTTATCATTAATTGAAAATTACTTCTAACATAAAATTTTTATCGGCATTTCTATTGTTTGCTTGGTTTGCTTCATTCTGGATTTTAGATCCTGCAAGTTTCCCAATTACAGGATGTTGGGCCTCTTCTTACCACTATTGCTAAAGTGGACCACAAGGATAGTTCTAGTATGTTAGTAGTGATCAGAGGATTTGCCTGGTGTCATTCTAGATATCTGTAGAGTCAAGTGTGACTAGGATGGAAACAGTGGATTTCACCCATCACTCTGTTCTTTATCAGAGCAATGGAATGAACATTTTCCTCTTCTTGCATAGCATATTTGCTTTTGAACATAAATGTCAATTTTATTATTTTATTTATTTTTAAGACCATTTATTGCCGGAACCCAACGCAAAGCAAATTAATTGCCTCAAGACCTATTTCGGACACAGCAGTTTTAAACCGTGAGTATGATCTCAATTAACTATATAATGTACATATTTTTTTTCACAAAGAGAAAGAGTAAATAACTCATGCCCATATCCTAACAGCAGCAGCCTAATTTTATTGTAGGCATATATGTCAGATATAGATTATATACAACTGCAAAATTATTGGAAGTATTAATTACATAAGTTTCTTTGTCCTTTTAATAGGAAAGGAAGCGGTTCTATTTTTCTTTCACTGGGTGGTTCTATGTAAAAACTATATAATAATAATAAAGAAAGGATTTCTCTCACTGCTGAGTTATCTTTTATTGAGTATGAATTCAGAGGAAAGGCACATTGCTTACTGCTTTCTGCAGGTGTCGCAAGGCACACTGTTGTGAGTCTCTGAGAGAACAGTTTGAGAAGCTGATGGTTTACTGTTTAACATTTCAAAATACATTTACATCTAAAGGGCTGTCTTAGTCCATGTCCCATTGCCGTGAAGGGACACGATGACTACAGCAACTCCTATAAAGGAGAACATTTGATCAGGGCTGGCTTACCAGTTCAGAGGTTTAGCCCATTACCGTGGAGGAAGGCATGGCAGTGTACAGGCAGACATGGTGCTGGAGAAGGAGCTGAGAGTTCTACATCCCAGTTGGCAGGCAGGAGGAAGAGAGAGTGAGACACTGGTTGCGGCTTGAGCTTCTGACACCTCAAAGCCCACATCCAGTGACATACTTCCTCCAACAAGGCCACACCTCCTAATCTGTTCAGATACTGCCGCTCCCTGTGAGCCTTTGGGGAGTGTTTTCATTCCCACCATCACAAGGGCACACTAATAACTAGAAACAATGAGATGAACACAAATGAGATTAGGAACAAGTGCATTTGAATAAGACCAGTAAGTTGCTAACAAACAATCGAGACAGGGTTTTTTCATTTGTTTTTATAACTTTTTTTTTTTGTGTGTGGGTGTGTGTTTTGAGACAGGGCTTCTCTGTGTAGCCCTGGCTATCCTGGAACTCACTCTGTAGACCAGGCTGACTTTGAACTCAGAAATCCACCTGCCTCTGCCTCCCAAGTGCTGGGATTGAAGGCGTGCATCACCACTGCCGGGTTTTTTTTTTTTTTTTTTTTGGTTTGTTTTTTGTAACTTTAAAAAGAATTCATCGAAGCATTTTTCCTTCTTTTAATAAAGATCACCTCCAGTTGATTTCATCTTAGTCCATCACTTTACACAGGTCTCATTTCAAACCTATAGCAGTCCTCTTATTTATTCTAAAATACTAACTTTTCGGTCTATAGTACAAAGCTGGGTATTTGTTTTACACTTTAGATATATGTAATAAAATTAAATATACATACTATATGGCAACTCATGGTTATTCAGTCAGTCTGAATGAGAAGTTAATCAAATGATCAAGTTTTTTCTCTCAAATTTCTAGGATTTGAATATATTTATATAGGTAGCTCTAAAAAAAATCTGAAAGAGTTTATTGGAGAGAAGAAGTTAAATAGATTTGAACTTGTGCATTGGATGCTAGTGATAAAACATTTTACTTTGTACCTTCAAGGGTTCAGTGGAAAGTCATCCATTCTGTATTAGAAGAAAGAAGAGATAATGTTGTTGTCATGGCAACTGGTAAGCTATACTTAAAGTAAATAATTTAATCATCTAAAAGTCATAAAAGGTTTAAAGTGCTTAATCTTTCAGAAACTTATAAAATAAAGGAAGGAATGATTGGGGGAAAAGCCTTCAAACTTATGCATGAGTTACCATGTCCACTTATTCTGCTATATTAGCACACTGTAAGAAGAAAGCAAAGCATCAAGAGTTTCTTTTTATTTTTTTGTGTTTTTTTTTTTTTTATTCAAGGATATGGGAAGAGTCTGTGCTTCCAGTACCCGCCTGTTTATACAGGCAAGATTGGCATTGTCATTTCACCTCTCATTTCCTTAATGGAAGACCAAGTCCTCCAGCTTGAGTAAGTAATGCTTTCACTGCTGCATCGTTGCCTTGGATAAGCAAGTGGAAAGAACATGGCAAGGTAGGATCTTACTACACAGGCCTAGCTAGGCTCTTCTCTCTCAGTCCAGTGGCCCTTTGCCCGGTTGTCCCTCTCTGTTCTATCAATGAAATATCAGAAGGTAAATGTGAATCTAGGTCACAGGATTACATTTTGGGAAGTAACTTGATCTTCTTTATTTTTATTTTTAATTTTTGAGATAGGGTCTTGATATATACATAGATAGATAGTCCAGGGTGGTGTCGCTCTGGCCTCTTGCCTTGCCCTTCATGTTTTGGGCTTACAGAGCATGCACTAGCACCCCTGGCTGCATTCATTAGTAGCAAATGAAGTGTTAGTGGAAGAGTTTACATTCATTCTTGAGGTCTCTAATGCAAGGCTACCTGTTTTCCCTGATCAGGTTTTAAAAGGACTGATTGCTTTACGCTAGTTAGCTGTCTCAAATTCTTTTTTTGTTCTGCTCTCTGGGCTCCCAAGCTTGCAATGAGGTATATATAAAAGTTTACTTTTTAAGATATGCTTTTATTAGTTCTTTGAAAATCTCCTACATGTTTTGATTATAGTCACCCCTCTTCTAACCCTGAGTTCACCTTTCTATTCCTTCTTGAAAGATCCACATTAAAGACTTGCCTCCTCATCAGGCTTTTGAAGGAATATATCAAGTTATATAGACACAAAAAGAAAGGACATTAGAAAGATGAGGAACATATGAGGTTACTGTTTATGTGTGTATTCATCAGAGCGTTTGTCTCCTGTAGGCTGTCCAATGTTCCAGCCTGTTTACTTGGATCTGCACAATCAAAAAATATTCTAGGAGATATTAAATTGTGAGTAATTTATATCATGTCACATAATATTGTAAGATGAATATAGAGTAAGAGAATTTTGTATATATGTTTACTTATATGAGTAAATTGCCCATATTTGAAAACATACTTTAAAAAGCTTTATTTCTGAAATAATAACATAGTTCCATCTCTCCCTTTCCTTTCTTCCTTCCAAACTTTGCCAAACATCCTTCCTTGTTCTCTTTCAGATTGATGGATTTTTTTTCCCCATTAGTTGTCATTACATGGATCCATGTATATACATATGTATTACCAAATGCCCTGTTTTTTTCTCAGCAGAAGTCATATAAAACTCCTTTATCCTGAAGATAAATATTCTCTTTTGGGGGGCTGGTGAGATGGCTCAGTGGTTGAGAGCATACTGAGTGCTTTTCCGGAGGTTATGAGTTCAAATCCCAGCAACCACATGGTAGCTCATAACCATCTGTAATGAGAAGCAAATTAAAAAACCCTATGGGCCAGAACGAGTGGGGCCCCAAAGTGAGCGGGGCCAGAGCAAGAGGGAGAGAAAGGGAAGTGGATTTCTATTCACTTTTTGTTTAAATTATTATTGTATTTGTATTATTAACTTGTCTTCCATTATCTTATTGTATCATATTTAGTATTATATGTTATACATATATATCATATATGTATTATTTATATGTATCATAATTTATATTATATGGTTAATTTGCTATTATGATAATTTTTATAAAAGAAGGCTAGAAATTACTTATGGCATGTCTCTACCATATAAAAGCAGATCAAATTAAATTAAATTTTTTAATAGAAAAAGTTCTTTAAGTTTTTAATTTATCTATTCCACTAATATTTTAGTGTCTATTACATGCTAAACATTATATTTTCACTAGTAATTTATTAGGCATGTAATAAGTTTTACCTTATCTCCAGGAAATTGATACAGTTTTCTAATTACTGTAAGAAACAATAAAAATAATAAAGGCTAACATCACTCTACCCAGGTTTGGAATCAGTTCTCCGTCGGACTAGGAAACTGATCTGAGATGAGCCAGTCAACTCCAGTGTATCCCGGTTTCTTGAAAATTAGCTGTTTACTTACAGAGCCAGACTTAGGACATCTCAGTTAAGAAGTGGACACTGGAACCTTCATGGAACCAAAGAGCAGCCAGGAGAACTAACACACCCCTGAAAACAAAGAGCATAACTGAGGGCTTGTCATCGAGACTTCCAGGCTTTTACTGTAGCTACAGCAGCCAACACAGGCAGACGGATCCCCAGACGCAGATCTCAACAAGGAATCTGCACATGCCTACAAAGCTCATCATCTGAGAAAGGCTCAAAGGCGATCCAGTGGAGAAGGGACAGAGCCAGAATAATGGCTTATATGAAAACAATGGCCTTGTAAGATAAACAAAACAAACAACCCCCCCAAACTACACCACACAATATAAACTTTTTTTTTTTTTTTTTTTTTTGCTAAAAGTGAATTATGCATCCAAGCCTAAAATTGTGAAATGTTTAAGGAAAAGCATGCCATCTTTATAACCTTCAGTTAGGAAGACTTCTTAAATACCCAAAGCAAAATCTATAGGAACAAATTAGCGGCTCGACTTTAACAAACTGAAAACCTACTCCTCCTCAAAAGAATTATTGAAAGAGGAAGAAAGGCCATAAACTAGCAAAGTATATGCAAAGTACATATCCATACAAGATTTCTGCCTATAATATAGAAATCACCACCAAAAGAGAATTAAAAAAAATTAAAGTGTCAAAAAATTGGAACAGACACTAGCACAAAGATATACAAACAGCAATAAGTATAAGATGCTTATATAATTGGTCACCAGGCAAAAGCAAATTGAAGGTACAATGAGATTCTTTCCAAGTGGCTAAAGCCAATGACTGGCTAAGAAACGACAGGGGTAGTAAGCAACAGGACTTTTCACACACCGCTTCTGGGGATGAGAGATGGTAGAATTTTTGTTTGGGGAGTAGACTCTTAGAAACCATAATTTGGCTTATAATTCCAGCTTAGTGGTGAATCCCACAGGACAAGAATTGTTATAATTTATTTTGGTGAATTGAAGATAAATGAAAGGACTAACATCTGAACTATGTATATATAATATTCCTTTGGATTTTAATAATCAGCATGATGTATTACTTAAAAATCTATTGAATGCTTCTTTCCAGTCTAGGACAGGGACCTTAGCTGACCTTGGGTGCAAACTCTGTACCCAGTCCCACAATACCCAAAGGAAGCTGCACTCCTAGGTGCTCTAACACACCAAGGTCCACAGGATTCCAGGATCCCAGGATTCCAGGATCCCAGGAACTTGGTCACACCAGGATCTCAGGGTTTTAGAGGAACCTTGGCTCCCAGGAGCTCTGACACACCTAGGATCTCAGGATCCCAGGATCCCAGAATCACAGGATCACAGAGACAGCTGAACTCTGAGGAGTTCTGACACAACCAGGACCACAGAAAGGACAGGCTCCAGTCAGATATAGCGAGGGCAGGTAGCATTATAGATAACCAGATGGTGGGAGGCAAGGGGAAGAACATAAGCAACAGAAACCAAGGTTACTTGGCATCATCAGAACCCAATTCTCTCACCATAGCAAGTCCTGGATACCCCAACACACCGGAAAAGCAAGATTCAGATCTAAAATCACTTCTCAGGATGATGATAGAGGACATTAAGAAGGACATCAAACAACTCCCTTAAAGAATACAGGAGAACACAAACAGCTAGAAGCCCTTAAAGAGGAAACACAAAAATCTTTTAAAGAACTACAGGAGAACAAAATCAAACAGGTGAAGGAAATGAACAAAACTATCCAGGATCTAAAAATGGAACTAGAAACAATAAAGAAATCATAAAGGGAGACAACCCTGGAGACAGAAAACCTAGGAAAGAGATCAGAAGTCATAGATATAAGCATCACCAGCAGAATACAAGAGATGGAAGAGAGAATCTCAGGTGCAGAAGATTCCATAGAAAACATCGGCACAACAATCAAAGAAAATACAAAACGCAAAAAGGATCCTAACCCAAAACATCCAGGAAATATAGAAAGAACACAATGAGAAGACCAAACCTAAGGATAATAGGTATAGAAGAGAGTGAAGATTGCCAACTCAAAGGGCCAGTAAATATCTTCAACAAAATTATAGAAGAAAACTTCCCTAACCTAAAGAAGGTGATGCCCATGAACATACAAGAAGCCTAGAGAACTCCAAATAGACTGGACCAGAAAAGAAATTCCTCCCGACACATAATAATCAAAAACACCAAATGCACTAAACAAAGAAAGAATATTAAAAGCAGTAAGGGAGAAAGGTCAAGTAACATATAAAGGCAGACCTATCAGAATTATACCAGACTTCTCACCAGAGACTATGAAAGCTAAAAGATCCTAGGCAGATATCATACAGACCCTAAGAGAACACAAATGCCAGCCCAGGCTACTATACCCGGCCAAACTCTCAATTATCATAGATGTAGAAACTAAAGTATTCCACGACAAAACCAAATTCACACATTATCTTTCCACGAATCCAGCCCTTCAAAGGATAATAACAGAAAAAAAAAACCAATACAAGGACGGAAATCACGCCCTAGAAAAAGCAAGCAAGTAATCCCTCAACAAACCAAAAAGAAGACAGCCACAAGAACAGAATGCCAACTCTAACAACAAAAATAATAGGAAGCAACAATTACTTTTCCTTAATATCTCTTAATATCAATGGACTCAATTCCCCAATAAAAAGACATAGACTAACATACTGGCTACACAAACAGGACCCAACATTCTGCTGCTTACAAGAAACCCATCTCAGGGAAAAAGACAGACACTACCTCAGAGTGAAAGGCTGGAAAACAATTTTCCAAGCAAATGGTCTGAAGAAACAAGCTGGAGTAGCCATTCTAATATCGAATAAAATCGACTTCCAACCCAAAGTTATCAAAAAAGACAAGGAGGGAAACTTCTTGCTCATCAAAGGTAAAATCCTCCAAGAGGAACTCTCAATTCTGAATATCTATGCTCCAAATGCAAGGGCAGCCACATTCACTAAAGACACTTTAGTAAAGCTCAAAGCACACATTGCACCTCACACAATAATAGTGGGAGACTTCAACACACCACTTTCATCAATGGACAGATGGTGGAAACAGAAACTAAATAGGGACATAGTGAAACTAACAGAAGTTATGAAACAAATGGATCTGACAGATATCTACAGAACATTTTATCCTAAAACAAAAGGATATACCTTCTTCTCAGCACTTCATGGTACCTTTTCCAAAAGTGACCATATAATTGGTCACAAAACAGACTTCTACAGATTCAAGATGATGGAAATAATCCCATGCATCCTATCAGACCACCATGGACTAAGGCTGATCTTCAATAACAACATAAATAATGGAAAGCCAACATTCACGTGGAAACTGAACACTGCTCTACTCAATGATAACTTGGTCAGGGCAGAAATGAAAATGAAGACACATTATACCAAAACTTATGGGACACAATGAAAGCAGTGGTAGGAGGAAAACTCATAGCTCTAAGTGCCTCCAAAAAGAAACTGAAGAGAGCTTACACTAGCAGCGTGGCAGCACATCTGAAAGCTCTAGAACAAAAAGAAGCAAATACACCCAAGAGGAGTAGACTGTAGGAAATAATCAAACTCAGGGCTGAAATCAACCAAATAGAAGCAAAAAGAACTATACAAAGAATCAACCAAACCGGGAGTTTGTTCTTTCAAGAAATCAACAAGATAGATAAACCCTTAGCCAGAGTAACCAGAGGGCACAGAAACAGTATCCAAATTAATAAAATCAGAAAGGAAAAGGGAAACATAACAACAAAGTATAACTTAAAATAATTATTCTGTTTGTTGAATATCAATAGTTGAAAATATTAAAATCATGTTCTACAAACATCATGGAAATTTTATTGATAATTTTTCTCACTGTGCTTGAAATTAGCATTGCCTTAATGTTTACGTCAAAGCATTTTTGCTATTTTGAAATGTTTAAAATATACTTACGGATAAAATAATTTCTGTCCTAGAAACACTGATAATCTTTTTATGTAAACTGATTGTTGGACAATGTACACAGATATATAATGTGTTTTAAATACTCTCTCACTATGTCAGGTGATATCATATAAAGGCTTTCGAATATATTTCTTAGTGATTCTTCTTAAATATTTTATGCTCTTTTACTATGCCTAACTCCCAAAGAATATTCTGTATGTTTTGAAACAATTTAGTATTCAATATTAGGTACAGGATTCTCAGTTATGGATAGTATTAAATATTCATTAATGATATTTTTAGGATATGAAAGGATATGAATATAAAAGTTGGACAAAATTTTAAAGTATTATCTGATATCAAAATACTCAATATTATTAATATGTTTGATGTATAAAATGCATTTAAATAATAAGTTTTAAAAAATATCTATTGAACATTTTGATTTTGTTGTCATTCATTGACTGCCTTTTTTTCGTATTGGAGTGTTTCAATTTATGTTTCTATTTTTGTTTGTCTTTACAGAGGCAAATATAGGATCATCTACATAACTCCAGAGTTCTGTTCTGGTAACTTGGACCTACTCCAGCATCTTGACTCTAGTATTGGTAAGTAATGAAGTAGGACTTTGGTGAATACAAAGTAACCCATTTATGGTTGAAGACCAGATTCCAGTTTTGTTAAAGGCTTATTTCAAACATTTGCTCCTCTAGGAAATTTCTAATCAATTTTACATTTGTCCCATTTTACAATGATGTATAATTCCTCATTCCATAGAGGTGGTACTCCTGGGTGAGTGTTATGTTTGTATATAAGCATGTATGCATCCCTGTCACACTCAACCCTTTTGAGGCTTCTCTGCTCTTACTGGCCTCCAACTCCTTCATGCAGGATGTGGCACACAGTTGTCTATTCTGTGCATTGTTGCATGAACGCTGAGCCCTAGAGTCTGGAGTTTGTCTTGTTTCATATTCTGAATCTAAATGAATCAGTGTGTGGTTCCTCATTCTTGCTCATCAGAATCGCCCTTCAAACTCTAGAACAATGCTGTTAAATGGCATATTTTTTTAGAAAATATAAATATAAAATAGGTCAAATGCTGTGGTATTGTTTATGCTGAAACATTTGTTTTTTGTTTTTGTTTTTTGGTGGTGGAAGTGTGGTCAGTTTTAGCTAAGAGCTCCAAAGGAAACAAACACCATCCATATTCAAAACTTTCATTTAAATTTTATCCAACTTATCAGATAAAATTGTTTTCCCAATTTGTGGGATTTTCGTTTTTGAAGTATTAGGTATTAAGTAATTTCATATAGGTTAAGTTTTCAGTATTGTACTGGACTAGCTAGTTGAGTGTCAACTTGATTTAAGCTATGGTCATCAGAGAGGAGGAAACTCAGTTAAGAAAATGTCTCCTTAAGTCAAGATGAAGGCAATCCTATAGAACATTTTCTCAATTAGGGATTGATGGTAGAGGGCCATTGTGGATGGTACTATCTCTGGCCTGGTGGTCTTGGGTGCTATAAGAAAACAGGCTGAACATGCCATGGGAAGCAAGCTGGTAAGCAGCATCCCTTCGTGGGCTCTGCATCAGCTTGTATTGATTGGTGTTGCTTGTTGGTGCCACAGTAGAGAGAGGAGCTCACCAAGATCCTAAGCCATCCTTTTCGGAAGGAGCAGAGGGGTTCAGCCTTCCTGGGAAGGCTCACTCCAGTTACTTTATTCAAGCATTATTCAAGGTTAATTGGGGCTGGGAAAGGTTTCAACCACCACCGTTGTTATCTTGTGTTTGCTGCTCAAGAGAGCACATGACCCACACAGATCTCAGTCCCTTTTGACCATGGCTAGGCATAATCAAAGGTAAGACTCCAGGTTTGCCAGGAATGTCTTAGGACCAAGGTTGATGCAGCTGCAGGCCTTCAGGTAGTACTGAGTGCAGACTTTGCAGGGAGACAACATTTCTTCAAATAATCTCAAAACAATTTCTCAGCCTCTACTCGTTAACCCAAACACAGCAGAGGCTTTGCTGAAACATTTCACTCAAAGCTAGGCACAAAGGCTTCACTGAACATTTCACTTCAGGCTCCTGCCTCCAGGTCTCTTCCCTGCTTGAGTTCCCACATTGGCTTCCATCAACAATGAGGATGACATGGAAGTGTAAGCCAAATAAACCCTTCCTCCACAAGTCGCTTTGGTCATGGTAACAAAGACATGTACCCTATCACTTAATAGTGTTTGTCTTGTCAGGCATCCATGGGAGAAGGGGCCCTTGGTCCTGTGAAGGCTCGATGCCCCAGTGTAGGGGAATTCGAGGCTAGGGAGGCAGGAGTTGGGGGTGGGGGGAACACCCTCATGGAGGCAGGGGGATGGGGAATGGGATAGGGGATAACATTTGAAATGTAAATAATGAAAATATCCAATAAAAATAAACAAACAAACAAACAAGCAAATAAATAAGGAAATTGAAAAAACCAAAAAGAAAGCAGACTTTTATATTTCAGTATGCGTTGAAAGCAGCAAAGAATGAGGACCTACATTAATATTTATGGAAATATATTATCACAGTGTACCTATGCTCTCTCTCTGTTAGCTCTCATTGGCATGTTTTTTTTTTTTTTTTTTTGGTTTTTTCAAGACAGGGTTTCTCTGTGTAGCCCTGGCTGTCCTGGCACTCACTCTGTAGACCAGGCTGGCCTCGAACTCAGAAATCCGCCTGCCTCTGCCTCCCGAGTGCTGGGATTAAAGGCGTGTGCCACCACGCCCGGCTATCTTTGGTTTTTTTTTTTGTTTTTGTTTTTGTTTTTTTTTTTTTTGCATGTTTTTGCCTGTAATGGAAAACAAGTTTGATGTCCAGTCTGTAATGTCTGGACGGCGTTCCTTCAAGCATCTCTCTATGGGTTTAGCCTTATAGATTTACCTTATAGGAGAAGGAGAAGGGAAGATGGTCCTCTCTGTCAATCATGTGGGTTCGGGGCATTTGCTGTTATGCCAAAGGGAAGCGGTTTTACCCACTCCCTCTTGCTCACCTTAGACACTGTATGTTTTGTTTATTGTGGTTTTTTTTCTCCCCTCCCTCCCTGTGAATCAGTTAGGAGAATGATACAGGAGGATCCGATAGTCTGACCTCCCTTCTGTTTTAGAAACATACACACAAGCGAGCAAACAAAGCCAGATAACACGTGTAAGTTTTTCATCACTCGAGCAGAATTGTTTGCTTTTAATAGATAAAAATATTTCCCTGGGTGATTTAGAAAAAGGGATAAGGAAAATGAAAATTATTTTTTAAAATATTTCCACTGGCTTTTGTTTGCAGAAACTGTAAAAAGCCTACAAAAATGAATATACTTGGGATGTTATTTGTACAGTAGTCTGACATTTAACTAATCAGATTTGTCATTTTTAGGTAAATGTTACATTTTTTTAAAAGTAGTCCGGATCTATAACAGAAATAGCAAGCATACTTTATGGGGGTGCCTTCTCAGGTGATTGTCTTTTAACGTTGGGAATGAGACTTGAATGGCAGATGCCTAAATGAAATCTCTACAGGACCTTGGAAGACCCTTGAACTTTTGCATTCAGAGTAAATTTTGCCAAAGCTCGTCTGAACTAACTGCGCAGGTGAAAGTTCAACACTATTAACTGCTTGTCAGATCTAACTCTTTTAACTTAAAATCTAGCCATGTTAATTTCTACATTTAGAATAAGTGTATGAATAACACTGGAATTTCCGCAATCACTCAGTAGTATAAAGTTAGCGTTTGCCTCTTTGCTTCCTTCCTTCTGAGGACATCGGCGTAGCTCATAATCTCAATGAGTTGCTCTTGTTTCTTTTGTTTCCTCTCTGGATTGTAAGACCCTTGAGGTCAAGTGTACTCTGGTTACCCAGAAAAGGGTTAATTCAGTTTTCTTATTTAGATAGGGCCTCCAGCAGCTCAGGCCCGTCTTGAACTTTCTTTGTGGCTGAAGAGAGCCTTGAATTCCTGATCCTGAATTACATGCATGTGGCTCTTAAAAGGGCTTTAAATCATAATGACCATGTAGTAATAACAGCTGAAGCATATTTATTAAGCTCTTTTTGGGCCCATCCTTACCGGAGTGTTTTATGTGAATGTTCTAATTTAACCTTAGAGTAGTAAGAAGTATTAGGTGCTGTTACTACCTACTGGGTTTTATTTTTACTTACGATGCTGCTGGTGCTGCTGGGGGTGATGGTGGTGATGGTGAAGGTGGTAATGGTGGTGATGATGGTTGTGGTGGTAGTGGTCAGTGTGTGTGTGTGTGTGTGTGTGTGTGTGTGTAATACCACAGTGTGTTTGTAGAGGTCAGAGAACTCCTGTGTAAGAGAACACAATGGGAGTCAGTTCTCTCTGTGGTTTCTGAGGGTTGAACTCAAGTTCTCAGGCTTTTACCCACTGAGCCTTCTCAGCAGGTCCACGATGTAGTTTTGAGGAAACTGAGAACTGAAAAGATTTGTAGCTTGCTCAAGGCTTTGTGTACAGCTAATCTAATTCTGAAGCACATGTTTTAAATCATCTCACTGATAGAATATATCAGCAAATAACAAAAGGTTATTTTTCTCTTAAAAGTACTAATTTGATAAGGGTAAAGGCATTACTGGTCAGTTCTTTGAAATGTCTGAAGCTGTCTTGATGATTATATAATGAAGCCCTTTAGGATGCATTAAGACACCATTGATCTTGTTTTAGTGTGTGGTGTGGGGCCGAGTGGAGGGCTATGTTCCTTTTCACTACTTACTTTGCACACGGTGGGAATTAGTTCTCCCCAAGCCGTTTTATGTTAGCCAATGTGGATGTCATCTCGTCTTCAGTTATTGGCATTTCAGAGGAACTTCCTGTAATATGATATGTGCCGGATTGCAGATAACAACATACTTAATCTCAGTAGAAATGTGCTGACTATTTGTCTCCGTTGATAGCTAATCTATGAGATAAGATTAACATTATTGCCAAAAAGAAATGGAACAGTTCTTTTGAAAGGATATTGTTGTAGATGGTTTATAAGTGATAATTTTGGGACACAGTAATAATAAGCAATTTATGTCTTTGAGGAATAGTAATGAAAGCCGAAAGAGAGTGTGTTGTTTAAATTACGACGTAAATATTTCCTGTATGCCAACCTCTTTTATTCATTTCTCCTCTTACTCCTATTCTGACTTATGAAATTTGATGTTATCTGGTATTATTTATGCTTCTTATGGGTGTGTGTATTTGAGCCCAATACTTTGATTTGACTTATACTTTCTGTGAGGTATATGTTCTAATAGGAAGAAACAATATTGACTTAGCTAGCTTTTTCCTTCTGAGCCTTATTTCTCCTGTATATTTTCTTCTGTGTAGGCATCACTCTCATTGCTGTGGATGAGGCTCACTGCATTTCAGAGTGGGGCCATGATTTCAGAAGTTCATTCAGGATGCTGGGCTCTCTTAAAACAGCGCTCCCATTGGTAAGCCTTGCCAGATCTGATGCCCCGACCCCACCCATCTCAGCTGAGGATTGACCCCAGGGCTCCTACCACCAGGCTAGACCCTCAATCCCGAATTTACTGAAGTGACATTTTCATCAAGGCCTTTCCAGGACTGGGTAATGTCCACCCATCTCAAGACTTCTCTATAAAAGGGAGGGTATCAGATGTGAGCAGCGGGGCATATTTAGTTTTTAAAATTCTCGCGCTGGCTTCCTTTGGAGGTTGACATGTAGCTTACTAAGGAACACTCTTAACAGGAGTGTCCAAGCTGTGACATTGAGCTACTCCAGTGTCACCTACAAGGTTCTCCCTCGAGAACCACGGAATTGTGTTATTCGAAGACATCAAAGATGCCTCTGTTTTAGTTCACGTGCGACTTTGTGTTGTGCCACATTCCTACTGTCAGGGCACGGGTTGGATGCTCTTCCCTGGGACAAGAGCTGGAAAACAAGTTTTGAACATGGCAGATAAAAATGGCAGTTACTATTCCTTAGTGAAAGGGGTACAGTTTCAAGAATCTGTGGATGCCTGGAAATACCCCCTCAATGTAAATTATGCACACTAGAAGAATTTTAAAAATGACTATCTGTGACAATATACAGTATACAATATACAATGGCAGAAATGACCACAGTCATTATTCTTGACCGTGTGGCTCATGATTAAGTAGAGTATGTAGCAGCCAACCACAAGCACTTCCTCGTCTCCTAACTGAGATGGTTCGTCAGTAGCTAAAGGGGGAGGCTGTGGATTGTGTGGATACTTTGGACCAAGGGGTCATTTCTCCATGGGGAGAATGGGGTGACATCTTTGAGAGTACAGTGCAGAATTTCATCATGTTACTCAGCACGCCTTTAATCCCAGCACTCGGGAGGCAGAAGCAGGTGGATCTCTGAGTTTGAGGCAGCCTACTTTAGTCCTGTCTTAGGAGAAAGACAAAGGAAAATATAAGTTGGGTTTTAGGTTTGTTTGTTTGTTTTTTTTGTTTGTTTGTTTTTGGTATAACTTTTCATTTAGTATATTCAGACTTGGTTGTTCACAAGAATCTGAAACCAGAAAACACCACTGGGGATAGAGAAGGTGAGTGTGAAGTGGATGAGAGGGCCAGTTTGTGGTGGATGGAGATGGGAGTGTAGTGGATGGAGGGGGCGGGTGTGTGGTAAATGGAAAGGGCGGTGCGTAGTATGGTATGGCTTTCACATACAGTTCTCTTTTCTTAAATAGTCCATAAAAAATGTAGTTACCTGGTGTTCCTCACTAATGGCCCCTGTAAAATGGGCTGGGGACTGCGATAGTTCTACTCATCACAGTTTGTAGAAACGGTTAGGTTGTTTGTTGGAGCTAGGATATTATGAATGAGGATACTGTAAACATTTGCCTATAGTCCCAGGGTCCAGGTCAGCGGTTACAAAGTCTGTGAACATAAGTTTTCGTTTTCTGGGATACATGATGTTCTGGGTTCAATGGGAAGTGCTGGTCTCACTTTTAGGAAGAGCCCAGTGCTACTCTCTAGACTGGCTGCTCTGCTTTGTATCCTCCCCTCCCCAGCAGCTTAGGAACAATAGCGTCTTCGTCTTCGCTTTCTTGCCACTGTTTTGTCTTATTACTATGTAGCATTTTAGCAATTATGATACGAGTGGAGTGGTAGCTTGTGTTTTCAATTTGCATTTCTCTAATAGCTAGTGGTGTTGAACATCTTTTGTGAGCTTCTTATTTGGTTAAATGCCTAGTTTAATTGGGTTGTACTTTTTCTGTTAAGCACGTGGGGGAGGTGGAGGGAGAGAAAGGGAGGGAGAGGGATAAGGAAGGAGAGGAGAGAGGGAGGGGGGAGGGTTGTGCTTATGCACTTATACCTCTGTGGTGTGCATTACAGTGCAGCCCCTGCAGACACCAGATGTTGACGCTGCTGTCCTCCTCTGTTACTCTCTACCCCATTTTATTTGAAACACAGTCTCAGTAGCCAGGGAGCTCCTCATTTGTGCTAGACTAGCAGGCCACCAAGCCCCTGGGCTCTTTCTACTCTGGAACACTGGGCTCCTAGGTGTGCACGCTGTGCCTGGCTTTTCTGTTGGTTCTGGGGATCCGTGCTCATGTCCTGATACTCACTGAGCCATCTCTGCAGTCCCTCTGTTAACTGCTAAGAATTAAATGTTTATAAATGTGAGTTCTTGGTCGGATGTTGAGCTTGTAAATATTTCTTTGTAAATTTTATTTTTTCTCCTATTTTCACAATCTTTTATAAAGAACAATATTATAAGTTGGGTAAAATTCAGAATTTTTTTTTCCTTTATGGGTTTTCTTTCTTGGTCTCAGATCTTGAATGTTTGTCCCTGTAGTTTTTCCTAAAATGTAAATGATGTAAATTTAGGTCCAACAGGGTTCAGAGATGTCATGGCAGGTAAAGAGCTTGCCGTGCAAGTGTGAAGACATGAGCTTGAGTCTGTGAAGTACAGTGACATGTGCCCCATCCCATACTATATGGCAGAGGAGACCCAAGGGCCCACTCCTCCCCTAACTGGGTGAAAAGAGGGCTTTTTATCTACTTAATTGCTTTTGCCTCTTTGTTGAGAATCTTTTGAGTGTGTTTTGTCAGCCTGGTTTTTTGGTCTGTAGTCTGCTGTATTGTTTGATTGAATTAATGAAGTGGCCTATATTTAGGTCCTGGTGATAGAGAGACAGTGTGCAGAAGCTTCACAGTTAAATGGGTCAAATCAAGAGGAGCATTGAAAGTTTTTATCCTTTTGGCGAGATTGTCTGACTTAGTTCCCTTAATCATCAATCTTACACATTAATAGCGAATTGCTATGTTTAAAATGACTTCTTTCTGTTTGGGTTTTCTTGTAAAGATTTGATTGAGCAGTGATTAAGTAAGTCAAAAACAGTAGCAGAAATGTAATGCTACAGCTAGCAGATACAACATCAAAGGAAAATAAACTAACGTATTTGGGGTCTAAGTATGCGTCTGGCCTTGGGTCAGACACTCTTGTCTCAGTCTTCAGGACTGTTCATTAGGTTAGCTTTAATGCCATCATATTTCTTCAGTTGTCAAAGGACAGCTCATTCCCCTTGCTTTCTTTCTTTCCCAGCATAACCTTCTCCTCAAGTCTCTTCTGTTCCTTTGTGCCTTCTTGTTTTATTAGGGTTGGGGTCCTGGTCCCTGTTTTAGACTTACTCTCTCTCTTTTCTGTGCATAATTGGATACCATCCCATTATGGAGAACCCTCAAATCTACAACTTGGATTAGTACCAAGATGTGACTGAGTTCCTCCGCCTACTTACCGGCACTTGGTGTTGTACTACATTTTGTTTTAGCATTTTATTGCATATAAATCACACATATTATAGGAGATTTATAGGATATGTATATATATATATATATATATATATATATATATATATATATATATATATACAATTGTCAACTTGAGAGTTTGTTCTTTGGGTTCCTAATAGGTATCTCAAACTTAACCCCTCCAAAACTGGCTCCTGACGTTCTTCCCACTCTGAGTGCTTTCCCGCAGACTCCATTACCTTGTTTAATAGCAGCACCAGAGAGTTTTGCTATGCAGCCCTGACTAATCAAGAGATCCTCCTGCCTCAGTGTACCCAGTGCCTGGACTGCAAGTGTGTACCACTCTGCCTGGGAGATTGATTATTGGTACCACTCTGCAGCATACATTTCACCAGTAAGGAAAGCCTGTGAGTGATCTTCCAAGTCTATACAGATGCTAATCGCTTCCCTCTTGATCCCTGCCATAGCCCTGGTGCTAGCTTACATCTTCCTTCATGTAGGCTATTGTGGAGAGCCGTGCTGCGAGCAATCGCAAGCTGCAAGCAATCGCCATTATAAGATGGCGCTGGCCTCCGCTGTGCCTAACTAGTAAACAAGCCTTGTGCGCAAGTGCGAGAGTGAACTCACACTTAGTCACTGCCCATCTCGGGGCGTAGTAGTGGGGTGATGGGCGAGCAACAAATCAGGAGCTGACAAGCCATATCAGGTGTTGAACCGCCATGGCTGAGGGCTATATAAGCGACTCCATTTTCTGGGGTCGGGGTCTTCCCTCTTGAAGAAGCAATAAAGCTTTTGCCACAAAAGATTCCGGTTGTCCCTCGGGGACAAAAGCTCGGGATAGACTATTACAATAATCGCCTTGTTTCCACCTTTAGTCTATTTCTATACAGCGTTCAAAGTGATACTTCTGAATCTGTCCCCTAGTTCTATGTCTTCTGTGCAGTATGTGATGGTATCGCACCTCACTGAGGTTATGTTATGTAGTCTTTCACTTTCATGCCCGAATGATGACATTAGATTCTTAATGCAATCCATCAGTGAATTAAGTCTTTGGGTCAGGTTACAGCCATCATTATCCAATCACCTCTCAGTGGTTGGGTCTATGACTTGGGGAGTCACCCTTCTACCCACAGATAGGGCAGTTTGTATCTAAACCATAACAAGGGGGAGTTTTTCTTTTTCTTTTTGTTTATATAAGCAGGGGTACTATCTGACTCATAGCAGTTGCTTAATAATTACACGAATCAACTAATTCTGGTTAGAAAGCTGGGAATTAGCGAAGTAACTTTCCTATATAGGTAGTTATAAAAGAGTTGGGTAATAAATAGTATACCATAATATACTGTGCTGATTTCAACACAAATGATTTGAAAGAGACAAGCTATATTTTCTACCCTTAGGTAGTTCATAGCCCCGAGAGGGAGTTGAGATCCACATCCAGGAAAGTAGAGGCAATAGAGACAAACCATGCACCATGCATGGAAAGATGGGTAGTGCCCATAGCACAGTCACACATGGGAGGGCAAGGGAAGGTGTCCCACAGTGCAGGTCACTGAACGCTGCTCAGAAGGACTGGTTCCCACTGACCTAGGATGATTTAATGAGACAGAGCGAGCTGTGGAATTGAAAAGCAAGAGGATGCTTGTGTAAGCCTTTCTTAGGCCTTTGATTCTAGGATTGCGTTAAAGGAGTTTTAAATAATTTAAGAGGTTCTCAAATACTCTTCAGGTGGAAAAAAAAGAATTAAATCTTTTATTATATCTAACTCTGGACATAATGAGATCGCTTTCAGTTCTTGCAGCGATGAAACAGCATATTCCTTCAGTTGAGAGTCTTGGCAGGTTGTTCTTCCAGCAGAGGCCAAGGATCCTTAGCCCCTGTGCTTTTAAAGACGGACTCTGTTGAGGGTGGTAAGAAACGCCACCTGGTGGATATTCCTTTTCTTATTGACCTTGATCTTATGTTCTAATCCTGTTATGCTGGGATTACTGTTGGATTCACTACACCAAATTAGTATAGCAAATCAAAAAGTGCTCGAAACCACCAAACAATTAACACAGGACCCATTTGGAAGGAATCACAAAAGTGAGCCCAGAGAGGTGAAAGCCAGGTGAAAGTTCTGCATAGCCCTCAAAGTTTGCATCTAACCAGGAGGACGAACTTTTGAAGACTATGAGGTATATTGACTCTCCCCACTAATTTGTCGTAAGGACCCATTAAAAAGATCAGAATAGTAGATACTAAGTAACTGGAAGAAGAGATTAACCAAAACCTGTGTGCAGAGTGTGAGGTAGTTATGTGATCCAATTTAGAAAAAAGATGGTTATGTTTTCTTTCAATCGTTGTTTCATGGAGCATGTAGTTAAGATTCACCTCAATGTACAGTGTCATAAGATTAATCTGCATTATGTATTTATTGGGTTTTGTTGCTTACTTTGTCAACAACTGGTGTCTCTTACCAAGGAAATCAAGGCTAGCCAACTTAAAGAGCAAATTCCTGGTGCAAAGTGCTTGATATATGTAGACACCAATATAATTCAGCACGTGACCAGCTTTCTTCTCAAACAGGTTACTATTTATAATTGTGCTGTAGCCACAAAAACGACTTGGAAATAGCCCATCCCATGAGGGCATATGGTCCCATTTCTCAGTACTGACCCATGTGCTATTTGTAAGCATTGTCCTTGACTAAAATTTTCACATTATAAAATGCTGCAGACATCTGAGGGATCCGTTCTAGTCACATTCATTTTCATGACTGTTATTTTTTTATTCTACATTTTAGTTGGAAGAGCAGTATTCCTTACTGTGTCTTTGGAATGTTGTAGTGAGTTTACAATATTTTTCCTGCTAGCAGTCTGCTTGACTGAGGACCTTATAAGAAAAATGAAAAGTTTTACTAAAAGATCTAGCAACCTTGTAGCTCTGTCTCTCTCATTTCACTTTTCCTTAAGTTGAGCCCAGGCCAGAGTCAGTGGGGAATGTGCTAGCATTTGAAATTCTCCACCATTGAAATTTCCATGCAGAAAGAAATCTCTTCTGTTGTTTTGTGACTGCACTAGTGATAAGGTGCTGGCTCTAATACCCTGAATAGAATTAAGCACTTAGCATGCTTTTGTAGATATGTTTCTGTGTTTTGTGTGGAGTCCAGGTGTATATAAAGACTACAGGTCATTCTTGGGTATTGTTCCTCAGGTACAAATCTACATTATCTTTCAGAAACAGGATCTTTCACTGGTCTGGAGCTGGCCAAGTAGGATGGAGTGGCTGGCCCTAGAGTCCTGGGAACCTCGATATTTCTTTTATATTTGGCATAAGACCGCCGTCCTTTTTCTTTGATTCTTAAAATATTGTTCAGCCTCTTTGCTTATGCAAAGGCGGTCTATCAGTAAAGTTCTGGTCTGACAGGTCTGTTCAGGAAGACAGGCCATTAACTGAGATCATCTACCCGGTGCCAGTATTACAAACTGGAATTTCAAGTGTGTGTGTGTGTGTGTGTGTGTGTGTGTGTACACATATATATGTATATATGGTGATGCCCAGCGTCCTGAAGGCGCTGTTTGACAAAGTTCCGGTTCTTGGACCAAGCCTTCACTGCCCGTGGTGGATATTCACTGCGCACCTCTTGCTAGTCTTATGTTTCTCACTGTTAAAGGCCTCTCTCTGAGAGCTAGAGCTGGGGTAACAGAAAGCTAGTGTAACCAAGAATCCAATTAATGAAATTAATTAAATGAAAATTAATGAAATTAATTAAATTCCCTGGGGAAAAAAAACAGTTATGCAGAAAATTGAGTCTCTCCTAAGAACTTATTTCTTAAATAAACATTTAGATCACTAATGAATGTTGTTCATGAGATAGAAGATTTGAGAAGAATTATTAAAGACGTAAAAGTTAGGGAGAACTTAGAAGTTGAGAAGATGTAGTTGGATTGCTAGGTTTTTAATGTTCAACTTTAGAAACCAGCAGTTTGTATGTACAGGACGGGATTTGGATCATGCAGGTTTATGACAAACCTTGGTGCCTCCCTGAAGGCAAAAATAAGCAAGCTTAGGAACCCTGATGTTCGCCTGCTTTTTACAGAATTGTAATACAGATAGGGATTGTATTGAAACAAGGGTTCAAGACAGAGGCACAGAAGAAGGCACTGTGGCTCAGTGAACTACCCGCCTTCCTGAACATGTAAGGTTAAAAATGTAAATTCCTAGGAAACTGTTATATTTCTTTTTAAAATGTTAATTAAGGTTTTTTGTTTGTTTGTTTGTTTCATTTTTTAGTTTTAGTTTTACTTTTTTTTAGACAGGGTCTCACTGTGTAGGTGGGGACAAACTCCACCCCTGTTCCCCTTTTCCTCACCCTCCTGAGTGCTGGGATCACAGGCATGTGCCACCACCCCTGACAGGGTCCTCTACACACCCAGGAGTCCTTACTGTCAGGCTGTGTCAGTTATAGTATCTTATACCAGCCATTAATCAACCATTGTAGTGCTTGATTAGAGAATCTGATTTCTTCAAAACAGGGCTCTGCATGACTTAATCACTACATACACATTCCTAACGCAGAGAACAGTCTGATTATTAGCCTGAAGATTAATGTGGGGTTGCACTTTAAAGTGGTTTCACAAATTTAAACATAGACAATACAAAAAATTATCCTAATTACTTGGTTTCATTGAGTTAGTTTATTTTTGTATGACTTTGGATAGGTCTTAATCTAATTAAGTTATTTTAATCATAAGAGTAGCTGTTTCTTAATTAATTTACTGCTGAAGACCAAACCCAAGGCCTTGACAGGCTTGTACTTTCCCAGTGAGCCATGCCTTCAGCCACTTAACTATTCCTTTCTGTGTGTGACTGAAAATAAGCTTTATTTTTCTAAGCAAACACGAATGAAACAATGCTTGAAGCTTTGTCCAAGTCTATATTATTTTATGGGTAATATTTATTTTATATTGAACACTTATTTTTTAACTATGAAAGTCTTTTATTTTCATAGATATCTATTGCGGTAAAAATTTAAAGGTAATAAACTATGATAAATTGAGGTAAAGATGTGGCTCAGTGGTTAGATGTTCATATTGCTCTTACATGAGAGGAGAATTCAATTCTGATCACCCACAGTAGGTGGCTCACACCTAACCATAACCCCAGCTCCAGGGGTGTCTGACAGCTTATTGGGAGGTTATGTAACTATAATATTTACATTTTTAAAGAATAGAAAAAATCTATTTCTATAACAAAGCTAACTGAAAAGGTAGAATATAAAGGCAAAAACATTGATATTAATATTTTGTGAAATTTAAATAAAAACCAGCAATCAACTGAAACTGAAAATACCATAAATGACAATGCTCTTTCTTAGGTATTTCTTAGTAGTTTTGTTTAGCATTCTTAATTTGTATTGTTGTATAAAGAAGAATGAACCAAGTTACTGAACAGAGCAGCAAAGCTTATAATCTAAAATTTAAAGATGTTTATGTTTTAGTTTTTGAATTAACAATTTATAATTCTGAAGATACTTTTTTCTTAATTTGTTTATTATTTAAATGCATTTTATACATCAACCATATTAATAATATTGAGTATTTTGAGAATCAAATAATACATAAAAAATTTGTTTAACTTTTATTTTCATATCCTAGAAGTATCATTAATGAATATTTAGTACTATCCATAACTGAGGATCCTATATCTAATGTTAAACACTAAATTGTTTCAAAACATACAGAATATGCTTAGGGAGTTAAGCATATTAAAAGAGCATAAAATATTAAAAATGAATCATTAAAAAATATATTCAAAAGCCCTTATATAATACCACATGACATAGTGAGAGAGTATTTAAAATGCATTATATATCTGTGTGCATTGTCTAACAATCAGTTTACCTAAAAAGGATTATCAGTGTTTCTAGGAGAGAAATTATTTTATCAGTAAGTATATTTTAAAAATTACAAAATAGCAAAAATTCTTTGAAGTTAACAGTAAGAAAATGCTAATTTCAAGCACAGTGAGAAAAATTATCAATAATATTTCCATGATGTTTGTAGAACATGATTTTAATATTTTCAAATGTTGATATTCAACAAACAGAACAGTTATTTGAAGATATATTTCATTGTTATGTCTCCCTTTTCACTTTTGATTTTATTAATTTGGATACTCTGTGCCCTCTGGTTACTCTGGCTTAGGGTTTATTTATCTTGTTGATTTTTTTTCAAAGAACCAGCTCCTAGTTTTGTTGATTCTTTGTATAGTTCTTTTTGTTTCTATTTGATTGATTTCAGCCCTGAGTTTGATTATTTCCTGCAGTTTAATCCTCTTGGGTGTATTTGCTTCTTTTTGTTCTAGAGCTTTCAGGTGTGCTGTCAAGCTGCTAGTGTAAGCTCTCTTCAGTTTCTTTTTGGAGGCACTTAGAGCTATGAGTTTTCCTCCTACCATTGCTTTCATTGTGTCCCATAAGTTTTGGTATGATGTGTCTTCATTTTCATTAAATTCTAAAAAGCCTTTTAATTTCTTTTTTTACCATTGAGTAGAGCGTTGTTCAGCTTCCATGTGTATGTGTGCTTTCCGTTGTTTGTGTTGGTATTTAAGACCAATCTTAGTCCGAGATGGTCTGATGATAGGGTGCATGGGATTATTTCCATCATCTTGAATCTGTTGAAGTCTGTTTTGTGACCAGCTATATGGTCAGTTTTGGAGAAGGTACCATGAGGTGCTGAGAAGAAGGTATATTCTTTTGCTTTTGGATGACATGTTCTATAAATATGTGTTAGATCTACTTGGTTCATAACATCTGTTAGTTTCACTGTGTCTCTGCTTAGTTTCTGTTTCCATGATTTGTCCATTGCTGAGAGTGGGGTGCTGAAATCTCCCACTATTATTGTATCGGGCATGATGTGTGCTTTGAGATTTAGTAAAGTTTCTTTTATGAATGTGGGTGCCCTTGCATTTGGAGCATACACGTTCAGAATTGAGAGTCCATCTTGGCAGATGTTTCCTTTGACCAGTATGAAGTGTCCTTCCTTATCTTTTTTTTTTTTTTTTTGGTAGCTTTTGGTTGAGAGTTGATTTTATTCGATATTAGAATGGCTACTCCAGCTTGTTTCTTGGGAAACAACCATTTACTTGGAAAATTGTTTTCCAACCTTTTACTCTGAGGTAGTGTCTGCCTTTGTCACTGAGGTGCATTTTCTGTATGCAGCAAAATGCTGGGTCCTGTTTACACATCCAGTCTGTTAGTCTATGTCTTTTTTGAGGAATTGAGTCCATTGATGTTAAGAGATATTAAGGAAAAGTGATTGTTACTTCCTGGTATTTTTGTTGTTGTTAGAGGTGGAATTATGTTTGTGTGGCTATCTTCTTTTGGGTTTGTTGAAAGATTACTTTCTTGCTTTTACTAGGATGTACTTTCCCTCCTTGTGTTGGTGTTTTCCATCTATTATCTTTTTTAGAGCTGGAAAGATATTATGTAAATTTGGTTTTGTCATGAAATATCTAGCAGCTTGACAGCACACCTGAAAACTCTAGAACTAAAAGAAGAAATACACCCAAGAGGACTAGATTGAGATTGAGAGTTTTGCCTGGGCTGGCATTTGTGTTCTCTTAGGGTCTGTATGATATCTGCCTAGGATCTTTTAGCTTTCATGGTTCCTGGTGAGAAATCTGGTATAATTCTGGTAGGTCTGCCTTTATATGTTACTTGACCTTTTCCCTTACTGTTTTTAATATTCTTTCTTTGTTTAGTGCATTTGGTGTTTTGATTATTATGTGACAGGAGGAATTTCTTTTCTGGTCCAGTCTATTTGGAGTTCTGTAAGCTTCTTGTATGTTCATGGGTATCTCTTTCTTTAGGTTAGAGAAGTTTTCTTCTATAATTTTATTGAAGATATTTACTGGCCCTTTGAGTTGGGAATCTTCACTCTCTTCTATACATATTATCCTTAGGTTTGGTTTTCTCATTGTGTCCTGGATTTCCTGGATGTTTTGGGTTAGGAGCTTTTTGCATTTTGCATTTTCTTTGACTATATTTTCTATGTGTCAATATTTTCTATGGTATCTTCTGCACCTGAGATTCTCTTTTATCTCTTGTATTTTGTTGGTGATGCTTGCATCTATGACTCCTGATCTCTTTCCTAGGTTTTCTGTCTCCAGGGTTGTCTCCCTTTATGATTTCTTTATTGTTTCTAGTTCCATTTTTAGACCCTGGATGGTTTTGTTCATTTCCTTCGCCTGTTTTAAAGTGTTTTCTGGTAATTCTGTAAGGGATTTTTGTGTTTCCTCTTTAAGGGCTTCTAGCTGTTTACCTGTGTTCTCCTGTATATCTTTAAGGGAATTATTTATGTCCTTCCTAACATCCTCTATCATCATCATGAGAAGTGATTTTAGATCTGAATCTTGCTTTTCCGGTGTGTTGGGTTATCCAGGACTTGCTATGGTGGGAGAATTGGGTTCTGATGATGCCAAGTAACTTTTGTTTCTATTGCTTATGTTCTTCAGCTTGCCTCCTGCTATCTGATTATCTCTAGTGCTACTTGCCCTCGCTATGTCTGCCTGTTCTTCTTGTTATCCTGGTTGTGTCAGAACTCCTCAGAGTTCAACTGTCTCTGTGATCCTGTGATTCTGGGATCCTGTGAGCCTGAGATCCTGGGTGTGCCAGAGCTCCTGGGAGTCAAGCTGCCTCTAGGAACCTGAGATCCTGGTGTGACCAAGCTCCTGGGATCCTGGGATCCTGTGGACCTGGGTGTGTTAGAGCTCCTGGGAGTAGAGCTTCCTTTGGATGTTGTGCTACTGGCTGTGGAGTTTGCTCTCAAGATCTGCTCAGGGCAACGGCTCAGAGTGGATGGGACCTGTGCCACTGGTCAGGTGGAGTTCCTGGGTGCCTGGGTCCCACTGCTCCAAGTTACTCCTGGTGTTGGGGCAGATGTTGTGCCCTCCTCACCTCTGATCCTATGATGCTGGGAGTGTTTAGGGCACTTGGGAGTGAGCTTCCTCTGGGTGTTGTGGGACTGGCTGCGGAGTTCGTGCCCAAGGTCTCTGCTCAGGGCACTGGCCCTGGCTGGAAGGAACCTGTGCCAGTGGTGGGGTGGATTTCCTGGGCACTAGCCCAGACTGGAAGGGAACACTTTTATTTTTGTTCATTTATATTGTTCAAAATAATGAGTTTCATTTCATTTCCATAACATATTTAATATACTTTGGTCATACTTATTCCCTAAGAGATCATATTTTGTTTTAATTTTAAGTCGAATTATATACATATTTCTTTGTAAATTAGCAAACTGCATACACATTTATACTAGATACAAGATAATTGCTTAAATTATCTTATGAGGTAGTTACCGTTATGTTTGAATAATTTTACTAGGATGTTGTTTCCTCTATCTATAACAGGTAATAAAATACTTTAAAAAATTGAATTCTTAGCGATAGAATAGCTAATGATTTAGAAATAAATTTTAAGACAGCCTTTTTCTTTTCTGATAATGAAATGGTTGAGTACCCTGGTTGAGTGTATTCCCATTATAATAGTTATAAAACATGAGCCATGTACATGAAAGATACCTTGCTCACCTAGCTGTGAATTTCTGAACGAAATATTCATGGTCTTCCTGCCTCCTATTGTGCCTCTTGATTTTGATGCTCACCCTATGGAGAAGTGCTAGAAAATAGCCTATGAGTCAGTTGCTTAAAGAATCAGGTTGTCATACATGTCTCACTTTCTACATAGTTAGTACATCTAGAATGGCACTGAGAACTCAGTAAGACAGGAGAGAGGTTGTCATGGCTGTTGGGAGACTTGCTTCCACAGCTGGAAAGCCACATGCCAATATAATTTTGAAGAACGCTTCTCACAAAATAAAAGATGAATTGTTTTATGTAGCTAGGCTATTAAATTATAACCCTGCCAGGGCTTATGTATTGCAAGTTACAGATTATTAAAAAAGAATGAGATGTAATAATCTCCAGTTCTATTAGCACTAAAGTATAAATGGCTAATAAGTAGTTTTAATTTAGTGGGACAAGATAAATTGCATTGAAATCTTATGATTTAGTGTTTGATTTATTAAGTAGGAGATAACTTTTCTCGTTTAAAAACATTTTTTTTTCCTCTTTACGTAGGGCTTGTAGCTTGGTGGTAGAGCACCCACTAAGCATGCCCAAGGTCCTGGGTACCATCTCCAACATGACAAAAAGAAATAAATATTCAAATAAACCAAAACGATAGCGTGTGTGTCTTGGCCATAGTTCCTGTATGGTCGTGACTGTGGATTTGTCAGAAGACAGTGAGAAGTCAATGCGCTTCCAGCCTTTTAAACGTCCGTTTGTATTGGATTTCCCCCCAGGTTCCAGTCATCGCACTTTCCGCTACTGCAAGCTCTTCGATCCGGGAAGACATTATAAACTGCTTAAGCCTGAAAGACCCTCAGATCACCTGCACTGGATTTGATCGGCCAAATCTGTACTTAGAAGTTGGACGAAAAACAGGGAACATCCTTCAGGATCTAAAGCCGTTTCTCGTCCGAAAGGCAAGGTAAAGATAGGACGCTAGATGAAAGTATTTTTTAAAGAAGTTATTTTATTTTTTTCTATTTCTTTTTTTTTGATATATATTTAATGTCTCAAATTTTCTGTAGCCTTGGCTCAAATGAGTGTAACACTACATAATCAATTCAGTGACCTAGATGAAAGCACATAAAAAATATTTCCATTCATTCTTTTAGAATTTCATATAGCATACTTTGATCATATCCACCCTATTACTTTCCCAACTTCTCCCGGATCCGGTCTTTGTCTTCACTGCTCCCCAACTCCACGCCATCTTTCATTTGTGAATCACACATTAGCTCTCATTTGTGCTGTATGTGTGCTTCTTGGTAGAGAGCATCCGTAGCTTCGTAGACAGCTAGTCAGGAGTTGCACCCCTAACGGAAACTAGCTCTCCCTCTCCCAGAAGCTATCAGCTGTCTACAGTCTACCGCTTGGTTAGGGGTGGGGGCTTGGTCTAGTGCAGACAAGGGTTCATGAGTGCAGTGGTCCCGCCATGACCAGGACACATGGCTTTGCTTCAGTTTTCTCTGACCATTGGCCTTTGTGTTCTATTTGTCCACTCTCCCATGGTGTTCAAAGCATTTATATTTTGCAAGGGCAGAGGAGATGTGGCCAGGAACTAATATGTCTAATATTATTTTTCTTTTATATTGTTATTCAAATAAGAGATATTCTTTTAATAATTTACAACTAAATGAACAAACATGACATGAGCGTTTCTTATGAGTTCTGTCTGCTTTCCTATTTAGATGATCTACCTCTGCTGGAGGGACTTTTTAATAGTCAGTGTAGAGTCTGTCCATGTTCCAAGGACTGTCCTAGATGCTGTACACAAGTGATCTGGTTAAATCCTCTAGCATAAGGAAGTTCCTGTGGACATCTGTATTTTACTGATGAAACTGTCCATTGCACTTCTAAGATTTGTATTTTAAAATATACTTTATGCTTTATTTTGTGTGCGAAGAACCTTTGTAATGTCATTATTCTCTGTCCTGCCTGCTGAGTGAAAAGTTGTTATTTTCCTTATATTAAGTACTCTGAATAATGAAAAATAATTTTCTCCTACCAATACCAATGCAACCCAAGTCCAAGCAAGTAAGAGCCGAGAGCATTGTCAGTGTTTTCCTCGTCCAGAAAGGATGCAAATGGGAAGACAGATCCTAGGTTAAGGAAGGGCTAGTGTTTGTTGTAGATACTAGGAAGTAGTCTAAGAACCACCTGAGAAGTGCTTGTTATTCCGAGTAGAATAGGAAGATGGGAAATGTAGTGATAGGGTTTTGCTGCTCAAGCTGCCTCCTTGAACCTGCTGTTCTATGGTCCTTTCCAGTAAAGGAGAAGTTCTCTTGTCAAAGGCTTCTGCTAAACTGGATGTTTCTACACTCATGTCATTACTAACCCCTGATCTTTTAGTTCTTGTCAATGCACATTATTTTTAATATCTATGGCTAATTTTTATAGTGATCCTTTTCTTTCATATCTATGTGTGTGTGTGTGTGTGTGTGTGTGTGTGTGTGTGTACACACACGTTAAAGTGCCTTCCCCCATCTTTTCTTGTGATGTTTTATTTTCCCATTTTTGGCATCATTTGCCTTACAATATCTTATGCAAATGCCTTCTTCCCATATTTATATTGATATTCTGGTAACAATGATTAATTTTTAGCCCAGATTTTTCTGATCACTCATAACACATCTATATTCTTGGTGCTACTTGATATATTCCACAGATAACTTTCAGGTTTATCATCTGCAGACACGTCCTTAAACCTTGGAGTAAAATTTTATCTTTAAACCTTGTATAATATTTTATGCAACAATGAAATTATTCTCTTATCTCTTAAATAAGAATAGATTAATCTATTGTGCTGCCTTTCTAGACTTATTTTTATCTATACCTTGTAAGTTTTAGAATCATTTTTTTTCCTAAAACAAAGTGATTCCTGGTTTTAACTTTAATTTGGGCCAATGTTGAATGCCAAAGTTTTGCTTTCACACAATATGTTTCCATGTTTGTCTTTCCAGAATGTTCTGGAGTTTCAGGGAGTTGGAGTGTTTCTCAGTCTGCTGACTTCTTTAAGACTTTTGCTTAGTGAAAGCAAAGATTATGAAAGATGAATCCCAAACTGTGATGAAACATACATGTAACAGGCGTGTTTGCTTTCTCTGTCTCCTTACCTCTTCCCCGCCTCTCCACAGTTCTGCCTGGGAATTTGAAGGTCCAACCATCATCTATTGCCCTTCGAGAAAAATGACAGAACAAGTTACTGCTGAACTTGGGAAACTGAACCTTGCCTGCAGAACATACCACGCTGGCATGAAAATTAGCGAAAGGAAGGACGTTCATCATAGGTTCCTGAGAGATGAAATTCAGGTGTGCAGACCAACCATCTTTCTCTGAATTCTACACAGAAAGTATACGTATCTGCCAAACATTTATGTAACCGATATTTTTTTTAAAAAAATTGTTGTATTAAGCACAGTTTCATCATTCTGATAAAGGTAATGACTGTATAGTGAGATTGGATTTAATAAACCCTACAGCTTAGTGTAAATAGCAAAGACTGTCATCTGTTCCTGGGCTACACAGAGAATCAACACCAGTTCTGTCAGAGTAGGTTTTGTAATGAGAGTGGTCATCAAGAAAGCTGAAACCTGAGAAGAGTCTTAAGTATGTCAAGTTTACCAGGTCAGTAGGCAACGAGGGTTGTAGAGTCCCGGGAAGCAGCAGCAGGAGCAAAGACACACATGAGTGCATCCTGGGCTCAGAGAGGAAGAGCCTGAGGTGATCGGAGGAGAAGATGAGCGGTGGGAATGGCACAGTCAGGGGACACAATGAGAAGGTTAGACACTCTGAGGAAGGCTGCATTGGATGGTTGGCCAGCTTAAAGATGAGAAGGATCCCCGGGTAATGGTGCTCGCCTCCTACCAGAAAGCATCTATTGTCATTCTTCCTGTAGGAACAACACTAATGCTTATGAGAGATTTTTGTGCACACTTATTAATGCTTTGATTACTTTAGCGACTGGGTACTTTGGATGCATCTGGCGTACTGCCTGTCTTAGGTACTTCTCTGTTGTACTACTGACCAAGGCAACTTACAGAAGAAATAGTTTATTGGGGCCTACAGTTTCAGAGAGGGGGTCTGTGGTCACTGTGGAGAGTGTGCAGCAAGCAGGTGGGCATGGTGCTGGAGCAGCAGGTAGGCATGGTGCTGGAGCAGGAGCTGACAGCTTGAGCACCATGCAGAGAGAGCTAGCTGGAATGGCATGGGCCTTTGAAATCTCAAGGCCAGCCTTTAAAGCCTGCTCTTCCCAACAAGGACACACTTCCTAATTCTTCCCAAACAGTCCTCTCACCTATGGATCAGTGTTCAAACATATGAACCTATAAGGGCCATTCTTGTTCAAACCACCACACTGCCAATGTATAACTTGATTGAAGCATTACATTTATATATATTAGTTTTTTGAGACAGGGTTTCTCTGTATAGCCCTGGCTGTTCTGTGGAAGCATTAATATTTTAAAAGAAGGCTTAAAAATCTTTAGTGATCTTTCATTACAGTTAATTTTGAAGGTTATCTATGTACTTACCTACCTACCTACTTACCTACATATCTATATTTGTGCACGCCCTGCTGAATTTTCTCTTTCTAGTACAGGAAGTCATCAATTCGAATCCATATTATAAAAATTAAAGTTTAGATGAATAGTTGCATTCTAGGTAACACGAGGTAGTGTTTTGTCTAACAGCTGGACCGATAGAATCCTTCCTGGTCATCATTCAGAACCCTCGCATATGCTTTGAACCTTTCCCTTTCTGAGCACAGTGAAAGGCATGTTGTCATCAGTGTAGAATTATCTGGACTCTTAGAGCTGATTACTTTTTGTTGGGTGTTCGTTGAGTGCCTACTGAATTCATAGATGTAATGACTTCTAGATAGCTACTTCCCGACCATTTTACAGTGGATTTTTACTGTATGGCAGGCACAGAGGCTGACCTCTGTAGCTCTTCATATGTTAGACTGATACGTAGAACCATTTTCTGTTTTACAATTTTAGAAACAGAGGGAATTTCCTTTATGTCATATATACTCAAATCCCATGCACATTAGCTTTCCATGATTTGTTTATAACTGTCTGTTCTCAAATTTTATCCCAACCCTTAGTTTTGTCCTTCCTACATTTGCCATTTTAAGGTGTCTTTTTAAAAACTGAAATGATGAATAACTTATTTGGTAGAATAGCTTTCATTTATATCTAAAAGTTTATAGGGGCAGTGTGAAAATCTGGTTAATAGATTAGTTAACATCAAATGAAAGAATAATCCGGTGAAGCTTAGAATTCCACTGGTTATTGACTGCTCGCTGGACTGAGCTGTTAGAATTCCATTGGTTTTTGACCGCTAGCTGGACTGAGCTATTAGAATTCCACTGGTTATTGACCACTACTAGCTGGACTGAGCTGTTAGAATTCCACTGGTTATTGACTGCTTGCTGGACTGAGCTGTTAGAATTCCTTTGGTTATTGACTGCTAGCTGGACTGAGCTGTTAGAATTCCATTGGTTATTGACTGCTAGCTGGACTGAGCTGGCTTCTTTGCCCAAAGCTTTTGCTTCCCACGTCTGTGCCATTATCCCCGCTCCCTCACCCATCCTTTGCGTGTTTCCTATGCTCTTCCTTTCTCCTTTCAGTCAATGTCCTGGGCCATCCTAGAACATATCCTATTAGCAACACTTATTTTACTGTTGTCTCTTCAATGAGGCATCTTCTCCCCTCCCTTCTCCCAAGCCTTCACTCTGACTTTGGAGGTGTTTATTGCTCTACCCTGACACAATTTACTTAGACTGCTATCTTAATTTATTGTCAGTTTTTATGATTCCCTATTGACTCCCCACTAAAAATGCTGGAAATTCACCAGCCTTTCCTCTGTGTTCCTGCAGCCCTGGACCTCTTTCCCTTCGCCTGTTGGTTTATATCTTAATTCTGCTTAAATGTTATGTGGTTATCAACTTAAGCATCTTACCTTTAATTTTTATAATATATGGTTATGGTTCTCACATATATTTTTATATTCTTGTTATTAAAGGATTTTTTTTTTCTGGGTATTTATCCCTAATTCTCCTGTGAGTTCTTTCCAACCATATGAACTTTATTTTGGTAGGTTCATTCACATTAGGTCATTTGACAGTTTTATCCTCTTGGTATTATACCTGTCTGTTTTTGTTTTTGTTTTTGTGCTTTGTTGTTTTCTATTGTACCCATCTTAACAATGCTTCATTAGCTGCATTTCTCTTTGCAGTAGTGAATGGTATTATACTTAGATTAATGCCTGTCATCAGGAGAGGACACTTGGAACTTGATAATAATACAAAAGTTTTATTCACTATAATAACTGTTTCTCATAGCTTCGGGTCTCCAGAGAAACTCCTTTATTTGCTCCTTCTTATAGAGATGAAGAGAGATCACATTTTTTTTTTCTGAGACAGGGTTTCTCTGTGTAGCCTTGGATGTCCTGGAACTCACTCTGTAGACCAGGCTGGCCTCGAACTCAGAAATCTGCCTGTCTCTGCCTCCCAAGTTCTGGGATTAAAGGCGTGTGCCACCACTGCCCGGCCAGAAATCACATTTTTATAGCCACTATTTATCCAAATCTGTATTTGGATAGATTATCTTTTAGTCCGTAAGTAAAGTTATATTTAATTTAGTTTTACACTGGTGGGCAAGCTGCTGTTTTATTTTGTAAGTTTTAGTTAAGTTGAAATGTGATTCTTACTCTGTGTTGTTGTTCGTTCTCAGTGTGTTGTAGCTACTGTAGCTTTTGGAATGGGCATTAATAAAGCTGACATTCGCAAAGTCATTCATTATGGTGCTCCTAAGGAAATGGAATCCTATTACCAGGAAATTGGTAGAGCTGGCCGGGATGGACTTCAGAGTTCCTGTCACTTGCTCTGGGCCCCAGCAGACTTTAACACATCCAGGTACAAATGCTTATTTTTTTCACCTTACAAATCCCTTTTTCCTTTCCAAGAAAGTATTTGAGGGAGTATCCAAAATATCAAGTGACCCCTGAGTATATTTAAAGGGGTTGTCACTGGAAAGTGAGCAAAACGAACAGAATATCCCTGAAGAGTGTTTTTGGTAAGTCTTCCCACATAGCAGGCGATCCAGTTGGAGTTAGCAAGATCGGTACTGCACTTGGACGTATAACATAGGTCTTAGGCATCCTGTCCTATTGTGCAGCAGTGAGCAGTTCCCACACTTCAAATCCTCCAGTCATATGGCTCTAGGTTTATTTAAGTAAATACCATGTGTCCAGTGCTATAACGGTGGCTATTCTAAAAGATGTAGCCAATTCTTGTTTAACTCTCTTTACTGTTGTTTCCGTGATTAGTTCCTTAAGTGCATGCCACTGCTTATAGACTGAAAACTCACCTGGTTGATAGTGCCTAAATAATGTAACAGCGTAGTGTCAGAGTGCTGTCAATAAAATAGTATATGTCCATGGTTTAAATTCAAGGAAAGGGAAACTGCCTACTTAAATACTAACTAAATTGTAACTTACATCCTGTCAGATTATATTAGAAGCAACAGCTTCAGTTTCCAAAATCATAGGGACATTATTTACCAGTTATCTATCTAGAGGGAACCAGGAAAAGAAGCCAGTGCAGCTCAGCCAGTGAAAGTGCCAACATACAGGACCTTTCCGTGCTCCTCCAGGCCGATGAGTAAGCTAGGCACTGGTAGCTTTAAAAGAGTAGGATTAGATAAGTAAAAAGGGTTGTTATAAAATCTAAGATTTTGCTAGGAATAGTCAGTATATTTTACTTTGTAGTAAGTAGAGCTGAACTCTGATCCCCTGAAAGCAAGCATTCTTAGCCACTGAGCCATCTCTCCAGACCAGGCGCCAGTCTTTATCCAGCCTTTTAAAAACTAATTTAAAGTAAGTTGGATAGAACACATCTCTGCAAGCTACTATTAAATTTGGAATATATCAAATATCACTTGGTTAAGACCAGATCTTATTTTGTGTATTATGCTAACATGCTGGAAACATTATAGGCCTGAGTTGTATAATGCAATCTCACCCGTAGATATAGTGTTGGTTTATGTGGGTTTTGAAAGATATGCTGAGTGGTTTATCTCATTAAGATTGATCAGGAAATAATAGTTGTGCCAGAATACCCATGCAATTGTTACTTAGTATCCACGGTGACTGGTTCTGAGTTCCTTAAGATAATCTCCCTATACACGAGGCTCTTATACAATATAGTATTTGTATACAGGCTGTGTGTGTACTCTTCTACATACTATCTTCCTATCTCACATATAACATCTATTATAAAGTAATTAATGTGTAAGCATTTAGTTTTACACTGTAATGTTTAGAGAATAACAACAAGAAAAATGTCTCAATGTGTTTAGTACAGATGCAACTACTGTAAGCCCAATTGGGGTTTAACTTGGGGTTGACTGACTCTCAAGTGCTGAACTAGTGGGTGCAGAGCTGAAACACTCGATCTTTTAGTACAGATAGGCTACTCTGTGTATCAGAGACAAAGGAGAAAAACTGTAAAAGGATAAACAGGATCGAGCCAAGGATTAAGGGTGAGTTTGTACCATCAAGGTCTTGAACCAGAAGAAAGCAGTGAGAGTCTGGGTCTCAGCTGTAAGGGTCATTGTAACTTATAAAGTTGTAGTCTCTCGTATGCTAACATTCTGTGACAAGGGAAGAATCTTGTTTGAGGGATCATGCCGTGATTTTAACTAACTAATGTTTATTTGTTAGTTTTGTGATGCTGGGTATCAAATCTGGGCCTTCCTCATGCTAGACAGCATATGTAAGCCACATCCTCAGAGATGATTATGTAGTTTTATGTTCCCTTATTGTGTGATTTTTGTGTTTCTTACTGCCGAGCCGTAACAAGTCTGTGTCCCAGTGATTATGTTTATTATATTTGTAGTCATACCCAGTAGTTACTGCCATCTTTTGTTTCAAAGTGAAGAACTTAGAGAATAATCTCTAATAAATCTTTGAATTCTCTTAAAGTTAATGATTTTAGAATTGTTAGAATTTATGGGTTTTTTGGTGAAATAAGTTGTATTGCTCATTTAATAGTAGCAAAAGAAGAATAAACTAATAAATATTTAATTGAGTTTCTTTTTCTCAAATGAGCATGTAAATGAACATGGATGAAATCAAATAAATATATTTCATCTCAATTCAATATACTAAGATATAGTTCTGAGTACTGTTGATTCTATCTCTGAAGGACAAGGAAACTAAATGAAACTGATTTTTTTTTTTTTTTTTTTTTTTACAAATCTATTAAGTATGGGCTTGGATATTAGCTCAGGTTAGTGTTTTTAGTTCAGGGAATTTGGAGGAGAAAACATGTGAATGGTGTTATCCATTGAGAACATATCTTTGAATAATGGATTATTTGTACATTTGAATTTTCTAGAATAGAGATTGTATACAGATATTTTGATTAATCAGAAGGCTGGATATTACAAACATTAGTGAGCGAAGTCCCTAATGATGAAGTTCAGTATTATCATTTAGTTCTTGTATATTAAATCAGAATGTTATATTGCAATATCTAAAATTCATTTCATGCAGATTTTTTTTTTTATTCTTGGAAAGATGTGGAACACTGCCTGGAAGATTTCATGGCCTAATGCAATAGCACTGATGTTTAAAGATATAAACAAACATACTGGTACTGTTATTTCACAATTATAAACAGCTTCATTATTGTGACCAAAAAAATTCATTACAACTCACCAAGGAAAACAGTCAATTCTAATACTTTGACTCCTGTCCTCAAGGGCTCCGCAGTGCAGAGGGACAGCTTTGGAGCTGAGCTGTCCTCTGAAAAGCCAGTAGGAGTAGATAAAGGTTCATACTGGAGTGATGGGGATGAAGGCTCATACAGACTAATGAGCCTCTTTCAGTTTTCCTGACATAGATATTTTAACTTTCTCAGAGACCATCCATTAAAATAAAAGATGAATTTTCAGTGAAAGGTCCAGGATTCATGTATTAGAAGGCTTACTAGAAACTGTGATGAATGAGGTCTGTAAATCAAAAGGAAACCTTGAAAGTTATCAGTGGAACTCTCTTGTCCAGGGCATGATTAGAAAGAATGCAGGAATTTAGGGGATAGACATATTTTTATTGTGATACAGTAGGGATCTTATGGGTTAAAAGCAAAATAATAAAATTAACAGTATAATTTTAAATATTCTTGTGATTGTTTTCAATTGGCAGGAATCTCCTTATTGAGATTCACAATGAAAAGTTCCGGTTATATAAATTAAAGATGATGGTAAAGATGGAAAAATACCTTCACTCCAGTCAGTGTAGGCGACGGTATGTATTACCTGCTTTTCCAATTGGAAACATAGGTCTTTAGCTGGTACTTTTTTTGTTGTTTGTTTTTTTGAGACAGGGTTTCTCTGTGTAGTCCTGGCTGCCCTGGAACTCACTCTGTAGACCAGGCTGGCCTCGAACTCAGAAATCTGCCTGCCTCTGCCTCCTGAGTACTGGGATTAAAGGCGTGTGCCACCACTGCCCGGCTAGATGGTACTTTTTTTTTCTTAAGTTAATTAAAAGTGTTTTTAAAGAATGTTTGCTGTATACATGCTAAACATTAGGGCAGGCTTATTTTTGTTTAAATAAATTAATATGAAATAATGATGAGCCAAGTAAATACAATAGTGGTACTATTGTGCCATTTTGGGTGGTGGGTGTAGTATGTCTATATTTGTTCTTTAATTTAAGATTTTCCCTTCATCAGAATCATCTTGTCCCATTTTGAGGACAAACGTCTACAGAAGGCCTCCTTGGACATTATGGGAACTGAAAAATGCTGTGATAATTGCAGGCCCAGGTAAAAATATCTTCCTGACGAACCTTCTAGAAACTGTCGATTCTCTTTCTGTTCAACTCCTGCTTCATTAAATTTTTGTTTGATATGAGTATTTTAGGGTTTTTTTTTTTTTTTTTTTTTTTTGAGACAGGGTTTGTCTGTATAGCCCTGGCTGTCCTGGAACTCATTTTGTAGACCAGGCTGGCCTCGAACTCAGAAATCCGCTTGCCTCTGCTTCCTGAGTGCTGGGATTAAAGGCATCCTATTTTAGTTTTTTAAAGTGGTATAGTTACTTTATATAAAATAAAACAAAGTGATGAGGTTTACTTTTATATAATAAAGTCTTAAAACGGTAAGCCTAGTTAGTCAATAGTTGCTTTTCAATATGATTAGCCTAAAAATACTCATTAAAGGCATAATTTATCAAAATTGATTTGAAAGGCATTCTACTTGATGTTTACCATAAGGGCAAGTACAATTATGCAGATAGTTTTAAAAAAATGAAATAGAAAACACTGCAAAAACACTAGCCAAAAGAAACCGTATGTTACTGTTTTAGTATTTAGTGGTATGGACTTTGGAGCAAAGCATGCTATCAGGGATGAATCAAGACACCGACCAGTGTAAAGTATCAGCGTTCTGCAGAGAAGTGGCACCAAGGAGAGAGCAAGAGGGGCAGGAGAGGTGTGAGATGGAAAGAACAGGACAGGGGTCACGGGCATCAGTGAGGTGGCAAATCTTAAAACTTGTAGCCAAGATTTGGTCTGGACCCTGCGTCAGGCAAGCGCTAATGTTAGTGTTGAAACAAAATTTATTGCCCAGCAAGCTTGTTTGTACTAAGGCTTTCAACCCAAAGAGGGTAATTATTGGGCATGATTTCCATCTTTGAAGTCATCTGATCATAAATAGTATTCACATCTTCAAAATACATTTGCTGTGGCATCTAAATTATTTTCTGATCAAACAACAGCCCCACTTTGACATGCAAGCTATACAGCCCAGAAGACATAATCCCAAGTGGGCACAGCCTGCACATAAGAACCACAGAAGCAGAAGGCGGGGGATCAGAAACCCACGTGTATTAGGTGACGTCGGCGGCGTCTACTTACAAGTCAGTAGAATTAATGGACAAGAATGACTAGGGCTGAGGGGAGCGATGGGCGTGTCTGCAACGGCAAATTCAGAGGTTCAGACGGGAGATCAAGAGGCTGAGACCAGCCTGCGATGCAAGTGATCTCAAAAAGATCCCAGGTCCCATAGTGAGACTGTGTCTCAAGATACCGAGAACAAAAGCAAGCGTAAGACTCAACAGCAAGCATGACCCACCCCAAAGCCCCCAAACAACCCCCTACCCCCACCCACTGACTCTATGAGGAGATGAAGGAATGAAGAGGGTGTCAGCAAACCAGTTCTAATTAATTTCTTGAAAGCATTTCAGCAATTTGTTCCAATGGCAGCTTATACACATGTGTTTACATAAAGCTAACCTTGACAAATGAGGAACTATTCGATTTGGATCAAGTATGCTTTTTGCTTTAATGGTGTCAATCTAGAAAGCAGCAGTGGGAAGAATAGAGAAATCTCCAAACCCTTAGAAACCAAACAATGTACCTCTAAATAATCTTACAGCCACTCAGAAAATGTTTTGAACCAATGAAGAAGAATATGAAGTACCCAGGATACAGCGAGAATGATTCTGCAAAGATAATTTATAGTGTTAATACAACATGAAAGAGCACAGGTTTCAGACGCATAACTAGCATTCACTTTAAGAAACGGGCAAATATGAGGAAGATGAACAGGAAGGGAGTTATAAAGAGAAGTGCGTAGATCAATGTCGTAGATGACAAAGCCAATAGAGGGGAGTCGGCGAGCTCACGGGTTCGATATTTTCCAAGACTGATGGGAAAGGGGGAGGACAGTACCAAGATCAAAATGAAGGAATTTCACTGCGGACCCCGTGAATGCTCTGAACAAGCCGGGTTACTGGAAATACTGCAGTAAAACTGACCTAATGGTCCAGCTTCTTAGTGGGCTCGAATTGACAGTGCTCAGGCATGGTGACACTTAGGAAGAATACTCCTCTAACTGTTATAAGGATTGAGTTCTTCCTTAAAAACCTCTGAAAAGAGAACTCTCTAGCCCACATGGCTTTAGTGACAAATTCCAGCACCAGAAGAGGGCATCAAACTCATTACAGATGGTTGTGAGCCACCATGTGGTTGCTGGGATTTGAACTCAGCACCTTCAGAAGAGCTGTCAGTGCTTCACCACTGAGCCATCTCGCCAGCCCTCCAGCAAACATTTAAATGAGGAAATATCCCTGCTTCTGTAGTGTGGCTGCACATGCACACTCTCTGAAAGACAGAGCTGTAGGGAAGATCAGCCGCTGGCAGAGGTTAAAGGCGGGGAGAATAGATCTGAGAGCAGAGCATTCATTGGGTCTTGATTGTGATGAAGGTTCGACGGGTCTGCTTATAGGGATATGCACGCTTTATTATACTGTAAATAAAATAAGTGGTGCCTCTTTGAGTTAATCGTGTCTCTAGGTACAGTAGCTGTATGTCAGAAGCAGCACTGTTAGGGATAGAAATCTAAAGATGTTTGGAAATTAGTGATAACCACAATAACATATATTTAAGGTGGTAAGATAATGTATAGGTCATACTTCATGGGAACTTGATAACTTTAAATTCTCTGAAGAAAGTCACCTGAGCATCCTACTAAAGAGGTAAATGGGAGAATAAACCTAAGGCAGGGGATTTCTTCTTTAAATCAAAACATAATAGCTTTAACCGGAATACTGACTGCATCCTTATTGCTACTTTAAAGATCTATGTGATGTGGAAAGTAGTTGAATTTCGTAATTGAATATATTAGTTGATAGTCTCTAAGGACTTCTTTTGTTCTCAAGCTAAAAAAAAATCCTCATTTACATCAGTGATAATTTTACATCTACTTGGAGGATGACTAAGGAATTTAACTGCTGAATGTACCAGCAGAACAAGCTTATAGGCTCGGTGCTCTGTTGTAAAATTATTAGGGTTCAAACTAACATGTTACTGCATAGCAGCTTTTAACTTAAAACCAATTTTACCCTTTCTGGTGTAACGTAGCACAAGCTTCCGTATTTACATAACTGATCATGTGGAGCTGCCCTAGCTGGGATGCTTTCCTTGAGCCTGGCATCTTCCCAGTGCCTCCATAACATTTAGCTTCTGGGTACCACCAGAAAGCGCTGTCTGTAGTGCCGTATTGTTATTTGTGTCTCATACACATAGATCACACACATGCCCTTGATTGTAGTAAGCTTTATGTGTAGCGTTGGAAGTGTCAGACACATTTGAGAATTTTTTGTACGTGGTTTATGTTTGTATCTTTCTGTTTCTAAGGGAGCTTGCTTTTGTCAGTGTTTTCTTAGTCTGTTCTTACTTTCCTTCAGGCTGAATCATTGCCTTACTGCTAACAACTCAGAGGGCGCATCCCAAGACTTTGGGCCACAAGCATTCCAGCTACTGTCTGCTGTGGACATCCTGCAGGAGAAATTTGGAATTGGGATTCCGATCTTATTTCTCCGAGGATCTGTGAGTGTATCTGTGATAGCTCCTGGGACCGTTTCTGACAGTGCTTTCCACTGTGTGGCTGTAGCTTTGGCTTTCTTTAGATGGCTAACTAGCAACCCGGAGACACCGTGAGTTCCATCCTAACCCTGCATTCATTGCCTTGGACAAATCTTGTCTCATGTCAGTTGCTGTTTTGCTATGTTGGATGCTGGCGGTCAGCTGTGTGCTGCAGACTGAAAATAGCCTATTCGTTTACCACACTGCAATTGCATTAGTCCCTAGACTGGTTTTTCTTAGGATACTTAGGGAAAGTTAACTTCCAGTGTGTCAAGGGACTGGTAGAACAAAGTTGCAGCTTCTGATGCCCAGATACGATTATGTTCTTTGCGCAAAACTTGAATTTCAGGGATTATGTTGTCAGAGACTGGGTTCAGCAACAGTGCACAGCAGCATAGTCTCCCTCCGATGGTGTTTTATGTCAGAAGTACTTAACATTCTAAGAAAGGGCTTTTGTTTGCTTTAGTGGTTTACCCGTGAATACCTGATTTAACTGGACTCCTTTCTGTTTTGAGTGATTCATGTGGCCTCATTATGCTGCCAAATGTCACTTACAAAGTGACAATAATAAGGTACAAATACACGTACAGAGCTGGTTTTCTGTAGTCCTTCTGCTTTTATGATAATTTCATTTCTGGATTAAGAGTCTGTAAATTTAAGAATTGTATATTAATATCACTTAAATAAACCAAGAGTAGAAGAAGGCAGAGTACTTTGTAGATGGATCTGTCTGCTTATTTAAAACATGCTTTAGAGTAGAGGTTAAATGTTCATTTTGTATATAGAATTTTAAAATAATTTAGGTAAGCATTTGCTGGTTAAATACTCAAAAGCTTCATGTAAATGCTTTTGCTTGTGCTTGTTTGTGCTTAGAAAGTAATCGATGGAGTGAGTTATGAAATATTTTTAATGAAACACATTGAAAACTTGTACTATCCTTTCAAGTGTCAGTGCTTTCAAGATAATGGAGTTTAAATTTTTGATTTTAAATGGCAAAAAAGCGTATAAATGTAACAATAGAAGTGTTACTTAAGCAGTTTTTATTTCTATCAGCTCTGCAAGAAATCTCAAATGCCATTGAAATACGTACATTCATTTTCTATCTTTGTCACCTTTAAAACCCCTGAAGCCAGTGTGAGTATTTAATTTATGAAAAGTGTCCTTGTTTTGGTTTGGTACGATCCAGCTGTATCCAATATCAATAAATAAGTTTGTTTCTCGTCAAACTTTCAGTGGTCACAGGAGGGATCAGGTTTCACTTATTATTTGAAAACCAAGTCAGACGTCCTCTACCGGCAGTGTCTTCTGGGAGTCCTCAAATTAAGCAGTTCATCCTTAGTGAAACTTTATACTACCCTTGCTAGCGCAAAGTGTAAAGCTTTTAAAAAGTATCACTTAATGAAAATGTGTAGATGCTAACAATAGTGAAAATAAGACAAGTTTCCTTTCTCTGCTTTCAGTGACTTTGATATCTATTGGGATATCGGTGAAAAATTATGACTGTAATTCTCTTGAGAACTGAGCAAGTTGTTCCCCTTAACCAATTTAGGACAAGCTAATACCTTTGTAATTTTAATTTGTAAGATGATATATCAAACTGTCTTGGAGTTATTTTGAAGAGATGATTTTTATAAGCATAAATTCGGTTTCGGTAGTGCTTGATTCTCTCCTACATGTTTTTTTAATATTATAAACACTTAATTTATCCATAAATTTGTTAAATTGAGTTTAAAAATTTGTTTTAATGTGTCTAATTAGAAAATAACTAAGATTGTCTAGAGAACTTTGTTTTACCTGACTAAACAGTTCACCATGTAAACATCTTTGACATTGCTCAAACATGTCATAACATAATCAATAGCCATAATTTAAGGGAAAAAAAAACACCTTGATCATTTACATACCAAGATTAGCATCTTCCCAAATGCCTTATCCAAGTGCTAATCTTTATCATGGCCTCAGGAGTAGGTACCACTTAATATTTTAGGATGAGTGTATATGCACGTGTTCAGGTGCTCTCAAGTCTGTGTGTGCACGTGAACACCAGAGGTGGACATTGGATGTCTCCCTCTGGTACCCTCCATTTCATTTGTACTCTTTTGACACAGTTTTTCACCAAACCAGGAGCTCAGTGTCTTGGTTAGACTGGCTTGCCATTAGTCCCTGACATTCTCCTGCCTCCAGTTCCTGCCAGCCAACACTGTAGTAACAGCACCCGACTTGTCTTCTTAAATTATAGTTTACTGGCGTTTCAAGAACATCATAACGGATGCAGTGTATTTTGGTTATAATCAACCTCAATATTCTCCCAGCTCTTCCCAGACTGATCCCACTGCCTCTTCACCAATCCCAACTTTATGACCTCCCCCGCCCCAACTTCCCCAGCCATGGGTATGGGCATCTGTTAGAATGTGGTCAACCTATCAGGGGCTATGCCCATAAAGAATGACGATCTCCCTGAAGAGCCATCAGCTGTGAATAGTTGCTCCCCAGGAGCTCCTAAACCCTTTTCTCCATCCCTTGATGAAAATTTTGCTAACTTGGTTCTGTGCAGGCAGCCACTGATGCTGTGGATTAACGGGTGCAGTGGTCTGTAATGCCCAAAAGACACTGTTTGCTTCTGGTTCTACATGACCTCTGGCTCTTACAGTCTCCTTTTGGGATGAACCCTGAGCCTTGAGGGAAAGGAGCGTGACCCAGGTCTCCCATTTGTAGATGGACACTCTATATAGACACATATCCTCTGTGCTGTGCTTTGACCAGTTGTGAGATTCTGCGTTAACCGCCATCCACTGCACCAAGAACCTTCTCTGATGAGGCTTGAGAGTGGGACCAATCTATGGCTATAGGGACAGGAACTTAGAGACAAGTATAATTCTATGTCAGTTTAGCAAAATAATAGGAAGAGATTCACCCCTGGGGCCGTGAGCTCCTTGACCAAATGTTCTGGCCAGGTTTACAGCATCATGTATGGAATGGGTGTGGGAGCAGTAGGGAGAGGATGGTACTACTTAAATCCTGTCAAAAGTGCTATGATATTGAGGCCACTTTTGTACCCATGGGCATATCTGCCATGCTGGTTGTCATTTTAGTGTACAGGGTTAACAACTGGAGAAGAAATTGACTTTTTCTTCCCCAGTAGCCTGCATAGCACCTTCTGGTATTGTGAAAGCCAGCCAGCAGAAAGGAAACTTCTGGGCCAGGCCCAGCGTGATTTCTCCATGTTCTATGGCCAAAGCACGTGGTGTCTTTAGCAATATAGCCTTACCACTAAGTTCTGGTGGGAAACCAAGAACAGTGGCAGTGACCTGTATTATTTGGGGGTGGGGGTGGGGCATCTGTAGGAAAAACTGAGCAACAGTTTGAGAGGAGGGATCTCGCACTGGGCTATTTGTTTGGTGACCTGTGGCTTCCTTGAGTAGCATTAGCTTTTATGTAGCCTAATTCCAATTAAACTCTTATAAAATTGTGTGTGAGTTTAGGAAGCTTATAAATAGTAAGTTTCCATATGGGTTTTAATTTTTTTTAAATTTTATTTTGTGATTTTACTAATTCGCTTTACATCCTACTCACTGCCCTACTCCTGGTCACTCCCTCCCACAATCCTTTCCTTATCCCTCCTTCCCCCTTCTCTGAGAAGTTGGGCCCCTCTGGGTATCCCCCCACCCTGGCACTTCAAGTCTATGCGAGGATAGGCTCTTCCTCTCCAATTGAGGCCAGACAAGGCAGCCCAGCTAGTAGAACATATCCCACGTACGGGCAACAGCTTTGGGATAGCCCCCACTCCAGTTGTTTGAGACCCACATGAAGACCAAGCTGGACACCTGCTACATATGTGTGAGGAAACCTAGGTCCATATGTTCTTTGGCTGGTGGTACAGTTTCTGAGAGCTCCAAGGGTCCAGGTTAGTTGGCTCTGTTGGTTTTCCTGTGGAGTTCTATCCCTTTCTGGGCTGCAACCCGTCTTCCTAGTCTTCCAAGAGTCCCCAAGTGCCATTCACTGTTTGGCTGTGGGTGTCTGCATCTGTCTAAGTCAGCTGCTGTGTGGAGCCTCTCAGAAGACAACATTCTCCTGTCTGCAAGCATAACAGAATATCATTAATACTGTCAGGGATTGGTGCTTTCCCATGGGATGGGTCTCAAGTTGGACCGGTTATTGGTTGGCCATTCCCTCAGTCTCTGCTCCCTCCTCTGTGCCTATATTACTTGTAGACAGGATAAATTTTGGGTTGATAGTTTTGTGGGTGGGTCGGTGTCTTTATTGCTCCACTTGGGTTGCTGCCTGGCTACAGGAGGTGGCCTCTTCAAGTTCCATATCCCCAGTGTAGTAAGTCACAGCTAAGGTCACACCATTAATCCTTGGATGCCTCCCTTATCCCAGGTTTCTGTCTCATCCTGTAGATGCCACCCACTTCCCCACTTTTCCTTTGCAGATTTCCATTCATTCTTATGCCCATCTAGCTCTCTCCCTTGACCTTCCCTACACCCAATCCTGACCTACCATCCCCCTCTGCATCCCCCCTCCTAGTTCCCTCTTTCCATGTGCCTCTTATGACTATTTTATTCCCACTTCTAAATGAGATTCAAGCATCCTTCTGCCTTCCTTCTTGTTTAGCTTCTTTGGGTCTATGGAGTATACCATGGCCCTTGTATTTTTTGGCTAATATCCACTTATAAGTGAGTACATACCATGCATGTCCTTTTGGGGTTGGGTTACCTCACTCAGGATGATATTCTCAAGTTCCATCCATTGGCTTGCAAATTCATGATGTCTTTCTTTTTAGTATCACATTTTATCCATTCTTCAGTTGAGGGACATCTAGGTTGTTTCCAGCTTCTGGCTATTATGAATAAAGCTTTAGGAACATAGTTGGGCATGTGTCTTTATGGGATGTTGGAGCATCTTTTGGTTATGTGCCCAGGAGTGGTATATCTGGGTCTTGAGGTAGGACTATTCCCAGTTTTCTGAGAAACTGCCAAATTGATTTCCAAAGTGGTTGTATAAGTTCCCCTCACTCCACACCCTTGCCAGCCTGTGCTATCTTTTGAGTTTTTGATCTTAGCTATTCTGATGGGTATAAGATGGAACATCAGTGTTGTTTTGATTTGCATTTCCCTCATGACTAAGGACTTTGAACATTTCTTTAAGTGCTTTTCAGCCGTTTGAGAGTCCTCTTTTGAGAATTCTCTGTTTAGCTCTGTATCCCATTTTTAAATTGGGTTATTTGGGTCATTGTTGTCTAACTTCTTGAATTCTTCGTAAATTTTAGATATTTGCCTTCTGTCCGATGTAGGATAGGTGAAGATTCTTTTCCAATCTGAAGATTGCCTTCTTGTCCTATTGACAGTGCCCTTTGCCTTACAGAAGCTTTGTAATTTCATGGGGTCCTATTTATCAGTTGTTGATCTTAGAGCCTGAGCCACTGGTGTTCTGTTCAGGAGCTTGTCTTCTGTACCGATGCATTCAAGTTCCATATCCCCAGTGTAGTAAGTCACAGCTAAGGTCACACCATTAATCCTTGGATGCCTCCCTTATCCCAGGTTTCTGTCTCATCCTGTAGATGCCACCCACTTCCCCACTTTTCCTTTGCAGATTTCCATCCATTCTTATGCCCATCTAGCTCTCTCCCTTGACCTTCCCTACACCCTCTTTCTCTTCTTTGATATTTCTTTCCCTCTTTCTCTTCTATGATATTTAGTGTATACAGTTTTAAGTCGAGGTCTTTCATCCACTTGGACTTGACTCTTTTAATAAGTGTGTGTGTGTGTGTGTGTGTTTAGGAAGCTTATAAATAGTAAGTTTCCATATGTTTTTTAAAAAAACTTTTGTTACCTCTTTCTCCCTACCTCTCCACTCTGCCCTCGAATCCCACTCTACACCTTAAACCTCTTCCCCATTTATATCACATGTGTTCTGTTATCCCCGCCATAATATGTTTTTTTCTTTCTCCTACCTCTACCAATAAATGGTCCCTTTCTAGTTTCTTGAATTCTTCAGGCACTCCAAGTTAGACACACTATGTGAAACATTCAATGATAGGATCCACATCTAAGTGCGAACATGTGATGATGTTTGTCCTTCTGGGTCTGGGTTCCCTGAATCACTATTGTTTCCCAGCTCCATCAGTTTCCCTGCAAATTGTTATGATTGTGGTTTTCTTTATAGCCAAATAAAACGGCATTGTGTATAGGTGGTACCACACTTTCATGATCTATTTTGAAATTTAATGGCTGTTTTCATGTCCTAGCAGTCATGAACATAGCAGCTAGACCATGGATAAGCATGTATCTCTCTAGTAGGGAATAGAGGCCTTTGGGTATATACCCAGGGGTGATTTATGTGGGCCATAGGATTGATAATTTTAGCTGTTGGAGGATTCTCTTTACTGATTTCGAAGGAGCTGCACTAATTTTCTGTCTCACCAACGGTGCACAGGGGTTCCCCAGATCATCACCTGCATTTCTTGTCTTTTATGATTTTAAATCTTATCCTCGAAGTAGTTTCAGCTTGGATCTCTGGTGGATACGGATGGTAAACACTGCTAAAAGCATTTCATTTCCTAGGCACCTGCATTTCTTCTTCTGCAACTTCTGTTTCATTCTATAACCCACTTTTTGTTTTTTGGTTTTTTTAGTGTTTAGTTTTTTCAACTTCTTTTGTATTCTGTAGACTAACCCTCTGTCAGATGTGTAGCTAGAATTATACTCTAGGCTGCTCCTTTGGCCGTGTAATAGTTTCTTTCTTAGAAAATTCTATTTGTTGATTAGTGGTCATATTTTGTAGATGATGGGGCTCCTTTTCAGAGTCCTTACCTGAGCTGGAATACTGAGGCATACTTCACATTCTTTCTTCTGGAAGTTTCAGAGTTTCAGATCTAGCATTGAAACCTTTGATTTCATTTGGAATTTATTTGCCATATCTTACAGGTCCTGGGGATCCAATCTCAGGTGCTTATATTTAGACATAGAGCACTTTGTCTAATGAGCTATCTCCCCAACCCAGATAATGCTTCTGAGAAAAGATTGGACCCACTCAGCTGTTAGAACTGTTGATAGATTTATGTGTGTGTGTGTGTGTGTATACATGTGTACCTATATGCACACATCTGTATGTATCTATTTTAAAGACAAGATCATGCCTAGACTGACTATCGACTGGAAATTCTCCCGTCTAAGCCTCCTGAGCAGTAGGATTACAGGCATGTACTACTATAGTCAACGGTAACTGCTGTAGTTCTAATCACTCTCCAAACTTATAGGAACATGTAGCTGGGGTGGGCTATTTCATTTAATTTTCTAGACAAATATTGAGTCTGATAGAAATATATTACTATGGGTTAGGTCTGCTTTCAGGACTAAAGAACTTGGCTAAATGCACAAGGCACTTGGTTCATGAAGAATTACCTATTGAACCCCTGAAATGGCAGCTGGGACTATCTCTGGACTATAGGAGCTGGAAAGAGGCAGGGCTGGTGGGAGGAGAAGGTGGAGAGGGTAGCTAGGAACTTAAATGTCCTTGAGCTATTGAGCATCTGTTTTTATGTAAGGCATTACATTGATTTTGTAGAGGATACATGCTGAACTAGATGAGGGCTAACATCTAGTGTAGATGGTGTTATTTGGGAAGAAGTGAGTATAATCTAGTCCAGAGAGAGACATGGTACATGTGGACAGCCAGGAGCTGCTGCGTAAGCTTGGAAGGGAGCAGGCATGGGGAGTCGTGGAAGTTTGTGAGGGTGTCACTGGACCTTTCTGTTTTGTCAGGGGATTGGGGGATTATAGTTGACATAGACACAGAAAGAAGGAAGAAGATAAAAGATCATGCCGTTCTCAGGAAGAAAAAAATTACCACAAGAAACAATTTAATTTTCTATTTTATTTATTTTTATATTTTATTTTTATTCTTTTTTTGTAAGTCATTTATTTATTTATTTATTTATTTATTTACACTCCATATTTTATTCCCCCCACATCCACCCTCTGACTGTTCCACATCACACACCTCCTCCCCACACCTTTGCCCCCACCCTCCACCCCACCTGACCTCTAAACTCCCTGGGGCCTCCAGTCTCTTGAGGGTTAGGTGCATCATCTCTGAGTAAACACAGACCCGGAAGTCCTCTACTGTGTGTGTGTTGGGGGCCTCGTGTCAGCTGGTGTATACTGTCTGTTTGGTGGTCCATTGTTTGAGAGATCTCAGGGATCCAGATTGAGACTGCTGGTCCTCCTATAGGATCGCCCTTCTCCCCAGCTTCTTTCAGCCTTCCCTAATTCAACAACAGGGGTCAGAAGCTTCTGCCCATTGGTTGGGTGCAAATATCTGCATCTGACCTTTTCAGCTGCTTGTTGGGTCTTTCGGAGGGCAGTCATGCTAGGTTCGTTTTTTGTGAGCACTCCATAGCCTCAGTAATAGTGTCAGGCCTTGAGACCTCCCCTTGAGCTGGAATCCACTTTGAGCCTGTTGCTGGACCTTCTTTTCCTCGGGCTTCTTTCCATTTTCATCCCTGTAATTAATTCTTTCAGACAGGAACAATTATGGATCAGAGTTGTGACTGTGGGATGGCAACCCCATCATTCACTCGATGTCCTGTCTTCCTGCTAGAGGATGGAGGGAGGGAGGGACCTGGGAGGGAAAGTGGATGGGATGGGGCAGTGGTGGTGGGGAGAGGGGAACCTGATCTGGTATTGGGTGATGGAAAAAGACTGAAGCCCTGAGAGCCAGCAGAAAGAATGGAAACAGGCAACCTCAGGAGATAGGAGGTTGGGGGCGGGGACCCTCCAGAATGCAGCAGAGACCTTGGAGATAAGAGACTCTCAGGACTCAAAGGAAGGAACTTTAGATGAAATGCCCAACAGTAGGGAGCGGGAAGTTATAGATCTGTTTAATTTTTGAAGAAGTTAATTTGAGAAGTGGCAGATTTTCATTTTTTCTTCCCCATTTTCTGTTGTACCAGACACTAATTCGAAGGTTTCGCCTCTGTAGAAACTTGTCCTTTGGGTGGCTTGCCCTGGTCACCAGGTCTTTATTCATCAGTGCGTGGGCTCTGCACTCTGTAATATGAACCATATTCTCTTCAAGTTGACTTTTAAAGGACAAGAACATATGAAAAATTCCCTCTCAAGAGTACATTCCATGGAGCTATAGATAGGCTTTCAGAGCTAACAATGACTAAATAGTTACTATCTTCTCTCTACGATGACTTTCTCATTCCAAGTCGTTTTGGTTATTCAGTGAATAACTTGGAAAATTCAACTAGGCAGAACATTTATGCAGTTAATGAGGATGTCTTGCTCAGGGTAAGAGATCATTAAATATTTTCCAAAGCTTTTCTGTGGGGCTGGAGAGAAGGCTTAGTACTTAAGATCTGGTCTTGCAGAGGACCTGAATGGGATCCACATGGCAGATCATTCTGTAACTCCAGATGGAGGGGATGTGATGCCTTCTTCTGACTTGTATAGCCACTGCATGCACATGGTGCATATGCATATATACATACATACAGGCAGACATACATGCATGCATGCATGCATACATACATACATACAGAGAAACAATCTTAGACATTAAACAAAAAAAACATATTTTAAAATCCTTATTCTATTGTTTTAAAACAGGTTGCCCAGTTTAGTTTGAGTTTATATATAGTTGTACCAGGAACATGATTCTTTTAAAACAAAGATGTAATACATCACAGAAAAAATAGGTCTTATTCTCTGCCTAGTGGTTACTATAGAAACATGGTTATATTAATTTATTTGCACGGTACACAGAATTTACAATGATTATTGATCATAAAGGGAAGAGGTCCTTTCTACTAATTAGGAAAAGCCTCATTACTTCATCCCATTAAATGTGCACATTAAATTTAGCAGTTTTTTTTCTTTTCTTTCTGCTTAGGAAGAAAAACAGCTAGGATAATAATCTTAAGTGTCAAGAGAGCTAGTAATGCCAGTTAGGCAACTCAATGCTTTTGATGTTATTTGTAAACAATACCCTACCAGCTCTTCATGACTAGTCAGGGAAAGCTAGTTGCATACTGATGGAGAATATTGTGGAATATATATATATATATATATATATTATATATATAATATATTATATATGTTGTATATATTATATATATTATATATATAATTGTATATATATAATATATATATAATATATTTAATATATTATATATATAATTGTATATATATATATAATATTATATATATAATTGTGTGTATATATATATATATATATATATATATATATATGTTGCTATAGTTAACCAAATAACATCTTTTACATAGTTATACTATTTATTTGACAGGGACAGCTGAAATTCATTCCTTTGTCAGGATAATTACAGTGCACTGTTACAGTTGTAGTCTCCATGTTGTGTATCAGTGCTTAAAACACATCAGCTGGCATGTGTTTGACTTCAAATACTTGATTCAAATTGACCCACACTGAGGGTTAGCACCCACATAGATGCCTAGTAAGAAAGGGGTACAACAACCACCTGCCTTGTTTACCTTTCTCTTCATGATGACCCGATGCCCGACAGAAGTGACTGAAGGGAGAAGTTCATTTGGGTCACAGTTCATAAGATACAGTCCCTCATGGCAGGGAAGGCACAGCTTAATATGGATTTGTCCATAGCGTTGGGAACTTGAAGCTGCCCATCTCATGGTAGCAGATAGGAAGTAGAGAACTCAGCCTGGGAAGCAGGGGCGGGACGTAACTCTCAGAGATCGGCCACCAGTGATCCATTTCCACCAGCCATGCCTCCATCTCCAGAGGCTCCACAACCTCTCAGGAGAGTATCTCCAGCTGAGGACCAGTTTCCAAACGCATGAGCCTGTAAGCTGTGGTTTTACATCCAGACCATAGCAGTGCGTACCCATCATGCATGGCCCTCTGCAGTCATGTCTGCTTGCACATATTGCAGAGCGGTAGCCTTTGCCTTACATCATGTCCTGCAAACAACATCTGATTAACAGAGCTTAAAATCACATTCAGAATGCTGGACGAGAGAGGGCTGTAGAAATGTGTTTGTGACTTTCCAGTTTGTGTAGTAGAGGGCACTGCAGATGGAGGTTATAATGGCAGACGAATTTCAGTCTACCACAATCATCTCAGGGACATCATACACACTTCATTTTCTGTGATGCTGTGTGAGGCACACCACCACACATGCTTAAAAGCAGTTCTGAGTAGAGAACACATGAAATAGGCAGCGAGAGACTGAAGTGAACAGAGTGCTTTATAGAGTACCAGGGCAGAGTCTTCTGTGTTACAGGATAAGAAACTTGCACGACAATTTCCTCATGGCTCTAGAGCTTACTGATTGAAGAATCTCCCATGAGAGTTCTGCCATCGCTCAGAAGTTTTTATAGGCTAACATCAACATTTCACATGCACTACTTTTGCTGGCGTCTCAAATGATCAGCAGTTAGGTAACCTTTCTAGTGCACTTCCAGCACAGCACAGTGAGAAGGAACCGTGCAGGGATGCAGGGATGCAGGGATGGATGCAGGGATACAGGAATGATTGCACAACTCTCAGGTCATACTCTTCCTTATCACTCATGTTCTAGAATTGAGCTGGAGTCCTGATCATTTTAGAAAACTGTCAATCAGGTTGTAATAGCCAAAGTGAAATATTCCAGACACATATCCGAACCTATCCGCTGGGAACCGCATCTGAATTATGTGAGGATTTTTCTGTATTTAAGACAGAATACTGTTTTCATTACTTATTCGTCAGCTGAAGTGCTCAGAACAAAAAGACAGAGCATAAGAATCAGAGAGATTTTAAAGCTGAAATGTGCTTTTAAACCCTTAGAATTGCTACGTAGGTTTTTGCTTTATTTGGCCTGTTTATTTGAACAAGCGGGTTTTTTTGTTTGTTTGTTTGTTTGGGTTTTTTTTTGACACTTTGTTTCTGATTTCAGAATTCTCAGCGTCTTTCTGATAAATATCGGGGTCACAGGCTCTTTGGTGCTGGAAAGGAGCAAGCAGAAAGTTGGTGGAAGGCCCTTTCTCACCATCTCATAGCTGAAGGATTCTTGGTAGAAGTTCCCAAGCAAAACAAATATATAAAGACTTGTTCCCTCACAAAAAAGGTAACCAGCACAGAGATCTACCTGTTTGACTCCGTTGTTCTTTCCACTGTGTATTAAGATGCTTTTTGCTTTTGATAGGGTAGAAAGTGGCTTGAAGAAGCCAGTTCACAGTCTCCTCCGAGCCTCCTCCTTCAAGCTAATGAAGAGATGTTTCCGAGGAAGGTTCTACTACCAAGGTTATTTTTTTTTTCAGCTTTCTTCCCCTATTCACTTTTGGTTTTGCTTAAGTGATTGAAATTCTAGCAGTTTATAGACATCGTGCAGGTAAAACCAGTTGTCTTCTTTGAGTACCAGTCATATAAGGGGGCCATGGGAAAAGGGCATGTTAGAAAACATTTTCCTGGTTGACATCAATTATCTGACTGCAAGACACACAGAGCTTAACAGGCTTAGGGAAATCCTTTTGTTTTGCTTTTTGAGACAGGGTTTCTCTGCCTATGGCCACCCTGGAACTCACTCTGCAGTCCAGGCTGGCCTCGAGAATTCAGAGATCCACCTGCTTCTCTCTCCCCAGTGCTGGGATTAAAGATGCACACCACCACTGCCCGGCTTGTTTTGGACATTCTATAGGTGATCCTGTGCAATACAATGTGGGACAGAGACCAAAAGGATTTGAAATTATATTTTATAAATGTTTATGCTCTGATCTTCTGCTACTGTATTGAAATGAATAGATGAATATATATGAATGACAGTCACCTCATGGCCATATAGAATAAAAGGCAGAGCCAGCAAGGTTCTTGCCCATTGCACAGGCATCATGGGCTTGATGGTAAAGAATTAGTGACCCATATCTCCCTACTGTAGGTGTAGGAAGCTAATATGCTTGCTGCCTGTGTTTCAGTATTACTGCAAATATTACTGATTGTGCATCTGTTTTTTGTTTTATCTTGTTTGAAACCTCTTTTCTTTTGAGAGAAAAATTTTAAAAAGATATCAGATCTTAAAGGGTAATATAATCTCTGCTTTCTGAGAGTAATGATTCATAAATTGGATGATTACATTTTAACTTTGGGGATATTTTAATTTTGATGTTTTTCAGTTTTAATCCTGTATCTCCAGAAATGACTCAACATTCCTCTAATCAAAACCCAGCTGGATTAACTACCAAGCAGGTTTGTTTTTGAGGGGTGGGTCTTACTATCTCATTCCAGTTGGAGGCAAATCCTGGCTTAAAGTTTTTTATTTGCATGACACGTATAAAAACCACAAACTACAAGGAGAACATGTGTGACTGGAATAAAGAGAGGATCTATATGATTTCTTGAACAACAAAGAAGTATCTCATAAAGTAATTTTTGCTTTTATGCTTGTTTTGGCTTGAAGCCAAATGATTTATAAAACAAAGATATACTTAGAGTTAATAAATGAGTCTGATTCCCAAATTTTTTTTCATTAAAGCTACACACACACAAACACATGCACACCCGTCCCACTGGCAAATGGGCACAAATTTGCTTTCTTGTTTTGTTAGTGTCTTAGTAACTACTACAGATTCTTTGCACATAGGCTGTCTTCTGCTAACCATGGTGATGGGGGAATGGTGAATTCAGTCTCCTAGGGCATCATTTCTACTGGTTAAGAGTGTTGGCTGGACTTGAGGCACCTTTGTAATTTGGGCTTCTGGGTCTCAGGATATTCTTTGGATCATTTACTTTTTAAAAATTTATTTGTTTATTTATTTGTTACACGGGTCATTTACTTTTTAAACTGTCTTTAAAGTTATCAAAGGTGGTGGTTCAGCAGCTAACTTTTTAGCTTATTTATTTGAAGAATTGATTGCTTAGGGGGAAATTGTTATTTTGAGATTTCTTTGCATTTAAATGTTTTTGTAATTTCCTCTTCTTTTTAATGGACTTTACTTGCGGAAAAATAGTCTAATTTGGAGAGAATACATTCTTACAAAGTGCCTGAGAAAGTTTCTTCTGGGACTAACATTCCTAAAAAAAGGTACAGAGTTCTAATTTTAATTTATTATATTTGCTTACATTATTGATACTGATATTTTCCTTTCTTTCCCAAAGAAAAAGGATTATCAGATGTTGGACTGTTTCATTGAAAAAAACAATCACAACATAACCTCTGTAGTTGTAATGACTAAAATAGACACACAGAAAGTTAGGGTGATGGATCGTGCCTCTTGGGCACCTCTGTTTACAAGGCTTTGTATTACAGTGCTTAGCACTTGGTGCACCTGTATCTTAAAGCAAGCCTGATTACTCTGAAGTGACATAGACCAAGGGCAGCTTATGAATGTATAGCTAATGACATTTCTGGCTCACATCTATATAGGTCTACCTCTAGCATTATTATTATGTATTTGGGAATACATATCCACAACCCATTTTCACTATATATGTATAATTTATTTATTTATTTACACTCCTGATTTTATTGCCCTCTCAGTTCACCCTCCAACTGTTCCACATCTCATACCTCTTCCCTGCCCCCTGTCTCCATGAGGATGGCCCCACCCCCCCTCCTACCCCACAAGACCTCTAAACTCCCTGGGGCCTCCAGTCTCTTGAGGGTTAGGTGCATCTTCCCTGACTGAACCCAGACCTGGCAGTTCTCTGCTGTATATGTGTTGGGGGGGGGGCCTCATATCACAAACAAAGGTGTTATGGCAATAAGACTGGAAATGTAAGACTCATTAGAGAATAAAGCTAAAATGCTCATCGTAGTTTTAATTTTTTGTTTTTCTGTGCTGAGATGGAGCATAGGACCTGTATGTGCTCGCTAAGCATTCTCCCATTGAGCTACAAACCCCGCTGTTCATGATTTTAATCTTACTGCATGGCTTACTGACATAATAGAAGTATGGAAAGCTTATAGAATCTAATATCCTGTCTGAGGATGGGATAAGAAAAGTGTCACGACCTCTATCATATATGAAGATTAAATGGACTGCGCTTATATTCATATCAGGTTAAAGTAAATACGCTGTACACCCACACACTTTCTATGCTGTTTGCTTGTTTAGATAGCACTATTTGGATCTTACACAATGAGATACATTTATCACAGTGTTAATTTCCTTACCTTCATTTCGTTCTGTTTGGCTGTGTGAGATGCGATTACTACTATTTTATTTAAATAGAAACTTTAAGGAGTATATATGACAGTGTCCATCTAGTATCACGAAGCATTTCTAAATTTAAATGGTAACTGTGTTTCATTTGGCTGTTTTGTAACACGGGCATCGTTTTAGGCCCCAGGAGTCACAGGGTACATCACCAGTGTTGTCGCCATATGATGCCCCCAATGGTAATAATTCTGTGGGACATACAGGGGAAGATAGATACATATATAATATATATATATGTATATATATATATATAATATATGTATGTATATGCTAAACATGTGCTTTGTGCATGCATGTAGGTAAAACATTCATATACAGTATTAGTAAAAAATATAAAAAGTTTTAAAATGACCATTTAGACTATATATTTTATAAAGAATAGAGGCTGGAGCTGAGTAAAGCCAGGAACAGAAGTGCTCTTCCGCAGGAGAGAGGATGATTGGTGTCCCAGTGCCAAGTGGTCATCCCTGAAACTATATATACAAGTAACATTGAATAGACTCACCAGGTTACATTTGGAAGTATATATATGTGTATATGTGTTATATTATATATATATATATATATATATATATATATTCATGCAATACTACTTAATGCATTTGAAGGAGAGTGGGGACGGATATATGAAAGAGTTTGTAGAGAGAAATTGGAAAAGAAAAATGTCATAATTAAAGTATAATCTCAAAAAGAAACAAAGAGGCTGAGGCCGAGCTTCCCGCAGCTTAAGGTAGATGTGAAGCAGGTACTTTGAGGAACATAAGGCAAATGGAGGCGAGAAGAATGTGATATTACTGTACACCTCAGCAGCCGCTGAGAGAAGTGGGGAGCAGTGAAGCAGAGCCTGAGGAAATAAACGGAGGTTAGAATACCAAGGTCCACCTAAGTGCTCGGGTCAGTCTGTAGGCAGTTGGGAGCTAAGGAAGTAGCGTAAGTGACACGATCATGTTCTCACTTGGAACACAGGCTGACAGACTGTCCTGTCAAGGAGCAAGCAGTAACTGCTTTAGGCTTTGAGGATGGAAACTTCCAGTGCTATGCTCAGCCTTGCAGCTGTAGTCAAAGCAGCCATAGGTGACTTAAAAGGCGATGACAGTGCCTGTATTTTAGGAAACATGAATTACAGACATTGGAGCTTAAATCTTGTGTAATTTAACATGTTATACAATATTCTTCCTTTGATTATTAATCTTAGCTTTTAACTCTAAGCAAAATGAATGGACTTTTGCAGTGGCCCCTGGGGTGGTAGAAGAGCAAACAGACATATAAGCTCAGTGTTTTTCAGGAGGCTATTACCATAGAGGAGGGCTGTGGCAGTGCCACGGAGGAGGCTGTTACCATAGAGGAGGGCTGTGGCAGTGCCACGGAGGAGGCTGTTACCATAGAGGAGGGCTATAGAGGAGGGCTGTGGCAGTGTCACGGAGGAGAACAGACTCCTAAGACAGGAGGCGTTAGAAAACATGATGGCTTAAGGAAATGGAGTTCGTTGTTTATCTTTTTCTGATTGCTACTTTTATTTTTTTTATAGAACATGATTTTAATATTTTCAACTGTTAATATTCAAAAGACAGAATAATTATTTTAAGATATATTTTGTTCATCTGTCTCCCTTTTCATTTCTGATTTTATTAATTTGGAGAGTGTCCCTGTGCCCTCTGGTTAGTCTGGCTACGAGTTTATCTATCTTGTTGATTTTCTCAAAGAACCAGCTCCTGGATTCTTTGTATAGTTCTTTTTGTTTCTATTTTGTTGATTTTGTTGATTATTTCCTTCTGTCTCCTCCTCTTGGCTGTATTTGCTTCTTTTTGTTCTAGAGCTTTCAGGTGTGCTGTCAAGCTGCTAGTGTAAGCTCTCTTCAGTTTCATTTTGGAGGCACTTAGAGCTATGAGTTTTCCTCTCACCACTGCTTTCATTGTGTCCCATAAGTTTTGGTATGATGTGCCTTCACTTTCATTAAATTCTAAAAAGCCTTTAATTTCTTTATTTCTTCCTTGACCAAGTTATCGTTGAGTAGAGCATTGTTCAGCTTCCATGTGTATGTGTGCTTTCCATCTGATTATCTCTAGTGCTACTTGCCCTCGCTATATCTGACTGGAGCCTGTCCTTCCTGTGATCCTGGTTGTGTCAGAATGCCTCAGAGTTCAGCTGTCTCTGTGATCCTGTGATTCTGGGATCCTGGGATCCTGAGATCCTGGGTGTATCAGAGCTTCTGGGAGTCAAGCTGCCTCTGGGACCCTGAGATCCAGGTATGGCCAAGCTCCTGGGATCCCAGGATCCTGGGATCCTGTAGACCTGGGCATATTAGAGCACCTGGGAATGGAGCTTCCTTTGGCTGTTGTGGGACTGGCTGCAGAGTTCGACCCGAACTCAGAGTTCAGGTATGAACTCTGCTCAGGGCACCAGCTCAGACCTGAAGGAACCTGTGCCACTGGTTGGGTGGAGTTCCTTGGTGCCTGTATCCCACTGGTCCCAGTTACTCCTGGTGTTGGGGTAGATGTTGTATCCTCCTCACCTCTGAGAATGGAGCTTCCTCTGGGTGTTGTGGGACTGGCTGTGGAGTTTGTGCCCAAGGTCTGCTCGGGCCACAGGCCCAGACTGGAAGGGGAAATGGAGTTCTTGACAGTGATTTTTTTTTTTTTAGGACTGAGTGAGAATATTGTCATTCTTTTCATTGGGGAAATCAAGAAACACACTTTGAAGGGTGGAGGCATGGGATGTGGAACATTTTGAGGGTGGGCCAGGAGGGGAATAAAATCTGGAATTTAAAATAAATAAATAAATGAATGATTAAAAACGTTATTATACTCAAGATTTTTCCATAAGTTTGTAAATGGGCTCATGAATGATTTTACATAAAATCTGTAAAGAACAATCATATTAGATAAAGACACAAATATCTGATTAAATTGCTTTGTTCAAAAAAAAAGGGGGGCTAAGGTTAAAAAAAACCAAGAGTTTAAGAATATAAGTTTGGACTACCTATGGAATAGTCCAGAAATTAGTTTAAGAATACAAACTTAGGGTATAGAAGTAGGCAAGACACTCACATATCTGCAAGTGTATGTGTTAGGTGTGTGCATGAGTCCTTGTTCCTGTGGGAGAAAGTTCACAGGTATGTGTGTGCATGTGCAAGCCAGAGGGCAGCTGTGGGTGTCATTCCTCAGGAGCTGGCCACTCTGTTGTTGGTGGTGGTGGTTTTTGTTTTTTCTTTAATTCTCTCACTGGCCTGTGTAGCCCATCAATTAGGCTAGGGTGACTGGTGGCAAGGTCTAGGACTCCACTTGGCTCTGTCTATTCCCGGTGCTAAAGTTAGAAATGAGCACCACACTGCCTGGCTGATCTTAAATGTAGCTTAGCATGGCAGGCACCAGCTAAGCTCTCCTCCCAGACCCTTTGCTGTCATTATTTTTGATACATTAAGTGTTCATTAAATAACACATAGAAGAAGCTCCCTGGTACTTTGAGGCAACAGATAACAAATTAAAAAGTGCAACAGCCCAATGGCCTCCATAAACTCCTCGTTCTTTTCTACACTAGCAGTCCGTCTCAGGGCCTTCTTTCTAGCTGATGTCTCTGGAGTTTGCGAGCCTCTTTCTGAATGCAGTGCTTTTAAACCACTAGTTTCCATCTATCAATTAAAAATAGTTGACTTTTTGTTATATGGTATGTTTCCCTTTCTTCGATTCCTTGAACACACTGTTTGAGTCATTGTCCTTTGCAGTGTCACAACCATACACAGATTACAAGTAGTAAAGCAAACTGTCGCGTTGGCTCCTGTCTCCTCTTTCTTGGTGTTAATGGCTGTCCTGTTTTCTCGAGTTGCCTTTAGTTTTCCTTTTACTGATCCCCCCTCCTGCCCCCATTTCAGCTCCTTTGTTTGTCTGCTCCCTTTCAGCTGCTTGCTTTTATTTCTTCTCATCTAAGGAGCACCGAATTTTTGTCATTTTATTTTCATTTCTAAAACATCTTGTTCACTACCATTTCTCAGCTTTTCAGGTAAAAATCAAATGTGAAAATTATTCCTACTTTTAAAATGATGTGTCACTTCAAGGATGTAGTATCTGACCTCTTGGCTGTTGATGTTTTCTGTAGGTGCTTTGAGATTCCCTTCTGTGTACTTGTAATAAGCATGAGCATTACGTTTAGAAATTATTTTTATCTGACATATACACACACAGGTTTTCATAGGACACTTTCATACATGTATCATGTAGTTCATTGTTTTTCCCCTGCTCCATGACCCCCACACTTCCTTCCTCTCTCTTTAGTCTCCTCTTCCTCCTCCTGCTTTTGTGGCTCATGGATTCACTCTTCTTCCTCCAGTCCTTTTCCCCCATTCTCACAGTGCCTTTACACACACACACACACACACACACACACACACACACACACACGTGCACGCTCACATGCACACCCCTAGATCTGCATATGAGAGAAAATGTTGTGATATTTTTATTTCTGAGTCTGGCTTACTTTGCTTAGCATAATCATTTCTAGTTGCACCCATTGTCTTGTGAATGTCATAATTGCATTGTTCAAAACTGAATAAAATGGAATTGTGTGTGTGTATCTCATTTTCTCTATCCATTCAACGCTGATGGGCATCTAGGTTGCTTCCATATCCTGCCTATTGTGAATAGTGCATCAACTAAAAAGGATGGACAGGTGTCTCTCTGGTATGTTGACTTAGGGCTCTTTGGAGATATATCTGCAAACTTGCTTCTTATGGTAGTTCTTTTGTTTTTTTTTTTTTTGAGAAATATTCATACTCTCATGGCTGCTTTAGTTTGTATTCTCACAAACACTGAATAAGGCTTCTGTTATTCCCATATCTTTGTCTGCATTTGTTGTTTCTTTCCTTGATGATACTGGCGTGAGATGGGGACCAGAATGGTTCTGAATTTGCATTTCTGATGGCTGAGGGTATTGAACATCTTTTTCTAATTATTTGCCCCTTGTATTTTAATCCTTTGAGAATCGTCAGCTCAGCTCATTGACTTTTTGATTGATTTGAAATTGTTGGTATTTTATTTTTATAAATACTACATATTAAGTTACTGTCAATGAGATTTTCCTCCCGTTTTGCAGACTTTCTCTTTATTTTACTGATTGCTTCCTTTGCTTTGCGGGTGATTTTTAATTTCATTCAACCTAGTGTGGGGTTGTATCTCACCCTGTGGGGAGCCTTGCCTCTGCCTGGACCTTGAAGTGTTTTCCTAGAGTACTTTCAGAATTCCAGGAAATTTAGGGTCAGAAATACAGATCTAGTTATCTCTATCTATCTATCTATCTATCTATCTATCTATCTATCTATCTATCTAGTTATCTATCTATCTAGATATCTATCTATCTAGTTACCTAGCTATCTCTATCCATCCTCAGTTCTTCTAGCATTCTTTGCTGTTTTTTCTCCATTGTATATTTTTGAAGACTTTATTGAAAATCAAATAACTACAGCTGTGATTTAATTCTGCCATCGTAGTCCCTCGATCCATGCATGTGTTTTTGTGCCAGTGCCTTGTTCTGCTTTGTTTGTTTGTTTTGTTTACTGTCTCTTTGGTCTAATTTGAGATCAGTTATTGCAGGGTCTCTGGTTTGCCTTCTGCTTAGGACGGCTGTTGCCATTTGGCGTCATTTTGCTTCTCTTTAAATTTTAGAATTTTTTTTCTCTTTCTCTGAAGAATATCTTGAATTTTGATGGGGATTATGTTGAATCTTAGAGTAGTTTCTGTACTTTATTGTCACCATATTCTGACAATCTGTGTGTATCGAGGGTCTTTCTATCTTCTAATGTCTTCAACTTTTTTCTTCAAAGTTTAAAGTTGCCGAAGGCTTTCAAGCCCTTTGTCAGTTTATTCCTAGGTTTTTGAAAGCTGCTATTCGTGGGACCTCCTACTCTCGACTTCTTAATCAAGTTCATTATTTGAGATGTAGGGAAGCCACTGACTTTAGTGTATTCATTTTGCAACCTACTTTGTAGCTGAAAAATATTTATCAGGTGTGAGGGGTTTCTGGTAGGACTATTAGGGTCTTTAAAAAAATTAGTATCATACCATCTGCAAGTAGGAATAATTTTACTATTTGTATGCCTTTGTTTCTTCCTCATATTAAACTTCACTAGCTTAGCTTTTTTAGCACCAGATTGAATAAAAATGGAAAAACTAGGGACTTTTGTCTCATTCCTGATTTTAGAGGAGATAGTTTCATTTTTCCCTTGTTTATCATGTCGGCTGTAGGTTTACTGTCTGTGGCCTTCATTATATTGAGACAGAGTCCTTCTGTTTGTAGTTTCTTAAGGGCATTTTTGCATGAGGGCCATTGAACTTTGCCAAAGTCTTTTCATGTGCACAGTGAGATGCTCATGTCCTGGACACTGTCCTTGAGTCTTCTAACATCTAATGTGCTGAAGCATCGTTGTAGCCTTAGAATCTGACCCTCTTGGCCATGGTGTATGACCTTGTGTGTTCCTGAACTTTGTTGGCAGGTTTATTTTTGTATTTATGCTCGTCATGGGTATTGGTCTATAGCCTTTCTGTGTCTCTCTGTCTCTGTCTCTGTCTCACTGTCTTTGTCTCTGTCTGTTTCTCTGTGTTTGTGTGCATGCATGTCCTTAACTTTTGGTAGGGTATTGCTAGCTTCACAAAATGAGTTTGGTGCTGTTCTTTCTCTGTGTATAGTATGGAACAGTTTGGGGAACATGGCTGTTTGCACGTTTGTTTTAGGGTTGGTGGAATTCAGCAGTGAGCCCACCTACTCCAGGGCTTCTCACTGATAGAAGACTAATCAACTTTTTTCCACATGTATGGGATAAAATACCTGACAGGAGCAACTTCGGGAAGGCAGAGTGTGTGTTGGCTCTCTCTCATTTTGAGCTACACTCAGTCATGGTAGCAGGCCTCGAGCAGAGGATTGCACCTGTAGTCAGTAGCAGAGGGAAATGAATATTCATACTCCGTTTCTTCCTTCTTTTTCCACAGCCTGGGATCCCAGCCCGTGGAATCCCCCCAGACCCCCCCCCCCCATTCAGGGTGGGTCTTCCCACCTCAGTTCACCTGATCTGAAATCTCTAAGTAAATCACCAAGGCTTACGCTGGTGTGACTCTGATCCCATCAAGTGCCCAGTCAGTGCCACCGCCCAGGCTGTCCCTGCTTCAGTTCTGCTGCATAACTTTTATTAAAATTCTCTGCGTGTGTGTCTGTGTCAGTGACATCACTTAGAACTTTGCAGGAAGATATGGTAGCAAGATTGTGATTTAGTAAAAGTCACCATGCTAATGGCTTGCCATTGTTAAGAGTCCATGGAAAGAAGGTAAAAGTTAAAGTGGGCCCGTGAGATGACTGAGGGGATGAAGGCTTGGTACAGGAGCCTAGTGGCCTGAGCTTGGGGTCTGAGGCCCGTGGACAGTGGAAGGAGAGAACTTGACTCCCTCAGTTTCTCCTCAGACCTACACACATGCACCATGTCATGCGTGCACACATACACACGCTAAATAAAAAGTCTAAATGTGAATCAAAGGAGCTTTATAATTTTCTTAACTTTGTATTTCTTTGAACTGCAAGTCGACTTAATACATGTGACAGGATTTGACAAATGTGGGAATGAATTCTTACTTTTTAACTGTATTTACTGAATTCTTGGAACGGAAATTTGCAAACACTTCTGGAATACTAATCACATTTGCTTTCTTATTTTCAAGAAGAAGAAATTTAAATCTGACATATTTTATCTTATACAATTTCATGTTTGCAGCCTTTCCTGTTTATAATTAGCCCATCAGTGAGAAATGCTTCTTGCAAGATATCTACCTTGCCTTCCACTACACTTCCTTTCTGATACTTTGATACGTTCTCTACAATTGTTGAAAAGTCCAAAACAAAATTCTATCTTTCGTCATCTATTTGTTCATTGGATTTTGAGAAAACTCTGAGTAAGTCTCTTAGTTCTTTGCTGATGTTACCACCAGCAAGAACCAGGGACTCGCAGCATGAACAGACTATACGCCTACTGCTTAGGAAGAGGCTTTCTTCTCTGTGGATGAGCCATGTTTTGTTTCCAAGCACAAGGCTGAGAAGGAAGATTGGTGGATGCTCTCCTTTAAGTCACTATAAAAGAACGAGATGACATTTTTAACTGTAGCAACACAATAAGTTATCCGATCCAAGCTGTTTAAGATCTAGGCTGCTGCGCACTTGAAGTACGGATTGTCTTCCTTGCGTGGCAAAGAGTTAGTGCCAGTTCTGGAAGATTCTTATTTGGAGTATGAATTAAAAAGTAACCAAAGAAAGAAGGAAAGCGTATTTATTTTCTTTTAAATATTTTAGTGCCGTGATGCCGTCACCAGGAACATCTTCCAGCCCCTTAGAACCTGCCATCTCAGCCCAAGAGCTGGACGCTCGGGTAAGGCTTCTGTACAGTGGCGATCAGCTTATGAAAACGTAGCTCATACTCTAAGGTAGATGAGCACATTTTATCGTAATGGAACAGTGGTGCCTGGAGTTCTAAGTGTGTTTTAAAGCAGTGCTGTGTCCTTTTTTTTTTTTTTTTTTTGCTAGACTGGGCTATATGCCAGGTTGGTGGAAGCAAGGCAGAAACACGCTAATAAGATGGATGTACCTCCAGCTATCTTGGCAACAAACAAGGTTCTGCTGGACATGGCTAAAATGAGGTGAGCTGCTTATGTTCTGCTTCTCTGTGAATTTGGGATGGTTTCCAACACCTGAATTTCTTACCATTTCTGGGCCATGCTCCGTTAGCTTTCATATATGTTGTTTTTGCTTTGAATTCCTTAATTAAGCACAAATTTTTCTTAAGACATCCTTAAGGTCTAGCTTAATTATTGTTTTCCCCATGATGTCTTTCATTGTGTTAGTCAGCCAAATAATTCCTCCCCCTTGAACTTATCAAGGGTTTTCAGGTGAATTCTAAAGACGCTATTATTTGAATATTGCTTTATTTCCTTTTCTGTATAACTAGTTGTGAACATGTATCCTATACTAGAAATTAAACTCTGTGAATAGCAGTACTAGTTTCCCACCTTGTTGTGGCTTTGATATCACCAGCACTTGTCTCAAAAGAGCAAGATGGTTAGCAAGCACATAGCACTTATTTCCAAAGTTTTGTCTATTTGTTCCTTTAAAACTTTCTGTCACCAAATCTCACTTAATAAGTATTGCTTAAATGCAGGATGTTCTAAGGATCCTTAGCACATAGTAGTTTACATGTTACTATAACTATTTTGTTAAGTAAATAAATATTCTAAGGTGACACTTTACTATTCAGAGAATACTTAAGGTATAAGAGTAACCATTGATTAGATTGGTGGATTTTAGAAAGGTGATATTATATAGTCTTTGATATTGGACATACTGGAAAAAGCTGAGTGCTATGACTCATGGGTATTTTTATCCTTAAAAGTGCAGCATAGAAGCTGTACCATAATAAGGGCATTTAAAATGGAAATGTTCTAACTAGCATCATGGACTTAAAACAGACTCAAATAAACCCATTGAGGTAAAGGCCTAATGAGCCTGCTTACTGTTCCTGGAGACATTTTACAGGGAAGAAATATGAATGAGACTTAGTTCTAAGTTTATTAGCCTTTCTTACTATTCCATTTAGAGCCTCATAGTTTCCATGTCTGTGAATAATATGAATAACCAACTGGAACACTGGGTGTTAGCATATCTTTTCTGATAACGGTCTCTTCACTAGTTAGAACTGAGTTTAGTGGTAATAGAAGCAGGGCCTTTATTTGCTAATTGTTTACATAGCATGGCTATCAGTGGACGAAAGCAGAGAAAGGATTCACGAGCCATGGCCATTTGTACAAAGTGCTGGTTTTGATTGTAGAAAGGATACAGTTAGAGGGTACAACATGAGGCTGAACACAAACTAGATTCTCGGAGGGATACTGTCTCAGTGGCTTCATCATTCTCTCTCTCTCTCTCTCTCTCTCTCTCTCTCTCTCTCTCTCTCTCTTGTAAATGACAGACCGACTACTATTGAAAACATGAAACAGATCGATGGTGTCTCTGAAGGCAAAGCTGCTCTGTTGGCCCCTCTGTTGGAAGTCATCAAACATTTCTGTCAAGTAAATAGTGTTCAGGTACTGTTCTGGTTTACATAACCTCTTAGAGAATAACACTTCTGACCATTTCAGAGGGAACACTTTCTTTCTTTAGTTGTATTTCTACCCAGAGAATGGATTCAGATTGCTTTACAGTAAATGATTGTAGTAACATGTTAACTACAGGGCTGGTGAGATGGCTCAGCAGGTAAGAGCACTTACTGCCCTTCTGAAGGTCCTCAGTTCAAATCCCAGCAACCACATGGTGGCTCACAACCACCAGTAATGAGATCTGATGCCCTCTTCTGGGGTGTGTGAAGACAGATACAGTGTACTTATGTATAATAATAAATAATCTTTAGAAAAAAAACATGTTAACTACATACTTCTTAAAATTAACGGATTCAGGACCTCCCTTTGTAGCCTAGGCTTCCCTGGAATTGACCTTACAGCCCATTTGGCCTTGAACTTGGATTCCTATCTCAGTCTTCCAGTTTGAGGACCCTAGGCAGGAGCCATCATGCCTGGGAACTCCTACCTGTATTGGTAATGCTAAAGTAGCTGTCAGTATACATGTCCTTAGTGGGAACGTGCTATTTTAAGTGTGGACATGTATTGTATTTTGGCTGACAGGTTCTTTTATTTTCCAGTATGGCAGTTAGGAATTGAAGTTGTGTATGTATCCTAGCTGTCAGTTGGTTGGGAGTTTTCCTTTGGTTTTGCATGTGTCCTAATCAATGCCCCGTCCTGCAGTTAGGAGTCCTCTGATTGGACAGCTTTCCCTGTATTCTCTGCAGTCTTTGCCGTGTTGCCTCACTCCAGTCGATCATCTCTTGTTCCACCACACAGACTGGTTCCACAGAGTTGTCTTACTTTTTTTTTTTTTCTTCAAACTCCCCATGTAGACCCCACTGTGAGATGAGACCATGGGGGGCTGTGAAGCCTGCTGGTCAGAGTCAGGGTCTCAGGGCTTCAGCTCTGGTTTTCCCTGTGCATGTGATGTTGTCTTCCATTTCCCTGGGTCTCCATTTGCTTCTCTGAACCACAGAAGTGATGACTTCCTTCCCTGGCCAGAGAAGTGGTGACGTGGATGACGTGTGTTAGAGAAATGAAGCAGTCATGGCAGTATGTGGGCTCATGCCTCCCCGGCGGGCAGGCCCACTGGGTCCTCTTCAGAGCACTCTTCCCTGATCCACATAGGGTGTCTGATGTTTGTGTATACCGTATCCTTTTTTGAAACAGAATACCTTTGGCCATCTTAAAATTTCTCTTTCCTAATTTTATACAAGCAGTTGTATATAACTCACCACATTTCATATGAGATATTTTAAAAATGAAATTATGGTAACTGAGGGAGCATGCTCTCTGTGAGCGCTTAGTAAGCCCCTTGTCAAGAGCAGAGACAGAAGCGAGGCAAATGAGAAATGGCCCAAAGGACTGGTGCCAAACAACCATCCTGAATCTTCTGGAGAGAGAAAAATGACTTGTGCAGTTAGCTTGCATTATTGAAACCATTTATTAAATAAATAGTCACTATATTTAATAAGCTTTTAATATATTTGTTTCAAATATATTTATATTTTTATTGAGCTCCATAAATGACAAGATAAAGAAACAAAGGGTCCTCAAATTGAATCCCATAATTACTTTCTCACAAATCTTTGTTTAATAGAGCGTAATAATATATTATCTTACCAAGATGAAACCAGGTTTATTCATTGGGAGACTGGGTCCATTGCATTAGTAAGCTATTTTCCCCTTGTTTATTATAACTAAATATGCTGTTCTAATCTGACTGTAATATATGACTAAAAAAACAGCTATAATTTATTTATTTTAAAGCTTAAGAAAATTCCATTATTTTTAATGAATTTTATTTTTTAATAGCTCCCTGTTCTTTCTTTCGGGTAGTTCATAAAGAACTATACCTAAGAGAGTTGTTTAAGTACATCTTTTAAGTAGTGTGTGTGTGCGTGTGTGTGTGTGTGTGTGTGTGTGTGTGTGTGTGTGTGTAGGATCCACCTGATGTGGTGCTGGACATAAAACTGAAGTCCTCTGGAAGAGCAACACATGTTCTTCCCCATCGACCAGTCAGCCCTTATCTAAGGCTTTACCTGATGCCTGAAGGCCAGAGCTCTGGTTGGGATGTGTATTTTACTGTTAATTATACAACATATTTTAACATAAATGCATATATACATATATATATATGCATACACACACACATATATATATACATACTTAGTCATATACATATATAGATATAGTGAGGATATGACTCTTTATGATCTATGTGCCTATTCTGTGATTATGGTATCTAAACTTGTATACTGATTCTGTCCAATGTTCAATCCCAGAGAATTAGGGGATTGGCTTAGAGACATTAGTTAGAACATTATGTTTCCTTTTGGGTTCTTCTGAACTCAAAGGAAGATGAGAAAGTTTGTCGCATGCTCTTAAGTTATTTGACCCTTTAAATCAACATGTAAATCATTCCCCTCTTTTGCATTCCCCATGAAAACTCTTTGTCACTTAGAGATTTGGTGTTTCCCCTTCCTGCACTGCCTCACAGCCATGCGTGCGTTGATCACTGTGTGGATGGTGTTCTTAGGTCTGTTATTATCTTATTCTGACTTGTGCTACATTTAAAATTCTGCAGACAGACCTCCTTTCCAGTGCCAAACCTCACAAGGAACAGGAGGAAAGTCAGGAGATGGAAAAGAAAGACTGCTCACTCCCCCAGTCTGTGGCCGTCACATACACTCTATTCCAGGAAAAGAAAATGCCCTTAGTAAGTGCCGCCTTGAGGTGACAGCGCTATCTGTGTGCTCTTGTGTTTTCTCAACTTTTCAGGGTTGAAGCTGTGACATGGGGTCTCTTACTTCTTGTCAGACAGTCAGTCTCGTCTTTAATTTTCAGACACAGTGGCATCGTTTGTTTCTGGTAAACCTTTGTCTGTCGGGGAATAACTGCAAGACTAGTGTGACAGTGTGTCTTAACAGAGACTGTGTCACAGAGAACACAACTGGGGCTCAGGGAAAATGTAGCAGAAGGACTTGAAAACCAGTATAAAGCCATTAGCGTACATATTATTAAGAAACACAAAAACAAAATGTGATCCAATAATACCAAATACAGGTATACCATTCCTTACACCATTTACCACGAAACATGAGAAGTTGTGTATTATGGAATGTGTGTAAATTTTAGTCCACTCTACCTTCAGTTTGACACACTTACCAAGTATGTGGGAGCTCTATCCTGAGCACTATCACAGAACATAAGTTCAGTAAGCTGAACAGAAACAGCACAAAGCTGTGGAAACACACTGTTACGTGTGTATGGTGTATACACTCTCTCTGGAAGTTATTCAGGGATCTGAAAATAACGTGGAAAGAACTTATTCTCTCCAGATCACCTGGCCCTCGCTCCTCTTTTTCCCTCCAAAACTATGTTGGACACGATTTTAAAAATCGTATTGCAGTGAAAAATGGCCAGAGGTAACATTTCTTCCTTGGTCTAAGCTAAGTTGTTAAGGCTGTGGGATGTTTACTCTATGACACGGAGAGCATATCACTAGAGTGAGGGCACCTTGAGACCCCTGCTTTGTATTCCCGGCCTCTCTGCCATTAAACTGATTTGGGCCAGCTTGTGTGGGTCAGGGCCTTGTTTTCCTGCCTACCCAGCATCAGGATACTTTAGTCAGCTTATGGTCAGATGGAAATAAGAACACACAGTCAGTACCTATTTTTAAAATATATACAATAACAGAATATGATCACCAAGAAATTTTGGAATGGGCTCCAAATTTCAGAATAAAGCATATTATAGAGTTCAATAATAATGAATAAAATATATTACATTCTATTATCAGTGAAATGATGAATAGAATATCTTCATTTATGTCTTGTGGTATTATGCAGTAGTGTTTGATTTTGCAAAATGATTGTTGATTATCTATACCTCCCTGGAGTCTTAAGAGGGTCTAGCTAGTTAACCGCAGGATTAAACACATCTGAGGACTAATTAGTGATAAGCAATAATACAATTAGTTGGAAGTAATTTGATGCCTGGTATCAAATAACCCCGATATTATACACACAAGGTCCAGGCTTTTTAATAGAAGCAATTTAATACCTACTTATGGAAGATGAAATTACTGCCCTAGATGGTCTGCTCTGTGAATCAGTCAACATTCACAAATACAGTCTAAATTCAGACTTTCTAAATACATTGGAAGAAATATCACGAATATTAGTGTGAATGTCTCTGCCTTTTTATTTAAAAAAGCTTTTGCCTAATATATATTGTAAATGTATTTGGAGCTACATATGTTTCAAAATCTTCATAAAGATACTTACTGCATTACCTTTAAGTTCAGTAGGTATGATAAGAGTGAGCAAGCATTCTTGTTAAACTGTAGTTATTGTTTTATGCACGGTGCTTATGGAAAATACTTATTATTAGGGTCTTCCCAGGACCCTTTAAAGAGTTTTTCTGGAGCCTTGGAAATTGTCTTCCTGGAAGTTGATGTAGCCAAAGCACCATTCCAATTTTAAGAGCATTACAATACAGCATTCTCTGTTTTCAGAAGGTGTAACAGGTATGAGGCTTAGCATCACAAGGCTGCTGGCTAACACCAATAGCTTTTTAAAGAGAATACAGAAGGAAGGGGCGGGGATTGAACTTTTGACTCAAGTTGCATGATTTTTGTTTTAATCAATATATAGGGTGGAATCTGTGGAGGTCTATATACTAATTTTAAAGGAATATTTAAAATGAAAATTGTATCCAAGGGTTATTCTTTGCTTATTTATCAGTGAGTATTTGCTCCCTGAAGATGTCAGGTGTTTTCTGTCTGGGAGGTGCGGCCACAAGTCTTCAGCGCACTGATGTTCTTTTGTCTGTTTCTGTTTTGTTTTTGCTTCTCTCTCTCTCTCTCTCTCTCTCTCTCTCTCTCTCTCTCTCTCTCTCTCTCTCTCTCTCTCTCTCTCTCTCTCTCTTTCTTTCTGCAGCACAGCATAGCTGAGAACAGGCTTCTGCCTCTCACAGCAGTGGGCATGCACTTAGCCCAGGCGGTGAAAGCCGGCTACCCCCTGGATATGGAGCGAGCTGGCCTGACCCCAGAGACTTGGAAGATTATTATGGATGTTATCCGAAACCCTCCCATCAACTCAGGTGATGAGCGCAGCGCTTCTCCGCAACCTAATGACCCGAGTCAGCTCAGTAAACAAGCGACTCGCTCAGCTTCACATTAACAGCACTGACCCTTGCGCTGTGGTTTGATAACTTTTTTTTTATATAAAAAACAAACAAACAAAACCAAAGACAATCATTTCTTCCTCAGCAGAAGGTGTACTGAAAGTCTTTCTTTTCAGATGATCATTTTCTCACCCATCCTCAAATCGGGCATGTAGGTCTAAAGCCACACGGTCCTTTATGGTTACTCCCAGCCGCTGAAGGACTCCTCCATTTCCCCTTACTGCCTCTGAGTCCCTACCAGACATGTCAAGCTCTGTAACCCCAGCAGAGGGGTTTCTTCTCCGTGCTTGACAGATGGCTCAGCAGTTAGGACTCCAGGCTGTTCTTCCAGAAGACTGGCGTTCCTGCCACCCACAACTTACTGTAACTCCAGTTCCAGGGACTCTGACAGCCCCTTCTGACCTCTGTTGGGACCAGGCACACACATGATGCATAGACACACATGCAGGCAAAGCTCCCATTAAAAAGGGCCTTTGTTCTTGTCCCACTGAGGAACCTCAGCTCCGCCATGAAGCTCTGTCCCCTGCTTGCCTTACAGAAATATTTAAGAAATGATGTTCCCCAATCCCCAACCCCAGAATTCAAGTTAAGGCACATTAGAGAATTTCCCTCTTAAATCCACAAATATAAGGTCAGCGTGTTATAACAATAAATCTGATTTTTAAAAAATTCTGTTGGACTAAAGCAACGGTCATCTTAAAAACAACCATTTTCTGCAAAGCTGAGTGGATTCTTACTTTTTCTTACTTGAGCTTTTTTCCCATGTGGAAACAACTCAGATTGTCCCTCACCCAAGTATCTGTAAAATGATGAAACAACAGAATCACTTGGTAAGAGTCTTCCTCAAATACAGTCTGGTTATAATTTGATTTTCTGTACATATCTGTGTATAGAGAAAGCATGTCTAGACATGCTAATTTAAGACTTAGAATGATACTTGCACATTTACAATTATAAGTTAATGAATTGATAGTTTTGGGAACTCAGTCAATGTGGTTCTGCTAAGGTTAAATTTAAGTTTCTACATTTTGAGACCCAAGGGCCAGATCTTGGGCTTTGTGGTAAGATGTCCAGAGTAACTCATTTAGAGTCGTCTTATGAGACAACCAGTCTCCTCGAAGCAGTAGCCAGTCTATTCGACTTGAAGGCCGAGGGGGCAGAGCAGATTTACTGTTCAGGATTAGATTCAAGGTGTATCAACCTTTGCCTTTTGCAAAATGACACATCATTTTAGGGGAAGCTAAAAACTGGAATTTCATTTAGAAATGCATTGTCTCTTAGGACTCAAATACGTGCTTTTTAAAATTTTTTTATTTTTATATATATTTATTTATTTTTGGGTTTTTCAGACAGGGTTTATCTGTGTAGCCCTGACTGTCCTGGAACTCACTCTGTAGACCAGGCTGGCCTCGAACTCAGAAATCCGCCTGCCTCTGCCTCCCAGGTGCTGGGATTAAAGGCGTGCGCCACCACTGTCCAGCTAGCTACATGCTTTGATAAGATGGTTGGGCAATGTTATGCAGCATTACTTCCTTTAAAAAAATAAAAAAATATCATGTTTGCTGCTGATTGGCTGAAACCATGAACTGATAGACAGACAGGTAGCCTAGACAGGTAGATGCAAAGACTTGGGCAGGAGACACACTGGTGAGCCAGTCTTTGCTCTGACAGCTCATGGTTTCGGACCTACACCTTTTGAGGTCTCAATTTCTTCATGTGTGAAATAAGAAGAAATAGTATTTTTGTCTTTTGCTGAATTGTGAGAAATACATTGGATACCAGACAGAGAGCCTTGGTCCATGGCAAATAATAGGGTCATCTGTGATGGACGGTGAGAGTTGAAGTGAATGGTAATGTCTAAGAGCATTTAAAAATATCCTCTAAATATCATCTCTTGTATAGTCCAGCTTTTTGATAGTTAATTGAGAGTATATAAAGTTGGAGCTTGAGAGATGGCTCAGTGCATCAGTGCTGCTTCTTCAGAGGACCCAGGTTGGGTTCCCAGCACCCACATGCTGACTCTCAAATGTCTAGGACTTCAGTTCTAAGGAATATGAATATGCCCTGCTCTGGCCTATCCAGGCATCTGGCACACACACAGTACATGTGCATGCAGGCAAAACGTCATACACATAAAATACACACAAATAAATATTGAAGAAAGCATATATGAAGTCAATAAGTAAGTGTATGCAGGGGAAGACTCTTTAAAACTGTATAACTACTCCTCAGCATGGATTTGTCTCCATGGGGATATAAAAACCTGTGAATGGCCAAGTGTCTTCTAAAATGTAACACAGACATACATGTAACACATATTCTATATACTTTAAATTATATTCTATCACATACAGTATGCAGCTACTACACTATAAATGCTTTTCTCGTAGTTGTTAGCATGTATTGTTTGAGAAATAGTGAGAATGTGTGTTCATGTTTAGTACAGATGGTGATTTTTGTTTGCTCTGAGGCAAGGTCTTGCTCTGTAGTCGAGGCTGTCCTTGAACTCACCATCTCCTGACTCAGTCTGCTGAGTGCTGGAACTGTAGGCATACGCCACCATAGCCAGTCTGGTTGGTGAAACCAGGATGTGGAACCTGTGGCTTTGGTGAAGAGCCAACAGATAACGATGGTAGACTGTACTTTATAGAAACATGCGACTGAGAATCCTGCAGGATCCAGTGATCTTTTCTGTTTATATACTAAGTAATTGATCAATATTCTTTAATAACAACAAAAAAGGACTATTCTAACCTCAATTCATTATTGCCACATATCTACCGTAACTCTCTGATTTGGCTATGGTAAAGAGTTGAATGCTGTTAATTTAGTTGGGAAGTTATGTGATTTTTAAAGTTATAGAACTTTTGGTGAAGAAGCAGAAATAGAAACACTTCCACTCCTACCCTGTTTTCCATAGGGATTGGGACCTAGAGAGTTGTAAAAATAGTTTTAGTATCATTTGTAAGATTGATGACTTAGCAAGTTTTAACTTTTACATTGCCATTTTAAATCATACTGCCAGATAAATTAACTTAACAGTTATCAAAATAAAAGTAACTTAAAATTTATCTTAAAATTAAACTTAAAAGTTATTAACAATAAAATGTAACATAATTTTATTAAGATTCAGGTTTGTTAAGTCTTGTTTGACTAAGATAAATTAATTTTATTTTCTTTATTGTTTTCTAATGTCTTTAAATATTGTCTACCATAACTTGTGCCCTCTATAGTCTGAGCTTAGTGATTTTGATTTTTGATGTTAATTAATTTTAAATCAATTTTTTGTTATTGAGAATGTATATAAGTACTATGTGCATCATTTCTCCTCTCACACCCAGATCCATTCATTGCCACTCAAATTCATGACCCCCCCCCCCCCACACACACACACACACACGCATGTGGGCCTATGTACCAGAGGTTTTCCATGGAGATCTATGGCCCAGCCTGGTGTGAGAGTTACAGCAAAGGGAAGTGAGTGTGAGCAGGGAGGAGAAGTCACTTTCACAGCCAGCTTCGCTGCTGCAGTTGCCTCTACCTCCGCACTGCCCTGCACTGAGTCTGCCGTCTGGCTGGGCCAGTGAGAGGCTGAGAGGCTGACTAGCCAGTGAGGAGTGCTCTGGAGCTTCAGGCGGTGTTTCAGGAGAGCAGATTTCTTCCCAAGTATTACAGCTCTTAGGACAGAAGCTCTCAGATGACAGAGTAGTTCTTGCACACCTTTAATCCATCCAGATAGGATTCTTACGTACAGTTTGGGGGTGCATAAGGGTCTGACAACAGATACTTTTCATTGGTTTGGTCTGAGAGCTTTGGGGGAAACCTTATTTGCATGTGGAAGGGCTTGGTGCTGCTCCTACATACCTCTCTGCAGGGAACTGTGGGAGGGTTGTGGGAGGCTGAAGCTATGTGACAGGAGCCAGGAACCCAGGAGGCATGGCCAAACACCTGCCATCCCATGCAGGCGGAAGTCACTGCCCACCAGGTCACCAGGGTTCGAGGACTGTGCTCAACTGGGGACCAGGCTGTCTGCACAGCTCACCATCCTCCCCCAACACACCACAGACACACACACACATACACACACACACACTCCACCACCACCCCACAGAGACACACCACCCCCATACACCACACACACACACATACACAGAGACACACACACACACCACAGATTCAAAGTCTACTGAGTCCATTCGGTGTTCTCTATGTACATGTGTATAGTATAGCTGATGTGATACCTTTTAAACTAAGGAATTATAAAACCACATACAACCACACATGGTTTAGAAATATTTTTTTTAAGTCATAATTAGATAGCATGATTTACCAAACATCAGATAAAGACTTCATAATAGCGAGTGACTAAGTCACTAGGAGAACACCCCCCACAGTCTGCCGCACTGAGTAAATCTTACTCAGACGGGTGCACAACAGAGATGGTGTTTTAAACCATGCTGATGAAACACGGGTCTTGCTCTTCTAAAATACCCTGCGCCTAGGTTGAGTACATAGGATTCAGAAGTAGATTTCTGTAGCCTGCTTCAAGTCCCAGTAGAGGCAGAGGATATGGCAGTCCTCAAGTCTTAACTCTTGTTTCTTTATAATACATTCACAGTCTGTAAGCTGTAATGTGTGGATGTGAGACTTGAGGTCTGGGTTCATGGCTTTCTTGGATAAGGCACTATGTATGATCTTACTAGAGAGAACTACATTATAAGTTACCGTAAGGAATGAAAATATGTATACTACATTAATATCTGGACATTATTTTTATTTAGCTATAGCCCTGTTACATAATTCAATATTTTAATGAAGTTTGTTTGAGATATAAAATTTGCACAATTCCAAATTGAAATTTATTTTGTATTTTTATAACAATATAATTTTTATGATATAATAGTTTGTATTTTATAATATAATATAATATTAAATATATCATAATGTTATATTAACTCTTCAAAAATTGACTAACTGTGAGTTGAACTCTTACTTTCATACATCTTATTACTCTAGATTTTTCACTCTGTAACTTTATGATTTTATAATTCTGGGGTTTTTGTTAGTTTTTCTATCTTTATATAATTTAAAACTTCTTTTACTACATTGGTTATCCTTAACTAGGCTTAATAAGTTAAGTAAGATATTTAATGAGGTACCTAGATAATACTCTGAATAATTTCTCCTATTCTTTATGTGCATGGAACTGGAAAATTAAGGGTGGCTTCTGAGGGACCTTCAACACAGGGGTAACATGATCCCCTTTAGGGCGCCTAAGGAGGACAGCCAGTGCTGACATTTAACTTTCCAGAGGATGTCTAGTACTGACTCACACGGGACAGTGGAGTAGAAATAAGTAGATCTTAAACTACAAGTGACTTACTTGCAAAACTGTAGTCTCGGTGACTTTAAGATAGTGCTGAGATTTTTCTAAAATAGCACTAGCCAATAGAAATATAACATTAACCACACAGACACCTTAATTTCTAACATCTACACTAAAAAAACTGTATAGATACAATTATTTTTCATAACAGTTTAATGTGTTCTATATACTAAAATATCATTTCAATACTCAATTAACCTAAAGTTCTTAACAAGCTCTTTTACATTTTTTCTGTGTTAAGCCTAAGTCAGATGTTTTATGTCTATAACATGTCTTCTAAAGCTAAAGTTTAATCAGAAATACTTTAGCCAGTATGCCAGTGCGTGCTTGGAAAATGAAGCCAAGAGCATTTATTATCATGGTCTTTATTATCTACATAGTGATTTCAAGGCCAACTTGGGCTATTTGAGGCAGTGTCAAAAAAAAAATAATGTCAAAATAGTAACATCAAAAAGTGTGGCCCATAATTAGCTTTTATAAGCCTTGAAGGTGGACAAAATAGACTGGTATAATATCAGTTTTTAAATTTAATACTTGAATTACTTTACTTTAGATATTCAGTAGGGTGTGATAGGTTAATGGTTATAGTACCAGATACAGAACAGTTTAGAGATAATTTATCACAATGCATCAAGCTACAGTGTATCTAACCTATGGACCACCAACCCCACTTTCAGCAGGCCAGAGATACAAATGTAAGATAACGTTCATTAGAACATTATTCTAAAGAAAAAGTGAAGACAGTGGGTACTCAAATTTCAGCTTGCTACATGCCCGGAGCAGAGGGCTCATCAGGGCAGTAAGAGTTGTGTGGTTTCTGCAATAATTAGAACAGTGCATTGGCCCAGAACAATTTCAATTGGGCTGATATGATAATCTTGTTGATGATTTTTAGTGCATATCTAGTACAAAGTTCTTTCTAAGACTTTGCTTGGCACCAGTCTTACATTTTAAACCTGGAACATGTGTAGGTAGCCAACTGTACTACTTCTGTTAGCATTTTTTTTCTCCCATTTCGGATGAGCGCCTGAGTACCAACCCATAGTCTTTGGGAAAAAAGAGGCTCTCGGCCTGAAAATACCAACGATTTAAATTCATGTTCTCAAGATGTCATTAGAACAGCCCTTGGCTTCTGAGCACTGCTTGGTGAGCTTTCTAACCCCATTTGTGAAGACAAATAAGCACGTTCTGGCTGCTTAGCTCTATTGTACTCAACACTAAGGATGAGGATGCTGAAGAAAGGATTTGCTTCAAGGAAGAGTGTGGCTTATCTGTAGGAGACACTGCACTGTGTGCCGAAGCCGTGAGGGAGTTGTGTTGGCATTAAGCGTGCAGGTCCCGTCATTCTGAAAGCAAGGCTCTGGTTGGACTCTACCACAGAGCATCCTGCCCTGTGGATTCAGCAGGATTTACTTTGGGCACTTTCTGTCTTCACCTTTCACAAAAACAACGTTGTGATGAACATAGTCTCCCAATTTACCTTACGATGAGCATTTTATTTATTTGTTTATTTTAAATTTTTAATCCTTGTTTTTTTTTAATTTTTTTTATTACGTATTTTCCTCAATTACATTTCCAATGCTATCCCAAAAGTCCCCCATACCCTCCCCCCAACTCCCCTACCCACCCATTCCCACTTTTTGGCCCTGGCGTCCCCCTGTACTGGGGCATATAAAGTTTGTGTGTCCAATGGGCCTCTCTTTGCAGTGATGGCCGACTAGGCCATCTTTCGATACATATGCAGCTAGAGACAAGAGCTCCGGGGTACTGGTTAGTTCATATTGTTGTTCCACCTATAGGGTTGCAGATCCCTTTAGCTCCTTGGGTACTTTCTCTAGCTTCTCCATTGAGGGCCCTGTGATCCATCCAATAGCTGACTGTGAGCATCCACTTCTGTGTTTGCTAGGCCCTGGCATAGTCTCACAAGAGACAGCTCTATCTGGGTCCTTTCAGCAAAATCTTGCTAGTGTATGCAATGGTGTCAGCGTTTGGAAGCTGATTATGGGATGGATCCCTGGATATGGCAGTCTCTAGATGGTCCATCCTTTCATCACAGCTCCAAACTTTGTGTCTGTAACTCCTTCCATGGGTGTTTTGTTCCCAATTCTAAGAAGGGGCAAAGTGTCTACACTTTGGTCTTCGTTCTTCTTGAGTTTCATGCGTTTAGCAAATTGTATGTTCTATCTTGGGTATCCTAAGTTTCTATTTTAAGAGCTGTTTTTAAGCCAGGTGGTGGTGGCGCACACCTTTAATCCCAGCACTTGGGAGGCAGAGGCAGGTAACTCTCTGTGAGTTTGAGGACAGCCTGGTCTAAAGAGTGAGCTCCAGGACAGCCAGAGTCACACAGAGAAACCCTTGTCTCAGCAACCCACCTCCAAAAAAAAAAAAAAAAAAAAGAAAAAGAAAAAGAAAGAAAGAAAAAAGAAAAGAAAAGAACTTTTTAAAAAAGAACAAATTTATTTGCATGTGTGTGTCTCTGTATGTGTGCATACACACAAATGTGGGTCTCTACAGAGGCCAGAAGAGGGCATCAGATTCCCTGGAGCTAGAATTCCAGATGGTTGTGAACTTCTTGATATGGGAACTAAACTTGGATCCCTTGTAAAAGCAATGTGAGCTCTTAACTATCTCTCCAGCCCCAAGGATAAATTACTATTTTTTAAAAAATTAATTGGTGACCAATATTTGGAAACTGAAGTATAGTTTCCTTTAAAAGACGATCTATGTGTGATTCTTGTTATTCTCTGGGAACAAAAGACACATTAAAGAATTTTCCCTATTAACTTTACCCCATTTTCTCTTAAGGATGTTACCATTTGAAAAACAGGAATGGGGCGGGGGGACACAATCTTCTTCCTTCAAATATAGTATTTTAACATTTTCACCTGATATTTTCTATAATATTCTGCTTACCTTTTTGTTCATCTTGGTTTTCTTATCTCTTACAGATATGTATAAAGTTAAACTCATCAGAATGTTAGTTCCTGAAAACATCGACACGTACCTCATCCACATGGCGATTGAGATTCTTCAGAGTGGTTCCGACAGCAGAACCCAGCCTCCTTGTGATTCCAGCAGGAAGAGGCGTTTCCCCAGCTCTGCAGACAGTTGTGAGAGCTGTAAGGAGAGCAAAGAGGTGGTCCCCGAGACCAAGGTATCGATTGCATGCCTGTTTGCGAAGTGTCACGTGTGCACTTTGGGTGCCAGTGGGCACATGTTGATCTGCTGTCCTATATAAATCTGCGTGTACTATTCTTTTGCTCTTCAAGGATGATGTCAGAAAAGCTGTTTTTAAAAAGACAAGAAAAGAAGTATAATTTACTATATAGAATGCCAGCTTGGATTTTACCTGTATTGACTTTGTGCTGGAAAAATACACCTTATTCCAGATGTGGTTAATGGAGTTCGCTTTGTGTATCATGGCAGTGTATGTGGTTAATGGAAGTAAAGACAAATCCGACTATCAGTGCCTCCCACTGGTTGATCCTCCCTTCGTTCTCATGCCCTGGTATACAGATTGCGCTCTACGTATGGGTTATGTTATGAGCATAACATAGGGAGTCTTTTCCGTAATTAGACAAAGTAAGCATTCAGTGTTATTTCAGATGACATTAATAATGCTTTGGATATCACTGTTTTTATCATGTGACAGTAGGCAGAGAAGAATCATTCTATAAATGTGCAGGTTTGACTTCTAATGCCTCTAGGGTCACATGACTCTCTGATAGGAATTGATGAGCTTTTAATAACTCACTAAAATTATCTTAGTTCTCCCATGGTAAGCTTGATGTGGTAGCTTGTGGTTGCTAACACAGTGCTAGAGATGAACCTCTGTGCTTTAGCACTGCAGTGATCACTAGAGGGGTCCCAGCCCCTTACTCGTCTCAATATTCTCTTTTTAAAAAACTGATTTTTAAAAAACTGAACTGGCCTTTTAAAATTCTTTACTTTAGTTAGCTTTGTGTATTATCTTGTGTTTCAGATAACCTAGTAACTTAATTATTTGGGAATGTTGAGATTTTTCATAATTTGTTAGCTGTAAAAGGGATATTAGCAAGTGTGTATTTTTAGGTAGAATTAATGAGATTTAGCTTCTGTAGAAAGCCCGACTTTCTATTTCTGTAAATAATGCTGAGCACCTAAGACTTTCAAACTTGTTTTTCCTTCCTGTAAATACAGGAAAGTGTATTCTCTGCTATTATGCCAGTCTGCTGTCCGAGATGCCCCACATCTGTTGTTCATTTCCATGTAAAACTGGTTTTCCTGCCCTTACAGCACTAGGCATGTCTCAGGGTGGCCTTATTGACTCCATGTGACTGTTTATAATGCTGTTCTGGGTAGTGTTTAAAATGTGGAAACTATTTATGGACTGTACCCCACTGCTCTTTGCATTATGTCTGATGTAGGTCTTTGAATTTGCTTCCTTGTGCTGCAGGAGGAAGCTTTTCTGGTGATGGGTGAGGAAGGCACTGATATATGAGTATAGCAGAAAATCATGAGGAGTCATATGCTACTTTAAAAAAAGAACTGTAGTATTTACTTTTACCCTAGGTCCCTGGGCTATCTAATCTCAGGTCCGTGGCTCCCCAAACAATGCTGGGTATAAACTTCGCCTGTGGAGTGGGTATTAAGTCAAATCAGATATTGGTTGGCTACTCCCACAATGACTGAGTACTACTCCATTGCGCAACTGTACCATATCTTCTTTCTCCATTCTTCTGTTGAGGAACATCTAGGTGGTTTCCAACCTCTCTGCCTGTTAGGACTAGAGCAGCAGTGGACATTGTTAAGCAAGTGTCTCTGTGATGGGGTGAAGTGTCCATTGGGTATATACCCAAGAGTGGTATAGCTGGGTCTTGAGTTGGACTCCCATCTTCCTGGAATGTAAGACTTCCAGGGCTAAGTGTTACTAGCTACAAATTAATGATTATAGGAATAAATCAAGATGTTTTATGTGTATGAATATGTGGGATGCATGCATATACGTGCATGTGTATATAGAGGTTTGTTGATATCAAGAACAACTCTCCTATCTTACTCTTTGAGGCAAGGACTCAGTCTAACGTATAGCTCACCAGGTCAGCTCATGTGGCTGGCCTGCTTGCTCTGGGGATCCCTGTGTTTGCCTTCTGAGGCTGGAATTACAGGTGACCCACTGTGTCCATGCAGTGTTTATGTAGGTTCTGGGGAATTCTCTTGCCTTCTGAGCAAGCACTTTAAGCACTGACCCATCTCTCCAGCTCCTAAGAAATGTATACTGTTTACAATGTCCAAGCATATTTTGAAGTTTGTAGGTTATCTAGCTTTGAGTATACAACATGGAAGAAACAATAAGAAATATTCTCCTGCACCATGCTAGCAAGGAGAGAAAGACCTTTGAAAGAGATCTCTGACCTCCACATAGGCACTGTAGTATATATAGCATGTATGCACACACACACACACACACACACACACACACACACACCACTCTAATAATAATGATAACAAATTATCTTTAAACTGGAGGGTAATGATAAGCCAACGCTTAAGGAAATGATATAGTAAATTTTTTCTTTTATTTATTGGATTTTCACCTCAAAATGAGTTCTATAAATATTTCTATTTCATTTTATTTGGTGGGGAGAATAGTAATTCAGGATGTCTGCGTTGTTTTTACAGCTCCTGTGCTTTTTCCATTGAATAAGTATTTCTTTCATCTCTGTTTTCTATAGGCATCATCTGCAGAGTCAAAGAGAAAATTACCCGAGTGGTTTGCCAAAGGAAATGTGCCCTCAGCTGATACCAGCAGCTCATCATCAATGGCCAAGACCAAAAAGAAAGGTCTCTTTAGTTAAGATGACAACGATGGAACAATTTGTGTGTCCTACGTCTTCATTCCTATAAAGAATGAAAAGAAATATTTTAACCTCAAAATTATTTAAAGTCCAAAGTAAAGCTCACCTAAACATGGAGCCACTAGAGCTATGGTATCTGAACCTTCTGAGACCCGGAGTGCAGCATAGACTGTGAGGTCGGCTTCCTTTCCGATTGCCTTCCGAACCAACCCGTGTCACTGTCAGGTTGCAGTCTCTCTCTTCTTGCAGCAGTGTGTGTTGGAAATGGAGGATGTGTCGCTTTAACATATGGAACAGAGCAGTAGTTGCATGGGGACAGATATGAAGATACAGCCGATCTTTGCTTTCCTATGCAGATGCCTGTATGCGCACTGACTGACAGTGTCAGTGCACCAGCCCAGCCAGGGAGACATCAGCTTCCATTTAAAAAGGGAAAGCAGACAAGGACTCCAGTTACAGAAACAACTAAATTCTATGCATTTTCTACACAGTCTTTATTATTTCTCAAACAAAAGTATTCTTTGTGCTGAATAGTAAATATACTAAATTTTCATTTTTAAAATTATTGTGAGTGCCTTCAATATTTGAAGATGCCAAATTTTAATGTCTTATGTTTCACAAATAATTAAAAAACCTGAAAACTCAACTCTGTTCTTGGTAAAATATTGTTATATAAATTTAAGCAGTTTACCATATAGCTTATAAATATATTCAAAGCCTTGGATTAACTTTTTTTTTGTAAATAGAAATGGACTGTTATTAATGCAGGAAAAAATACACCTGAATTCAGAGAAGTTAAAAAAAAGTCACTCAGGGTTCCATTAAGAAAGAATCAAAGCCATTTTTTTTCCAATCTGCCAGACTCCCTCGTATTCATTTTCTTAATTTGAATCTTATTATAAGACATTCAAACTATAATTAAAACATAGAAACTCCCACATTCTCATTTTTCCGCTTTCTATTACCAGAAGGTAGCTTTCCGTATATCACGCATAATCTCCAGTTGCTTCTATCCCTCTGTGCCTTACACTGTGTTTCTGCAATGCATGAGTTGGTATTCTCTGTGGCAGTGTCAGAGTGCTTACAGTGCTGGGTCCCTGCTGGTTGTGGTGGCCTTCTGCAGGAAAACGTCTGCTTCATTGTTTGACTTTTGAGTTGAATTGGGTTTTCTTTCCTTCATGGAATTGGAAAACAAAGCTTGGGGGCAAAAAGTATGCTTGGTTTTTTAGACTTGGTTATTTGGCAGACATTTTCTCAAGATTCAATGAAGTTAGCCTGTTGCTTTAAGGAAAATGACTTACCAATAATTATTGCCAGTAATAAAATAGAAATTTCTAGCAAAAATTACAATTCTGGTGAACATGTATCCTTCACTGGGAACCTGGGCAGCTTTCCTTGACCTGAGGACTTTTCTAATGAGATGAATAAAATAAACACATTATTTTTGATACTATCTAAAGTTTCGTCTGTATCTGGAACATCTAAGTGACCCAAGAAATCAGTGTTTAATGGACAACTAAGACACATTATAATATAGCATATATAGTAATGTAGTCAAGGAGGAGCCCGTGGCTGTCCCTCCAGATACACACTGAAAATAATCACGAAGCAACAGCTACAGTTTCATTTCAAAGATTTAAAGTTTCAAAGATTCTCTACCATTACTTGAAAAGCTATTTTCAAATAGCTTTTCCTAATATAGCACACACACACACACACAGACTGAATACAGTAGACCAGACTCCAGGCTCTTCTTCTCCTGAACTCATCCACACAACGAGAACATTTACAGAAATAAAATGGGGCCATCCTTGTCTTTTTTTTTTAATGTAAATGTGATTTTAAAACGAACAATATTTGTGCTAAATTGTAATTGGTTTACTGCAGCCATTTTTAAATGAATCAATAAATCTTTGAAGAAAGCCTCAGATATGATTATATATCTGTGTAACTGCACACATACTGAGTAACCACAGACCAGAAAGTAGAAAGCAACCAGGTGACACTGAAGGAGTTGGGGGAGGGGAGTCAAATGACAGGGGTGCTAAGAAGGGATGGGGCAGTGAGCGGGAACACATAAAAAAAATAAAATAAAATAATAAAAAAAGAAAGGAAGTGGGAAAAGCAAGGCAGGCACTTAAACCATAGAGGGACAAGAACGCATCGCAGAGAGAGAGGGAAGGCAGAGGGATAACTAACTCTGAAGCTGTTTGAAAAGCCAGAGGGAAACATTACTTATGTCTTTATGTTTACTTAAAAATACATACATACGTACACACACACACACACATATGAGGGATTTGGGGGCTTGGTTTGGTTAGATTTCTTCAGACAGGGTCTCACTGTAGCCTTGTTTGGCCTAAAGCTCATGTGTGTGTGTGTGTGTGTGTAGTTTAAATAAAGTTATGCTACCTCAGGTGATAATGCTCCCCTTAGGAACAATAGACTACTAACAAAATCCCCAGTGCTAAACAGAAAAATCCTCCCTTCAAGTTGTTGGTCAGGGAAGTCCAAGAGACTCCCCAGACAATATAGGCTAAGCTATTGCCGTCACCCTTGGTTGCCTCTGAGAACTTGAAGGTAAGACCCAGTTGCTGAACACACTGCATACTTCAGGGACACAATTTGGAGAAACACCCCCTGGAACTGACTTAGAAGCTTCTCCCTGAGGACTGGTTCTCGTAGTACTGGAAGGTGGTGTGCAAGCTGTCAAGAAAGAAAAGCAGTCAGCCCTTTCCAGCTATAAAACCTGTGAACCATGGCTGTGATCAATATGGCAAAATATCTCAAGGTACAGTGGTGACACATCTTAGGGGTAACTAGCAGCTGTCGAATTGGCCTTACAACTCACTTGGTTGAGGGAATCCATATCCAGGCAACTGCCCACGGCCAGTGAGTTCATGGACCCTAGAGGAGAGCCTGTTACTGCTACTTTCCTAAGCCAGTATAATTGCTAACTCCATTCTAAACATTTATCTTTGTATTCAAAGAAGTGCAGCTCTCACCCCTCATCAACAGAGCATCTTCTTGTTGCAGACAGAGACCATTACAGAAATCCCCAGCTGCTCAAAATGCAGAGAACTGACCATGGGTTGCCCCAAACCCATCAAAGCATCTACAACACTGCCCTTACATGTATGGCTCAAGGAGCATTGTGGAAGAGGGAACAGAAAGATGGTAAGAGCCAGAGAACCAGGGTTTCAGCTGTGAGATAGTGACTTCTATAGATGCCATGGAAGCTACACTCATGAGATCTCAATGGTGCAGTCACCCAGACAAGACCAGCATAATGCCATCACCAGTTTTACATGCCAACACTGAGGGAGGAGATCGCAGAAGGCCCTACCCCTAGATGAAGAGCTATAGGCGATCAATGGCTGCTGAGAGAGGGCAACTGAGTCTTTTCTAGGGTCCACTCTTCTGATAGGTTATCCAACTCAAAGTGGTCAGCCCTGAACATACATACATACATACATACATACATACATACACACACGTATATACACACATATATATATGTGTGTGTATATATATATATATACATATATATATATATATATATATATATATATATATATATAAAACCTCAGCATTAATTTGATAGAGAGTGAGGGGGATACATAGGGGGACTTGGAGGTAGGGTAGGGAGAGGTTTGGAATGTTGTAAATCAAACATTGATGTATGAAATTCTCAAAACATTTAAAATATTTCATCAAAGTTGAAAATTCTCACGTTTAATTTCTAAAATGATAAATGTTGATGGATGTAAACTGAATTAATAAAAAGTTCTTTAGGACCCTATATTTTTAAGAATGTGAAGGGCCTTGCAACATAATGTTTTGAAAGCTATTAGAGTATGTTATTTGTTATATGGGCATACTATGAATTCTTTAGCTGACTTCATATTGTCGGGTAGTACATAATTTTTTTCTACTAACTGGAACAGCATTGCTTTGACTTTTTGCTTTTCGTTTTGTTTTTTTTTTTGTTGTTGTCGAGACTTTCATTATGTGGTCTCTAGGCTTGCTTTAGACTTGTGACCTGGGCTTGGGGACTGCAGATGTGCCCACGCCCGGGACTGAATGGTCTTAAAATGAAACTCCTGCAGTACAGATGAGGCTGAGGCCTCATGGGATCTGCCTGACTGTTTAAGCCTTATTCCATCTTTCTGTGTCCTTAAAGATACTCAAGATGGCATGATGTCCTCACTAGCTGTTCTTTTCTCTTACAAGACTCTCTGTTAACTATGGCAAAGTCCTCAGTCCTTCCCTCCTGTTCAAAGGAAGGGCTGGGGTAGCTCAGGGGCAGGGGGCTCACCTAGTACACTGAAGACTGTGGCTCCCACCCCAGCACTGCCCAGTATACTAAATGCCAAGAGCCATTTAGGAGAAGCTGAAAACTAGAAGGCGATCTTCCTGAGACGGTTCTGCCATAGACTGGCAATCTATGGCGGATTTGCTTCTGTAGGTTAGGCTGAGGGACAATTCCTGCTATTAATATGCTTTTTTGTTATTATTAAATAAATAACAATTACTAGGTATTGGCCCACCAGTTTGAGCAGGTTTCTGCAGACCTATGAAGATATGCTGTCTTGTAGTGATGCTATACAGACAAAAAAAAAAATAATGATTCTTTAGAATTCCTGATGTAATCCAAATAATTTTAGGAAGAAAGTTTTTAGAGATGGTCTTTTTTTTTTAAGATTTATTTATTTATTATATGTAAGTACACTGTAGCTGTCTCCAGACACGCCAGAAGAGGGCGCCAGATCTCGTTATGGATGGTTGTGAGCCACCATGTGGTTGCTGGGATTTGAACTCAGGACCTTCGGAAGAGCAGTCAGTGCTCTTAACCGCTGAGCCATCTCTCCAGCCCTAGAGATGGTCTTAGTTGCTAGAAAGATGTAATAAAGTTAAAATCAAGAATAGAATGTACCCACTCCTCAGAATAGTAAGTAAAGGCTGCATAATAAGAAATACAGTGAGCTTTCATAATCACAGTAAATACAGAAAGGGACTTGGGACAATTTCATGTCCAAGGAAAAACATTTAGGTCCAAAGATAAAGTCACAGGTGTCTACTATGATAAAGCAAGGCCATGCAAAAACTGTCACATCCATCCATCCACCCACCCAAATGTGTATGTCTGTTTGTCTACATGTTTGTGTGTAGGTATATGTGTATATGTGTAAGCATGCATGAATGCTTGTGGAGGTGACTGTGACAGACGGTCAGCCCCAGGCAGAGTATGGGTGTATGAATGCTGGAATGTTCATGAGTCTGTGCATATTTGCCTATATAAAGCATCTTAATTCTTTTCCTTTCCTTCCTCTCTGGTTCGCAAAGAGTTAACCAGCTTAGCAGGAGAGGCTTCTGGCTCATTCACTAGAGAAAAGCACACCAGCAATAAATCCTTTTATTTAACTCCCTGATGTTTCATGTTGAGGTGCTAAACACCAGAGACTGCAGTTTCTGGCCTCTGAGGAACTCAGGCAGGTCAGCTACCACTGCCAGGAACTCAGACCTAAGACAAGAAAACGTTTTATTATAGAAAAGGCAACCCTAAATATCTCACAAGACCAAGTCTTGCCCCCACTGACGCTCTTCCCCTTCCACTTGCCCCAAGAGAGAACCAAGAAAGAACAGCCGGGATGGCCCCAGCAACTAAAGACTATGGCCCCCATCCCAGCATTGCCTAGTAAACTAAAGCTGTGATTTTAATCCCAGGCACTGCCACAACATCTTTACTGGTTTGCTTAACATAGGGAGTGCACTATACAGTCTCTTTTAACTATTCCAATTTACCAAACAGTGCATCCCACTTACGATATACTAGAACTTGTGCTTACTATGTTTATGTTTGATATCCCACTTGAAAATAAATTTAACAGAGGAGGAGGGATTTGTGTCTGTTTTGTCCACGGCTGTGCCTCTGCTACCTAGCAAAGAGGAGCACCAGGCAGGAAAGCAGGCAGTGTGCACTGAATGAGTAGGAGGAGCCACAGGCGACGCTGATGAGCCTTAGCTTACAGAGCACCCCCTGAGTGAACCATGTGGGAATCAATGCAAAAAGCAAGATGAATTTATTGTTCTAGTGCACTGGGGCCATCTCAGACCAGAAGGAGAGGCGGAGACCTCACGCAACTCGAATGAGCTTTTTATACAGTTTTCAGGGCAGCAGCCATTAGGCACAATGTCATGTCATTGGCAGAACAGTGTGACTTTTTAAACTGCTTGGTCTTTAGGGAACGAGGTGGCAAGGACTTCCCTTGTCTGAAGGTGGGCAAAGATCCATTGTGTGGAATGTGTTGGTCCCCCCCTCACCCCCCCCCCCCCGCTGTGGTCTGAGAAATGTTAATTAGTCTCTCCCTCCCAGAGGGGCAAGTGTTCCATGACCGTCCCAAAGTTCCTAAGGTGAGGGTTTCATCAGGATCTAGCCAGGATCTAAGCTGTTTCGTCTGGGGAGGCGTACGGATCCTTCGTCGTCTCTACAATTCTATCTAGCCATAGTCAGTTCTGTTGAGATGTGTCGGTTACATCTGGCCTAAAATTGCATGGACCACAAAGCTTCCCTTTATAACTCTAGCCGTCAGCAACACATACTATAAAGTTCACACATAGCTCTGCTACATATTAGCTAGGTGATTGGACAGATCCCTTAGAAACCCCAAGCCTCATTTAAATACCTTTTTTTTTTTTTTTGGTTTTCGAGACAAGGTTTCTCTGTATAGCCCTGGCTGTCCTGGAACTCACTTTGTAGACCAGGCTGGCCTCGAACTCAGAAATCCACCTGCCTCTGCCTCCCGAGTGCTGGGATTAAAGGCGTGTGCCACCACTCCACGGTGTTTAAATACATTTTAATGTAATGTCTAGAGCTAGCTTATGGGAAGTCCTTACGGTTAGCATTCTGTCTAAGCTCTGCCCCACAGTTACCTGGTAACAGCCAAGTATGCCTGACTTACTATATAAAAGGGGCTGCTTGCCCCCTCCACTCTCTCTTGTTCTCTCCTCTCTCTTTCTCCTCTCTTGCTCTTGCCTTCCTGTTCCTGCTCTCTCCTTTCATCCCTCCAGCACCCCCACCCCCTACGTGCTCATGGCTGGCCTCTACTCCTCTACTTCTCTACTCTTTCTCTCTGCCTTTCTCTGCCTCTACTACCCTCTTGACTCTCCTCCCCATGCCCTGAATAAACTCTATTCTATACTATACTATGTGGCTAGTATAGGCACATCCCTCAGGGGGAAGGGATGCCTCAGCATAGGCCCACCGGGGTATCCCCTTTCCCCATACCCAACGACACCTCCATAAAACATACTCCTCCCCTCTCTTTATCTTTTTATAAACACATCAGTTACAATGTGTATAGACAGTTTAACAATAGATTTGGGCACAGTGGATTTTGTAGGTGATACCAGTACTTGAGAGGTGGACTGAGAAGGATCAAGAGTGCTGTGTAGTTAGTGACCAGACTGCAGTGGGAGCCTGCCTGTCTCAAACAGATAAGCAACCTGTCCCTAGTCTAGTTTTCTCCCTTGTAACTGTAGAAGCATCTACCAGAAAGCATCTACAGTCAGCAGCTGGGTGTCCAGAGTAAGGCAGCCCATGCCACAGACACTGCTTTCCAGGTACTGCTTGGACATCACCACGGTCCTGCTCCTCTCTTGTGCTTAGCCAGAGAAATCTGTGTCCCCAGCCTGAAGAAGACTGTTGTTGCAAGGCAGCTTTATTGAGAACCTACTATGAGCCAAGCATAGTTCTGGAAGCCATGGACACAGTAGTGACCAAAGAAAAAGCAATGTGGTTCCCCTTAGAGTAAGGAGAAGATATGGGGGTGGGTAGTTCACACTGAGTATGGGGAGACCCTGTTGAGTTGTGAGAATTAATTGACAGCGTGTGAGTCTAGCCTTGAGTATGATAGTCCGCCATAAGCCTCTTTTATTAAAATCACTGTGTAAAAGAGGAAACAGGCTTAAGAGCAGTTGATGAATAGAATGTGCTTTTGAATAATAAGCAGTAGCCATTCTCATTCTTCCTATGGGAAGCTGCAGGAGGAAACAGTCAGAACGTTGTCTAATGGCTTGATGTAAAGGCGGACAGCTAGACGATTTTGACACTTAGGGGCACTCAGCTAGATCTCTTCCTGTACCAATATAATGCTTGTTTAACACACAAACAAAATTACAGAGGGGTGGACATCACAGAAGGACTTATCAAAATAATTAGAACAACAAGCTGTTTTCTGTGAAACATTCTGGTTTGTGGAGTGGATACCCATTAAATCTCAGTCTGAAGTATAAATTACATTTAATCCTTCCAAGGCTCATCACTAGCTGATTATGGGTTGGGATATTTAAACTAAGACAGTGTTGGACACGAAGCAAGATACATCTTTCTCTGAGATTCTGCAAGCCTTGGAGAGGAGAGGGGCTTGAAAAGCCCCCCAAGCTCCCTTGATTGTGGCTGGGGTAACATTATTTTTATTGAGTCATTTTAGTTTTATGTTATTTTAAGCGTCCTTTAAAGACATGTGAGCCCATGCTCCCTCAGGTTTGCTTTGGCTTATTTTCACACTGGCAAAATGAACTAGCAATTTACCACACTGTTTCAAGACTACCATCTGCTGGTTGAAATTGGCAATTTCAGGCAATATGGTTTGTAGGAAAAGCAGGACTATCTTAGGCTTTATTTGCTTTGGGTTGACTGACTGATCAATGGAATCACTTATCTAGTACAAAACTTAAAATCGAGAGGGAACGATTTCTGTAATGGGCAACGAGGACTCAAAATTTTTAAGCTTATAACCTGACCATAGACAGTTCAACAGACACCCACTAAAGAACAAACGTGACAACCAGCACAAAGAAAGCAGACCCGTGTCCAGTACTTGTGGTGGGTCATTTGGATATGGATAGAGAAACATGGAAGTCTTCAAAATCTTGACTGATTAGGCATAAAGGAAAAAAAATATATAGACACAAAATAGCAGTGTTCAGGGCTCCTGGCAAGAGTGCTAAACTCATCTGCGCAGGAACTTGGCCAGCTTCTCAAAGATGAGGTCTCTCCCATCTGAGAAGGTTAGGACTAGCCAGATGTAAAATAGAAAAGACATTTCAGGTGGAGGGAACAGCCAGCCGGCACACAGAATGGTGTCGGGAGTGACAAGATGTTCCATTTCTCCAGAGGATAAAGCACAAGGTGGGCTGTGCCTTGTTGGAAACCAGTAAGCAACCCGCCAGGACAGGAGACTGCCTGGCCTGGAATGGGTTGACATGGGACACAGAGTTGGATGTAGAGATAGTTTTAAACACTGATAGTCTCTGGTCTTTAAACTCTAACTATGCTAAATGCTGAAGCTGCTGGCTTCTGAAAAATCCTAATAACTTTCTTGCTTATTCTGAGGCTGACTTGGACGATTAACAGCTGTAGCCTAACGGAGGTGGGAGGTGGGGGGTAGGGGATTAAGTAAAGGATTAATTGCTAAGGGCTTTATTCTCTCTTGATCAGAAGCCTGGCCTCTCACTTGTCAGGCTGGGAGGGAGGTTTGGAGCAATAAACTTGTATTGAACCAGGAGAAGAGAGTCACTCTCAGAAGGAAAAACTTTTATACAAGCAAATATGCATAAACTCATGTACATTCATATATGAATTCATGCACACACATACTCATACAGCTTCATGCATTCCAGTTGGGTCTAGCTACTGACTTATCTCATAATTACATACTAACACATACACACACATCCAGACTTACATATGCATATGGAACAAAAGGCCAACTGCCAGGGCAGAAAGAAAGAACTCATTCTGGATGAAAAATGAGCTCCAATCTTTATTGCATAGAGAAAGAAAAAGCTTCTACCCTTTTATTGCTAAATTATAAACCCAAGTCTTTGATGAAAAAATATTTGTCCTCTTTAGTAAGACTCAACCTGTCTTGCTATTAAGAAAAGACCTGCCGGGCGTGGTGGTGCACACCTTTAATCCCAGCACTTGGGAGGCAGAGGCAGAGGCAGAGGCAAGTGGATTTCTGAGTTTGAGGCCAGTCTGGTCTACAGAGTGAGTTCCAGGACAGCCAGGGCTACTCAGAGAAACCCTGTCTGGAAAAACCAAAAAGAAAGAAAGAAAGAAAGAAAGAAAGAAAGAAAGAAAGAAAGAAAGAAAGAAAGAAAGAAAGAAAGAAAGAAAGAAAGAAAGAAAGAAAGAAGGAAGGAAGGAAGGAAGGAAGGAAGGAAGGAAGGAAGGGAGAGAGAGAGAGAGAGAGAGAGAGAGAGAGAGAGAGAGAGAGAGAGAGAGAGAGAGGAAGGAAGGAAGGAAGGAAGAAAGACAGAAAGAAAAAAGAAAGAAAGAAAGAAAGAAAGAAAGAAAGAAAGAAAGAAAGAAAGAAAGAAAGAAAGAAAGAAAGAAAGAAAGACAGACAAGACAAGACCTGTTCCACCCCATGGTAAGAAGCCTGCCTGCTCCTTTTGCTCTCTCTGTGGCTTCTTCTTTGTCCCTCTTTCTGCATTCCGTGTATTGTTCTCTCCTTCTGCCCTTATCTTAATGTCCTCTTTATTTTTGAGGGGAAGTGAAAGGTGAAAAATCTATCAGACTCTATGCTCTCTAAATTTCCAAGTTGCTCTCTTAATTTCTAAGTTATTCTACTCCGCCGCCCTTCTTGCTCTCTCCTCAGTCTTGCTCTCCTCCTGCTCTGATAGAATGCCATGCAATGCAATGTAATAATTTCTAGTTTTTTGTGCTTTTTCTAGGGGAATAGAAATGTGTTTTCCAAGCATATTTTTCCCCTATAAAATCAAATCATAAATTGAAAAGAAGTTTACCACAGAGGTGTTTACATGTATTTCCATTAAGAATACTTAGCTGGCTAAACATTAAATTTTGTCACTAGGTCCACAGGTTTGAGGAGAATTAAATATCATAATTTTTGTATCTAAGTTGACACTGAAGTTTTGCATAGATAAACCTAGTCAATATTTTATCTTCTGTCCTTGCACCTACAATAAATTGTTCTTTTCCTGTTATGATCATTGGTTAATTGTTTTACAAACTCTTGGAATGTGTTTTAAGTTGTAAAGCCTTCTTTCTATCTCAGAAGCAGTTAACTCTTGACACTTGAAGACTGGCAGAGTTCTAATTGCATTTTTCATATTTTTCATATGGCTTTAATCGCCGTCCTATTATAAAGGGATTAATAATTACTAGTCTAATTCTGGGGGTTCTTATAGAATCATCATTAAGAATTAAGAAATCGCTCTTTCTCCCTCTCTTCTCTTTCTGCTGTCACCTTCTCTCTCTCTCTCTCTCCCAATAAAACCTCTTCCACATGGAAAAATAAAAGAATTAAGAAATCATCTGTCTATATAGCATCACTACAAGACAGTCCAGCTTTGTTGATCTGCAGAAATCTGCTCAAAGGGGAGGGCGAATACCCAAGTATTACGTAATATTAATTTTACAAGGATAGGAAAGGCATATCAACTGCAAGAAGCAATCCTGGGAATGAAATCTCCTTGGGACCTTAAAACTCTTAGAGCTCACCCATGGTAGATCATGCAAAAGGAGTGGGCCACCTCCAGGAAGGTCACCTGCTAGCCTATCCTAGATGGTTCCTGACACCACCAGAGTTGCTGGGTCCTGAGACTGATTCCAGCCACTCATTGGCCCGTTTTCTTTTTCCTTCACTGTTTTGATGCTTTCTTTTAGTCACTGGAAGCCCTATGTTGTGTCCCTGTAAAGTCTCTGGCATTTGAATCCCTGGTCCCCAGTTGGTGACTGGGAGGCTTAGGAGATGTGGTCTTGATGGAGGACGTGTGTCACTGGGACCATACTTTCAAGTTTCAAAAGACTTATGCCATTTTGAGTGTTCTCTTTATTCTGGTTTCTGGTCCAAGATGTGAACTCCCAGCTGCCTACTGTCTCTGCTCCCATGTCATGGGATATTATCCTTTTGGAACCTTAAGCCCCTCAAAAGCCCTTCATTCTATAAGTTATGTTTATGTCAGTAATGGTGTTTTATCACAGCCACAGAAAAGTAACTACTATGTCCTTTTTGCCCAGACTTTAGGTCTACTAGCTACATGTCTCTCTCTGTCCTTTAAGCCATGGTTTGGGTTTGGAGAGATTGCTTACATTGCCTGTGGCCAAACTTAATAACCTGAGTTCAATTCCTGGGATCCACCTGGAGGAAGAAGAGAATTGACTTCAGTAGGTTATCCTCTCACCACACATAAATATGGTATGCATGCTATTCTCATCCCCTCTAATAATAGAATGGAAAGACAAAAAATCTAAAGAAAAGTTTAACAAGGAAAATTGTATCATCTTTTTATAGTGATGGTTACTGTATTAAAAGCCCCTGGTGGAAAGCTTAAAATGGAGAAATACTTATTTTTGTCTTGTAGTTTCAGAGGGTTTTAGCCCACAGTCTTTATTCCTGCTGCTGTGATAAAATACCCTGACAAAAGGAACTTAGAGGAGAAAGAATTCATTTTGTTTCACATTTCCAGATTATAGTCTACCATAGGAGGGGAGTCAAGTTGGCAGGAACCCTAAAACTGTCACGTTACATCCATGATTGAAAGCAGTGAATGTGAGACGCCTGACTCGCCAGCAAGAAAGACGCCACAGCAGGATCCTTCTGCAACTATTGGGAGAGCATTGACTGCCTAGGCAAAAGACCCCGAGCCCCAGAACTGGTGCTGCTTATATAGGCCTAGGAGTGACATGTCCACACCTGATTGGTTGTGCCCTCAGCACCTCATTCACGTGCCTCGGGTCAGGCAGTGACTCAGCAAAAAACTCTATGGCACATGCGCACATTGGTTGTTTACCCATATTCATGGGCGTTGGCTTATTGAAACCAGCGCCATTTTGTAATGGTGTTTGCGGCTTCCCACAAGTGAATACATGCAGCCTACTTGATGGCTTGCTTACTTTCATTCAACTTGATTTCTCCACTTTTACACAGTTTAGGGTGCCCTTCCTAGGGAGTGGTGCTGCCCACAGTGGGCTGAGTCGTCCCACATCAATTAAGTCATGGCATTTGTAGTTAAATACTAAACAAATTAAGTCATAGTCAAGAAAAGTGTGTATGTGCTCTCATATGTAATCTAAACTTAAGTGGTGTGTGTGTGTGTGTGTGTGTGTGTAGATCATGTATGTAGATCAGAGAAAGAGATTCTAAGGTACCAGGGGATGGGGAAAAAGAGGGTAATGAAATACATGTGACAATACCAGAAGGAAAGACTATTTGAGGGAGGACATTTAGCATTTTGAGGTAATAGGAATGTGGAATAAATGGCGAAGAGAATGAAAAAATGATGTGAGAGTATACAAATGTTGTAATGAAACCTACTACCCTATAAGGGTCCAGCACAGAGAGTGGAAGGGGAATACAAGCTATACTCCTAACCAAGCAGCTATCTGCAATTGGTATCTGCTGGTAAAGGAAATATAGCATTCTCTAGTGGAGTCTCCCTGAGTATATTAACCATGCTTCAGGGCATGCCCTGTGCCCAGCAGTAGATGGCCAACATGAGATGAATTAAATGGTATTTCTGTAGACTTTTGGTCTCATATTGCTTTGTTTGGGTATTTTCTGTCTTGTTGATATTTTGTTTATATATTTTGGTTTCCAGTTTTATGGGTTTTTTTTTGAGTGTGTGTGTGTAAATATAAGTTTTTTTGTTGTTTGTTGTTACTGTATTTTAGAGAGCAAAACAAGGAACACGGATTTGGATGGGTAGGGAAGTGGGAAAATTTTGCAAGAGTTGGGGGAGGGAAAAGTGTCATTAGAATATATTGTATGAAAAATTTTTTAGTCAATGGAAAAAAAAAACCAGATAGACTGGATTTCCTAAGGGCCAGTGGATTAAACCATCACTGATGTCATGAATTCCTTAAAAATGATGATGCTGACTATGGCAGCATCACTTTACTTATTGCCATTGTTGACGAAAATAGTCACATATTCTACTTGTTTTATGTTGCTTTCATTTTTACATTTATAATAAAAATACACCTAAAATTAATTTTAAAAAAGAAAGAAAGAAACCCTCTATCCACTATTGTGAAGAGCTATATAATCCCACAAAAAGAAGGAGGAGGAGGAGGAGGAGGAAGAGGAAGAAGAGAGGAAGAGGAGGAGGGAGAGGAAGAGGAGGAGGGAGAAGAAGAAAAGGAGGAGGAGAAAAATTAACTGTACCCTTTTGTACTTCTGGAATAGTGGTTTTTTTTTTTTTTTCCCAGAGCTGAGGACCGAACCCAGGGCCTTGTGCTTGCTAGGCAAGCGCTCTAACACTGAGCAAAATCCTCAACCCCAATAGTAAGTATCTTTTTATTCTTGTGCAAAACAATCTTGATAACCTCAGACCAGGATAATACTGAATCAGTATTTGAATTCCATAACATGTATTCTTCAGCGATTCGTGTGTGTGTATCTGTCTCTCTCTCTGTGTGTGTGTGTGTGTGTGTGTGTGTGTGTGTGTGTGTGTGTATACCTACACACATCCCAGACTTTGGGGAGATCCACATCATTGATGCTAGTGTCTGTGTCTATTAAGATTCAAGAATTGGACTTCGACTTTACAGAGAATTTACTGTAGTGTTCATTTGCAGGGAAAAATCAGAATGAGATAGAGATAATTATTGATTTGTAGGAAATAAAAAGTGAATGCTTCTGGGTCTAAGGCTGCCCTTGACTTACCTATAATTGATTTTGTTTCTGAGAATAGCAAGGGAATTTAAAGAAATATGCAGTTATGGATGTGTTTTGTTTGTGGCTTTTCCCCCCCGTTGTTCTACTTAGTTGTGCCTTCTTTGCATCCATAGAGTCCCCCAGAGCTTGAGAAGGCTCTAAGCTTCAGGTCGCTTACTATTGTTCCCACACTCATGGGGGAAGGAGTACTGTTCACTCTGGGCTAGGTTCCTTGAGCTGCAGTGGAAGTTGAAACTGTTGATTCCTTTACAGAGCAGCAGGGATCTAAATCTAACTCAGCAGGTCCTTTGGGCAGAGTGTAATGGCTTTACCTCTCTGCCCTCATGTGAAAATCTTCCTTTGACCCTTACTGAGAAAATCCTATGCTATCCACACACAATTCTTAGATGCTTCTTGAATTTTCTTCCTTGCTGTCCCCACCAAAGAGAATGCAGCCCAAAGCCTCAGACAGAATGAGAGCTGTGCTCGTACTCTTCAGTTGTATGATTATTTCTAGTCTCCAAATCTACTGCTTTGAAGAAAGAAGTTCATTTATGAAGAGAACAATCATTAAGCATCATCCTCCTTAGACTCAATTCATCTCCAGGCTGCTCTTCTCAAGTTGTGATAACTATAATCCCAAGATAACCTTAAATTACAAGTCATTGGAGAGGATCCATCCCTCCCACCCTCCCTCGCTCTGTCTCTCTTTGTCTCTGTTTCTCTGTCTCTGTCTCTCTTCCTCTTTCTGTTTCTTTCAGTTTTGTAACGTTAGGGGTTGAAACCAGGGCCTGTATATGCTAGGCAAGTGTCTCAAAAATATTGCTATGTTAAGACATCATGATCAAAAGCAACTTGCAGAGGAGAGGGCTTATTTGACTTCAGATTACAGTGTGTCATCAGGGAAGCCAAGGTAGGAACTCAAAGTAGAAAGCTGCAGGCAGGAAGAGACCATGGAGGAGTGCTTATTATTGGTTTGTTCTTCATGGCTTGCTCAGCCTACTCTTTATATATATATATATATATATATATATATATATATATATATATATATCAACCAGGACACCTCTTTGAGAGTATCACTGCCCTCGGTGGGACAGAGCCTCCTATATCAATCTCCTTTATGAACTGGGGAACATTCTCTGTGGTTGCTTAGAACCTTCTGGCAGAAGTTGGACATAAAGCAGGAACTTTGATGTGGAGTCAGGTATTTTCCAGATGTTGCTGAGGCTGTATTCTTTTCATTCTTCACAAGTTGGTATTTGCTGTTTTATAACTCTGTATAAAGGTTAGATCTCATTTCTCCAACTCTCTACTTTGGGACTCATGCTTTGGTTTCTATCTGGTCCCTTCTTCAACATCCTTACTTGGGTACTTCCTGTTCTTCTGGTTACTTCCTGTTCTCCCCTGGTACTTCCTGTTTTCCATCTAGAAAACTCATTCTGTAAGAAGACATCTTTAGGCCTGGAGAAATGGCTCAGCAGTTAAGAGCTCTAACTGTTCTTCCATAGGTCCTGAGCTCAATTCCCAGCAACCACGTAGTAGCTATCTGTAATGGGATCTGATGCTCTTTTCTGGTATGTGTGAAGAAAGCTACAATGTACTCATATACATAAATAAACTAAAAAATTCTTAAAAAAAAAAAGACATCTTCTTTCTTTGTCTCTGCCTTGAGGATATCTTGCATCTCTATGAGCTTGCTGAAAAAGATGGTTTTGACGTCTGCACCAGTTCTCTACCAGGAGGATGAGCCAGAGTCTGGGGGAGGTGAACAATGGTTTAAGTCTATGATCCTGTCAGTAGAACTTCTAAGCAATCAACTAACTGACTCACTAGGGGGCAGGTTTTATAACTACCAAAATGTAGTCTACATAAGAAAAAAAACCTCACCTCTAACTAGTAGGATTCTGGCTTTTCTTTAAGAATCATTGTCCCCAGTATTGTGCTGAAGTATACTGGCTTTTCTTACTGTTCATCAGTGCTGGATCTCTGAGCTACACCTCACCAACTCTTAGTGTCTTCTTTGTTTATCAAACCATTGGATAAATATGGTTGGATTCTTTTATTGCACAGTCTCTTGAATGTGAAATGATACTGTGTGTTTGTCTCAAATTTGTGCCTTCATATGACAATCCTAGCACCCTCTCCTACCTTTCTTCGATAATTATTATTATTATTATTACTATTGTCATTATTAGTTTATTGTATTGGATGAGCACATGCTGGAGAATCAGAAACTCTCCCAATGACGTCTTTACCCCTTACAATAATTTCACCTTTTATGATCTTCCTTACTTCGACATGAAGGCCTAAGCCATTTATCGCCTTCCTTGACACACATATGTTTGAATGGAGAACCCATTGACACTCAAAACAATTTAAAAGCCACATGAATATGCCTACAGATCCCTTCAGGAATATCTGTACTTATGTGTAAGGCGTTATCTGTGTGCCTTAAGGCAAGAGGTCCATCTCCTGAATATCCCTGTGCTTCCCAAAGTGCTTAGGCCCCTCCCTCTTGAGAGATGTGTTTGTAGGCTGTACTCAATTGAGGTACATGCTTTATCCTGATTTCCTCTGAGAGCCCCAGGTCCTTCCCCATAAACCAAATGGCTCTAACCCTTTTCCTTGGCAAATGTACTCACTGGCCAGGTTCAGAGATGGACTTAGTGATCTACCTCTGGAAGAACAGAGGCATCACCCTAGGAGAAAGGCATTTTCCCACTTGTGAGTTATTGTGATGAATAAAGTTACTTCTGTCTTTGTAATTCTGACTCACAGCACATTTTCAGTATTGAGAGGTGTGGTATATTTGGAACTTCATATCCCCAGACAGCTCTTTATTTACTTTTTCTGTCTTGGACAGATATTGTGTTTCAGTTGTCTCTGTATTTTCCTTGGAGCCTGCTCTCCTTACGATGTGAATTTCATTTTATTCGGAGAGCTCCTTCTGGCCACAGGATGACTGCCAGGGAACACCACACAATGGAATAAGTTATATAAACTCTGTATTGAATTTCATTTCAAGGCCTGGTGGAGTGGTGAAGTTGCTGCACTGGAGGCATTCATGACTGAAAATCCAGGGTCCTGGAATGTTGATGGACCCACTCTTTCCCTCTGTGCCATATTTAGTGGTAGCAAAAGACTGGAGCTGCCTAAGTGATGTTGTTTTCTGTTTGTGACAATAGCCATATTTTATGATAATCAAACTCTAAAGTGAACAAAAATGTGCCTTAGACTAGGACAGGTTTATTCCTACCTGTGACAGATAAGATAATGATATTAAAAAGAGAAGGGCTGGAGAGATGGCTCAGCCGTGAAGAGAGCGTGTTGCAGGGGACCTGGGTTTCATTCCTAGCACCTTCATGGTAGTTAACAACCTTCTATGACTCAGTTCAAGACTTTCTGATGCCCTCTTCTGGCCTCTGCAGGCATTGCATGTACATGGTGCATATGCATACACCAACACAGGTAAATACTCATACCCATAAAAATATATATAATATTTTTTAAAAAGAAAGAAAGGAATAGGAACAGCACCCTCACAGTAGTCTCTTCTAAAAAAAAATAAAAAGGACAAGGATACAGAGTAGGGGTGGAAGGTTGGCTGTAGGAGATGGAGAAGCAGTAAGTAAGGGGAGACTTGACCAAGATACATTGTATAACAGTTAATAAAATATATTATTAGAAATGGCATAACAGGGCTGGTGAGATGGCTCAGTGGGTAAGAGCACCCGACTGCTCTTCCAAAGGTCCAGAGTTCAAATCCCAGCAACCACATGGTGGCTCATAACCATCCGTAACGAGATCTGGCGCCCTCTTCTGGAGTGTCTGAAGACAGCTACAGTGTACTTACATATAATAAATAAATAAATCTTTAAAAAAAAAAAGAAATGGCATAACAAAAATTGATATGCATACTGAAGAAGAAAGTAAGTTTCCCTCTCTACTTAGCACACGGAGAGGCTGGTTTTGTGAGCCAGCATAGGGCCAGGAGAATGTGAGTGTTTTCTTCAAAGACCCATGAAAAGAATGGAAAAGTACAAATTCAAAAGTAGCACATGATGTAAGAAGCTGGCCTCGAACTCAGAAATCCACCTGCCTCTGCCTCCTGAGTGCTGGGATTAAAGGTGTGTGCCACCATGCCTGGCTATGCTTGGCTTTTTAGGGGGACCATTCGGTGTGACAAATAGGATTGCCTAAGGAAGATACTTAAAAAAATCTAGAGATGACACTGTTTTCTCCCCCACACAGTGACTGGCCTTTGGTTTCTTTGGGGGTTGATGTAGCTTGACTCTGAAATGTCATCCACAGGGTCACATTTTGAATGTTTGTCCCTTTATGTGTATTATAGCTTTGAAAACTATGAGGCTTTTGGCATGTGAGCCTTGGCTGATGGAAGCGGGTCACTAGGGCAGGCCTTGGGAGACGGGACCTATTTGTTCCAGCTTGTGTTCTGTGCTTCCTGTTTGTCTAAGCCTACCCCTTATCTCCACCCCCCCCAACTCTCCCACCTTCACAGATAGTCTCACTACTAAGATGGCATCCCTCTGAAACCATGAACCAAATCAAACCTTTCCCCCCCTTAAATTGTTTCCACCAGGAAATTTGTCACAACAGAGCAAAACAAAATTGACATAAAAAGTGGAACCAGGGAAATGGGATGGCGACTGCTGTAAACCTGGTGTGGCTCTTGGCCTTCAGAACTGGTTGTCAAGAGGAAGTCTTGGAGAGTTTGGTGCTGAAGCCCTAATGCTCTAGAATGCTGTAAGCAGAGAGCCGTGGGGTGTTCGAGTGGGAGTTTGGAAGGCCAGAATGCCAATGCCAATGTGGACAGCGAAGACTGCTTATGAAGTTCTAGATAGGAACACATTCTTATTTGGCAATGAATCCAGAGACCATTTGCCTTGTTTCTTGTTAGGTATTTGGTCACATCAAAAAGAAGAGAAACTACTACGTATACCAAACTGAGCACACCGAACGGGCTACTATAAAATGTGCTTCTTCAAAAACACTGGCTTAGTCAGGGTTTCTATTCCTGCACAAACATCATGACCAAGAAGCAAGTTGGGGAGGAAAGGGTTTATTCCGCTTACACTTCCACACTGTTGTTCATCACCAAGGAAATCAGGACTGGAACTCAAGCAGGTCAGGAAGCAGGAGCTGGTGCAGAGGTCATGGAGGGATGTTCTTTACTGGCTTGCTCAGCCTGCTCTCTTATAGAACCAAGACTACCAGCCCAGAGATGGTTCCACTCACAAGGGGCCTTTCCCCCTTGATCACTAATTGAGAAAATGCCTTACAGTTGGATCTCATGGAGGCATTTCCTCAACTGAAGCTCCTTTCTCTGTGATAACTCCAGCTGTGTCAAGTTGATACAAAACTAGCCAGTACAAACACCAACCAGGTGAATGTGGGAAGAGTTAATTTCGTAGGAGGCAGGTTTATAGTTGGCTTACATTATGTTTCACTTCATTCCTGATGAATTTAAGATAGTTTATAAAAATAAAGAGCAAGATAACCAAGACCTTATGAAGAAATTAGAAGTGGGCATATGTAGAGAGTGATTATGAAATATGGCAAAGGGAATCTTAGGTAAAACTATATCCTAAATTGCACATGACTAGAGTAGAGATTAATTGATCCTTGTGGAGAATGTAGTATGCTGTCATGGTAATTAATGTCTGTAATGACATCACTGGCACAGCTGACTTCTTGCAAATGGGACCCATATTCCTGACTGTACTCAAAGGCAGACTGAACTTCTCAGGCTCAGTTCTAGGTAGGTCAGAGGGCAGCAGTTAGTGGGTTATCCTAGAAGTCAAATGATGTGGTCAACTTGAGGTTTGATGGGGTTGATGGGGTGGGGGTTGGGGGGACGGGGACACACATTTCTTGCTTTGTGCGACCCTTCCCTCCCCTCTGCAAAGATCCTGGTAGCCATTTTCTTCCAGCAGCTTGATTCCCCTTACTCCTGACACACTTTGAACTTTCCACAAGAGAAATTAACCCCTTAGTTACAGGCATATCGGAATTTATCTGCCCAGCACAGCTTAGCCTCTCTTGATCAATACTAACTCTACTGTGAGCAGATGTATACAACGTTTAGAAAAAGGAGGGAAATTAGCATTTTGTCTTGGTAGCGGTAGCTTAGTCAGTGACACGATAGTTATTTATCATCTGTAGAAATGCATTCCCCCATCACCTCGGATCCATTCCCTTCAGATCTAGAATTCATGACAAGTTTCTACTTTCTTCCTGTGGTTTTGGCCAATCATATGTAATATTTATAACTCACTTTAAATGTAAAAGAGCTTTCAACACCCTGGGCTCGCACATCAATCTTTCCTTTAATTTTCACCTCTGTTTCTCTGACAGCCCCTCAAGGTCCAGTGAACTCTGCTCTTCTAACCCTCCGCTGTGAGCTTTCCTTTTGTCTTTGAGAAACATCGAACGCTGCGGCTTGTATGGTTTTTATCGTGGGCTCATAGGTCATCAGAACCAAAAAGCAAACGGGAAAAAGAGAAGTTGTGATTGGTTAACTTCACAGGGTGCATGCTGGGTAGAGCTTTGGAGCTGTGCTAGGTCTATGGCTGGAGGGGATGTTGCAGCCTTCTGGGCTGGCTCTGACTGCCTGAGAGCATCTGGTAGCATGCTCAGCATTGGGAAAATGCTTATCGGCTACTAAAGTGAGGTGGAGTTTTTGTTGTTGTTGTTTTAGGAAAATATTTCAGAATCAGGTGGTTTATAATAAATCAATGCTAGATTTCTTGGTAGGACATTATAAAGGGCATTGTGTAGGTGTTTGTTAGAGCTTTCAAACCAAGCTGTCGAGACATCATCGTAGAACAATTTGGTGTAAGCTATTCTGTTAGGACTAAAAGTCGTGCACCCATGACAACTAGTTCTCTGACGGTGAGCAAAGATGAACTTTTTTTTTTTTTTTTATCATCTGCCCATTAAATCATGACTAGAAACCAAGCTTTGGGTCAGTCAGTATTGAGTAGCAGAATTGTCACATTACTTTCTCATAAAACCAGAATGGAAACTATTTTAAAATTTTCAATTTGGGGAAGGCACATATACTTTATTAGATTGTTGAGGTGGGAATAGCCAAGTATCAGATTTTGAAGACTTCAAGTTTTTCTCCCCATGGATTAAACCTATAATTTAATTTTATTGTTTCACTTTTATTAAAAAAAATCTAGGAGCTGCTCCAACTCCAAAACAAATGGACACTGAATCTCAAGCGTCTATGGGGTATATATAGTATAGCTGAGGTAGTCTTAGGCTTCCTGCAAAAGCAGGAAGAAGATCGATAAATTGAAGTACTACTTGCTTTAGGCAAAGCCTTCATGATGCAGCAAATCTATGCCTTAGCCATCACTGAGAAAATAGACTCATAATACACTTTGTTTTGCATTGCATGTTTGGCATCAAAATACCGAGCGTTAACGCGCTGTTCACGAGAGAGCAGTCTTGGTTGCTTCTCTCTCCATGTTTAAGAATGATTTTGTGCCGATGTCTTTATATATGAAACAGAAACTCACAAAAGCTAAATTTATTGTTTAATTTTCAGGAATCAAAAGGCAACTATTTTAATAATAGCTGTGCTGTTCCTATTAGGTTAACATGTTATGTCACAAAGCATTAATGATTAGGAGACGCTATTACAATGCTTATCATTTTGAGTGCTTTATCATAATTACCAAATTAAAATAGTAAAAGAGGGAATGTAATGAAAACATTTGATAAGACCATTTCCTTTTAGCTTCTATTTTTGGCTCTTAACCGTTTTCCCTGCTATATGCTGCCATACTTGTAGATAACATATTTGTGTATTCTAAAAAGATTTTATTTTTGGTTTATGTGTGTAAGTTTTTTTTGTCTGCATGTATGCATGTGCACCATGTACATTTCTAGTGCTCACAGAGGTTAGAAGAGAGAATTGGATCCCCTAAAACTGGAATTGCTGACAGTTGTGAGCTCACAGGTGAGTGCTGGGAACCGAACCCAGACTTTTTGCAAGAATGTCACCCGCTCGCTCTTACGTTGAGCCATTTCTCCAGCTCGTTGTGTATTTCTTCTCTTAAGAAAAATGTTTCCATGCTTTGAGAATTTCATACAATGTATTAAAATTGTATTTATACCCCCACCTTCTCTGTATTTTTTGATTGCCCTGGGTTAGTTACTGGTTGTGATAAAATATCTTTACAGAAGCAACTTAGTGGAGAAAGGGCTATGTGAGAATCCCAGAGGGATTCTTCAGCATTGTGGGGAGGACACGCAGCAGGCAAGGAAGGCACAGAGGCAGGAGCAGGCGAGTGACTGGTCCCATTGCATTCCCACTCAGAAATTAGGGGACATGAACAAGAAGCTGGGTCTGGCTATAGAGTCCTAAATGCTGATCCAGTGACCCCATCCTCCATTCAGGCCCCACCTCCTCTCCAAACAGTACTACCAGCTAGGGACCAAGTGTTTAGACATGCAACTCCACGGAGGATGTCTTATAAACCACAGCATGCTCCATGCCAACTTCCACTTTGGAACATGTGACGCTTTTGTACCTCTCATTCCTCCACACGTATAATGTCTTATTGCACTTCTACCATTATATAAGTTTGATAAGTCAATATTTATGTTCCTTTATTTTTGTGTGTGTGTGTGCTTACTTTATTTATTTATTTATTATTAGATACTTTCTTTATTTACATTCCAAATTTTATCCCCTTTCCTCATTTCCCCTTAGAACCCCCCCGTCCTATCTCCCACCCCCCTCACTAATTCACCCATTCCTGCTTCCCTGTCCTGGCATTCCCCTACACTGTGTCATAGAGCCTTCACAGGACCAAGGGCCTCTCCTCCCATTGATGCCAGATAAAGCCATCCTCTGCTACATATGCAGCTGAAGCTTTGAGTTCCTCCTTGTATACTCTTTGGTTGGTTTTAGTCCCTGGGAGCTCTGTGGGTACTGGTTAGTTCATATTGTTGTTCCTCCTATGGGGTTGCAAACCCCTTCAGTTCCTTGGGTCCTTTCTCTAACTCATCCATTGGAGACCCTGTTCTCAGTCCACTGGTTGGCTGAGAGCATTCACCTCTGTATTTGTCAGGGACTGGCAGAGCCTTTCAGGAGACAGCTATATCAGGCTTCTGTCAGCAAGCACTTGTTGGCATCCACAATAGTGTCTGGGTTTGGTAACTGTATATAGGATGGATCCCCAGGTGGGACAGTCACTGGATGGCCTTTCCTTCAGTTTCTGCTCCAAACTTTGTCTCTGTTTCTCTTCCCATGGGTATTTTGATTCCCCTTCTAAGAAGGACCAAAGTATCCACACTGTGGTCTTCTTTCTTCTTGAGCTTCATGTGGTCTGTGAACTATATCTTGGGTATTTTGAACTACTGGGCTAATATCCACTTATCAGTGAGTGCATACCATGTGTGTTCTTTTGTGATTGGGTTACTTCACTCAGGATGATATTTTCTAGTTCCATCCATTTTCCTAAGAACTTTATGAACTCATCATTTTTAATAGCTAAGTAGTACTCCATTGTGTAAATGGACCACATTTTTCTGTATTCACTCCTCTGTTGAAGGACATCTGGGTTCTTTCCAGCTTCTGGATGTTATAAATAAGGCTGCTATGAATATAGTGGAGCATGTGTCCTTATTACATGTTGGAACATTTTCTGGGTACATGCCCAGGAGTGGTATAGCTGGGTCCTCAGGTAGTAAGTACTATGTCCAGTTTTCTGAGGAACCACCAAACTGATTTCCAGAGTGGTTATACCAGCTTGCAATCCCACCAACAATGGAGGAGTGTTCTTCTTTCTCCACATCTTCACTAACATCTGATGTCACCTGAGTTTTTGATCTTAGCCATTCTGACAGGTGTGAGGTGGAATCTCAGGGTTGTTTTGATTTGCATTTCCCTGATGACTACGGATGTTGAAATTTTTCTTTAGGTGCTTCTCAGCCATTCGGTATTCCTCATCTGAGAATTCTTTGTTTAGTGCTGTACTCCACTTTTAATAGGGTTATTTGGTTCTCTGGAGTCTAACTTCTTGAGTTCTTCGTATATATTGGATATTAATTACCTGAAAACTGCATGGTATTTGTACAGTGACAGGCAGATAGATCAATGGAATAGAATTGAAGACCCAGAAAGGAACCCACACACCTATGGTCACTTGATCTTTGACAAAGGGGCTAAAACCATTCAGTGGAAAAAAAAAGACAGCATTTTCAACAAATCATGCTGGTTCAACTGTCAGTTAGCATGTAGAAGAATGCAAATTGATCTATTCTTATCTCCTTGTACAAAGTTCAAGTTCAACTGGATCCAGGAACTCCACATAAAACCAGATACACTGAAACTAATAGAAAAGAAAGTGGGGAAGAGCCTCGAGCACATGAGCACAGGGGAAATTTTCCTGAACAGGACACTAATAGCTTATGCTCTAAGATCAAGAATTGACAAGTGGGACCTCATAAAATTGCAAAGCTTCTTTGAGGTAAAGGACACTGTTAATAGGCCAAAACGGCAACCAGCAGATTGGGAAAAGACCTTTCCCAACTCCATATCCAATAGAGGGCTAATATTTATGTTTCTTATAGCCACGTAAATGTTATCCACAGTTAAAGAATGTGTGTAGTATATTGGATTTTTAATTTTTTTCTGTGGGTTAAATATATCATTTGTTTTTAATTTTATAACTTTTTTACTTACCTATTTGATCTAGTCTGAAACCAAATCTTTCTGAAATAGAAACTTCCCCATCATACATTCAAATATATTGGGTTATCTCCTCCCCTCCCTTTTTTTCTTCCTTTCTCCCTTCTTCCCTCAATCCCTCCCTCCCTCCTTGTGTCCCTACCTTCCTTTCCTTTGTTCTCTCTCTCTCTCTCTCTCTCTCTCTCTCTCTCTCTCTCTCTCTCTCTCTCTTTCTCTCTCTCTTTCTCTCTCAGTCCTTCCTTTTTCCATGACACTGTCTTACATCCTGGGTTCCTTATATGGACCATCTGTGTAGAAGAATTAGGATTGATTATATTTGTTACCATTTAGCGTCCTTCTGTTCATCCCCCTGACCTCATCCCTGCCCTGGTCCAGGCCCTTGTCTTTCTTCACTTGCTTCCATATTTGGAGAAGCATATCCCCCAGTGGCTTCTATGTAAAAAGGATGCATGGCAGATAAAGTTTTGGGCATTTTGCATGTTTGATTTTCATTCTATTTCTACACTTGAATGATTTTCAACTATTGTATTAATACTTTCCTGTCACAATACAACAGATAGGGTGGCTCAGAAAACAGGCACTTTCCTCATGGATCCGGAGGCTGGGAAGTCCCAGATCAAGGCATGCTCGATTCAGTGTCTGGTAAGTGCTGTCTTCCTTGTTTGTACATGGCCACCTTCCTTCCATGTTCTCTCAGAGCCTCTCCTTGGTGCATAGGGGCAGGGAGATGTACTCTAGTGGGTTCTCTGATGTCTCTTTTTATAATGGACACTAATGTTAAATCTTAGATTCACATATGTGGCCTTATTTAATCTTGCTTCCTTGGGGGTGGGTCCCATCTCTAGATATAGCTGCATTGGAGAATAGGGTTCCAGCACATAAATTAGTGTCTATCTATCTATCTATCTATCTCTTCCATATACTTGGAAAACTTTATGTATGATTACATATTTTTCTAGATTAGAAGTAGTTTGATGGCAACTCTGCATTCTCTTGTGCCATCTGATGTTCCTAAGAAATCCAACACCATCTTCATTAGAGATCCTTTGTACCAAATTATTTTGTCTTCCCAGAAGCTTTGGATAACTTTTTCTATCCTCAGTCTTTTGAAATTTCCCGTTGATACACTTAAATGCACTTTTAAATTCAGCGCGTTGTTCAGTTAGTAGATATTTTAAACTGAGAAGTCTCTCTCTCTGTCTCTCTCAAAACAATTCCTTCTTTTCTTACCTAGATCTCTTGGTTTGATAATTTCATCTTCTCATTGAATTTTATCTGCCAGAGTTCATTGCTTTATCCTTCTACTTCCACCTTCTCCACTGAATGCTGATATCACTACACACAGTTCTGAGGCAGGCAGGACACTGGAGGGAGACCATTTCCCCTCTGTACTGGCTGGTTTTATGTGTCAATTTGACACAGGCTAGGGTTATCACAGAGAAAGGAGCCTCAGTTGGGGAGGTGCCTTCATGAGATCCAGCTGTGGGGTATTTTCTCAATTAGTGATCAAGGGGGAAAGGCCCCTTGTGGGTGGTGCCATCTCTGGGCTGGCAGTCTTGGGTTCTATAAGAGAGCAGGCTGAGCAAGCCAGGGGAAGCAAGCCAGTAAAGAACATCCCTCCATGGCCTCTGCATCAGCTCCTGCTTCCTGACCTGCTTGAGTTCCAGTCCTGACTTCCTTTGGTGATGAACAGCAGTGTGGAAGTGTAAGCTGAATAAACCCTTTCCTCCCCAACTTGCTTCTTGGTCATGATGTTTGTGCAGGAATAGAAACCCTGACTAAGACAAATTGGTACCAGCATAGTGGGGTATTCCTGTGACAGCCTGACCATGTTTTGGGGAGGACTGTGGAAGGACTTTGGAACTTTGGGCCAGAAGATCCATTCGGTGTTAAGAGCTCTGTCGAATGTTGTGTAGGAGCTTGCAAGATAATGTGAAGAACAGTGCAGAAGATGCAGGCCTGGCTTGTGAAATTTCAGAGTGAAGATTAAAGACTTTTTTCAGGGCCATTGCTAGTTTGATTGGGAAGATTCTGTGGTTCTGGTTAGCTGGAGCTGAAGAATCAGCTATAATTAACAAGATACCAGAAATACTAAAGCAAAAACTTTGCATTACTGGGACTATTGATGCTGGTTAGCTGGAGCCAAGAAATTAGCGGTGATTAAGAAGAGACCAGCATCATTGAGGTGACATCTTCTGGGAAGTGTTTTTTGAGAGCACAGAGGCTGTGTTCCAGACATAGCCTAGGTTGTACCTTGTGCTGTGGTTGGACTTAGTAATGTGTAAGAGTTACCCAGGTGGTACTGGTTTTGAAGGCATGAAGGGGTCACGCAGAGCAACTGAGGCTCGGCACTGTGAGAAGCCATGGGAGATCATTGGTGAAGGTGCAGCCTCAGTTGCAATTGATGGCCCAGGACTGAAGGGGTCATGCAAAGGAGTTGAGGCTTGGCACCATGAAGAGAAAGACAGCAGAGTTTTGGAGATGCCAGTACCATGAGATGACCACCAAGAACAGCAGCAGCAGTGGAGTACAGGCAGCTGGAGTCTAGAGGACAAGGTGTGTGCTACAAAGGGCATGGCTGGAGAAGTGACCCAAGCCCTTGGAGGAGCCCAGAAGATCGTGAGTTGGATCCCAGACATTGGATAGTTGGAGTTTAATTTTTGCTTTTGATTGTGACTGTGCCCTGAAATTTTTCCCTCTTGAAGGAAGAAAATATTTTAGTGGATCCCACAGTTAAGAGACTTTTAATTGTAAAAAGACTTTGGATTTTAAAAGATATTGGATATTTTAAAAGGATTGAACTTTTAATATGTAAATACTGTGGGACTTTTAAAGTTGTTTATATCTTGGGGATGAATAAGAACTAAGGGTTGAGGCTTACTAGTGATGTGTTTGTGTGTCAAGTTGATAAGAGGTCAATTGTACTGGCTGGTTTTATGTGTCAACTTGACACAGGTTGGGGTTATCACAGAGAAAGAAGCTTCAGTTGGGGAAGTGCCTCCATGAGATCCAGCTGTGGGGTATTTTCTCAATTAGTGATCAAGGGGGAAAGGCCCCTTGTGGCTGGGACTGTAAGACCCTCTGTTGAGGACCTCCACTCTAGTCTCAGGAGAGAGAGCGCACCCAAAGAAACACGAGAATCCTTCTTTCTGCAAACACATGAGGCAGTTTAATGGCAGAGCTCCGGGTCAAAAGGTATCTCCCACAGGAGACAGTGGATTTGACCCCGAGGCTCGAAAGCTAGGGTTTTTTTATGGGGTAAAGGGCTTAGGGGTAGGGAATTCAGCATAGTGACACACTATTGGCTTATTCAAACATCAACAAAAGAATAAATGCAGGTCAGGGTGTCAGAGTTCTGTGAGTTGTTGAGTCAGTTCAGATAGCCCTGTTATGTCCTCACCTTCCTCTTTATCTTTATGGTCAAGCTGTTCCCAGGAATACTTTAACGACGGGGCATGCCCGAGTTTGTTCTTCTTTGTTCTCAGCCCCAGGCAGCCTCTAGGCTCACAAACAACCAGCAACTTCTGAGTACTTTATATGACTTACAGGTCTTGAAATTTCATCTTTCTTTCAGGACCATCTTGGGCTGGCAGTCTTGAGTTCTATAAGAGAACAGGCTGAGCAAGCCAGGGGAAGCAAGCCAATAAGGAACATCCCTCCATGGCCTCTGCATCAGCTTCTGCTTCCTGACCTGCTTGAGTTCCAGTCCTGACTTCCTTGGTGATGAACAGCAGTATGGAAGTGTAAGCTGAATAAACTCTTTCCTCCCCCACTTGCTTCTTGGTCATGATATTTGTGCAAGAATAGAAACCCTGACTAAGACACCCTCTACGACACAAGAGAAATCACCTACTGTTATATTTACTAATAAGAAAAAAACAAAAGAATGTAAGTGCATACCGATATAGTGAGGTTGTACATTTGTTCCAGCAAAGATAGCAGATTGGAATTGCTTTGGGGGATGGTGTTTCCCCACAGCAATAGTAACCCTAACTCAAAGTGTGAGGACAGCCTTACTAGAGTCTAAGAGAGAAACAACAGGGCTAGAAATGTTGACAGAGCTGGAAGCTGGTGTATTGGTTAAAGCATCCATGGCAAGTCAGGGCATGGAAATGAGTTACAAAGAGGTTGGTTTCCTGTTATAGTGTTAACAGTATACCTGATGTAAGACAGTAGTATGTATTAGTGACCAGTGATCACTGTCTCAGAGGATGCTGGCATTGTTATTTCTCAAGTGCTGCCTGGAAAGGAGATGGGTGTAGGGAGCCCCTTTGTTCCTTGTGTTTGGGCCTCACATCCCTATCAATGAGGTTTTAGGTGAAACAATATTTCTAGTATTTAGGAGAGTCCCTCTGTGGTCACCAGAGGATAGTGGAGAAATTGGGGTCCTATTTAAGGGTTGTTGCTCTCATTAATATGAGGAGTTTTTTTAAATAATGAACTCAAACAGAAGCTTGAGGATAATTTTATTAGAATTCAAAAGAAAGGGAAGGAAGCTATAGATCTCAGCAGCTACCTGGAGGAGGAGAATGAGAGAGAGAAGGCAAATCAACACTATTTCACTTGCCAGCATGGAGGTCTACCGCATGCACACACACACACACACACACACACACACACACACACACACAAACACAGGACAGAACAACACAAAAAGGTTGTAACATTTTGAGGACTTAGAAGCGTGGGCAGACTCAGCTAAACTGAATGCATGGCTACTTATCCTGTAGGAACTTTGGTAGGAGGAGGGATTTCTGGGAAGGAAATTACAGTATTTTATTAAAGGAATAGTTATCTCACCGATTTCTTTAGCATCACTTAAGGTGAGCCTGCCTTCCTTGGGGCAGTTCTTACTTCCTGAGAGGTGGATTTTTGGTCACTGGATTGGCCCACCCAACTGGAATGTTAGGTCTCCACCCAGGGCAGACATTTCATTCTTTTAATCAGGAGTTTTTCTGTTGGGAGCTATTAAGACAACACAATTGTCCTGATCTCTGAATTGGGCCTCCCCCCGCCGCCCCCCCAAGAAGAAAAGTGGGTCAAAAGCAGGCCACTGATGCTCTGAGAACAACCACAGATTGTTCCAGCCCTAAGTCAGCGCTGGATGTCCTGACCTCAAGATGTACCCTGATACCGCCAAGTTCCTGCTTTCCCATGTAGTCGCCAAAAGAAAAATTTCTGCTGCCCCATCCCTCCTGCTGAGGTGCATTTAGGCTGCCCCATCCCTCCTGCTGAGGTGCATTTCCACTGCCCCATCCCTCCTGCTGAGAAGTACTTCCCCTTTTGCTTGTGCGTTTAAACCTTGGGCCTGGCTAATACAGTAGGACCTTGATGCTACTCAGACTGCTTCCGTGTGTCGTTTATTGCACAAGGTTCTTGTCTCTCTCTACCCCCCATTTGGTTCTTAGGAGAAGGTCCCCTCGAGACCCTCGAATAACTGGACCTGCTGGACGGGTCATTTTCCCTTACTGGGCATTTCTTGCTTTCTAACAACAGGTTTCAGAGATTGAAAGTGTTATAAATGTTAGGTCTTAAAGAACAGGTTCAGGGCAAGAAACCAGGATGGTGCCTTGTTTTTCAGTGTGGTGAGAGGTTAGATGATAGTGTTGTACCAGAGAGAGAGAGAGAGAGAGAGAGAGAGAGAGAGAGAGAGAGAGAGAGAGAGAGATTGATTGTAGGGTGGGTTGGGAATATGCCCAACTGTCCTACATTGAGCTGACACATCTTGCCTGCAGGTGAGGGAGGTGGCCTTATAGATGGATATAGGAAAAAGGCATTGGGAACCCAGAAGAGAATTCCCAGCTACAGAAGGCAATTTAGACTCCCAAGTTCCAAGCTATTCTCTGTAAAGTGGCTAGAAGAGGAGACAATACTAAATTGTCTTTAGACATATCCCAGCCAGACTAGAAGAATCATGGATTGTTAGATCCAAAGTGACTTCCCAAAATGGCAGTGCTAGTGAAGATGTCCTAAACAGAACAACTCTGGTTGGGTAAACAGAAGCTTACAATGGCGGGGTTTCTGTTTGCCAGGACTTTACCTTAATCCTCCCACTAAGGCAAGAGCTTCTAGTTCCTGTCAATCTGAATCCTCCCCCTCCCCCCCTCCCCTGCCCCATAGAGCAGTTTGATCTCACTAAACCTTCCTTCTTACCTGCTGAATGGTCCAGTCCCATGGTTTCACTGTGCCCTCGCTTACATGGATGTAAGGTGGTGAAAACCATTGTTCTATTTCTGTTCAGGAATGGAAAAAGCTAAAGGGGAAAGGATGCTTTGAGTGAGGTTTCTTTGGGTCACATTTTGACCTTGGGTTGGCCAGATGGTTCGTTCTTTTTTTCTTTTCTCCTTCTCCTTCTCCTTCTCCTTCTCCTTCTCCTTCTCCTTCTCCTTCTCCTTCTCCTTCTCCTTCTCCTTCTCCTTCTCCTTCTCCTTCTCCTCCTTACATTTCAAATGGTTTCCCCTTTCCCAACTTCCCCTCCAAAAACTCCCTATCCCATCCCCCCTTCTCCTGCGCACCAACCCACCCACTCCCGCTTCCCTGTCCTGGCATTCCCCTACACTGGGGAATCGGACCTTCTCAGGACCAAGGGCCTCTCTTCCCATTGATATCCAACAAGGCCATGTTCTGCTCCATATTCAACTGGAGCCATGGGTCCCTCCATGTGTACTATTTGGTTGGTGGTTTAGTCCCTGGGAGCTCTGGCGGTACTGGTTGGTTCATATTGTTGTTCCTCTTATGGGGTTGCAAACCCCTTCAGCTCCTTGGGTCCTTTCTCTAGATCCTCTATTGAGGATCCCAGATGCAGTGTCTGGGACTGCCTTGCTGCTCCCTACATTGACCACAGCCATAGGTTCACAGTGTGACTCACACTGGTAAAGGCAGGGAAGAGCTGGCCCTTGCTCTCTCAAGGGGCTGCAATTAGCCTGGTATTTTCTGCCTTTTGTCATGGTAAATGGTGCCTGCCAGTGTTTTGCATGTGCTGGAACTGTGAAATGAATGACTCATTCCTCCTTCTCAGGAAGAAATTTAAACTTTCCTGAGGGACCACAGTGCCCTCCTGGCTCTAAGAGAAATCCAACTTTATTTCCAAATCACTCACTCTTTTCAGCAGGGTCCCACTTTCTGGGGAAAAGCAGCCCTCTGCTTGTTTAAGTCTTGTTTCTTGGGAGGTTGTGCATGGATTTGTCCTGTTCGCCAGGACTCTTAAGTAGCTGGTCTAATTTTCTTCCAGGTCTTGGTAGGTAGCCAGCTTCTGCATCTATCAAACCCACCCATTGTTCCACAGCTGGCTTGCCTCAGTCCAGTCTTCCATTGCTCAGTCCACAAAGAACGGAAGAGAGGAGAGCCTGTATACAAAATAAACTCCTTTAATGCAGCTCTCTGGATCACCAGAAGGGTCATTTCCCAAGGGCTTTGGGGCCTTTTTTTCTCTTTGGACCCACACTTTAGTTTCTGAATTGATTTACTAGCAAAGCCTCTACCAGATGTAATGCTCCTGGGGCCATCTGCTTTTGGGTATTGGTGTGAACATCACCTTAAAGAGTTAGACTTTATGGTCAGTAACAACATGTGGTTTGAGGTCACCTCCAGCTACCCTGTTCAGAGCAGCAGCAGCAGCAGCAGCAGCAGCAGCAGCAGCAGCAGCAGCAGCAGCAGCAGCAGCAGTTAGCAATAACAAAGCAATAGCTTGTCCCTCATGGCAGTGGTCTAAAATAGCTCAAAAATAACATCCACATAGAAAAGGCCCATGCTGGACAAAATTTCCAAGGAGCTTCTCTTTTAAGACCACAAAAAGTAACAAGAAAATAGGCAATCCAAGGCCCCCTTTCTCACATTTTGTAGCAACAGGTGGTGTTAGCATTTCTTCTAGGCCCCACCCCACAGTTACCTGGCAACAGCCATGTATGCCCTATTCACTATAAAAGGGGCCGTTTGCCCCCTCTTTACTCTCTTCTCTTGATCTCTTAAGGTCTTCCTGCTCTGTCCCTTCTCTTCCCATTCTCCTCCTCCCTCTATCCACAAGTTTGTGGTCAACCTCTTCTCCTTCCTTTCTCCATCCCTCCCTCCTTCTCCTTCCTTTCTCCCTCCCTCCCTCCCTCCTTCTCCTCTCTCCCTTTCTCTGTCTCTTCTCAACTCCTCTCCCCATGCCCTAAATAAACTCTATTCTATACTATACTGGTCTGTGGCAGGTCCCTCAGGGGGAAGGGATGCCTCAGCACGGGCCTGCAGAGGCGCCCCCTTCCCTGAACCATACCATGCCCCCACCAAACATATCCCTAGTCACTCCCCTTGAGGGACTAATTGAAGGTTGACTCCGATGTACTGGAAAATAAACCTCTTGCTTTTACATCCACCTGCGTCTCATCTCCGTGTTTCATTGGGGGGCGGTGAGGGGACCTCGAAGTAAGCACCACTGACTGAGGGTCGGGGTCTTAAAACATCTTAAAAAAATCAAAAATTTCTCTGGGATTAGTTCAAAGCTAACATGGATTTTTCTTTTGTTGTTAGAGATCATGATCTATGCTCAGTTTTTATTTTATTTTTTAAAGTGAGATAAGCATGTTTCATTTAAAAAAAAAATCTTAGCAAATAAATAAGCAAACTTACCAAAGGTCTGTTAGGGTCCTGATTCTACCACACGAGTCTAGGTCTTTACAAAGAGCAAACTCTTGTGAGACTCCCTAAGGTTTAGTTATCTGGAACTTGATCTGTATTCATTTTATGACAACAAGAATTACCTCTACTGTGATACTCCTACTGTAATTGGTAAAGGATGTAATGTACTTCTGGGGCCACATTAAAAAGAAGGCATCAGACTTCACTTGATGAGACCAGTGTTTTATGTGCAAGTCTGTGAAACCTGAGGCACAGTTACAGCAGCCACTTAACACATTGTCAAGGGATGCCTTCTCTTTATTTCCCCAGACCACAGCATTTTAAACGATGGCAGCAGGTTATGAACAGGATTAACGGTTTTCCTTCCGGATGGACGGGGCGGTCACCTTTGCTATGTTTAGGAAGCTGTAACAGTGTTGTGGTCTCAAACAAACCACCACTAACAATAAAAAGTACACGAAAGAAAGAAGAAAGAAAGAAAGAAAGAAAGAAAGAAAGAAAGAAGGAAGGAAGGAAGGAAGGAAAGAAAGAAAAAAGAAAGAAAGAAAGAAAGAAAGAAAGGGAGAAAGAGAAAGAAAGAAAGGAAGAAAAGAAAGAAACAAGGAAGGAAGGAGAGAGAGGGAGAGGGAGAGGGAGAGGGAAAGGGAGAGAAGGAAAGAGAGAGAGAGAGAGAGAGCAAACAAAGCAGGAGAATCCCACTTCCAGGTATGGTTGGCTGACTAAGAAGTAAGAGCTGTAAAGCCCTGGGCATGCTGCAGCCATCGGAGGTTGTATTAATTTCTTATTGCTATGATGAACTATCTGGCCTGAAAACCTTAAGGGTTTATTGGGGCTCCCACTTTGAGGGTGTGGTTCACCGGGGTGGAAAAGGCATGGTAGCAGGATCAGTTTCTGCTGTGGGTTGGGAGTGTGAGCCAAGTGCTCACAATCAGGAAGTGTGTGTGTGTGTGTGTGTGCGCGCGCGCGCGCGCGCGCGCGTGCACGCATGAGTGCGTGCATGCGTGTGCCTGTGTGAATGTTGGAATGTTGGTGCTCAGGTAATTCCACTCCCCCTTTGCTCAACCTGGAACTCCAACACCCACATTCAGGATAGGTCTATCCTCATCAAATAAAGCTCTGGGTATGCCCTCATGAACATGTCCGTGCCTCTGAGGAGACCCTAAAGCCAGTTAAATTGACAATGAAGATTAATCACTATGGATCCACTCAGTGTCAACCTGACATCCAAATTGTCACTTTTAACTATACCTTCTGCTTTGCAAATGCTTATTGCCACCGTATAAAGCAGAATGCAACGAATTTGAAACAAGTTACAAAAATATGGTGCCATTCGTATTCGGCACCCCCAGGTCAAGCTCTCTGGAAACGCCCTTACTGACATGGCCACGTGCATTCTAGGTGACTTTCAATCAAGTTGACAATGAAGGTCAACCATCACAAAAGTGTTCACATCTAACATCTGTTAATAGAGCTGCTTTTTGGTCAATGTTGGTGGAGAATTATTCCTGCATCAGTTTTGGCTATTTATGCATTCTTCCATGACTTATTGCTCTGAGAGTGTTTTTTTTTAGATTTATTTATTATATGTAAGTACACTGTAGCTATCTTCAGACACTCCAGAAAAGGGCATCAGATCTTGTTATAGATGGTTGCAAGCCACCATGTTGTTGCTGGGAATTGAACTCAGGACCTTTGGAAGAGCAGTCGGTGCTCTTAACCGCTGAGTCATCTCTCCAGCCCCGAGAGTGTATTTTTTAAATTGTTGTGTTCTTCATTTTTATTTTCCTATGTCTTATAGGGCAAGCCTCCTCTTGATTCTTATTTTAACAGTTGCCCTTTAGGCATGACTTGATTCCATATGGAGGAGTATTTTATACCTGCCTTGGAGTTTTGCTGGGAGTCCTAGGGAAATGATGAAGGGTGTCCAAAGCTAATGGAAACCTTTTTTGATGAGATATTTTTAGACATACAAAGAAACAATCGAGGACATGGAATTGAAGAAATATTGGTTACATGAAAAAAAAATTGCCCTGATTTATAGAGGAACAGAAAACTGACTTGAAATTCATCGAGGTTAACAAAACAGTATACTCAGTGTTACAAGAAAAAAACCAACACAGGTTTGTATAATTGTCAGAAGCTAAAATGTCTATTGTTATATGGAAAGTATAAAAATGAAAATATTGTTGGGACTTAAGATTATCTCAGCTATGTGTGCATGTGACTGTGTGTTTGTGTCGGGTGTGTTCTGAGTAGGCTCTTAATAGCAGCTCCTGGCCTTGCCCCGTGTAGAATCTTGTAATGCAGTTGACTTGCTTTTCACCACTTAGTGATGGTGTGCTTACTACCCTCATAAGGAATTATGGGTAGGTGTGGGTTAAATGTGCCATTAACCCTGCATTATAGAGTCAGGTTCAACAGCAGTCCGTATTATTTCCCTGACATCAATAGCTTTGATATCTGAACTAACTGTGTGCTGTGTATATCCAGGACTCACCATTTGAAAGGCAGTGATACCCAGTCCTTCATCAGAGGAGTGAGTATTCTTACCAAGGCAAGGGTGCTGGGAAGTCCAAAGTATCAGTGTGGCTTGAGGTGATGTGAAGATACTAATGAATGATTTGTGGAACATATAGAAACGACCTGGATATATGAAGTTACGCCCTGTGGGCTCAACTGTGGAGGGACATGATGGGACCAAAGATAACCAATCCAATGACAAGAATGATCCCAAGACTGAAAAGCAGTTATGAAAGTTCCTGCCTTACTGTTTGTGTTTAGATCTGAAACATCTACTAAACTCCCAGATGCTAAATGCTTTGCACTGATTTTAGTGCTATTAGAAGGTGGTGGAAATCTTAAAGTGGTGAAGTATGGTGGGAGATCTTACATGATTGGGGGATTCCCTCAAGGAAGATTGTGGGACACTTGCCTCTTGCTCGCTCCCTGTTTGCATCCTGGAGCACGATGTTTAAGGAAGGCAGCTTATCATGTTCTAAGCTTCTCACATGACCAACCACACAACAGGTCCAGCAGACCATGCAACACAATACTCAAAACTGTGAGCTCCCCCCCCAAAAAAAAGTTGATTATTGTGTAGTGTGGTAGCACCTGCTTTTAATTGCAGCACTGTGGAGGATGAGACAGGAGAATTATGGGCTTGTACCTAGGGTTACACAGTGTGAGCCTGTCACACACACACACACACACACACACATACACACACACACAGAGAGAGAGAGAGAGAGAGAGAGAGAGAGAGAGAGAGAGAGAGAGAGAAGTAATTCATCACAGGCATTTTGTTACAGTAACAGAAGGCTGACCAATACAAGGTTAAATTTTTGTGACTTTTTAGGAGGCACATGAGTAACCCTTAGGTAACTGAGCCATTTCTATATGTAAAGCACCATGCTCAAAGATAGCAATCAAAAGCAAGGTTGAGGGATGATACTGACCCTACATTTGAGGAGAGAGACTACTTACATTCTTAAGGAATAAATTGTACATCTAGGAAATAAACACATCACACACACACACATACACACACACACACACACACACACACACACACACAATGGATCTTGAACTGGCCGTGGAAGTATATACCTATAAGTCTATCAGTTCCAGCACTTGAGAGGCCGAGGCAGGAGGATCAAGACTTTAAGGCCAGATTTGGCTACAAAGTGAGTTTGAAGCCAGGTTGAAATGCATGAGACACTGTCTCAAAAAACAAAACAAACCTTCATATAAACAAACAGTCCTTCCAACTAACTAACTAACCAACCAACCAACCAACCAACCAACCAACCAACCAACCAGCAACAGCATGAGACACTGTCTCAAAAAACAAAACAAACCTTCATACAAACAAACAGGCCTTCCAACTAACTAACCAACCAACCAACCAACCAACCAACCAACCAACCAACCAACCAACCAGCAACAGCATGAGACACTGTCTCAAAAAACAAAACAAACCTTCATACAAACAAACAGGCCTTCCAACTAACCAACCAACCAACCAACCAACCAGCAAAAAAGCTTCCAAACAAAATACCACCCCCAATTTTTTCCGTACATAAACTAGTTCTCATACAACCCATATGCCTTTATTAATTTCTGTTACTCGTTTCCTCTAAACATATTTTATATAAAGTGTTATAAATTCAACAATCACTAGAGGTCATTGAAATTTTCTGATTACCCCATCTTTAAAGCTGAGGTGAAAAATAAGTTGATTTGAACAATTCTAAACCTCAAAATTTGCAAGGAAATTGAAAGAGCCTTTCTAAGTGTTCTGTTGGGGTGAAGAAACACCATAACCAAGGCAAGCTTTATAAAAGAAAGCATTTCATCGGGGGCTTACTTACAGTTTCAGTGGCTTCGTCCATTATCACCGTGGCAGGGAGTCTGGTGGCAGCCATGGCAGGCATGGCAGGTGTGATGCTGTTGACATAGTTGAAAGCTACATCCTGATCTTCAGGTAGGCAGATAGATAGATAGATAGATAGATAGATAGATAGATAGATAGATCGATCGATCGATAGATAGACAGACAGACAGACAGATAGGTGACACAGACAGAGACACAGAGAGAAAGACAGACAGAGACTGGACCTGCTTAGACTTTTAAAATCTCAAAGCCCACACTCCCAGTTGCATACTTTCTCCAACAAGGCCACACCTACTCTAAAAAGTCTATACCTCCTAATCCTTCTCAAGTAATGTCATTCCTTGATGACTGAGCATCCAAATACCACCATAGACACATATGTGGAATATAGATGCCTCTATCAGATTTGTTCCAAAATTCAAGGAAGAGCAGAAGGATTTAAAAATTAGGTTTTAGGCTTGACCTTAGACTATGAACAGTTGAGATATACAGACAAAGATCAGGAAAGGCTGCTAACTGGGCAAAGGAAGAAAGATTTTCTTAAGGGGAAAAAGTTAGAATCTTAGGGCTGAGTTAGACATATATGGAATACATCCTGTTTCCTTAGGAGCAGGGCTTGAAAGGCGTCCTAGTTTCCTTTCTATTGCTGTAATTTCCAGAGGAAAGGGTTTATCTCAACATACAGTTTACAGTTGTAGTCCATCCTGAAGAGGAGTCAAGGCAGGTGGAACTCAAAGGAGGAACCTGCATGCAGGAACTGAGTCAGAGGTCATGGAGGAACAGCACTTACTGGCTTGTTCTCCATAACTGTTCAGCCTGCTTTCTTAGACAGTTCAGGACCACCCTCCTAAGGTTGGCAGCATCCACCGTGGGCTGTGCCAACCCCTCACACCAATCATTAATTAAGACTATGCTAGAAAGACTTGCCTGCAGGCCAATCGAATGTAGGCCTTTTCTCAGTTGAGAATCTCTCTTCACAAATGACTATAACTCATGTCAAGTTAACAACAACAACACTGCAAAACAACAAACAAGCAAGCAAACAAACCAAAAACAGCCAGGAAAGAAGGAAAACCTTATGACTGATAATAGATTATTGTGAGAACAACCAGTTTACAAATGTCATTGTTATTTATTTGATTATTTGAACAGGTTAGATAAAAAGATATCAGGGATAGAAGGTCAGAGGGAAACTGAACACGAAAGCCTTTATATTCTGTAGGGTGGATGCTGGGGAGGAGTGTAGGGTAAGCCCTGAGGACTGGAACATATCCTGCTAAAAATTCCCCATCTTTTGCTCTAAGACAGAAAGAAGTCCATCTAGGAGAGTGTATTTTTCTTGGCAAAGGCAATGTGTAGTCACATATTCGCTTTTCATCTGTTTCTCTTTAGGCAAGGTCTCCTCTTGCAGCACAGGCTTGCACTCATGATCACCCAGACATTGGGATTATAGATGTGTGCCTATTTGCTTGGTGACGGCTAGTTTTTTGATGCTGTATTTTGCCTATCATAATTCAGAATGATTTTATTTTACTTTTTATTAGATATTTACTTTATTTACATTTCAAATGTTTTCCCCCTGAAAGCCCCCTATCCACTACCCCTTCCCCCCTGCTCACCAACCCACCCACACCTGCTTCCTGGCCCTGGCATTCCCCTACACTTGGGCCTAGAGCCTTCACAGGACCAAGGGCCTCTCCTCCCATTGATGACCGACTAGGCCATTTTGAAAAGGTAATTAATTAGTTTGGCGGTACCTTTAAGGATGGCTGGCCCTTTGTATTTTTGATGCATGCCCAGGATAGTACCTTTTTCTCATGTGGGATGAATTCTAACTGGTGTCAGCAGAGCCTTGGGTGGGTAATGACTAACTTATTCTTGGGATTTCATAGTGAGACTACTGAAGGAGGGGCTGGACTTCATTTAGTATTTACATGAAACTCTCTGTCACAAACTAAGGAATGTGAGAATTTTGGAGGGGTTTGACAGTTTGGGATCAGCTATTCTGCTGTGTTATAGAAGAGGATTTTATTTCCGGAGTCTAATTTTCCCCCAGACAATTACTATTCATACTTTTGCAGTTTGGTGGATTTTTATATTGCTGCTGAAGGATTTGGGGATTCAGAAATGTCCTTTGTGTTCCTTGCACATTTTTTCGAGGTATATTACACTGTATGACTGGGCATAATTTGAGCTGGAAAATAGATAAGGGCGAATGTTGGCTCAGGGTATAGTTTGATCTCGAAGTTATTCTAGTAAATGTTCAGTTTTGGCTCTTTCAGAGCCTTTAGGCATAAAAACCTTATCCACATAAGCCGAAGAAGTATATAGAAGACACAATAATAAATACAGATGTGGCTTTCATGAAGAAGGCAGCCAGACTTCCTGATACCCCAGCTCTCGTCCCTGGAGAGAGGTGGCCGTACCTTTTGCTCACAGCAGGCTGAGTTGTTAGGGCTCTGAGGTAACATTAAAGGCCATGTGTGTCTTAGTTTGATTTCTATTGCTGGGATAAACACCACGGCCAAGAGCAAACTGGGGAAGAAATGGTTTCTTTGTTTTACAGATTCCAGATCATAGGCCACTGAGGGAAGCCAAGGGAGGAACCTGGAGGCAAGAACTGAAGCAGAGGCCATGGAGGAGTGCTGCTCACTGGCTTGCTCCTCATGGCTTTCTCAGCTTGCTTCCCAATGGCCCAGGACCACCTGCCCAGACGCAGTACTGTCACAATAAGCTTGGTCTCCCTTTATCAATCAATCACTATATCAATCAATTAATATATCAATCAATCAACAAAATACCCAAGACCTTTCTGTAGGCCAATCTTTCAGGGACACTTTCTCATAAATATAAATTTCTTTTCCCTGGGTGACCCTATTTATGTCAAGTTGACAAACAAACAAACAAACAAAGCAAAAAAAAAAAAAAGAAATCTAACCAGTACAGTGTATATAAATAAAGAAGTATTTTTGATGTGCATGGTAAGGGGAAGCCATGTTTATTTTTGCTGTTATAAGGGGACTTTCTGCCCATGGTTTTTCCTTTTAGGGGGGTTAATAATGTAGGCTGTGCCCAGCTTTCTGTCAGGAAGGTTTAGCCTGCTATTGTTTAGACAGGGAATGATTTTTGTGTTCCTGCTTCCATATACCATCCTATTAGACTTTGTGTCTCAGGGTTGGGCTAGCAGTAGGTTTCCCTTGTCTGTCTCCATGGTTCTCCAACTTCACTGTGTTCATGTAGCGTATAGTTGAGTCAGATCAGATCTCTGCTCTGACTCTGTCATGGGTTGTGCAGAGGTGAGTATTATAGCTAATAATTTAGTCAGGTGTGGTGGTACATGTCTGATTTCAGCCCTTGGGAGCTGAGGAAGAAGGAGTAGAGGTTTGGGGCCAGCCTGGGCTATACAACGAGAACCCACCTCAGGACACTGGTCTTGCCTTTTACAGTTCTCCCCCACCCCATCTCCACCCTCAAGAAAGTACAGCTCAATCGACTGTTACCTTTGTTCTTAAAGCAGGGCCTGAGCAGGTGCGAGAAGAGGAAGTAACAGAAGACTGGAGTGTAGCCCACACTCCCCAAGTCATTTGCTCTCTGCCTGATAGTTACTCTCTAATGCTATTAGAGAACAGAGGGCGGTCAGCTGTAAGTGATCCTACGCCTACGGATCTGGGTATAAGATGGGGCCAGGCGAATTCTTATCGGATAGGGACCAGTTCTCGGTCTTGGTACTTCAGTGGCAGACAAACTGTTCTGTTGGCCCTGTTCAAAATTGGTGGAAAGATGTTTCTACCATTCATGCATCTCAATGAAAATACAGGGCCCTAATGGGAGGAGGTCTGAAAAAGCAGTTCTTTTTATTTTTTTTAAAGTTTATTTTATATGAGTACACTGTTGCTGTCTTCAGACACACCAGAAGAGGACATTGGATCCCATTACAGATGGTTGTGAGCCACCATGTGGTTGCTGGGAATTGAACTCAGGAGCTCTGGAAAAGCAGTCAGTGCTCTTAACAGCTGAGCCATCTCTCCAGCCCTGAAGCAGCAGTTCTTATGCAACCCAATTATTGCTTAATGACAACTTGAGAAGCCATCAGCCATTTGGGTGGTAGAGTTTCACTTACATCTTAGAATTCTGACTTTTCTCATGGTCATATATTTGCATTTATTAAAAACATGCCAAAACCAGAGGGCAAAAATATGCCAAACCCCTGGTTTTTGACCAAGAAATTACTCAAATACCTTTATTACATTACTTATTAGACTTGAAAATGTGTCCTCTGGTCAAATCATATCCACATTGTAGCTTCAGTATTTATATTGCTCGAGAGTGCGCCTTCCTCGCGTATCTGTAAGTGTTTCTGTGTTTACACACATTGCCCATAGACAGACAGAGGTTCGCCTTATGAATACGGGGGGGACACGAACCAGAGAAGGAAAGTTTGGGGAAGATGAATGTGGGAGCTTATGTGCCCTGTGTGCTTTTAAGGACCAGGGACAGGCTGACTGACAGGAAGACTCTCAGCAGGTCCCTTAGAGCTGAGATGGTGGAGGAAGGAGGAAGGTGGTGGGTGGGTAGTTTTGAGTGCCTGGAGGAAGCTAACGTGGCCCGTCCAGCTTTTTCCTACAGTTCTACCTACCGTCCCTATTCATCTGCCTTCTCCATTCTCATCAACCGAGAAAGCTGAAGGGAAGCATATTGTAGGATAAAGTTTTCTGGAAATAATTTCTTGGCCTGGAAGAAAAAGTTCAAAAACAACTGCGTACTGGTCTGTCGCTGAAGTTCTTATGTTAGCCACTAGATGGCAGGCCCCGTTCACAGAAATACACAAACTAAGCCACAAAACTTTATTTTTCTTTTCTTTTTTCTAAGGGGGGTGGGATGGGGGCGGGGCGGGGGGGGGGGAGGATTGTTATAGATGCAAAAGATTCTGCCCAGAAGTGAGAGAAAAGAAACTTTAAGGAGTTGTTACCTTTTTACTAAACAATTAATTTGGGTATAAAAATTTTGATATATACCATATATCATGAGCACATTGTCTTTTTAGCCCTCATTTCTTTAATATCCGTGCGTTGAGACAGGAAGCCGGGTGTGGTGGCGCACGCCTTTAATCCCAGCATTCCAGAGGCAGAGACAGGCAGATTTCTGAGTTCGAGGCCAGCCTGGTCTACAAAGTGAGTTCCAGGACAGCCAGGACTACACAGAGAAACCCTGTCTCGAAAAAAACAAAACAAACAAACAAAAGGCCAGTAATATATAACGATTAACTTAGACAAGTGCTAAAATAACCCGAGAGGTCCAATGCTATACTTCAGCAAGATAAGTTATTTTTCCTTTTGAGGGCCCATATTCTTTTGAGGGTCTTAATTTTGGAGAGAGGGGAGAAGTTGAAGGGCAGGCTCTGGACTCAGGGCTCAGATTGCTGTCAACATTAGACCAGAACTAGTGTGTTCCTGGGCACTGCTCCCCCACCTACATTTGGGGTTCTTCATCATGAGGAAAGTGACATCACTAATTCGTACTTATAGCTCTAGTGCTAATCAAAGGATACATGTGTCCAGTGCCCTGATTTTTAGTAGGCACACATGAAGACGAAGGTGATGGCAATTTTGAAGGGTGCAGAAAGGCTGCCATTGACAAAGGCTGATGTTTTAGGTTGTCACTGGGAATGTGTAGAGTCTCAGAAGCATTTTTTTTTTCTTAAATAAGAAATGCCAAGAATAACGCCGTTCAGAGATCAGGCATGACAAGGCGTGGTGCTGTGTGTAGGGGCTGAACAACTCAGTGTGGCTCACATTTTAGTGTTACTTCAATGCAAAGTTCTAGGGAGTTGAAGAAGCCTGAAGAAAGAAAAAATTTCTTTATTATTTCTAGTTGCCTTAAAAGCAACAAACAAACAAACAAACAAACAAAAAACCAAAACAAACACAAAAAAGCCCCAAACCAACCAACCAACCAACCAACCAAAAAAAAAAAAAAAATCCCTGTGTTTATATGTGAATTAGAAATATCTATTTAAGGCCAGGCTGTGTAGGGCGGCCTTCAATCCCAGCAGTTGGGAGGCAAAGGCAGGCAGATCCCTGTGAGATCAAGGCCAGCCTGGTGCACCTGCAAGGGATTATCTAGATTAAGTTAATGGAGGTGGGAAGACCCACTTTAATTGTGGGTGACACCATTCCAGGGTCTGGGATCCTAGACTGAATAAAATACTGAAAGCCATGGAGCAGTAGAATTCATCGCTCTTTGTTTCCCGACTGTGGCTGCTACGTGAAGTGAGTAGCTGCCTCCCACTCCTGTCGTCATGGTTCCCCATTCTCACAATGGTCTGCACCTTGCAACTGTGTGCAATGAACTCCTCCACATCGCTGCCATCCGGGCATGATGGCATTCTACTGCAGTAACAGGAACAGGAAGTAACATGCCATGTTCAAACACAAAGACCACCAGTTGCACAGCGCCCTCTAGCGTGCTGTGGGGATTCTCTCCTATAGTCCATGGACTTAAATAGTAATCGTATCTAAAAATACTCACAAAACCAGCCAGAATAATGTTTGACCAAATATCTGAGTTCTGTGGCCCAGCCAAGTTGACGATCACCACACTAGTGAGACCAACTATGTCTTTATATTTAATTTATGGTATTTATAAGGAAAGAAAGAGTTAAGTTTTATTTATGTTTATTTTCCAAGTGTTTCAATTCTTATCTCTTATTTGGAATATTTAGCCAGGAAAAGTTTGTTGTAACTACTTAAATATTTATGGCTAAAATTTTCACCCTATTTGTTTTATGGTTTCCTAAAGCATCCTAAGGTCTCTCTCAATTCCCCTCCTGGCTTATGTGTCTGTGGATGAGATCTCAGTTTTGTTTGAATGTGTTTGTTTATTGAATTTTCACCCTTGGAAGGTAATTTTACTTAGGGTTGTAGAGTTTGGCTTCTGATCTAAACTTCACTGTTCAGTTTCAAAATTCTATTTGATCTGAGCTGGTTTTCAGTTACAATATCTTCCTTCCCTTTTGTCTGGTTAAGTTGACACATCAACCATACGAGTTTAAACTTTGGTTTTGAAAATTTCAATATTTGGCTTTTCATTGATGTGAACTCCCATTGATAGGCTTTCCCTCCCCCCCAACTTATAGACAATTCCTTTTCATATCTTGTAGGTTTAGATAGAATGTTACATGTGGTATATACAAAATGGGAAGTTGAAACTCTGGACAATCCATTTTTTCTAGTAATTATTATTATTTTTCCTTCTGGAAGACAGGCTGAAAGTAAATGCCCTTAATTCTCTCTGACCCTGGCATCTATTGGCAGCCAGCATGGATCTTTGCTCTTATTTGTTGACTGTCTCAGAGGAGTGGAGCACCCTTCTGTGTAGCCAGGTTCCTTCCCAAGAATAAGGTCACAGTTTCACTTCCAAATCAACTATTTCAGACTAGGGAACTGTCCACACACAGTGGCGTAGATCTGATTTACCTTACCTGGTTAGCTGGGGTGAAGGTTAAACTAGTTGTTTTCCTTCTGTGGACGTGAACTTGGTCCACTTCAACAAACTTACAGTAAAAAGAACTTCCTGGAGGTTGGAATGAAACTATGGTAGGATTTGCTGAGCCCCAGAGGCTGTTGGAAGTAGATAGAACAGGGATGCCTTTCTAAGACATGTACAAAGATCTGGAAACAGAGGAAGGAGAGTCTTGAGGCAGACAGAGGGGCACTTTTGTTGGGTATAAAAATTCCAGGGATAGGCTGCTGACTGGGAAGGGCACTTAGCTAAGACCTGGGGGCTCAGCTCCAGGCTTCCTTTACACTGACTACCATATAGACGAGAGCAAGGTTCATCCATCTCAGCACTAACGGCCCAGCACAGTAAGTGAAGAGGGCTAAGTCTGACTTCTCAGACGCTGCCCACATACATGTGCTTGTGTTTGTGTGGACCCAGTCTTACTCAGCTGAGCAGACTAGCTTGTTATCTGATACTCTTCATAAGATCATTCTTCAGCTAAAGAAGTTTTAGATATTTTCAGTTTTACCCTTTTGTAGATTATTCAAATGTACTATTCTTGGTTTTACATTTTTGAAAAAGCAGCAATCACTGTAACCTCTTTAATAGTAATGTCCAAGTATTTCACTATTTTATAAGTCATTTTATTCTCTGCCTTTGCCTCCCTCTTCCCTGTGTGTGTGTGTACACGATGTATGTGTGGTGACCATAAGAAGGTACCAGATCCCTTAGAACTGAAGTTATAGCTGGTTATGCTCCTGCTGACAGGGTCCAGGGAACACAACTCAGATGCTCTGGTAGAGTAAAATGTGCTCTGAACCACCGAGGCTATGATTCCACTGTACACAAATCTCATCTTTTAAGGGAAAAAAAAACACCGGAGGAACTTCGTACTTTGTAATGTGATCAGTTTTTCTAGGAATCTGAAATTATAAAGAGAACTGAAATAATGAGTGAAGAATTTTTATGTACATCATAGCTCATGCTTGGATGGGGTCTGAGAAATCTAATAATTCCCAAATTTCATATACGGTGGCTCATTCATAAGTTTACTCCCAATTGTTCAATTAATCGTTAATGTAGCCACTACTTAAATACAATGTTTAGATATAATTAAACTTGATAAACAGTTGACCTCAAAGTAGACAGATTATGTTGTTGGCTGTCACTCAATAACAGGAGCCCTTTGTATCTGGTCAGAGTTAGAGGAAGGAAATAATTGAAATGAGAACTTCTTAGTTATTAACTTGAAGGTGAAAGGGACTGTGCGACAAGAGATGTGAGTATTTCTAAGGAGATGGAAACAACCTGTGACTGAGAACCAGCGGCGGCACTGAACGCCCACAAACCTTATGAGACAGCTCCCAAGCTGGGAAATGAATTCGTTTGTTCAGAGCGCCATAACAAGAACTGGAGATCTCCATCAGGTACAAGATACAATATGAGTGGGCACAAACCCTCACATCAGGGCTGGGCAAGGCAACCCAGGAGGAGGAAAGGTATCCTAAGAGCAGATGAAAGGGCCAGAGACACACCACTCGCAACCCCACTCCCTACTCCCCAATCCTGCAGAAGATGTGGAGGAAGAACTGTAGGCGCCAGAGAGGCAGGGCTCATAGGGGCTCACAGAAAATGAAGCAGCAGTCATGGCGCTTGCATAGGTCTGCCCTAGGTCCTCTGCTCTTATATTATGGTTGTTGGCTCGGTGTTCTTGTGGAACTCCTAACAGTGGGAGTGGGGTCACCAAGTCTTGGGACCCTTTTCCTTCTCCTGCATTGCCTTGCCCAGCCCCCATACCAGGGTTTGTTCCTTGTCTTACTGTGTTTTGTTATGTCCTATTTGGTTGATACCCCTGGGTGGCCTACTCTTTTCTGAAGGGAAATGGAGGAGGAGGGAGGCGAGGAGGAGGAGTGAATGTGGGAGAGAGGGAAGGTGGTGGTGTGGGGGGAGGGCGCTGAGAAAGATGGAGGAGGGGAAACTGCCCTCAAGATGTATGTGAGAGGAGAATAAAACAACAAAACAAAACACAGGTCATATGAAGCTGGGTTGCTGTTAAGGTTTCGATTCTAAATGTTCCCCGGAAGCTCATCTGTGGAAGATCTCCTTTCCAGGACAAAGATGGCCAGGGGTGGGGCGGTTAGAAGGTGCTTAGATCAAGAGGGCTCTGTGTGCATCCGTGGATTCCTTTATTGATGGAGCCACAGACGGATGAGCAGTGAGCGGAGGTGGAAACTTTAGGAGATGGGGTCAAGTTAAAGAAGGTAGGTCACTGGGACATTTCTCCCCCCCCCCCCCACCGCCCCGCCACCGCCCCTTCATTGTTATTCTTTCTCCGTTTTCCCATCTCCCTTTCTCTTTTCTCCTGCTGTCCTTCCCCTACTTGTGCTTCCTGGCTGATATGAAGTGAACAGATTTGCCCAACCAAAAGCTCCTTTTACGATGTCCTGTCTCATTGTCTGGTCCACAGTGAAGTCAAGTGACGTTTGAACCTGTCAGCCCAAATATAGTTTCCTCTTTAAGTTGATTCATTAGCGGCCTAGTAATGTAACCAACTGAGTTTCACCCTAATCGACAAACACCTGACAAGAGCTTCTTTCCCTCGAAATCCCCTTCCTCCTGTTTCCAGACCTTTGTATCTAGGCCCCAGGAAAGCATTCCTGTCCTATCTATAGAAGTCTCTAAGACTCAGGAAGTCCTACCATCGTCTTCTTCCACCTTCAATGAAGTTCTTCCTTGGGGTTTGTTTATATGCTCTGTGCTTCACACAGCGCTTTTGTTTGACTCACTTTCAATACTTGTTTAAAAAAGAAAACACACACACACACACACACACACACACACACACACACACACACACAAAACCCCAAAAGCTAATTCCTGGCCCTGCCGCAGGAGACTGACTCCGTAGGGGAGGCTGATGCAGTTAGAGTTCCAGAAATGCTGTTGCACACTTCCGTGGCACAGCATGTGCCCTCTCCCGCCTGCTGCCTCCTCAGAGGGGATGGAGAACATCTGCTCGTCATTCTATGCATAATAGACCATAGCACAACTCTGATTACCTCATTCCCTCAAGACTCCAGCGAGATGGTTTATCTTATCATTATCGGGAGGATATCCAATGTTAGGAACCTTAGATCCTTACCTCAGCACATTGTCTGATTTCCCAAGACTGCCCTTCCAACACCCAATTCATTCTGTTTGTTTAGGCCAAAGCCAGTGCTACCAAAGAAGAAAGGTTACTGGACACACCTACGTGACCTTCATAATGAAGACTCCTCTATTCGGGGCTGCTATTAAAAGGTTCTGACACCTTGTTTTCCAAGTGTATTGATACAAGAGATTTGTACCTCGTATGAGGGTCAAGGTTGCGGACTTCATCCAGCGCCTAGAAGTGAAAGTTACCAAGGGGTCTTGGCTTGGCTTTAGTTAGGTGCCCAGTCATTTAATTTCATTGTTCTACAAACTTAGGTTTTCCTTGTTGGAGGTGCTTATTGTCTATATGGTCACAGGGTTGCTCCAAGTTCATTGGTCATTTGTTGAAATCATGCAATTATGAATCTTGGGGGTCTTAATGCTGTAGTATTCTTTGGGGCCAGTGATGATCTTCCTCTGAGGGGAAGAATAACTTTACTGTGGGCTTTTGTTTTTATTTGTATGTCCGCACAATGTTGACAGATAGCCTTTTTTTCTTCTCTTGGTGTGCATGCATACAAACACACAGGTGCATTTATGTGTATGGGTGTGTGTGCATGTGTACGCACATCTGTGGAGACCAGAGGCTGGGGTAGTATCGTCCTCAGTTACTTTCTACTTCATGTTTTGAGGCAAGGTCTCTCCATAAACACATAGCTCATGGATTCATCTAGATTTAATAGCCAGCAGGCCCTAGAGCTCCCCCTGTTTCCAACTTCCCAGTATTGGGAATATAAGCATGCACCCCCACACCTCACACCTATTACACACAGACACACACACAGAGACACACACAGAGACACACACAGACACACACACACAGAGACACACAGAGGCACACACAGACACACACACAGACACACACACAGACACACACACACAGAGACACACAGAGACACACAGACACACACACAGACACACACACAGACACACACACAGACACACACACAGACACACACACAGACACACACACAGACACACACACAGACACACACACACACACACACACACACACTCGAATACTAATTAGTATTTAACCCTTCAAAATAGGCTTTGCAGTAATCTGGGAGAAATGACTGTAAATGCTGTGTGGAAGCCAGCTGTTTATCACTACATTTAGAGGTAGATGTTATGGAGTGGCGAAAACCACGATCAGCTCTGCTTAAACCCTCAGCGTACTGTTTTAGACTTTGTTCACATGGCTGGCTCTTAGAGATTAGAGGATTTAAAGCACTAGGTGGCTCCCACTGTTGGCAAATTCTATTAGTGATGCTTTGCAAACTCCAGGAAATAGAGAGAATACTCTAGGCTCTCTGCTGCTCAGTGGTGCAAACTGGCTACAGTCTGAACCCCAGCCAGCTCATATCCGCTCTGCTCTGCCTCAGGCAGCAGAAGAGCTCCCATCAGAAGAGCAGAAGATGCCGCACAATGGAATAAATTCTTTGGTTGTTGGCTATGATGGAGAGAAGGCAGCTTACTCCTGACAATGCACTCTTTTTATTTTTTTTATGTTTTTTTCTTTTTTTTTTTTTTCTTGTTTTTGCTTTTGAGACAGACTCTATGTAACACTGGCACTCCTGGAACTCACTATGTAGACCAGGCTGGCACTGAATTCACAGAGATCCACTTGCCTCTCCCTCCCCAGTACTGAGATTAAAGGCATGCTCCACCACACCCAGCCCGACAGTGCATTCTTGATGGATCAGTCTTTCTCTATCTACTAGTTTTGAAGAGAGTCTGCCATCTGATTTCACAGTAAGATTTATTATTTTAACTCCACATTTGAACTCATCAATGGGTATACAGTGTTTATGCTAAATGTTTCATCAGAAAAGTATGTGGTATTAAGGCAGATGCACTATGAGCCATCTTCAGCCCTTGCTTTGTCTTTATTTTTAATTAGATATTTTCTTTATTTAAATTTCAAATGTTATCCCCTTTCCTCATTACCCCTTCCAAAGCCCTCTATTCCCTCTCCCTTCCCCCTGCTCATCAACCTACCCAATCCTGCTTCCTGGCCCTGGCATTCCCCTACACTGGGGCATTGAGCCTTCACAAGGGCCTCTCCTTCCATTGGTGACCAACAAGGCCATCCTCTGCTACATATGTGGCTGCAGCCGTGGGTCTTTCTCTTAGGTTGGTGATTTAGTCCCTGGGAGTTCTAGGGGTACTGGTTAGTTCATATTGTTGTTCTTCCTATGGGGCTGCAAACCTCTTTACCTCCTTGGGTCCTTTCTCTAGTTCCTCCATTGGAGACCCTGTGTTCAACCCAATGGTTGGCTGAGAGCATCTACCTCTGTATTTGTCAAGTACTGGTAGAGACCTTCAGAAGACAGCTATATCAGGCTCCTGTCAGCAAGCACTTGTTGGCATCCACAATAGTGTCTGGGTTTGGTGACTGTATATGGGATGTGTCTCTGTGTGGGGAAGTCTCTGGATGGTCATTCCTTCAGTCTCTGCTCCACACTTTGTCTTTGTAACTCCTTCCTTGGGTATTTTGTTCCCCCTTCTAAGAAGGACCAAAGTATCCACATTTTGATCTTCCTTATTCTTGAGTTTCATGTGGTTTGTGAACTGTATCTTGGGTATTCTGAGCTTCTGGGCTAATATCCACTTATCAGTGAGTGCATACCATGTGTGTTCTTTTGTGATTGGGTTACTTCACTCAGGATGATACTATCTAGTTCCATACATTTGCCTAAGAATTTCATAAATTCATCCTTTTTAATTGCTGAGTAGTACTCCATTGTGTAAATGTATCACATTTTCTGTATCCATTCCTTTGTTCAGGGACATCTGGGTTCTTTCCAGATTCTGGCTATTATAAATAAGACTACTATGAACATAGTGGAGCATGTGTCCTTATTACATGTTAGAGCATCTTCTGGGTATATGCCCAGGAGTGGTAGAGCTGGGTCCTCAGGTAGTACTATGTCCAATTTTCTGAGGAACCACCAAACTGATTTCCAGAGTGGTTGTACCAGCTTGCAATCCCACCAGCAATGGAGAAGTGTTTCTCTTTCTCCACATCTTCACTAACATCTGATGTCACCCGAGTTTTTGATTTTAGCCATTCTGACAGGTGTGAGGTGGAATCTCAGGGTTGTTTTGATTTGCATTTCCCTGATAACTAAGGATGTTGAACATTTCTTTATGTGCTTCTCAGTCATTCAGTATTCCATATTTTAATAGGGTTATTTTTTTCTCTCGAGTCTAACTTCTTGAATTCTTTGTATATGTTGGATATTAGCCCTCTATTGTCTGTAGGGTTGGTAAAGATCTTTTCCCAATCTGTTGGTTGCCTGTTTGTCCTATTGGCAGTGTCCTTTGCCTTACAGAAGATTTGCAATTTTGTGAGGCCCTACTTGTCAATTCTTGATCTTAGAGTATAAAGTATTACCAATAGTGTTCTGTTCAGGAAATTTTCCTCTGTGCCCATGTGCTCAAGGCTCTTCCCCACTTTCTCCTCTATAAGTTTCAGTGTATCTGGTTTTATGTGGAGTTCCTTGATCCACTTAGACTTGAGCTTTGTACAAGGAGATAAGAATGGAACAATTTGCATTCTTCTACATGCTAACTGCCAGTTGAACCAGTACCATTTGTTGAAAATGCTGTCTTTTTTCCACTGGATGGTTTTAGGTCCTTTGTCAAAGATCAAGTGACCATAGGTGTGTGGGCCCCTTTCTGGGTCTTCAATTCTATTCCATTGATCTACCTGTCTGTCACTGTACCAATACCATGTAGTTTTTATCACGATTGTTCTGTAGTACAGCTTGAGGTCAGGGATCATAATTTCATCAGAAGTTCTTTTATTGCTGAGTAGAGTTTTCACTATCCTAGGTTTTTTGTTATTCCAGATGAATTTGCAAATTGCTCTTTCTAACTCATTGAAGAATTGAGTTGGAATTTTGATGAGGATTTCACTGAATCTGTAGATTGCTTTTGGCAAGATAGCCAGGGTCTGCAACCCTATAGGTGGAACAATATGAACTGCATATATATCAGAAGATGGCCTAGTCGGCCATCAGTGGAAAGAGAGGCCCATTGGTTGTGCAAACTTTATATGCCTCAGTACAGGGGAACGCCAGGGCCAAGAAGTGGGAGTGGGTGGGTAGGGAATTGGGGGTGGGAGGGTATGGGGGACTTTTGGGATATCATTGGAAATGTAAATGTAAATACTTAATTAAAATAAAATAAAAAAAAAGATAGCCATTTTTACTATATTAACCCAGCCGATCCATGAGCACGGGAGATCTTTCCATCTTCTGAGATCTTCTTCAATTTATTTCTTCAGAGACTTTAAGTTCTTATCATACAGATCTTTCACTTCCTTAGAGTCACACCAAGGTATTTTATATTATTTGTGACTATTGTGAAGGGTGTTGTTTCCCTAATTTCTTTCTCAGCCTCTTTATCCTTTGAGTAGAAGAAGGCCACTGGTTTGTTTGAGTTAATTTTATATCCAGCTACTTTGCTGAACTTGTTTATCAGGAGTTCTATGGTGGAATTTTTGGGGTCACTTAAGTATACTATCATACCATCTGCAAATAGTGATATTTTGACTCTTCCTTTCCAATTTGTATCCCTTTGACCTCCCTTTGTCTAATTGCTCTGGCTAGGACTTCAAGTACTATATTGAATAAGTACGGAGAGCGGGGGCAGCCTTGTCTAGTCCCTGATTTTAGTGGGATTGCTTCAAATTTTTCTCCATTTAGTTTGATGTTGGTTCCTGGTTTGCTGTATGTTGCTTTTACTATGTTTAGGTATGGGCCTTGAATTCTTGATCTTTCCAAGACTTTTATCATGAAGGGGTGATGGATTTTGTCAAATGCTTTTTCAGCATCTAATGAAATGATCATGTGTGGAAAGCCGTGCCGCGAGCAATCACCATTATAAGATGGCGCTGGCCTCCGCTGTGACAAACTAGTAAACAAGCCTTGTGCACAAGTGTGAGAGTGAACTCACTCCTAGTCACTGCCCATTCTCGGGGTGTAATAGTGGTGTGATGGGCGAGCAACGAATCAAGAGCTGTCACGCCACATCAGGTGCTGAAACGTCATGGCTGAGCACTATATAAGGGACTCCATTTTCTGGGGTCGGGATCTTCCTGAGAAGTAAGCAATAAAGCTTTGCCGCAGAAGATTCCGGTTGTCCTGAGTGTGTTCTTGCCGGCGGGGACAAAAGCTCAGGATAATCATGTGGTATTTTTCTTTGAGTTTGTTTATATAGTGTATTACATTGATGGATTTCTGTATATTAAACCATCCCTGCATCCCTGGGATGAAGCCTACTTGGTCAGGATGGATGATCATTTTGATGTGTTCTTGGGTTCAGTTTGCAAGAATTCTAATGAGTATTTTTGCATCGATATTCATAAGGGAAATTGGTCTGAAGTTCTCTTTCTTTGTTGGGCATTTGTGTGGTTTAGGTATCAGCATAACTGTGGCTTCATAGAGCAAACTGGTTAGTGTTCCTTCTGTTTCTATTTTGTGGAATAGTTTGAGGAATATTGGTATTAGGTCTTTGAAGGTCTGATAGAACTCTGCACTAAACCCATCTGTTCCTGGGTTTTTTTTTCCTTTGGGAGACTATTAATGACTGTTTCTGTTTCTTAGGATGTTTAAAGCATTAATCTAATCCTGATTTAACTTTAGTACCTGGTATCTGTCTACAAAATTGTCCATTTCATCTAGATTTTCCAGTTTGTTGAGCATAGGCTTTTGTATTAGGATCTGATGAGGTTTTGGATTTTCTCGGTTTCTGTTGTTAAATCTCCCTTTTCATTTCTGATTTTGTTAATTTGGATACTGTCTCTGTGCCCTCTGGTTAGTGTGGCTAAGGGTTTATCTATCTTGTTGATTTTCTCAAAGTACCAGCTCCTGGTTTGGTTGATTCTTTGTATAGTTCTTTTTGTTTGTATTTGGTTGATTTCAGCTCTGAGTTTGATTATTTCCTGGATGTTTTGGGTTAGGAGCTTTTTGCATTTTGCATATTCTTTGATTGTTGTGTCAATGTTTTGTGTCAATGTATGATATCTTCTGCACCTGAGATTCTCTCTTCTATCTCTTGTATTCTGTTGGTGGTGCTTGCATCTATGACCCCTGGTCTCTTTCTTAGGTTTTCTATGTCAGGGTTGTCTCCCTTTGTGATTCCTTTATTGTTTCTAGTTCCTGAGAGGCTCGTTCCCTCCTGGCACTACTTGGGTATGGAGCCCTGTGGCAGAGGATCTGCTATAGGCAGAGCCTTCCTTTGTCTTTTAAGTGAGTGAACAGTTGGTAATAGTTGCCTTTAAAGTTTTCTAGGTTGAAGTTGTTGTGTCCAGTCTCTGTATAAGTGTCTAGTTAACAGTTGCAATGGAAAATAAAAAGGGTTCTGTTTATAAGAGCAACAAACTAGTGAGAGTGTCTATGATTATGCAAATGAAACATGTGAGCCTCTATGGAAAAATCATAAATTTCAACTGATATGTATATATATATATGTGTGTGTGTGTGTGTGTGAATGTGTGCATGTGTGTGTATATATACAAATTTGTACATATACATATATGAATTTGAATAGTATAGTACTGAAGATATTTCTGAAGAGAAGCATGATAAAAGAAAAATTAAGATGAACATCAAAATATGTCCATTTATGTCAGAACTCTGGGAGATGGCACTGCCTGCCCATGTACCACTTGAGGAACCTGTGCTCTTCTCCCACCCTATCTATTCAGTCTGGCTGTCCTCTCATGACCACATTCCCCCCCAGTTCTTCAAAGCCACTCCACTTAGGCCTGTCGCCAAGAAAACTGCTTGTATTGTTGGTAGCTTGTATCCTTGTTATTTCAACAAAAATCACTCAATTATAGCAGGGGGTTATAAAATGCCAGCTGTCCAAAACAGAATGCTGTAACTCTCTTTGAAAGGTCTGCGAGTCTATAGTCTAGTGTCTTAGGCTTTGTAGTCCTGCACAAAACATCATGACCAAGAAGCAAGTTGGGGAGAAAAGGGTTTATTTAGCTTACACTTCCACACTGCTGTTCATCTCCAAAGGAAGTCAGGACAGGAACTCACACAGGGTAGGAACTTGGAGGCAGGAGCTGATGCAGAGGCCATGCAGGGGTGCTGCTTACTGGCTTGCTTCCCTTGGCTTTCTCAGCTTACTTTCTTATAGAATCAAGGACTACCAGCCTAGGGATTGCACTACCCACAATGGGCCCTTAAACCTTGACCACTAATTGAGAAAATGCCTTACAGTTTGTACTGACTGGTTTTGTGTCAACTTGACACAGCTGGAGTTATCACAGAGAAAGGAGCTTCAGTTGGGGAGATGCCTCCACGAGATCCAGTTGTAAGGCATTTTCTCAGATAGTGCTCTGGGCTGGTAGTCTTGGGTTCTATAAGAGAGCAGGCTGAGTGTCTTAGTTAGGGTTTTACTGCTGTGAACAGACACCATGACCAAGGTAAGTCTTATAAAAAACAACATTTAATTGGGGCTGGCTTACAGGTTCAGAGGTTCAGTCCATTATCATCAAGGTGGGAGCATGGCAGTATCCAGGCAGGCATGGCGCAGGAGGAGCTGAGAGTTCTATGTCTTCATCCAAAGGCTGCTAGTGGAAGACTGACTTCTAGGCAACGAGGGTGAGAATCTTATAACCACACCCACAGTGACACACCCATTCCAACTAGGCCACACCTATTCCAACAAGGCCACACCTTCAGATGGTGCCACTCCCTGGTCCAAGGATATACAAACCATCACACTGAGTAAGCCAGGGGAAGCAAGCCAGTAAAGAACATCACCCGTGGTCTCTGCATCAGCTCCTGCTCCCTGACCTGCTTGAGTTCCAGTCCTGACTTCTTTCAGTGATGAACAGCAATGTGGAAATGTAAGCTGAATAAACCCTGTCCTCCCCAACTGCTTCTTGGCCATGATGTTTGTGCAGGAATAGGAACCCTGACTAAGACACAGCTGGATCTCATAGAGGCATTTCCTCAAGGGAAGCTCCTTTCTTTGTGATAACTCCAGCTTGTGTCAAGTTGACACACAAAACCAGCCAGTACACTGGGAAAATAAAATATAGTTCAATCAGATGCTCATGAGAAAAAAAATAATCTTTGTTCTCTCTCTCTCTCTCTCTCTCTCTCTCTGAGTGTGTGTGTGTGAGAGAGAGAGACAGACAGAGAGAGAGAGAGAGAGAGAGAGAGAGAGAGAGAGAGAGAGAGACCAGTCCAGCTCAAGCCGATGCATGGGAGGCTGGGAGAAGATGTTGGTACAAGAATAGTTCCTTGGAAGAATATTTACGAAGAAGAAGGGTGATATTAAATAGTGTCCTTCAGCTCTTTCCAGTTTCCACCAACTTGATGGTAAAATAAAAGGATGAAGAGTGAGATTTCAGAGGCTAGTAGTACAAACAATAGACAACATCAAACAGATAGCAAAGCAATTTTGGAACATAGCAGACATAGACTGTGACCAGATACTGTTAATGACCATGTACACCTGCTCAGGATTTGACAGCAACAAGTTCCATGAAGGAGTACATTAAGTCATGAGATTAAAAATATGGAGCCAGACTCCATCCATGTCCCTCTCAGGGGACAGAAGGCTCTTCTTCAAATTCCAGAGAATTTCAAGTGGACTGGGACTGTCTTAAGGGCATAGATTATCTGATGTGTTTGATATATACATAGTTTTGAAGAGGATTTGCAAATCTATTGGAGCTTCTGAGAATTTCTGGTTAGAAAAGAAATAAGAGGCATTAATAATTCCAGGAAGAGTCAGTATGCTGGCTAGTTTTATGTCAACTTGACACAAGCTTAAGTTATTTGAGGAGAATTCTCAATTAAGGAGATGCCTCTATAGGATTGGCTAGCAGACAACTCTGTAGGGCATTTTCTTAATTTGCAATTGATGTAGGAGTCCAGTTCCTTGTGGATGGTACTATCCCTGGACTGGTAGGTACAGGTGCTATAAGAAAGCAGGGTGAGCAAGCCATGAAGAACAAACAAATAAGCAGCGCTCCTCCATGCCCCCTGCTTCAGTTCTTGCACTGAGTTCTTGCCCTGGCTTCCCTGGATGGTGTATACAAATTATAAGATGAAGTAAACCTTTTCCTCCCTAAGTTGTTTTATAACAGTAATAGAAACTCTAACACAGAAATTGGTACCATGTTGTGAGGTATTGCTAGGAAAGACTTAGCTACATTTTGGGGAGGATTTTTGAAGGACTTTGGAATTTTAAGCTGATTTAGCTTTTGAGTGTTGAGAGCTTATTGGGATGTTTTGTGGGAACTTAGGAGATAATGCTGAGAGTGGAGCTGATTGAGACCTGGATGTGAATTTTCAGAGGGAAACAAAGTCTCTATCAGGTTCATTTATGTGATATTTTAAATTAAGAGTCTGTGGTTCTGGTCAGCTGGATATGAAGAATTGGCTGCGGTGAACAAGAGACCAGTGCTATTAAAATGAAACTTTGTTTTGCTGGGACAATCAGTGCTGATTAGCTGGAACTGAGAAAGTAGTGATGACTAAGGTGAGATCAGCATCAGTGAGGTGATATCTTCTGGTGTCATTTCCTCAGGGTCAACATGTGGATGCTGTGATCCAGAGGGGTGTAAGGCTGTACCTAGTATTGGCAGCTCAACTTGGTAATATGAGTCTCCCAAGTGGTACTGGTTGAAGACATGAGAGTGTCATGGACAGTAGCTGAGGCTTGGCATTGTGAAAGGTCAAGGGAGGACATAGATGAAGGTGCAGATTCAGTTGAAGTAGAAGGCCCAAGATTGAAGGAGTCATGGAGAGAAGTAGAGAGTTGTCACTGTGTGGTAGGGTCAGCATTCCTGAAGAGAGTCCAAGAGAGGCAATTGGTGAAAGAGCAATTTGTAGTAAGAGACCCCAGCATTTTGGAGATTCTGGTATGATGGGGCAAGCACCAAAGACAGCAACAGCTATGGAGTGGAGCTGTCCTGAGCCTAGGAGACAAGCTGTGTGCAGTATGGATGACAGATATAGAGAAATGTCTGTGCCAAGGTCCTTGGAGCCCAGGGGCTCATGAGTAAGTCCCAGATGTCAAGCACTTATCTTTCTACACTATTGCTTAGATTTCACCTTGAAATGACTGTGACCATGATCTTCTTATTACCTCTGGGGCAAAAGAGTATCTTACTTATATTTGATTTTACAGGAGCCCACAGTTGACAGACATTTTAGACTTTAAAAAGACTTTGGAGTTTTAGAGATACTTGGGACATTTTAGAGTCTTTAGAAGAGACTGGGTATTTTTAAGAGATTGAAGACTCTTCCAGGGAGGGCATAGGTGAAGGGGCAGCTTCAGTAGAAGTTATGGCCCAGGATTGAAGGAGTCATGTGGAGGAGTTAAGGGTTGGCACCAGGTGGTAGGGTCAGCATTTCTGAAGAGAGCCCAAGACAGGCTATTGATCAAAGGGTTGAAGGATTCAAAGACTGTGGCATTTAAAAGTTTTTTGTTATTGTTGTTTTTTTTTTAATACTGTGATATTGATATTAACATACTATTTTGGGGACAAGTGAGAAAAGAAAGGTCCTTGTTAAATGATGTATTCTTTTTTTTTTACGTTTTTTTTTAATTTTTAATATTTTTATTACATATTTTCCTCAATTACATTTCCAATGTTATCCCAAAAGTCCCCCATAGCGCCCCCCACTTCCCTACCCACCCATTCCCATTCTTTTGGCCCTGGCATTCCCCTATATTGGGGCATATAAAGTTTGCAAGTCCAATGGGACTCTCTTTCCATTGATGGCCGACTAGACCATCTTTCCATACATATGCAGCTAGAGACAAGAGCTCCGGGGTTCTGGTTAGTACATCATGTTGTTCCAACTATAGGGTTGCAGATCCCTTTAGCTCCTTGGGTACTTTCTCTAGCTTCTCCATTGGGAGCCTTGTGATACATCCAATAGCTGACTGTGAACATCCACTGCTGTGTTTTCTAGGCCCCGGCATCGTCTCACAAGAGACAGCTATATTTGGGTCCTTTCAGCAAAATCTTGCTAGTGTATGCAATGGTGTCAGCGTTTAGAAGCTGATTATGGGATGGATCCCTGGATACGGCAGTCTCTAAATGGTCCATCCTTTCATCACAGCTACAAACTTTGTCTCTGTAACTCCTTCCCTGGGTGTTTTGTTCCCAATTCTAAGAAGGGGCACAGTGTCCACACTTTGGTCTTCATTCTTCTTGAGTTTCATGCGTTTAGCAAATTGTATCTCATATCTTGGGTATCCTAAGTTTTGGGCTAATATCCACTTATCAGTGAATACATATTGTGTGAGTTCTTTTGTGATTGTGTTACTTCACTCAAGATGATGCCCTCCAGGTCCATCCATTTGGCTAGGAATTTCATAAATTCATTCTTTTTAATAGCTGAGTAGTACTCCATTGTGTAAATGTACCATAATTTCTGTATCCATTCCTCTGTTGAGGGACATCTGGGTTCTTTCCAGCTTCTGGCTATTATAAATAGGGCTGCTATGAACATAGTGGAGCATGTGTCCTTTTTACCGGTTGGGACATCTTCTGGATATATGCCCAGGAGAGGTATTGCTGGATCCTCCGGTAGTACTATGTCCAATTTTCTGAGGAACCGCCAGACTGATTTCCAGAGTGGTTGTACAAGCTTGCAATCCCACCAACAATGGAGGAGTGTTCCTCTTTCTCCACATCCTCGCCAGCATCTGCTGTCACCTGAATTTTTGATCTTAGCCATTCTGACTGGTGTGAGGTGGAATCTCAGGGTTGTTTTGATTTGCATTTCCCTGATGATTAAGGATGTTGAACATTTTTTCAGGTGCTTCTCTGCCATTCGGTATTCCTCAGGTGAGAATTCTTTGTTCAGTTCTGAGCCCCATTTTTTAATGGGGTTATTTGACTTTCTGGAGTCCACCTTCTTGAGTTCTTTATATATATTGGATATTAGTCCCTTATCTGATTTAGGATAGGTGAAGATCCTTTCCCAATCTGTTGGTGGTTTTTTTTGTCTTATTGATGGTGTCTTTAGCCTTGCAGAAGCTTTGCAGTTTCATGAGGTCCCACTTGTCAATTCTCGATCTTACAGCACAAGCCATTACTGTTCTATTCGGGAATTTTTCCCCTGTGCCCATATCTTCAAGGCTTTTCCCCACTTTCTCCTCTATAAGTTTCAGTGTCTCTGGTTTTATGTGAAGTTCCTTGATCCACTTAGACTTGACCTTAGTACAAGGAGATAGGAATGGATCGATTCGCATTCTTCTACATGTTAACAACCAGTTGTGCCAGCACCATTTGTTGAAAATGCTGTCTTTCTTCCACTGGATGTTTTTAGCTCCCTTGTCGAAGATCAAGTGACCGTAGGTGTGTGGGTTCATTTCTGGGTCTTCAATTCTATTCCATTGGTCTATTTGTCTGTCACTATACCAGTACCATGCAGTTTTTATCACAATTGCTCTGTAGTAAAGCTTTAGGTCCGGCATGGTGATTCCACCAGAGGTTCTTTTATCCTTGAGAAGAGTTTTTGCTATCCTAGGTTTTTTGTTATTCCAGATGAATTTGCAGATTGCACTTTCTAATTCGTTGAAGAATTGAGTTGGAATTTTGATGGGGATTGCATTGAATCTGTAGATTGCTTTTGGCAAGATAGCCATTTTTACAATGTTGATCCTGCCAATCCATGAGCATGGGAGATCTTTCCATCTTCTGAGATCTTCTATAATTTCTTTCTTCAGAGACTTGAAGTTTTTATTATACAGATCTTTCACTTCCTTAGTTAGAGTCACGCCAAGATATTTAATATTATTTGTGACTATTGAGAAGGGTGTTGTTTCCCTAATTTCTTTCTCAGCCTGTTTATTCTTTGTGTAGAGAAAGGCCATTGATTTGTTTGAGTTAATTTTATATCCAGCTACTTCACCGAAGCTGTTTATCAGGCTTAGGAGTTCTCTGGTGGAATTTTTAGGGTCACTTATATATACTATCATATCATCTGCAAAAAGTGATATTTTGACTTCATCTTTTCCAATTTGTATCCCTTTGATCTCCTTTTGTTGTCGAATTGCTCTGGCTAGGACTTCAAGTACAATGTTGAATAGGTATGGAGAAAGTGGACAGCCTTGTCTAGTCCCTGATTTTAGAGGGATTGCTTCAAGCTTCTCACCATTTACTTTGATGTTGGCTACTGGTTTGCTGTAGATTGCTTTTATCATGTTTAGGTATGGGCCTTGAATTCCTGATCTTTCCAAGACTTTTATCATGAATGGGTGTTGGATCTTGTCAAATGCTTTTTCCGCATCTAACGAGATGACCATGTGGTTTTTGTCTTTGAGTTTGTTTATATACTGGATTACGTTGATGGATTTCCGTATATTGAACCATCCCTGCATCCCTGGGATGAAACCTACTTGGTCAGGATGGATGATTGTTTTGATGTGTTCTTGGATTCGGTTAGCAAGAACTTTATTGAGGATTTTTGCATCAATATTCATAAGGGATATTGGTCTGAAGTTTTCTATCTTTGTTGGGTCTTTTTGTGGTTTAGGTATCAGAGTAATTGTGGCTTCATAGAATGAGTTGGGTAGAGTACCTTCTGTTTCTATTTTGTGGAATAGTTTGTGAAGAACTGGGATTAGATCTTCTTTGAAGGTCTGATAGAACTCTGCACTAAACCCATCTGGTCCTGGGCTTTTTTTAGTTGGGAGACTATTAATGACTGCTTCTATTTCTTTGGGGGATATAGGGCTGTTTAGATCATTAACCTGATCTTGATTCAACTTTGGTACCTGGTATCTGTCTAGGAACTTCTCCATTTCATCCAGGTTCTCCAGTTTTGTTGAGTATAGCCTTTGGTAGAAGGATCTGATGGTGTTTTGGATGTCTTCAGGATCTGTTGTTATATCTCCTTTTTCATTTCTGATTTTGTTAATTAGGATGCTTTCCCTGTGCCCTCTAGTGAGTCTGGCTAAGGGTTTATCTATCTTGTTGATTTTCTCAAAGAACCAGCTCCTTGATTGGTTGATTCTTTGAATAGTTCTTCTTGTTTCCACTTGGTTGATTTCGCCCCTGAGTTTGATTATTTCCTGCGGTCTACTCCTCTTGGGTGAATTTGCTTCCTTTTGTTCTAGTGCTTTTAGGTGTGTTGTCAAGCTGCTAATGTGTGCTCTCTCTAGTTTCCTTTTGGAGGCACTCAGAGCTATGAGTTTTCCTCTTAGAAATGCTTTCATTGCGTCCCATAAGTTTGGGTATGTTGTGGCTTCATTTTCATTGAACTCTAAAAAGTCCTTAATTTCTTTCTTTATTCCTTCCTTGACCAAGGTATCATTGAGAAGAGTGTTGTTCAGTTTCCACGTGAAGGTTGGCTTTCTATTATTTATTTTGTTATTGAAGATCAGCCTTAGTCCATGGTGATCTGATAGGATGCATGGGACAATTTCAATATTTTTGTATCTGTTGAGGCCTGTTTTGTGACCAATCATGTGGTCAATTTTGGAGAAAGTACCATGAGGTGCTGAAAAGAAGGTATATCCTTTTGTTTTAGGATAGAATGTTTTGTAGATATCTGCCAGATCCATTTGATTCATAATTTCTCTTAGTTTCTCTGTGTCCCTGTTTAGTTTCTGTTTCCATGATCTGTCCATTGGTGAAAGTGGTGTGTTGAAGTCTCCCACTATTATTGTATGAGGTGCAATGTGTGCTTTGAGATTTACTAGTTTCTTTAATGAATGTGGCTGCCTTTGTATTTGGAGCATAGATATTCAGGATTGATAGTTCCTCTTGGAGGATTTTACCTTTGATGAGTATGAAGTGTCCCTCCCTGTCTTTTTTAATGACTTTGGGTTGGAAGTCAATCTTATCAGATATTAGAATGGCTACTCCAGCTTGTTTCTTCATACCATTTGCTTGGAAAATTGTTTTCCAGCCTTTCATTCTGAGGTAGTGTCTATCTTTTTCTCTGAGATGAGTTTCCTGTAAGCAGCAAAATGTTGGGTCTTGTTTGTGTAGCCAGTTTGTTAGTCTATGTCTTTTTATCGGGGAGTTGAGTCCATTGATATTAAGAGATATTAAGGAAAAGTAATTGTTGTTTCCTGTTATTTTTGTTGTTAAAGTTGGCATTCTGTTCTTGTGGCTGTCTTCTTTTAGGTTTGTTGAGGGATTACCTTCTTGTAGTTTCTAGGGCGTGGTTCCTGTCCTTGTATTGGTTTTTTTCTGTTATTATCCTTTGAAGGGCTGGATTCGTGGAGAGATAATGTGTGAATTTGGTTTTGTCGTGGAATACTTTGGTTTCTCCATCTATGTTAATTGAGAGTTTGGCTGGGTATAGTAGCCTGGGCTGAAGTTTGTGTTCTTTTAGTGTCTGTATAACATCCGTCCAGGATCTTCTGGCTTTCATAGTCTCTGGTGAGAAATCTGGTGTAATTCTGATAGGCTTGCCTTTATATGTTACTTGGCCTTTTTCTCTTACTGCTTTTAGTATTCTATCTTTATTTAGAGCATTTGTTGTTCTGATTATTATGTGTCGGGAGGTATTTCTTTTCTGGTCCAGTCTATTTGGAGTTCTGTAGGCTTCTTGTATGTTCATGGGCATCTCTTTCTTTAGATTTGGGAAGTTTTCTTCTATAATTTTGTTGAAGATGTTTGCTGGTCCTTTGAGTTGAAATCTTCATTCTCATCCACTCCTATTATCCGTAGGTTTGGTCTTCTCATTGTGTCCTGTATTTCTTGGATGTTTTGAGTTAGGATCTTTTTGCATTGTACATTTTCCTTGATTGTTGTGCCGATGTTCTCTATGGAATCTTCTGCACCTGAGATTCTCTCTTCCATCTCTTGTATTCTGTTGCTGATGCTGGTATCTATGGTTCCAGATTTCTTTCCTAGGGTTTCTATCTCCAGTGTTGCCTCATTTTGGGTTTTCTTTATTGTGTCTACTTCCCTTTTTAGGTCTAGTATGGTTTTGTTCATTTCCATCATCTGTTTGGATGTGTTTTCCTGTTTTTCATTAAGGACTTCTACCTGTTTGATTAGGTTATCCTGTTTTTCTTTAAGGATTTGTAACTCTTTAGCAGTGTTCTCCTGCAATTCTTTAAGGGATTTTTGTGCTTCCTCTTTATTGTCTTCTACCTGTTTACCAGTGTTCCTTTGTATTTCTTTAAGTGTGTTATTAAAGTCCTTCTTGAAGTCCTCTACCATCATCATGAGATATGCTTTTAGATCCATGTCTAGCTTTTCCGGTGTGTTGGGGTGCCCTGGACTGGGCGAAGTGGGAGTGCTGGGTTCTGATAATGGTGAGTGGTCTTGGTTTCTGTTAGTAAGATTATTACGTTTACCTTTCGCCATCTGGTAATCTCTGGGGTTAGTTGTTCTCGTTGTCACTGTTTAAAGATTGGAGCAGAAGCTGTGTTCCACTCACCAGCAGTCTCAAAATCCTGTGGCGGGGGTCGTGGGTAGCTGGCGGGTGTCAGCAGACCCTGCACTCTATCTACACAGGTGCTGTTCTGGCCGGATGAGGCCTGTGGCCCTACTCAGGCCGGTTTCTGCTTCCCTAACTAATGCAGTCTCAGGTCCCGCGCGCAATTGGATTGGAGGAGGAGCTGTGTTCCACTCACCAGAAGTCTTAAGATCCTGTGGCAGGTTTTGTGGGTAGCTGGCGAGTGTCAGCCGACCCTGCGCCCTAGCTACCCTGGTGCTTTTCTGACCGGAAGAGGCTTGTGGCCCTACGTAGGCCGGATTTCTGCCTCCCCAACCAGAGCAGTCTCAGGTCCCGCGTGATTGGACTGGAGCAGAAGCTGTGTTCCACTCACCAGCAGTCTCAAAATCCTGTGGCGGGGGTCGTGGGTAGCTGGCGGGTGTCAGCTGACCCTGCGCTCTAGCTATACAGGTGCTGTTCTGGCCGGATGAGGCCTGTGGCCCTACTCAGGCCGGTTTCTGCTTCCCTAACTAATGCAGTATCAGGTCCCGCATGCAATTGGATTGGAGCAGAAGCTGTGTTCCACTCACCAGAAGTCTTAAGATCCTGTGGCGGGTGTTGTGGGTAGCTGGCGAGTGTCAGCCGACCCTGCGCCCTAGCTACCCTGGTGCTTTTCTGACCGGAAGAGGCTTGTGGCCCTACGTAGGCCGGATTTCTGCCTCCCCAACCAGAGCAGTCTCAGGTCCCGCGTGACTGGACTGGAGCAGAAGCTGTGTTCCACTCACCAGCAGTCTCAAAATCCTGTGGTGGGGGTCGTGGGTAGCTGGCGGGTGTCAGCCGACCCTGGGCTCTAGCTACACAGGTGCTGTTCCGGCCGGATGAGGCCTGTGGCCCTACTCAGGCCGGTTTCTGCTTCCCTAACTAATGCAGTCTCAGGTCCCGCGCGCAATTGGATTGGAGCAGAAGCTGTGTTCCACTCACCAGAAGTCTTAAGATCCTGTGGTGGGTGTTGTGGGTAGCTGGCGAGTGTCAACCGACCCTGCGCCCTAGCTACCCTGGTGCTTTTCTGACCGGAAGAGGCTTGTCAAATGATGTATTCTTGTGTCAAGTTGACTAGGAGCCAGCTGTACTGTCTAGTTTTATGTAACTTGACACAAGCTACAATTATTTGGGAAGAGAGACTCTCAATTAAAAAAAACACCTCCTTAGATTGACCTGTAGCCAAGGCTGTAGTACATTTGTCTTCATTGTTAATTGATATGGGAGGGCCCAGCCCATTGTGGGTGGTGCCACTCATGGGCTGGCATTTCTGGGTTCTATAAGAGAGCAGGCTGAGCAAGCCATTAGAAGCAAGCCAGTAAGCTGCATTCTTCTATGGCTTCTGTTATCAGTTGCTGGCCATAGGTTCCTGTATTTCATTCCTGCCCTGGATGTCCAGGATGATAGGCTATCAGCTATAAGAAGAAATAAATCCTTTCCTTCTTCAAGTCGTTTTTGATCATGGTGTTTTGTCACAGCAATAGAAACCCTAATAGAAGACCATCAACAACAAATACTTAAGGAAGAAATGGAAACACAATAAACGCTTGTGTACTGTTCGTGATGGAAATGCTCAAGCTTGTAGTTTACAGTCAAATGTTATACATTTATCATATTAACTTATGCCAATTCCTGGCTTAATTTGTTGTTCAGCTTATAATAAGATGGTGTAGGAGAAGGGGGGCATGGAAGTGGAGCAGAAATGGCTGTTTTCATGATAAACGTTGTGTTATTGTTAGATTGCTTTAACTATATTCATGTATTGTTTTTTATTTTTTAGATTTTATGTGCATCGGTGATTCATGTATCCATGTTGAGAGTGTCAGATGCCCTGGAACTGGAGTTACAGACAGTTGTGAGCTGCCATTGTGGGTGCTAGGAATTAAACCAGGACCTCTGGAAGAGCAACTGGTGCTCTTAACTACTGAGCCATCTCTCCAGCCCCTTAATTATATTCATGTATTGTTGTGATAGCAATAATTATGAACAATTAAAAAAGTAAAAGAATTTAACAGAAAGAAAAGAAAAACCCACATAGTAGCCATCTTGCCACACAGCATCTACCTCAGTTTCTGTAGCACTTGCCTTACTTAACATTTTAGCAATGGTTTTAGAATTTACCCTATGGAGCCTGTGGAACTTAAGGACTTAAAGGTGCTGCCCTATCACGTCTTAAAGGTGCATGGAAAAGCGTGAGCCAATTAAGAGGAGGGATAGAGATAAGGATGGATGGTGGGCGAGGACACCAGAAATGTGAAAGGAGGTCAAGAGAGCATGTGCAGCTAAGGTGGGGACTGTAAGCGAATGTTGCACACATTTACATAAGAAGCTTTGTTGAGGTCCTAGCTCTTTCTCACATTCCCCAAAGCTTCCCTGTTCAGCTCACCTTCCCATTTATAACTTAGGAAGATGACATGCCACTCGCTTTCATAGTACCTCACACCTACCTTCTCTATAGCACTTAGCAGGCCACCTTGGTCTTTTTATTTTCTTTATTAGATATTTTCTTTATTTACATTTCAAATGCTATCCTGAAAGTTCCCTGTACCCACCCCCTGTCCCCCTCCCCTACCCAACCACTTCCACTTCTTGGCTCTGGTGTTTCCCCTGTACTGGGGCATATAAAGTTTGCAAGCCAAAGGAGCCTCTCTTCCCAATGATGGCCAACTAGGCCATCTTCTGCTACATATGCAGCTAGAGACACGAGCTCTGTGGGTACTGGTTAGTTCATATTGTTGTCCCACCTATTGGGTTGCAGACTCCTTCAGCTCCTTGGGTACTTCTCTAGCTCCTCCACTGGGGGACCTGTGTTCCATCTTATAGATGACTGTGAGCATCCACTTCTGTATTTGCCAGGGACTGGCATAGCCTCACACAAGACAGCTATATCAGGGTCCTTTCAGCAAAATCTTGCTGGCATATGCAATAGTATCTGGGTTTGGTGGCTGATTATGGGATGGATCTCCTGGTGGGGCAGTCTCTAGATGGTCCATCCTTTCGTCTTAGCTCCAAACTTTGTCTCTGTAACTCCTTCCCTAGGTATTTTGTTCCCTGTTCTAAGGAGAAATGAAGTATCTACAAGTTGGTCTTCCTTCTTCTTGATTTTCTTGTGTTTTGGAAGTTGTATCTTGGGTATTCTAGGTTTCTGGGCTAATATCCACTTATCAGTGAGTGCATTATCAAGTGACTTCTTTTGTGACTGGGTTATCTCACATAGGATGATATCCTCCAGGTCCATCCATTTGCCCAAGAATTTCATAAATTCATTGTTTTTAATAGAGAAGTAGTACTCCATTGTGTAAATGTACCACATTTTCTGTATCCATTCCTCTGTTGAGGGACATCTGGGTTCTTTCCAGCTTCTGGCTATTATAAATAAGGCTGCTATGAATATAGTGGAGCATGTTATTACAAGTTGGAACATTTTCTGGGTATATGCCCAGGAGAGGTATTGCTAGATCTTCCGGTAGTACTATGTCCAATTCTGCTGAGGAACTACCAGACTGACTTCTAGAGTGGTTGTACAAGCTTGCAAACCCACCAGCAATGGAGGAGTGTGTCTCTTTCTCCACATCCTTGCCAGTATCTGCTGTCACCTGAATTTTTGATCTTAGCCATTCTGACTGGTGTGAGGTAGAATCTCAGGGTTGTTTTGATTTGCATTTCCCTGCTAATTAAGGATGTTGAACATTTTTCAGGTGCTTGTCAGCCCTTTGGTATTCGCCAGCTGAGAATTCTTTGTTTAGCTCTGTACCCCATTTTTTGTTTTTTGTTTTTTGTTTTTTTGTTTTTTTGTTTTTTTTTGTTTTTTGAGGCAGGGTTGTCCTGGAACTCACTCTGTAGACCAGGCTGGCCTCGAACTCAGAAATCCGCCTGCCTCTGCCTCCCAAGTGCTAGGATTAAAGGTGTGTGCCACCACCGCCTGACATCTGTACCCCATTTTTTAATTGGGTTATTTGAATTTCTGGAGCCTAGCTTCTTGAGCTCTTTGTATATTTTGGATATTAGTCCCCTATCAGATTTAGGGTTGTTAAAAATCCTTTCCAATCTGTTGGTGGCCTTTTTGTCTTATTGATAGTGTCTTTTGCCTTACAGAATCTTTGCAATTTTATGAAGTCCCATTTGTCAATTCTTGGTCTTACAGTACAAGCCATTGCTATTCTGTTTAGGAATTTTTCCCATGTGCCCATATCTTCGAGGCTTTTTCCCACTTTCTCCTCTATAAATTTCAGTGTCTCTGGTTTTATGTGGAGTTCTTTGATCCACTTAGACTTGAGCTTTGTACAAGGAGATAAGAATGGATCAATTCGCATTCTTCTACAGGATAACTGCCAGTTGTGCCAGCACCATTTGTTGAAAATGCTGTCTTTTTTCTACTGGATTGTTTTAGCTCCCTTGTCAAAGATCAAGTGACCATAGGTGTGTGGATTCATTTCTGGGTCTTCAATTCTATTCCATTGATCTACCTGTCTGTTGCTGTACCAGTACCATGCTGTTTTTATCACAATTACTCTGTAGTACAGCTTGAGGTTAGACATGGTGATTCCACCAGAGGTTCTTTTATTGTTGAGAATAGTTTTTGCTACCCTAGGTTTTTTGTTATTCCAGATGAACTTGCAAATTGCCCTTTCTAACTCAGTGAAGAATTGAGTTGAAATTTTGATGGGGATTGCATTGAATCTGTAGATTGCTTTTGGCAAGATAGCCATTTTGACTATATTAATCCTGCCAAGCCATGAGCATGGGAAATCTTTAGCCTTGGTCTTTTTTTTGTTTGTTTGGTGCCAAGGTTTGGATTGACATTGTGTTACTATAGTAACAGGATTCTGATTGCAACATTATTCAAAATAGCAAGGAGAGGGAATCAACCTGGATGCCTGTCAACAATCTAAATTTTTTTTTGCAGTTTGATTTAGGCATAATAATTGTGTTAACAATTCTCCTACATATATTCAGTAGTTGCATGATAATCATATGTAGTACACAAGGGTCATTATTATTTGAAATTAGTCCATGTCCATTTCTAACTGTTTAAGGAAGACAAATGGATACATTATAGTTGGAGGTGAACTCATCTTTCTTTCTTTCCTTGTTTCTTTTCTTTTTCCTCTATGAGAAACACGTCATTTGGCCAAAATCTCTACTTTGAAAACATAATTTATATTACTGTGCTGCTTGGAAAATTCTAATAATTTCTTTTGTACCCATGAACAATAAAAAACTTTTGCACTATAAAAATTTAGTGATTTCTTTTTTTTAAATTTTTAATATTTTTATTACATATTTTCCTCAGTTACATTTCCAATGCTATCCCAAAAGTCCCCCATAGCGCCCCCCACTTCCCTACCCACCCATTCCCATTCTTTTGGCCCTGGCATTCCCCTATATTGGGGCATATAAAGTTTGCAAGTCCAATGGGACTCTCTTTCCAGTGATGGCCGACTAGGCCATCTTTCGATACATATGCAGCTAGAGACAAGAGCTCCGGGGTTCTGGTTAGTACATCATGTTGTTCCGACAATAGGGTTGCAGATACCTTTAGCTCCTTGGGTACTTTCTCTAGCTTCTCCATTGGGAGCCCTGTGATACATCCAATAGCTGACTGTGAACATCCACTCCTGTGTTTGCTAGGCCCCGGCATCGTCCCACAAGAGACAGCTATATTTGGGTCCTTTCAGCAAAATCTTGCTAGTGTATGCAATGGTGTCAGCGTTTAGAAGCTGATTATGGGATGGATCCCTGGATACGGAGGTCTCTAAATGGTCCATCCTTTCATCACAGCTACGAACTTTGTCTCTGTAACTCCTTCCCTGGGTGTTTTGTTCCCAATTCTAAGAAGGGGCACAGTGTCCACACTTTGGTCTTCATTCTTCTTGAGTTTCATGCGTTTAGCAAATTGTATCTTATATCTTGGGTATCCTAAGTTTTGGGCTAATATCCACTTATCAGTGAATACATATTGTGTGAGTTCTTTTGTGATTGTGTTACTTCACTCAAGATGATGCCCTCCAGGTCCATCCATTTGGCTAGGAATTTCATAAATTCATTCTTTTTAATAGCTGAGTAGTACTCCATTGTGTAAATGTACCATAATTTCTGTATCCATTCCTCTGTTGAGGGACATCTGGGTTCTTTCCAGCTTCTGGCTATTATAAATAGGGCTGCTATGAACATAGTGGAGCATGTGTCCTTTTTACCGGTTGGGACATCTTCTGGATATATGCCCAGGAGAGGTATTGCTGGATCCTCCGGTAGTACTATGTCCAATTTTCTGAGGAACCGCCAGACTGATTTCCAGAGTGGTTGTACAAGCTTGCAATCCCACCAACAATGGAGGAGTGTTCCTCTTTCTCCACATCCTCGCCAGCATCTGCTGTCACCTGAATTTTTGATCTTAGCCATTCTGACTGGTGTGAGGTGGAATCTCAGGGTTGTTTTGATTTGCATTTCCCTGATGATTAAGGATGTTGAACATTTTTTCAGGTGCTTCTCTGCCATTCGGTATTCCTCAGGTGAGAATTCTTTGTTCAGTTCTGAGCCCCATTTTTTAATGGGGTTATTTGACTTTCTGGAGTCCACCTTCTTGAGTTCTTTATATATATTGGATATTAGTCCCTTATCTGATTTAGGATAGGTGAAGATCCTTTCCCAATCTGTTGGTGGTTTTTTTGTCTTATTGATGGTGTCTTTAGCCTTGCAGAAGCTTTGCAGTTTCATGAGGTCCCACTTGTCAATTCTCGATCTTACAGCACAAGCCATTACTGTTCTATTCAGGAATTTTTCCCCTGTGCCCATATCTTCAAGGCTTTTCCCCACTTTCTCCTCTATAAGTTTCAGTGTCTCTGGTTTTATGTGAAGTTCCTTGATCCACTTAGACTTGACCTTAGTACAAGGAGATAGGAATGGATCGATTCGCATTCTTCTACATGTTAACAACCAGTTGTGCCAGCACCATTTGTTGAAAATGCTGTCTTTCTTCCACTGGATGTTTTTAGCTCCCTTGTCGAAGATCAAGTGACCGTAGGTGTGTGGGTTCATTTCTGGGTCTTCAATTCTATTCCATTGGTCTATTTGTCTGTCACTATACCAGTACCATGCAGTTTTTATCACAATTGCTCTGTAGTAAAGCTTTAGGTCCGGCATGGTGATTCCACCAGAGGTTCTTTTATCCTTGAGAAGAGTTTTTGCTATCCTAGGTTTTTTGTTATTCCAGATGAATTTGCAGATTGCACTTTCTAATTCGTTGAAGAATTGAGTTGGAATTTTGATGGGGATTGCATTGAATCTGTAGATTGCTTTTGGCAAGATAGCCATTTTTACAATGTTGATCCTGCCAATCCATGAGCATGGGAGATCTTTCCATCTTCTGAGATCTTCTATAATTTCTTTCTTCAGAGACTTGAAGTTTTTATTATACAGATCTTTCACTTCCTTAGTTAGAGTCACGCCAAGATATTTAATATTATTTGTGACTATTGAGAAGGGTGTTGTTTCCCTAATTTCTTTCTCAGCCTGTTTATTCTTTGTGTAGAGAAAGGCCATTGATTTGTTTGAGTTAATTTTATATCCAGCTACTTCACCGAAGCTGTTTATCAGGCTTAGGAGTTCTCTGGTGGAATTTTTAGGGTCACTTATATATACTATCATATCATCTGCAAAAAGTGATATTTTGACTTCATCTTTTCCAATTTGTATCCCTTTGATCTCCTTTTGTTGTCGAATTGCTCTGGCTAGGACTTCAAGTACAATGTTGAATAGGTATGGAGAAAGTGGACAGCCTTGTCTAGTCCCTGATTTTAGAGGGATTGCTTCAAGCTTCTCACCATTTACTTTGATGTTGGCTACTGGTTTGCTGTAGATTGCTTTTATCATGTTTAGGTATGGGCCTTGAATTCCTGATCTTTCCAAGACTTTTATCATGAATGGGTGTTGGATCTTGTCAAATGCTTTTTCCGCATCTAACGAGATGACCATGTGGTTTTTGTCTTTGAGTTTGTTTATATACTGGATTACGTTGATGGATTTCCGTATATTGAACCATCCCTGCATCCCTGGGATGAAACCTACTTGGTCAGGATGGATGATTGTTTTGATGTGTTCTTGGATTCGGTTAGCAAGAACTTTATTGAGGATTTTTGCATCAATATTCATAAGGGATATTGGTCTGAAGTTTTCTATCTTTGTTGGGTCTTTTTGTGGTTTAGGTATCAGAGTAATTGTGGCTTCATAGAATGAGTTGGGTAGAGTACCTTCTGTTTCTATTTTGTGGAAAAGTTTGTGAAGAACTGGGATTAGATCTTCTTTGAAGGTCTGATAGAACTCTGCACTAAACCCATCTGGTCCTGGGCTTTTTTTAGTTGGGAGACTATTGATGACTGCTTCTATTTCTTTGGGGGATATAGGGCTGTTTAGATCATTAACCTGATCTTGATTCAACTTTGGTACCTGGTATCTGTCTAGGAACTTCTCCATTTCATCCAGGTTCTCCAGTTTTGTTGAGTATAGCCTTTGGTAGAAGGATCTGATGGTGTTTTGGATGTCTTCAGGATCTGTTGTTATGTCTCCTTTTTCATTTCTGATTTTGTTAATTAGGATGCTTTCCCTGTGCCCTCTAGTGAGTCTGGCTAAGGGTTTATCTATCTTGTTGATTTTCTCAAAGAACCAGCTCCTTGATTGGTTGATTCTTTGAATAGTTCTTCTTGTTTCCACTTGGTTGATTTCGCCCCTGAGTTTGATTATTTCCTGCCGTCTACTCCTCTTGGGTGAATTTGCTTCCTTTTGTTCTAGTGCTTTTAGGTATGTTGTCAAGCTGCTAATGTGTGCTCTCTCTAGTTTCCTTTTGGAGGCACTCAGAGCTATGAGTTTTCCTCTTAGAAATGCTTTCATTTCGTCCCATAAGTTTGGGTATATTGTGGCTTCATTTTCATTGAACTCTAAAAAGTCCTTAATTTCTTTCTTCATTCCTTCCTTGACCAAGGTATCATTGAGAAGAGTGTTGTTCAGTTTCCACGTGAAGGTTGGCTTTCTATTATTTATTTTGTTATTGAAGATCAGCCTTAGTCCATGGTGATCTGATAGGATGCATGGGACAATTTCCATATTTTTGTATCTGTTGAGGCCTGTTTTGTGACCAATTATGTGGTCAGTTTTGGAGAAGGTACCATGAGGTGCTGAAAAGAAGGTATATCCTTTTGTTTTAGGATAGAATGTTCTGTAGATATCTGCCAGATCCATCTGATTCATAATTTCTGTTAGTTTCACTGTGTCCCTGTTTAGTTTCTGTTTCCATGATCTGTCCATTGGTGAAAGTGGTGTGTTGAAGTCTCCCACTATTATTGTATGAGGTGCAATGTGTGCTTTGAGATTTACTAAAGTTTCTTTAATGAATGTGGCTGCCTTTGTATTTGGAGCATAGATATTCAGGATTGATAGTTCCTCTTGGAGGATTTTACCTTTGATGAGTATGAAGTGTCCCTCCCTGTCTTTTTTAATGACTTTGGGTTGGAAGTCAATCTTATCAGATATTAGAATGGCTACTCCAGCTTGTTTCTTCATACCATTTGCTTGGAAAATTGTTTTCCAGCCTTTCATTCTGAGGTAGTGTCTATCTTTTTCTCTGAGATGAGTTTCCTGTAAGCAGCAAAATGTTGGGTCTTGTTTGTGTAGCCAGTTTGTTAGTCTATGTCTTTTTATCGGGGAGTTGAGTCCATTGATATTAAGAGATATTAAGGAAAAGTAATTGTTGTTTCCTGTTATTTTTGTTGTTAAAGTTGGCATTCTGTTCTTGTGGCTGTCTTCTTTTAGGTTTGTTGAGGGATTACCTTCTTGTAGTTTTTAGGGCGTGGTTCCTGTCCTTGTATTGGTTTTTTTCTGTTATTATCCTTTGAAGGGCTGGATTCGTGGAGAGATAATGTGTGAATTTGGTTTTGTCGTGGAATACTTTGGTTTCTCCATCTATGTTAATTGATAGTTTGGCTGGGTATAGTAGCCTGGGCTGGAGTTTGTGTTCTTTTAGTGTCTGTATAACATCCGTCCAGGATCTTCTGGCTTTCATAGTCTCTGGTGAGAAATCTGGTGTAATTCTGATAGGCTTGCCTTTATATGTTACTTGGCCTTTTTCTCTTACTGCTTTTAGTATTCTGTCTTTATTTAGAGCATTTGTTGTTCTGATTATTATGTGTCGGGAGGTATTTCTTTTCTGGTCCAGTCTATTTGGAGTTCTGTAGGCTTCTTGTATGTTCATGGGCATCTCTTTCTTTAGATTTGGGAAGTTTTCTTCTATAATTTTGTTGAAGATGTTTGCTGGTCCTTTGAGTTGAAAATCTTCATTCTCATCCACTCCTATTATCCGTAGGTTTGGTCTTCTCATTGTGTCCTGTATTTCTTGGATGTTTTGAGTTAGGATCTTTTTGCATTGTACATTTTCCTTGATTGTTGTGCCGATGTTCTCTATGGAATCTTCTGCACCTGAGATTCTCTCTTCCATCTCTTGTATTCTGTTGCTGATGCTGGTATCTATGGTTCCAGATTTCTTTCCTAGGGTTTCTATCTCCAGTGTTGCCTCATTTTGGGTTTTCTTTATTGTGTCTACTTCCCTTTTTAGGTCTAGTATGGTTTTGTTCATTTCCATCATCTGTTTGAATGTGTTTTCCTGTTTTTCATTATGGACTTCTACCCGTTTGATCATGTTATCCTGTTTTTCTTTAAGGATTTGTAACTCTTTAGCAGTGTTCTCCTGCAATTCTTTAAGGGATTTTTGTGCTTCCTCTTTACTGTCTTCTACCTGTTTACCAGTGTTCCTTTGTATTTCTTTAAGTGTGTTATTAAAGTCCTTCTTGAAGTCCTCTACCATCATCATGAGATATGCTTTTAGATCCATGTCTAGCTTTTCCGGTGTGTTGGGGTGTCCTGGACTGGGCGAAGTGGGAGTGCTGGGTTCTGATGATGGTGAGTGGTCTTAGTTTCTGTTAGTAAGATTATTACGTTTACCTTTCGCCATCTGGTAATCTCTGGGGTTAGTTGTTGTCGTTGTCACTGTTTAAAGATTGGAGCAGAAGCTGTGTTCCACTCACCAGCAGTCTCAAAATCCTGTGGTGGGGGTCCTGGGTAGCTGGCGGGTGTTAGCCGACCCTGCGCTCTAGCTACTCTGGTGCTGGTCCAGCCGGAAGAGGTCTGTGGTCCTACTCAGGCCGGTTTTCTTCTTCCCTAACTAATGCAGTCTCTGGTCCCGCGCGAAATTGGATTGGAGCAGAAGCTGTATTCCACTCACCAGAAGTCTTAAGATCCTGTGGCGAGTGTTGTGGGTAGCTGGCGAGTGTCAGCCGACCCTGCACCCTAGCTACCCCGGCGCTTTTCTGACCGGAGAGGCTTGTGGCCCTACTGAGGCCGGATTTCTGCCTCCCCAACCAAAGCAGTCTCAGGTCCCGTGTGATTGGACTGGAGCAGAAGCTGTGTTCCTCTCACCAGCAGTCTCAAAATCCTGTGGCGGGGGTCGTGGGTAGCTGGCAGTTGTCATCCGACCCTGCGCTCTAGGTACCCCGGTGCTGGTCCAGCCGGAAGAGCAAATTTAGTGATTTCAATAGTGTATACCGCTAACTTGATAAGTTAACTTTCCCTCCTCATTCATAGTTTGTTGACCGCATCAGACTAGCTGTACTTTTTTTGCATACTGTATGGACTTTTTTTCTCTGGTTGTATTTTTTTTTCATGCTCTTAGTGCAGTGTCTCACTTCTTCCCTGTATTTCTAAATGTGAAAAAAATGTGTTCTATTTTATTGTGTGCTTATTTCTTTCTTTTAATTTTTTAAAATAAATCAACTTTATTGAGATACGTCGTCAAAGTAAGATGAATGGGGCAGCATGGTTGGAAGTGGAGGAGGTCATTCTGTTTAGAAAGGATAAGGCAGGCAGATGATGAGAAATAATATCTGCCTCCTGCTTCCACAGATGGTGAGGTAAGAGTGATGGCTACTGGAAGACTGGGAAGGTTGAGAGGCAGAGGTGGGAGATGTCAATCCACAGATTCCAAGTTACAGTTAGGGGAAGAAAGCTCTGGTCTTCCTTTGAAAGTGTAGTAATTATAGATGATAGTAAGTTACCATCTATTTCATAGAAACTGGAAGACAGGATTGTCAGTCCTCTAGTCCTGAAGGAATGAGAACAGTCTGAAAGGAGAGATGTACACGGATACCACTTTAAATATTGCATGATATGTACATGTACAATACTGTTACTGGTACCTCATAATTGTACAATGTTTGTTATGTGTTGACGAAAACACATAATCACATTAAAATGCAGCTATTTTGTGTTCTGTAAATTTTGACAAATGTATCCATGTACATGCTGTACTGGCTGGTTTTGTGTGTCAACTTGACACAGCTGGAGTTATCACAGAGAAAGGAGCTTCAGTTGAGGAAATGCCTCCATGAGATCCAACTGTAAGGCATTTTCTCAATTAGTGATCAAGGGGGAAAGGCCCCTTGTGGGTGGGACCATCCCTGGGCTGGTAGTCTTGGGTTCTATAAGGGAGTAGGCTGAGCAAGCCAGGGGAGGCAAGCCAGTAAAGAACATCCCTCCATGGCCTCTGTAACAGATCCTGCTCCCTGACCTGTCTGAGTTCCAGTCCTGACTTCCTTTGGTGATGAACAGCAGCATGGAAGTGTAAGCCGAATAAACCCTTTCCTCCCCAACTTGCTTCTTGGTCATGATGTTTGTGCAGGAATAGAAACCCTGACTAAGACAAATTGGTACCAGGAGTGGGGTATTCCTGTTACAACCTGACCATGTTTTGGGGAGGACTATGGAAGGACTTTGGAACTTTGGGCTTGAAGATCCATTCGTTGTTAAGAGCTCTGTCAGATGTTGTGTAGGAGCTTGGAAGATAATGCTGAGAACAGTGCAGAAGATGGAGGCCTGGTTTGTGAAATTTCAGAGGGAAAATTAAAGACTCTCTTCAGGGCCATTGCTGTTTTTATTGTGAAGATTTTGTAGTTCTGGTTAGCTGGGGCTGAAGAATCAGCTGTGATTAACAAGATACCAGAACTACTAAAGCAAAAACTTTGCATTACTGGGACTATTGATGCTGGTTAGCTGGAGCTAAGAAATTAGCGGTGATTGAGACCAGCATCGTTGAGGTGACATCTTCTGGGAAGTGTTTTCTGAAAGCACAAAGAGGCTGTGTTCCAGAGATAGGCAAGGGTGTACTCCTTCTGCAGTGGGACTTGGTAATGTGTAAGGGTCACCCAGGTGGTACTGGTTTTGAAGGCATGAAGGGGTCACACAGCAGCTCAGGCTCGGCACTGTGAGAGGCCATGGAAGGCCATTGGTGAAGGTGCAGCCCCAGCTGTAATTGAAGGCCCAGGACTGAAGGGGTCATGCAGTGTTTTGGAGATGCCAGTACCACGAGATGACCACCAAGAGCAGCAGCAGCAGTGGAGTACAGGCATCTGGAGCCCAGAGGACGACGTGTGTGCTACAAAGGGCATGGCTGGAGAAGTGACCCAAGCCCTTGGAGGAGCTCAGAAGATCGTGAGTTGGATCCCAGACGTTGGACGGTTGGAGATTGATTTTTGCTTTGATTGTGACTGTGCCCTGATATTTTCCCTCTTGAAGGAAGAAACTGTTTTAGTGGAGCCCACAGTTAAGAGACTTTTAATTGTAAAAAGACTTTGGATTTTAAAAGAGATGGATATTTTAAAGAGATTGAAATTTTAAGAATATGTAAAGACTGTGGGACTTTTAAAGTTATTTAGATCTTGGGGATGAATAAGAATGTAAGGGTTGAGGCTTACTAGTGATGTGTTTGTGTGTCAAGTTGACAAGGGGTCAATTGTACTGGCTGGTTTTGTGTGTCAACTTGACACAGCTGGAGTTATCACAGAGAAAGGAGCTTCAGTTGAGGAAATGCCTCCATGAGATCCAACTGTAAGGCATTTTCTCAATTAGTGATCAAGGGGGAAAGGCCCCTTGTGGGTGGGACCATCCCTGGGCTGGTAGTCTTGGGTTCTATAAGGGAGTAGGCTGAGCAAGCCAGGGGAGGCAAGCCAGTAAAGAACATCCCTCCATGGCCTCTGTAACAGATCCTGCTCCCTGACCTGTCTGAGTTCCAGTCCTGACTTCCTTTGGTGATGAACAGCAGCATGGAAGTGTAAGCCGAATAAACCCTTTCCTCCCCAACTTGCTTCTTGGTCATGATGTTTGTGCAGGAATAGAAACCCTGACTAAGACACATGCTTTCCAAAGTGACTGGGATATGGAAGATTTTCATGTTTGTCCAGCTCTCCGAAGCCCATCTGTGGTCAGTCCATGAGCCTTTCCAGCTCTAGGTAGCTTTTGCTTTGATTCCCATTAGCACTGACTTTTGGTTGCATTTAAAATTGTATGTGTGTGCACGTGTAATGAATGTTAGCATTTTGTCTAAGCTCTGCCCCACAACAGCCAGGTATGATCCACCCCACAATTACCTGGCAACAGCCAGGTAGGCCTGATCCACTATAAAAGGGGCTGCTTCCCCACTCCTCTCTCTATTGCTCTATTGTTCCTGCTCTTGCCTTCCTGTTCCTGCTATCTCCCCCTTCCCCTCCCCACTCTCTCTCCATGCGCTTATGACTGGGTCTCTTCCTCCTCCTCCTCCTCCTCCTCCTCCTCCTCCTCCTCCTTCTTCTTCTTCTTCTTCTTCTCTCTCTCTCTCTCTCTCTCTCTCTCTCTCTCTCTCTCTGCCTCTACTACCCTCTTAACTCCATTCTTCCTGCTCTGAATAAATTTTATTCTATACTATACTGGCATGTGGATTGTCCCTTAGGGGGAAGGGATGCCCCAGCATGGGCCCACGAAGGCACCCCCTTCCCCTACACCTCACTACACATACATAAAACATACCTCCCCCTTTATCTTTTTATAAACACATCAATGTATGCATGTGACAGATGCCCAGGTGTGTGTGAACATGTGTCACAGACATTTATGGAGGTCTTCTATTGCTTTCCACCTTTTTTTTTGAAAAAAAAAAAGATTTATTTTTATTTATTTATACGCGAGTGTGTCTGTTTGAATGTATGCTACATGTATGTAGGTATGTCTGGTGGTTAGAAGAGGGTATTAGATTCCCTGGAGGTGGGAATATAGACAGGTTTTGATCCATGTAGGTTCTAAGAACTGAATGCAGGTTCTCTGAAAAAACAGCAAGTGCTCTTAATGGCAGAATCATCTCTCCACCCTATACTGCCATTTTTAGAGATAGTCTTTCTTCCAGACTAAAGTTGGAATTCACTATTTTCTTAACCACTGAGCCATCTCACCAGCCCTGGAATTCACTATTTTCTATGTTGCTGAGCCTGGCCATCAGAGTCCTGGGATATGCCTGCCTCTACCTTCCTTTGACCTCTCTAGTGCTGGGACTGCAGGGTGTATGCAGCCACACCAGATGATAAGGATCAAATACACATTCTTAATCTTGCACAGTAAGTGAGCTACTCATGGAGCCATCTCCCTCTCCCAAGGTACTGGCTTTATTTACATTTGCAGATCTATTGAATTTTATATCATGCATTCTTGTGTCTCCTTTTGTTTGTGGTGGTATCTTTTAGTTCCTTAGTGGCTGTTGTACTTACTAACAGTTTATTCTTTTGTGTTTCTGAGCAGTGTTCCATCATGTGGGCACATCAGCAATTGTTTATTGGCTCACCTGCTCATGGACGTTTGGACTGCTTCCAGTTATTGGTTATTATATATCAAGCTATTAGGAACATTTCTGGGTAAGCATTTTTGTGCTTGCATATTTTTATTTTTATTTTCCTTTGCCTTGTTGCTTTGTATGCATAACACCAAAGTCACAGCTAGAGAGGCTTTCAGGGTTTTGAATTTATGGAACGTCTTTTATGCCTCCATTTGTTTAGGTGCTCTATCGTGGTAAATGTTCTATGTGCCCCTCAAAAGAATATGTTGTGCAGTTGCTAGGTGGGATGTTTTATGGCTGTCATTTAATTCAAAGTGGTTGATACCTCCTGATGAATTGTTGGCCCAGAAGTCCCCAGAGACTGTTCTCAATATACAAGCTATTGTCATTGCTCTTGGCTGCCATAGATACTAAGACTTTATTGCTCAAGACACCACAGGCTTTAGATACAAGACTTACAGGAATCAAGCTGGTTCTAGCAGCCTCCTCCCCGAGGGTGAGTTAATCAGTATTGGAAGATGCCATGCAAGCCACCAAGGGAGAAAAATAATCAGTTGTTCAAGCCAGCTGTAAAGCCTGAAAACCACCATGATGACCACCTTGGCAAAATATCTCCAGTTACCCAACAGTGGCCTGAGTATCTTAGGAGTAACCAACAGTTGTCTAATTGGATTCATGGCCCACTCAATAGGAGGCAACTCATGTCTGGTAGTCTAAACTGAGCCAAGAACCTGTGGCTGGAGGGGTCACAGATCCTAAAGGAGAACTTGCTTCTGCCATTCCCCTAAATTAATATACTCTCCAATTATATTCCAAATATTTATCTTTCCACACAATAATAAATGTGGCTCTAACCCCTCATTAAAGAAGCCCCCCCCCTTCTAAACAGCAGATGGAGTCTGCTACAGACATCCATAACTAGTCACAAGGCAGAGAATAAATGACCAACAGATGCCTAGCCCCTACTGGTATATCTATAACATTATCCAATACCTAAGGGTTAGAGGACATTGTGGAAGAGGGTAGTGGAAAGGTAGTAACAACCAGAGGACCAGGACACCTACTTCTAGATAGTGTCTTCTAAGCACAACAGAGAAGCTGCTCCCTTTGAACTCTCAACAATCCGGCTGCCTAACCAAGACCAACATAATGACAATCGCAGTCAACTTGCCAATGTGAATGGAGATGGGAGCTTCACAAGGCCTCACCCCTCAATGAAGAGCTGTAGCTAATCACTGTCTCCTGAGAGAGAGTCAGTTTCCTCAAGGGGCAAGTCTCCTGATAGTTTATATAATTATAAGTGGTTAGCCTTCTATATGTTTACATATAGACAACATTAGTTGGACTCAGTGGATTGAAAACATACACGCGTAACAATAATAAAGAAGAGGTCATGAATTCAAGATGGGGTGGGGGAGATTGGGCACAGTTGGAGAGGGAGAAGAAATGGTGGAAATGATCTAAGCTTTGTATAAAATAAAAAGACTAAAAAAAAAAAAAACCCAAATTGGTCCTGAAGCTTAGTCATCAGAGTGCCTTGCTTGCCAGTGGAGAGCTAGAGATCCTGTGTTTACTCTGAGCTTGCTTGTGTTTTAGAGCCATTTGCGTCCATTTGTGTCCATTTGGAATGGGCCAACTGTTTACTCAGAGTTTTCTAGAGTAACCGAATCAAGGAGATGAATGTACAGCACACTGCCCATGTTCGCTCTCTCTCTCTCTCTCTCTCTCTCTCACACACACACACACATTTATTAACTTAGTGTTACAATAATAACAGCTGAATCACACCTGAGAAGCTGAGAACCTGGGAGTTTACTTGGTTCTAGTGGCTGGTGCCCCAAGTCACAGTAGTCCCACAAAAGCTGCCTCTTGCTGGGAGGTGACAGCCTGTAGTTACTCAGTCTACAAGTTGGAGTGCCTCAGTAGTCCCAGTTTGGTGTTAGAAGCCTGGAGGTTTCTTGGAGAGAGCCACTGGTTCCCCAGTTCACAATGAAAGCCTGGAGATTCTGGTTCTGTTGTCAGTGAAGAGATCATATCATCATCATCGTCGTCATCGTCGTCATCGTCGTCGTCATCATCATCATCATCAACAACAACAGGAAAGCTCAACTCAGCAGCAAGATGGAAAGCCAAGTAAGCAAAAGGCGAGAGATCTTCCTTCTGCCAAGCCCTTTTGTATTTGTGCCATGACCAGAAAGTGCTATCCGTAGTCAGAGTGGGTCTTCCCACATCAGTCAAGACAGCTGGGGCACTTCTTCAGGTGAGACTCCCTGCTCAGGTGAGTATAATTTGTGGCAAGCTGACGTTAAAACCTGACCATAAAACCAGCGTAGCTCACCCAAACACAGCACCATAAAAGGAGACCGCCAAAATTCATCAAAGCTGCATTGGTGACATGATTTGCACTAGCTTGTCACACTGAAGGGATAGTAGACATGGCAAATGGACCCCCAAGACCTTACTGAATGAGCCTCTGTATTTATGTTTTCCTGGATTATGTCTGGGGACCTGCTGTGGAATTCTTGTCTGGGAGGCCAGATTAGCATGATGTCACTGTTGCTACCTACCAAGGTATCAAGTGGTGGGCTGAAACAATTGAGTTTAGAGATGTGAGATGTCATGTCAAAAATCTGAAAAGTTGTTTGTACTTCTGATCTTGCCAAATGCAAAGTGTCTTTGGTCTTGGGGATAGATTAAAAAACAAACAAACAAACAAACAAACAAACAAACTAATTCCCAGGACAGTGTCCACCGCTAGTGATAAGAACTTTGTTGCTTTTTAAACTGTGATTTGATTTAAACAGAGAGCCACATCTGAAATAGCCTGTCCAATTAAAGTCATCACCTGATTGAGTTATCAGTGATTTAATGCTATCAAAAAGCTCCAGTTGTCCTCTGGCATACATCAAGAGGCGTTTCAAATGGCTATATGACTGGAATCCCCATTCTTTTGTCTTTCAAGTTGTTAACGGTAGCATTAAGCACATACTTTGATGTAAAGATGTAAAACTACTTGTGCTGACTAGATTTATGTCAACTTGACACAAGCTAAAAGTCATCTGAGAGGTAGGAATTTCAACTGAGAGAAAAAACACCTCCATAAGATTTGGCTGTAAGGCATTTTCTCAATTAGTGATTAATAGAGGGTGGTCCAGCCTATTGACAGTGGTGCCTTCTCTGGGCTGGTGTTCCTGGGTTCTCTAAGAAAAGCAGGCTGAGCAAACCATGAGGAGCACCCCTCCATGGTCTCTGCATCAGCTCCTGACTCCAGGTTCCTTCCCTGTTTGAATTCCTGTTCTGGCTTCTTTCAAAGATGGACTACTAGTCGTAAATGTAAGCCTTTCTTTCCAACTTGCTTTTTGTTGGACTCTTTCATGACAGCAGTAGAAATCCTAAGAAATGTTTAGTTTGATGTTTTGATAAGAGGGAGACCATGAGCTTCTAGGAAGCCCTTAATTTCATTTAATTTTTTATTTTTTTGGTTTTTCAAGACAGGGTTTTTCTGTGTGGCCCTGGCTGTCCTGGAACTCACTCTGTAGACCAGACTGGCCTCGAACTCAGAAATCTGCCTGCCTCTCCTTAATTTCATAATAGCATTTATCAAATGGATCATAAAGCTGTTGTGGGTGAATTCATTGATTACTGTGTGGGGCTGAAGAACCCTCAAGCGAATGTGTAGAGAGCAGATGAAGCCCCAAGTGAGTGTGTACTGTTGACATGGCATGGCTCACAGGAATTTGGCAAAGCCTTCTCCTGAGGTGAGGTTTATAGGATGGTCAAACTTTCCTCTTGTCAGAGCATTAATTGTTGGCACTGTGTACAACATCTAGAAGCCTCAGCTCCTTCTTCCTGATGTTTACAGCTTGAGATAGCTCAAATATAGATACTCTACTGAGATTCCTCTATTCTATGCTGTACATAAATGTGGTGAGGTTCTGGGTTACCAAGTAGCCGATTCTGTTCCATTAAAGTGTGCATGACCCACTTGACCCCAGGTTTTCTGTGTGAATGTCTGTGGGTCTGTCCTTTCATCATTCTGTCACTCTTCTAGTTGAGTTTCCAGATCCAAACCAGGAGAGATGTGGTAGATCCCTGTGTATTCCAGTCAAACACACAGAAATCAATAAGGTGTCTCTATGACACATTCAGCATCCTAGTAGACTGAGCACATTATTAGATCATGACTTCACCTGGCACCTCATTTCCCTAAACTCTCACTTTGGTTGGATAAGAGGATTGGGTAAGTGTGTTTAGGTCCATGTAGCCTTATGTGGGAACCAGTGTAAGAAGATGCAATATTATGAAATGTCCATTATAACTCACATATATGTGGCTTCTTGATTGGTGGCCATTTTGCTATTCAAAAGTTCGTTTTAGTCAATAAATAGTGTTGGTCCAGTTAGAAATGTAGAAAAATAGATTTTGATTGTTGCTTAATATGAGATATAAAAATAGGCTCCAGATAAATCCCAGAGCATGACATTCAAGGGAAAACAATGTTTTTAGAAAAATGTGAAAGATTCTCATAATGGGAGAGGGGAAATTAAAAAAAAAAGAGAGAGCTTTAATATGGGTGAAATTTATTGCAACCCACACTAGCCATCAGAAAAATGCAGATGGAAATGTCAAATGATACTCACACACATATTAGAATTGCCAAATTGAAAAAAATCCATTTAGGTCAAGTGTTGTCAGGATAGGGGTACCAGAATTCTTGTACAATGCTAATGGGAATGTAATTGGTGCCTCCACTTTGGAAATTGTTTGAAAGTATTTACTTACACTGAATATGTATTTGTTCGATGACAGTAATTGGTATATACCCCAATGCACACAGATGCTCCTCTAAAGACAGGAAAATAACAACAATCATGGGAAATGAGTGAGTAGATAACAGGTCTGGATTCTGAGTGGGCTACTCCAGCTCTGCACACTCATCTCTTATATTTGAGTCTCTTTTTCCACGGTCATTCCCAAACTTCATACATTTTTTTTTTTTTTTTTTTGCTGTTTTTCACTACACTTTAAAATATCCCTTTTTTGGATCTGTCCTTTCAGAGAGTTCTGCCATGTTTCTGGCCTCACCGTAGAAATAAAAAACTTTAAATTGAGAATCCAAACATTTACTGAAGTTGCCTTCTGAATCGTGTCATAGGTGACTTTCCAGTACCTGCTCTTCCTTGGCCCATTCAGAAGGAAAATGTTTTGGGAGAACCTTGCTTTACTTTCCCCAACATCCCCTTTGCTGTGATCTCTTTTATTGTCTGTCAAATCTTCCTAAGTCCTTCAAATCGATTGTATGGCAACATGATAGATAGTATTCAAAAATGGACCCTGCCTTCACTCTGCCCTTAGTTTATGGTTAAATCCCCCTAAGAACTAATACTTACATATTTGGTTTTCTTCCAAGAGTCACCACAGACCTTTGATACCTTGGACATATAGACAGAGCACCCTGCAATCTAGGAGGGGGCAGCTGCACAGCGGGATGTCTAGACTTTCTGCTCAGTCATCCTGTGACATGCACACCGAGCACAACTAGGAAGTGGAACACTGATGCCCTTGCAGTCATGATACGCTCTACTGCACATAACCTTACTACTCTAGAGGTGGTGGGACCTGGGAGGATGGAGCCCATAAACGAGGTGGACTAAAGTCTCATGCAATTGCCAACTTTATTCAGAGTATCAGACACTTTATACTGAGGATTAAGAAAGGTCAGCTGCGTAAGGTTCTCCATGAGTTCAAGCTGCATACAATCACAAGGACAAACTGCATGTGGCAAAACATGTTTTTCCATAGAGGCATATAAATGGATAGGTAAACACATAAAAGGTTAGGAAAACACATTTGTGTAAAGGACAGGTGAACATAGATGTGTAAAGGACAGGTGACATAAGTGTGTAGAGGACATGTGACATAAGTGTGTAAAGGACAGGTGTCATAAGTGTGTAAAGGACAGGAAAATGTGGGTTGTTGGCTGTGTGTATTGCTGGAATGACTGGTTTCAGCTCACGCACTTCACAGTGTGTGGAATGCCATCTCATGGTTAGGTAGATATTTAAATTCAGAAAAATTGAGAGTATCATTTTGAGACAAAAATGTTAATTCTGTTTTTCCTTAATTATATGTCACTGTAATAATAATCCCAAGATTGTTTGGGACTATAAGAGACTTACATAATTTGAAATATGCATGAAGGTTCTTCAGTAGAAAATTGTAACTGTGCCTACTCCCAGAAGATGATCCACTTAAATTCTGTTTCATTTAAGTCTGTGTAATTTCTGTTCACCACTTTTAGGGTCTGATTTTAGGCCTCAGAGGAGGTTTGTTGTATACGGTCTCCTATTATCCACACTCTTTAAAGAGACAATCATGAGCAGATATGACTGCTAGTTTAACTGTCAACTTGACACAACCCCAAATCACCTGCTATGGTGGTTTGAATAAGAATGGCCCTCATATACTCAAGTGTTTGAAATACTAGGCCCATAGGGAGTGGCACCATTAGGAGGTGTGGCCTTGTTGGAGGATGTGTGTCACTGTGGATGAAAGCTCTGAGAGCTCAAATTCTCTAGCTATGCCCAGTATGGCTCATAGTCTCACCATCTCCTTCTGCTACCTTCAGATCAAGATAACTCTCAGCTCCTTCTCCAGCACCATGTCTGCCTGCATGCCGCCATGCTTTCTGCCATGATGACAATGGACTAAACCTCTAAAACTGTAAGCCAGCTACAGTTAAATGGTTTCCTTTATAAGAATTGCCATGGTCATGGTGAATCTTCACAGCAATAAAACCCTAACTCAGATACCTGGGGAGAAAGTGTCAATGAGCCATTATCTATACCAGGTTGGCCTGTGGGGTTGAATGGATTGCCTTAATTGGTGAGGGAAGATCCGGAAGTGAAAGTGGGGGGTCACAATCCTGGTTTGGCATTGTGGGTTGTATAAGACGAGAGAAAGCTGGCTGAGTGTTAGGCATGCATGTATGCAATCATTTCTTTTTGTTCCTTACCAAAGATGTGATGTGACCAGCTGTCTCAACTCTAGCTGCTGTGACTTCCCCACAGTGATGGACAGTAAAATGAAATTGTGAGCTAAACCAAACCCCTTCTTCCTTAAGCTGGTTTTTATTGGCATATTTTATTACAACAGCAAAACTCAAACCAAGACAGTGGCCCAGGGACAGTGGTGAAATCAATGAAGTGTGTCTCTAATGTCACATAGTTTCCAATGTGACTGTCACCTATCCTTTCTTTTCCCTCCATATCCCAATAAATCTGGGGTATTATGAGACACCTCTCCCAGGAGAACTGAGCCATTTCAATGCTGATATTTAAAGCTTTGTGTTCTATGGAAATAGGCCCAATTCCATCTGTCAGTAGAATTGACTGCAGTTGTTTAGAGGAGTTCTATTTTCTTTCCTCTCTTTGGGCCTATCTAACCTTTGGCTCCTGGATTTCTATGCCTCAGTGTCTTCAATGAGATAAATGGGTGCTGTGGGTGGGTGCCATGGATGGGCGCAGTGGTCTGTGTGCTTCTGGCGTTCTCCCTTAAAGGTGTAGTCTTATTAGAAACTTCCAGGAATTAAATACAACATGATTTCCAATTATGGTGTGGTAAGCTGCAGGTCAGGATTTTTATGTGGAGGGCCACATCATACACATTTTAGGGTTTACATTTCACCGGACCTTTGCCTATGATTCTTGGATCATTTTAGTTTTGTGTCTTTCATTGTCTCTGGGTTTGAGAATGCAATACAGCAAGACAACAGAAACAGAAGAGGCTGGGCTGTTTCTCAGCGCAGAATTGGTGTAAGGTTTGAAGCCCTTTAGGAAGCTATTCTCATATTTAAATCCTGGCTTCCGAATCACTTACAAGTGCTCCAAGGATGACATTTCCAGCCTGTGAATATGTGCTAGAAATGGAGACAAGACATCCTCCAGGTAAGACAGATGCCCCCAAACTATACTTACCATCTCGTTGGATGAGAATCGATTGCCTCTCAGGACAAGGTGTGGACAGCCTCCTCTTTCCTACAGAGGAAGTTTTTGCTCCTTGAGGTGTAGGGAGTGCATTTGCTGATAGCTGGGGATGTTCAGCCTATTTTTCAAGCCTGAGCAAACACAGCCTTTAAGTTGGGCCATGGTTGGTTGATTTATGACTCAGGAATGCTAAGTTCCCACCCTGGAATCTGACCAGCAGTTACATTGTTCTGTATACTGCCTGCTGCTTTCTACATAGATAATTACCAGAGGCTAATTTACAGATGCCAGCGGGAACGGAAATGGAGTGAATGGCTGCCCACAGAGTCAGGAATTGAATTTTATCAGGAGCCACAGAGAAGTGTGTTTGTTCTCAAGGAAGAAGAAAAAAAAAATTCTAGAAGAGTGACTAGTTAAGAGCTCTGACAGCAAAATGAATTATCCAAGGAACAGTGTTTAAAGCATTGCTGTAGAATGGCACAATCTGGATTAAAATCCATATTTCCTCACTTCATCGGTAATTTTAAAAAACCTGTCTAAAGTCTCAATTCCCCATCAGCATCATCAAAATAATGGTCAAATACTTTTTGAAGTTGCAATACTATATTTACAAAACATACCTCTATCTCATTACCCGGGACCTTAACAATCAATAAAAGCCAGCTTTATGTTCTAATATGTGTCCCTATCAGGTGTGTAAGTATTGTCCTTCACCAATCTTTAATATCTTATCTATTAGCCCAAAGTTATGGGGGAGTTTTGTATATTTTCTGGCTTTACAGAATACAAGATGGAGGTTTGTGAATTTCAGTGAATGGCCTAAGGCTAAGAGATCAATGGAAGTAAGTTTAAAATATTTTTTCTTTTAAAACAGTTTTTATTGTTTGACAATTTAATGAATCTAGTCATTTTCATCCCCCCCTTCCTGTTCTCTTCCTGGTCCTCCTCTTCCTCCTCCTCCTTTTCCATTGGAGCCCCTCTCAATGAGTCATCTTCTACTTTCATGTCTTCTTTTTGTGTGTGGTTTGCTGAGTTTAATTGGAGTCTCCTACTTATGTGTGGATGGCAGGTTGTTTATTGGAGCAAGGGTAATTTATCAATGGCTACACACGGAAGAAAATGACACCTCTTCCCAAGTAATCCTTAATTGCCAATGATCCATGGTGGGGAGGTCGTGGGCCCCTCTCGCATCTGTGAGGAGACATTGCAGGGCTCAATCTTGTGCAGATAATCACAGCTGCATGGAATGCAGTGGCTAGGTCATATCCAGAAGACATCTTTGTTGTGTCTCTCCCCATCCTCTGGTCTTTATACTATCATTTCATACTCTTCTATACTATCCCATGGCGGGGATGATATGGCTGGGCCACTCAGGACTTATGAGTCTACCATCAGTTATTGGCAACACATTAACAGTTCCCATTTTTCCCATCAGCTCCTGCTTCCTGAAGCTTCTTTGATGAAGGCTGGACATAGCAATAATTTGTGGTTATGAACATGAGTCGTTAGAAGGCAGTTTAACAGTATGACTATTTGGCAAAATATTAGTAGTGGCCTCCCTCAGGGACCAGGACCTCCACAACCATGGGTTCTTGGTCAGGTTTACAGAAATAGGCATGTGTTTCCTTTTGTGGAGCATGTTTCAAGTTCAATAAAAAAAAAGTTGCTGGTTGTCCCCACAACAGTCATACCACTGATGTTCCAGAGAGAACACGTAGTCTGGGAGGTCACTGGTAACTTGCAGGACTCAGAGCTGCATGACACTGCTGGTCATTATGGTCCATTAGCATCTTGAATAGCACCTTATGGGACTAGAAAGCCTAACCAATAGGCTTCCAGCTTCCAGCTCAGTTCCTGTTTGATTTCTTTATGTCTTTTTACAAGTGTGCACTCTCTTAAGCAATCAACTCTTACCATCAAGCTTTGGTGGGTGGCCAATATCTTGTATAGTCTGGGTGGGTAGGGCTTTGGGGACTTCCTTAGGTAATGACTTGTAGGGAGGTATCCCATATCTGGCATTGGTATTGTTGTTTAATACCCATGGCTTCTGGGATGAGCATTATTCATCCATGTGGGGGCACCTGCATTCACATACTCTTCCTCTGTCTTATATTTTTAAGTAATCAGTGGGTTTCCATATGACTTTTCCATAGATCATTAGTTTTGGTTACCCCCCCCCCCCGCCCCGCTCCTCTTCCCTATTCTCCCACACCCTCTCTGCTTAAACCTTTCTTCACCTCCCAGCATGTGCTTTCTCTCCCCTCTCCCTTAAGGCTTCTTCCCTCCCTCCCTCTAATGGCCCCTAGAAAGCTTTCTGATCTTTACCAGCCTTCAGTGTTAAATGCTAAACATTTGTGGCTAACATCTGCTGTAGTGGTTTGAATGAGCTCAACTTCTCCATATTCAATGAGTTGAGGAGGTGTTGTCTTCAGCAATAGGGGCTTACTGTCACTTTGTGGAGAGCCACCAGATAGCCTTGGCAACAGCCTCTGTTGTTTGGGGGTTCTGATGGGTCCCCTTTGCCCAAGAACACCATTAGGTATGTTAAACCCATTCCTGGTACTGGAAGCTTCATTTGGTGATAAGAGATGGCCAGTTGGGGTTCCGTCTCCCCTGTTATTTGACGATTTCATTTAGATCAACTCCATATATAGATGAAGTGTATTAGGTTTTCATAGTACCCTTCAAATGGCCATTAATTTTAACTGTCCCTGCCAATACACCCCCTACTCCCCTCTTTTCCTCTCCATTCCTGTTTGATTCTCCTTCTCATCCATTTATATATAACTACCTATTCTTCTTTCACTTCCTAAGGAGATCCAACCCCTTCCCCTAGTCCCTTGCTTTGTACCTCACCTCTATGGTTATTTGTAGTTTGCTTATCAATAATATAACAGCTAACTCCACATCTAAGTAAGTACATACCATATTTGTCTTTCTGGGCCTGTTACCTCACTCAAGATAATTCTTCTAGGGCTAGAGAGATGGCTCAGCAGTTAAGAGCACTGACTGCTCTTCCAGAGGTCCTGCGTTCAATTCCCAGAAATCACAAGGTGGCTCACAACCATCTGTACTGGGCATCTGATGCTGTTTTCTGCTGAGTCTGAAGACAATGACAGTGTACCTACATATATGAAATAAAATATGGCCAGAGCGAGCAGGGCAGGAGCAAGTGGGGCCGGGAAGAAACAAAAGATAATTCTTCTCGTTCCATCCACTTACATACAAATTTCATGATTTCCCTTTTTTAAAAAAGTGGCTGAGTAATATTGTATTGCAAAATTTCTGAAGACCTGTCATATTGATTCCCTTAGTAGCCATACAAGTTTGCACTACCACCAGCAATAGATGAGAGTTCCTCTTACTTCACATCATGAGATGTCATTTATTTCATTGATCTTGGCCATTCTGTGTGTGAGATGCTGGGCAGTGGTGGTACATGCCTTTAATCCCAGCACTTGGGAGGCAGAGGCAGGCAGATTTCTGAGTTTGAGGCCAGCCTGGTCTACAAAGTGAGTGCCAGGACAGCCAGAGCTACACAGAGAAACCCTGCCTCAAAAAAAGATGAAATCTCAAAGTTGTTTTGATTTGTGTTTCCCCGATGAGTGTGGATGTTGAACAGTTTCTTCACAGTGCTTTTAGCAAATTGAGTGTCCTCTTTTGAGAATTCTTTGCTTGATCTCTATCCTACTTTTTAATTGGTCTATTTATTATATAATGTTATATGTTACTATATCTAGTTATATATTACTATATCTAGTTTTTTTGAGTTCTTTATATATTTGGGATATTATCCCTCCATTGGATGTTGTTAAAATCTTTTCTCATCCTGTAGGTTACTGTTTTGTCCACATGATGGTATCTGTGGCTGTACAGAAGCATTTCAGCATCTTGAGGTCCCACTTATTAATCGTTGATCTTAGTGCTTGTGCTTTTGATATTCTATTCGGAAATTCTTTTCCTGTGCAATGAGTTCAAGGTTATCCCCCACTTTCTCTTCTATCAGGTTCAATAGATCTGGCCTTATGTTGAGATCTTTGCTTTGATTTGGAGTTGAGTTTTGTGCAGTGTGACCAGAATGACTCTGTTTGCAATTTTTTGCAAGTAGACATCCAGATTGACCAGGGCTTTTGTTGAAGATGCCGTCAATAACAAAGTTTTTTGATAACATTGTTTTTATTGGATATTTTCTTTATTTACATTTCAAATGTTATCCCATTTCCTGGTTTTGTAAATTAAAATTAAAGCTTATGATTGTGGTTATTATCAAGACAAAGCTCTTTGGACCTGTGAACACCAGTGTGACATGTATTGATGGCCATTGTGGAATATCTCGGGAATTTACAACTTGCTATCATTGGAGAAGGTGGCCCATGGAGCTTGAACAAAAGCAAAAGTATATGATAAATCAGCTATACAAGTAGCGAAGTATGTAAATAAATACCTCTTTTTTCCCATTGAAGGGAAGTTTACTTAGGGTAATTTACATAGGGAAATTTACTTATATCTGGGAAACTAATATCAAAATCAGAGATTTGTATTTTTCTTCTTAATAAATGAATAATTATCTTTAATGTGAGATATACTATTGCATAAAAGAAACCACATGAGTACCCTGAATTAGGCAGTCAAGACTTAAATGATAACTTTCTGTTTTAAAGCTCACCACATTTCAGCCATATAGTGTTGTAGTTAAGTAAGCAGGCTGTGCATGCATAGATTTGCTTTCATTCTGCCCCTTGCTATTTACTGTGTGACCTTCAAGAGGTACTTAGCCCTTTAGACCTCTGTTTCAGGTCAGTAGTTCTCAGAAACCATAGGACATTTGGCAATTCTTGGAGGCATGAGTATGTGTGTTTGTGTTTGTGTGTGTGTGTGTTGTATGTATATACAAGCAATATGTTCAAGTATACTTATTCATCAGGGGGTGGTTGGGAGAGGATATATATGTGCATGAAAGGAGGCCAGAGGTCAAATTAGATATCTCCCTCTATTATTCTCTGCCTTATTATTTTTGAGCCAGAGTTTCTCACCAGGCCTGGAGTTCACCATTATTTAGACTAGCTGGCCAGCAAGTTCCTTCTGTATCTGTGCCCCACCCTCACTCCAAATGTTATCCCATTTCCCAGTTTCTGCTCCCTCGGGAAACTCCCTATCCCATTCTCCCTACCCCTACTTCTATAAGGGTGTGCTCTCCCACCCGCCCACTCCTGCCTTCCTGGCCCTGGCATCCCCTACACTGGGGCATCAGCCTTCATAGGACCAAGGGCCTCTCCTCCCTTTGATGCCCGACAAGGCCAGCGACAGATGATTTCACATGAGCCCAGAAAGTCAATTTATCTTAATTAAGGTTGGTATAGTTTAGACACAACTATATTAAATTGATATTGTTCTTTCCCCCTCCCCCGCACGCGTGTGTGTGTGTGTGTGTGTGTGTGTGTGTGTGTTTGCTTGTCCCCAAGCTTTCTGGCAGACATACCCATCTCTTCTTCAGCTTCTGCCTCTTCCCGGTCTGCATGTGCATCTTTTTTATCTTATTTTAAATGTTTAGTTCTCAGGTGTTCCAGGAAAGCCATTTAAATTTCCAAATAAAATCGGCATTTTCAAAACAGAAAAACCCCAAACCGTTAGAAACATTATTTTCTCTGTGATGTGTTGTCTCTATTTATATTGTGCGGGGAGGATTCACTGTCTACTGAACCGAAGACTTTCATTCATAGCTTGGGTTTTTCACAGCTTATGCTGGTTTACAGCTGAATGGAGCCACACAAACAATAATAGGAAAACAAATGGAATCGATAAGAAATGAAAATGAAGAAGGCAGAGTGCATGGCTGAGCTCACCCTCTGTGACTAGTCTACACAACATCTTTGATTATGCTCCTCAATATTTGCAAAGAGGCTGAGGGGCAATCTCTGTCTCTGTATAACACTGGATTCCAGTAGCTGAATCTGTATATTTGTGCTATTTTCATCTCTAAGTGCATTATTCTTATACCAATTAAAAAACCAAGCCTTTCAGAAGTGAAATAGAATTTACCTTCCTAGGATAATACTTGGACCTTCTCTTTAGAAAAAAAATGAAAATATTTTCCTGCTAGTTTATGTATTCACCGTACATCCCCATCACTGTCCTCCAGTCTCCCCCTCACACAGCCCCTCCCCCGCTACCCCTCTCCTCTCCTCTGCAAGGGTGGAGTCACATCTGGGTATCCCCCCACCCTGGCACATCAAGTCTCCGCAGGGCTAGGCATATCCTCTCCTGTAAAAATAATTTTAACACATTGTGCTTGGGAGGCTATGTTGATGATTCACTCTGTGATATCAAGAAGTCCATTTTGGCTCAATTTGAATTCTGATTTTCAACATGGATGGATACCCTTGTTCCACAACTCTTCTGGATTTTTAACTGGTTAGATATTAAAGTATCAGTGTCTGCTAAACTGTCAGTGAATTCTTTCCTTAACATAAGGGGAGGTTTATAATTGAATGTCGATGTTGTTTGAATTTTATTTTTTCTGAATGAAAACTCAACACTATGCACAAGACATTAGACTGTGCTGTAGATTATGATATCTAAGGAGGTGCAGAACACTCCAGAGCAGTGCTTCTTACCCCAGGGATCACAACTCCTTTGGGGATTGAATGACACCTACAACAGGGGTCTCATAGCAGATATTGTACATATCAGATATTTATGTTATGATTAATGACAGTAGCAAAATTACAGTGATGAACTGGCAACAAACTAATTTTATGGTAGTGAGTCATCATATGAAATGGTATTAAAGGATCACAGACTTAGGAAGAGTGAGAACTACTGATGTAGAGGTTAGTAGTTAAGAAAATAAGTCTTTCATGTAGTAAAGAGATGGATCTAAAACAAGGATACTGAGGGGTGCCAATATTTGCAAGAAAAATATGGAGTGTCTGAGATAGTATGTATGAAAGCTAATTTGCATTCTAGTCCTTAATGATGTTCATCAATTATTCTATTCACCTTCTAGGAACAATCCTAGGACCTTAACTTAGGCATGGCTATGTAATTTGGCTTGGCCAGAAAAAAGAATACAAACAGAGGGGTTTTATAGACAGAAAGCTTTTTGAACTAGAGTGAAAATTTCCAAGGGTCAATTTCCATGTTGCCTGACCACTTGTCCTGGTGGGAATTCTATCAGCCTGCAGCTGTCAGGAATGGTTAACAAGGTATGTTGAAAAGTCAGCCTCTTTCCTTTCATCCATGTGACTTTGGGATTACTGGTCACCATAGCATAAGCAAGACTACCTCACTGACAGAGTGGGCTATTGTTACCTCCCTCAGATAAAAAAAGTTTGGAATGCCCAAAATACCATTTATTATTTATTAGAGGTCATGAGGAGCAAGTGAACACAGAGAGATGAGTCTGTGTGTGACATCATTTGACCAAAATAGAGTTAAGTTACTCTTTATAATTTGTTCTACTAGTTAGGTTAATAATTGCTTAGAAAAAGTAATTATACATTCATCAATTTACAAAAATATAAATATCACAACCCATACATTTTGTTCCTAATAAATCTTGAAACTCAGACTACGTGAATAGAAATGTCCAAATACTTAGATTATGTTAACATTAGATTTTACAGAATGACTATAGTGGGAATCATAAAAAGGCAAGCTATTATAAAATTCTAGTTTTGAAGCACGCTGTTTAAGAGCTTTGTACTTTATTTTGTAAATTAGGAAAAATAAATACATTTAGGTGCTGGAGAGATGACATAGTGTTTCAGAGCTGGCAGAACACCTGGGTTACAGTTCCAGGACCCACACAGCAGCTCACAACTGTCTGTAACTCTCATTCCATGAGATCCAGTGATGGTTACTAGCAATGCACATACATGTGTGCAGACAAAATATTCATACACATAGAGTAAGAATAATTAAAAATATGTTTGGATACACAGCTACATTGCACAGTTTGTTATGGGCAAAGACCTGTTTTTAGGTACTTACTTGTTAATTTATTTACTTTGTGGTACCAGATGTTGTTCTTAGGGCCTTATGTGTACAAGGTACAAGCTCTATTACTGAACCACACATCCCTTATCCCGTCTGTTTCTGACATCTACAGTTTGCTCTGGAATGGTTTGAATACTTAAATGCTTAGAATTAAATGAACGTAGACATGGTAAGAGTTGTAGCACATACAAGGTGATCTAGAAATAGCATGAAACCACAGCGTCAAAGAGCAAAGACGGTCTCCACTTGGAAAGAGAGATGGCTAGCATTAGTCCATATTCAGAAAGTCAGCTAGTTGAATGAGCTCATTTGGACAAAAAACCTGTTTAAATCGCAGAGAACACAATTTTGTTTAACACCGTGATTTCACAAGCTCAGAAACAGTGGGAGCCGGGAGGGTTAGAGCGGCGTCAGAATGGAAGTTACCAGTGCGATTGCCTTCCGTCTGTGTCAAAGGCTCAACTTGAAGAAAAAAAAAAGAGGTGCACTCGGTGTGAACAAGAGCCTCTGAGTCAGTAACACGGAGCTGATGTGAGCTTGAGAGAAAGGCCAGGTAACTAGCAGTCCTGCTATCTGAGAAAAGTCACAGTGGTTGTCTGTTAATGTATCCATTCATAATGAGTGTGCATTTAGAGTAGGCTAGGGTTCTACCCATCACTGGGTGCTTTCCTTTTATTTTTTAAATCTTTGCTTCCTTTTTTTTTTTTTTTGAATCATTGGCAGAGGAATACCATGTACTTAAGGTGAATAGCGTGTGTGTGTGTGTGTCTGACCAACATCTCATCAATGATAACTACTATGCTACTACCAGCTTTCACAGATGGTTACACATTTTAGATTGCACATACGAATGGGATCAAGCAATATATGTCTTTCCCTGACTGACTTATTTCACTTAACACAATACCCTTCAGGTTCATCCTCATTGTCAAAAATGACTATATTATTACTATTTGATTATTTAGTTAGTTGTGGATATTCATTGTACACAGTGCTGAGTGTCATAAAGACATTTTCTTTCAAGCATATCATGTAATTGGAGTATATGCTCCAATCCCTTGCTTCCTTATAATCTCCTTCCATTATCCAATATCCCTTCTGCTTTTATGTCATAAGTATTGGCTTTATATATTGGATATAAATACACCAAACCTCCTCATATATATATATATATATATATATATATATATATATATATATATATATATATATATGTGTGTGTGTGTGTGTGTGTGTGTTATCATCTCCATTGCTCATGTTCTATAGGAAATCTATCTATCTATCTATCTATCTATCTATCTATCTATCTATCTATCTATCATCTATCTACCTATATATCATTTATCTATCTCTATCTTTTGGATTTATATAAAATATCAAATCCAAAAGTATGGGAAAACATGCAATGTTTATCTTTATGAATTTGACTTACTTCACTTAGATGATCTCAAGTTGCATCTATTTGGTAGCAAAGGACATAATTTTCTTTTTCTCTATGGCTGAGTAAAATACCATTGTGTATATGACATGTTTTTATCTGTTCATCTCTGTTACATAGGTCTTATCCATCTCCTCGAGTTTCCCAAACTAGGCTTGTTTCATAAGCTCTGCCACTGTCTACCTCAACAGCCACCAGGACTGTGAACTCTTTCTCTCTCTCTTTAGTTCTTTTTTGTTCTTCTTTGGTTAAACAGAAAAAAAAAACATTTATTAAAGAGTTACACTAGGGCTGAACAATGGAGATGATAAATCCTTATAAAGAATGCATAAAATAATTACAATTATTGGGACAAAGAATTTATAGGGCTAGAAAATATGACTAAAATCTTAGGCAACAACTGAGAAGGTGGTAGTTAGAGTGTAAATTGTTCTAAGGCTCTAATATTATTTAATATTGATTACATTTGGACTTTGCCGATCTAATCAAGAATATTAAAATCTTTAGAGTAATTAGTGAACAAAAAAGAAATAGGGTGAAATATTTCCCAAAGTTATAGAAGGAAAAATGTGGGAAAACAATATTAATGCCCTCACTTAATCAAAAAATAAAAAATAAACGGAGAGAAGGAATTGGTAAGTCAACTGTGATGCTGGATTAAGGAAACCTCCCATACCATTGGCCTTTGAGTCTATTTCTTGATTAATGATTGTCAGGGGAAGACCACCCCTGGGCAGATAGTCTGAGTTGCATAAAGAAGCAGACTGGTCAAGCTGTGGAGAATGAGCCAGTAAGAAGTGTTCCTCTACGGACTCTGCTGCTTCAGTTCCTGCCTTGGCTTCTCTCTATGATGGACTCTGTTCTGATGCAGAAGCCCAATAATCTCTTTCCTCCCCAAGTAGTTCTGAGTCATGGTGTCTTTATCACAACAACAGAAAGCAAACCAAAAACATTGACTAAGTACTTTTTATTTTTATTTTTTTAGAGAGGTAAAGCATTTCTAGAGACAAAGAGAATCTTCACTGATAAAGCTTCAGACCATTAGATAGACATAACACTCTACTTCAATGCTCCTAACACCATAACTTTGAAATCCATGAAACAAAATTTATGCATTGTAATGAAAAACTGAAAAAAATGTGCAGTCATCATGAGTTTTGAGCACATTTCTCTTTGTAAATGTTAAACACACATTAGTGAAAGTGTAGATGACTTGAACTATGTAATTGTTATAACCTTTAAAATATCAATGGCTCCAGACAATTTAAGTTTACTTTCCATTTAAATAAATAGTCTAACACAGGTGCTCCTAATTGGGAGGCTGGCATGTGCAACCTCTGCACAATATCGTTACACAGAGGCCCAGGACAACAGATGGTCTCAACACACAATTTCCAAGACCATACTGAGCATCAAAGGCTGGCCAGCAGACAAGGGGAGAAACCATGAGAGATCTCATGGAGTTTATATGAGATAGGTTGAAGGTGGCTTATATCACTCTTGTCTAGATTCATTTGCCAGAGCTCAAACATATGGCTACCACCAATCGCAAGGAAGGCTGAGAAACTCCAGCCTGTCTAGGCATAAGATCAACATTTTAAATAGGCAAATTTTATTTTTGTGTAGAACATTAAAAGAGTTATGAAACTAAATGAAAATGATGGTATCCCATATAATAGCAATGAGAGTGGGGTGTGTGTGTGCCAGAAATAATCTTAACAAAAGATAAGTGGTTTCCTTGGAAGACTTATAAAAATTATACATATAGAAAAAAGATACATTATGGTTATAGAAATATTACTTCTCCCTCAAATGATCTGTAGGTTTGGAGCAACAGAAGCTAAAATAATCCCTACTGGGATTTCTGTATATTCGACAAACTGACTTTGAAATTTGAATGAAAGATCAAAGAAGAATGAAAGTCAAGACCCCTGTAAAAAGATGAATTAGATGGTGGTGGTGGTGGGGGTAATGGGGCCAGGCTATAAGCAAGGCTTAGTTAATGCCTCACTGACAAAAGTGGGGGGTACAGGGTATATACCACAATGATAGAATGGACTCCAAGTTCAAAACCAGATCCAAGTGTGTTCAGAAAACTGATTTATGACAGAACCACCACTGGGTATTAAACTGTTCTATACACATTGCTGGAAGAGTCTGCTGGGAGGGAAAAACATGATGCAAACTTGGAAATAACTCCTTAGAGCCAGAGCCAGACCCAGACAGGAATCTAAGGCAGAATTCTGAAAGCCAATATTTAAAATAATTAGAAGCTAATTGAATAGACTTTCATTGTGGTCTCTGAATAATAATAAAAAAAGGATGCAATAATACAGCAGAGAAAAAGACTGAAGCGTTCTGTGTAAGCTGAATAACACTGATATTAAAACGAAGTTTGTGTTCATTGAAAGATACCTAGTGGAGCTGAACGTGGAATAAAGATGGAAAGTGATAAACTAGAAGAAGAAACCTCTTATGTATATGATATTAATAATGTATAGATACTAGATATCGTTATGTAAGAAAAGATAAGTGATCTGAGAAAAAATGGCCAAAATATCTACACGGACAATTTATATAAGAGGAACTGTGTACAGAAAGCATCTGGTGAGACATTTGTATCAACAGTGAGGACTCAAAATGTTTAAGCTTTCTTCTTCTCTCCTCCCCTCCCTGCAAATATCACAGACCCTCCTTCCATTCTCCTTCATTAACATTTCCACCTTCCTTATACACTGCTTGGCATTGCAATCCAGTGAGTGAAATGTGATCTCTAAAATCTCAGGTGCCCATAGAACTGCCTCAGACACCATTCAGGCCAATTTTCTAATTTTACCTTTATCTCAGTTGAATGAGTCATTCGTGCCAGTTTGATCATAGAACAGAAAAAGAGGAAATTGATCAGTTTCCTTTGTTGAAAGAATCATCAGGTTTACAGTTAGAGAGATGTCTTAGCTATTAAAGGCTAGGCTCACAACCAAAAAAAAAAAAAAAAAGTCAGGTTTAATTGCACCTTTTGAGGTATCTGGTTTTTAACAATAGGAAGAGTGACTTAGGTTAAGAGAATAACGTGGCTTTGTCTATTGATCCATGCCCCAGGCCTTTGACTGCACAGTTACATTATTGTTCCCAGAAATGACTTTCCTGTTGTGCCATTTGTCTTTTTCTATGTGTGGAGTGATCAACTCACTTATAAATACTTGAAGTTTTGACACAAACCCGACACTGTGGAGACACTGCACTTTTATTGTCAAGGATAAAATGTTCTGACTTAGTGAAAAAAAAATATAAAATTTTAACTTTTGAATATCCAGAGAGTTCATGTTCACCATGGAGACTTCTCTTATATGATCTAAGCCCTTGGGATACATATAAAGTTCTCTGCCTTTCTGGCAATTCCTCATCCCCACACACTGGTAGTTACCTTTCTGTTGCTCTGACCAAATCCCCTGACTTGGGGAACTTAAAGGAGGGGGAATTTGTTTGGTTCATGGCTTTAGAAGGTTAGGTCCATTTTCCTCTTATCCCACCTGCTTAGGACAAAGAACATGTGGTGGAGACAACTGAGCAGGAAACAGAGAGCTAGGAAGTATCCAGAGATAAAGTACTCCTCAGAATCTTCCCCGAGAATAGGTCTTTCAGCTAGCCAGGAATTGTGAAACGTCCCACAACCCTCCCAAATAATGACCATGTGACCCATCATAACCTGTGTAAGTGCAGCAGTTTGAGTGAGAAATGTCCCTTACGGGCTCATGTGTTTGAATACCTGGTATCCAGTTGGTGGTACTGATGTGGACTGTGATGGAACTTTTGGGAAGGACAGCATTGCTGTTGGAAGTACATCACTGGGACTGGCTTTGAGTTTATAGCCTTGCCCCAATTCCTGTTCTTTCCACTTTCTGCGTTCAGTGTTAAGTGTGCCCGGTCTTCTCCCTGCTCCTATAGCCATGCCAGGCTTTTAGGGATGGAAGAGGCTGGAAGAATTCACCTTCTTTTGTCTAAGATATTGTGGCAGGAGAGCAGGGATCAAAGAGAGACATCAGAATGTCATCTTCATCATTGTCGTCACCATCATCACCATCATTACCATCATCATCATCATCAAGAACAAGAACAACAAGGTGTCCAGTTGGAAGATTAGAGGCCCCTCCCCCATGCCTTCTTCCCATAACTAATGGAGAATGCTCAAGCAAAGCTCATGGCCTACACATTTAAAATAGACTTACAAAGGGTCATGGGGTACATGGTACAAGGCTGTTGGTCTTTCCCCTAAATTTCTATTTCTCCCCAGGTAGGGCATAGAAGCTGGTTACTTTGGTAGGACCCCGAGTCTCAGATCCATACCTCTACCAGTGGATGGGCAACTTGCTAGAGTGTGTGCCTCTGTGCTCATTAGTTACCAGACATTAAACAGAGGATTGACTCTCAAAGCTTGGAGACAGAAACGACCAGGAGTTGGAATACCTTTCTTGCTTTGTAACCTTTTATTTGACCTTCAACAAGCCACTCAACCCTCAGGCTGTATAGTTCCATCAAACCCACTGTGTGGTTTTACCTCTAACGTTAATGCTGTCTTTCTTGGGATACCATTGCTGTATAAACATAAAAGGATTTTAGGTTCAAGAATGTTTGTATTATCTGATTAAAAAAAGAGAACAAAACAAAATCCCTCTCAACAGTAACAAAAAATACCTCAAACCAACAACCTATCCCCTAAAATCAACAAGAACACTCTCACCAGCAACATCCAATGACAATGAACTGTCCTTCTCATAATAACAGGACACTCTTGTCCTCAACAATGAGACCTGCTCTCAGACATTTTTAAAGCACTTTTGCCTGGGCATGGTGGATTCTTCTTTTTCTGTTCCTGTTAAGTAAAGTGAAGATGACTCCAGTGGATAAGCCAGTTGTATCAGAGCTCCTACTGGATGCATGAGTGTACATAGTAGGTGTCTTTGAAAGAAGTATTTGGGTGCTTTAGAAAACAAATTCCAGTTTCTATATTGCTTTAAGCTTAAACATTTCAAAAAATTTTAGCTGTTTCCTGGTGCCATTTGTTGCATGTTAGGAATTTGTCTTGCATTCTTAAGCTTGAGGATTGAGGGTGTCAATATGAAGGAACAGGAGTAACTTGTGTAAGTTAACCATTGCTACCGTCTGAACTATTGCTATCATTCCATGGCACTGCTGTCACCACACTATTTGTGAACAAAGGCTTTATGAAGCGGAATTAGTGGTTATTGCACATTCAGGGATGCTGGGAACTCTCTCTGGGGACTTTCTAATAACCTCCACCACTCTCTAATTCAGATGCTTATAATTTGATACCAGCAAAATGCATCACTAGAGGACCCAGCAGCAAAGCCATAAAACCTTTGATTTACACTGTCGGAGCTATCTGAAGTGAAATTGCCTTCCCATTGTGGGCTGGCATAGAGGGAAAGACCTCATCATTGGTAGGAGAGAGATTTGAGCTTTGTCAGTCCAAGGTAGATCAATTTTCATTTATTAATAATATGTCATTATGCAGTACTTAAGTGGTGGATAAATAATTCCTTTTGTATTGTGGGTATTTCATGGTGTTTTAAAGTGCCTTTGTTAAGTGATTTCTTGTTTGGCTAGAGAAGAATAAATAACTGCCAAAGAAGCCTGACTTTAAGACTTGACTGTAAATTGTGTCTCCTGAAAAAAATTATTTTTGATGTGCTAAGAGGAAAAGAGGTAGTAAGAAAAAAATACAACGATACGCTTTTCCCCTCATTGGCTAGGAAGCATCAGGATTCAAAACCTTCTCTGTGAGAAGTCTTTGCAGCAAGGCAATTAATTAGGAGTCAGGATAGTGGGAGTGATGACCTTTCTACAATGACAGAGAAAGATGAAGACAAAATTGGTCTGAAGTTGAAAAAGAGGAAAGAAAAAATAAATAATGAGATTCATTAGACAGGCTGAGGTTGCTATAGAAGGTGACTCCTTCCTTCACTAATGATTAAAAAGTTCTTAGCAATTCCTAGAAATCTTTCAGTTCAGTGATTAATAGAATGGTTTCCAAGTTCTAGGGAAACTTGGAAGGTAGAAGGTATCGAGAAGTCAATGTTTGTGTCTTGAGGTATCCAAACCCAGTCATCACCGCACAGGTAAAAAGAGGTGCCATTGGGAGGGGGTTAGGTCATGGGGGTGGAGCTTCACTGATGAGATCAGTACCCTTATGAAGGAGGCACCCCTTTTTCAACCATAAGAAGGCACAGCAGAAAAGTGTTATGAGCCAGGCCCTCGCTGGATATCAATTGTACTAGAGGTTTGGTTTTGGATTTTTCTAACTTCCTTACATGTGAGCAGTAAATCTCTGTTTCCCACGAGGCACCCAGTCAATAGTGTTTTGTTAAAGCAGCGTGAAGAGCATAAGAAAGGGAGAACAAAATAATCCTGAGATCTAGTTTAGAAAACAAGACACATGTAGATGGTACATCTAACTCAATAGAGATGTTAAAAAAAAAAGACAATCTGGATTTAGACTTTACATTATTTAGCTTATTAGAAATTTATCTCCTTTCTGGGGTTCTGCATGACTCTGCTTCTTAGTCCAGAATGAGGGGACCAACATGGGATAAATATTGAGATGGATTCGATGGGAAGACAGGGCAGTGGCATTCTGGGTGGGCCCCACCCGGTGACGATCAAACTTTTGTTAATGGCCAGAAAGTCAATGTTTTGAGCTTTATAGGATTTTTTACTAATTCCTGCAACTACCCCACGGAACCACGGAGTATGATAGGAGTCACAGGCAATAAAAACCGACTCTCATTAGGAACCATGAGAGTGACTGTGTTCCAATAAAGCTTTATTTACAAAAAACAAAAACAAAAACACAAAAACAAAAACCAGGGATCTGGATGGATTGGATTAAGAAGCCTAATGCTACAACCTCTGATCTACTGTTAACCTAATGCTACCCAACTCAGAGTCACTCACTTTCTGCTGATACAGTGATGCAAATGGCATTTCCTTTAAATCCCATGTAGGCAGTTCATACAGTATAGAATCCATGATGCTTTATCCAACAGGGTTTGACAGATAACACACATACCCCTGGGGAAATGCTGCAGAAGGAAGAAGGTCACGGCCAGGTAAAAGCTAACATTTCATCAAAGGACACACATCTCAGAACCTGAAATGTGGCTGTATAGGTCTACGTTGGAAACAAACTTCTGGGAAATTGTCAGAGCATAAAATAAGAGAAGCAGCCTGAGTCTCATGGTATGGCTAAGCTGAGGCAGGATGAAGGAAATTAATTCTGGGATATTTACGGGCTTCAATATTTTGCTAAGAAATCAGTGACTTTAGACAAAGATGTTTACATTGGATCTAGCCTTTATCGCTTGAGTATGTTAGAAACTCTAAAATAAGAATAAAACTATTTCAATTCTAATAATGTCTTCTATTATTCTGCCTTTCAGATGCAGCCAAATCACACCTGCACAGGCCTGACTCTGAGCAGAGTGTCATTGTGAGTGAACTTTCCAGATAGGACATTTTAATCCATTCCTGGTTAAAAGGAAATTCTACTTTCTTGCCAATGCTATCCTACATTCTAGTCTAAGTAGGAGCCAAACCAATACCTTCCCATGTTTCAAGATTTGTGACAGGTAGCTTCAGCTATTGAGAAGCATATCTTCTAAAATGTACTAAAGGCATGCACTTTCCCAAATTAGAACTTTCTAAAGGACTCTATTAAAAATTATGCAAGAGTATAGGAAAACAAAAATCTAGCTTTTGCTGAGAACAGAAATAAAGCTATAGTTACTTGTGGAGCATGTCAGTTGCAAGAGAGATGCCAAGATTACTTTTTTGAAAGGCCAAGACTCCCAATTTCATGATGACTGATGTTCAAGGTCTTTGGTGTTACTATTTTTATGGTATGATCTTTCCAGTCTCCACAATTCAGAGTTGGAAAACAGAATTCATTCTTATTTGAAGGATGTATTTGGAACTAGTTTTGAAAACATGTGTGGTGCAGGGGGTAGAATTGAACACCATGGAAATATGACAGGGTTCAAGTTCTTCCATTGCTCAGGCATACATGATAAATAAATTCTCTTATTTATTCTAAACGGAGGGAAAAGGAATTTAGAATTATTCATTTTTCTGTTAGGGGGGGGGGGAGGACCAATACCTATTTCTAAATGTAACATGGCCTCCAGTCAATTGTATTATAAGACTGCCAATTTCCTTACCAGGCCTGTTTCCCTTCTCTAAATAGTCTCCCTCCTGCTCTCTTTCAGTGATGGAGAAACCTCACCACTTGTGTTACAAGTGTTGGTACAAGTGCTGATCCCTCCTTCTTTGTAAGCCATGGCTCAGTTCTAAATTTTGGCATCACGCCTTAATATTCTAGTGAAGAGACCATGGTTCTTCTTTTCTAGAGCTCTCTTCATTCGACACAGTTAGAGCTCTCCTCTCTCTGTGTGTTTAGAGCAACATTCTTATCCAAATTCTCTTCCCAGCCCCTAACTTTGGTCCCTGACATCAAGTGGTTTGAATGAGAATGGCTCCCATAGGCCATTCAAATATTCAAATATTTGAATATTTGTGTCCTGGTTGGTAGGTTGTTTAAGAAGGATTAGGAGGTGTGGCCTTGTTAAAGGAGGAATGTCCCAGGGTTGGGCTTTGAGGTTTCAAAAACCTATGCCAGGCACAGTTAGTTCTCTTTCTATAGGATGATTGTGGATGACATGAAAGATTTCAGTTAGTGCTCTATGGCCATACCCACCAGCCTGCCTGATGGCAAACTTCTTGCCATGATGATCATGGACTAATTTTCTGGAACTCCAAGCAATTCTTCAGTTAAATACCTTCTTTTATAAGCTGCCTTGGTTATGGTGTGTCTTCATAGCAATAGGACAGTAGCTAAGAGAGGATTTAGAGTAACTTGACTCTCCTTTCCAGTTGGCTCCTTGAGAGGTCATACGCTTTTAGGAATATTCTGGGCTGATGTGCATCAGCTGCATTGGGACAGAAATGTCAACATAGTTTTGTCAATCCAAGGCTTGAATAGACTATTCCAAGAACCAATGCCTGAAATTATTAATGATACCCTGTTATACTTGTAGACAGGAACCTCGACAGACAGAATAATTGTTCTCTGAGAGCTCTATGCAGCAGCCCATGGAAACACAAGCAGATCATACCTGGGTATTACTGGCCTAAGTACTTCAGAGGAAGAAAAAATAGATTACCTAGGAAGAAATCACATGAAAAAGTTCTCAGCTGGAAAATATTTTTCTTCACTATAGAAATAATAGCACAGAGCTTGTTCCTGTGATACCTAGCAACTAGCTTGTTGGAAAGGAGCTGCCACACTGTGGAAGAATTAGGAAGGGAAGAGTGATCTGCTGAAAATAAAATGGTGGCCACGTTTGTGTCAACGTCCCTCTTATTATAGAAGTGTTTAGTCCAGAATGCCAATCAAATTCACAAGTTCGAACAATAGCAACGCGAGTCATTTAAGGTACTATTTAATGGAAACACGGCTTTGAAATGGAATTTTAGGTCAAGTCTCAAATGTCAACCTACAAATTTACATAGTGACCCACAAAACAATATCTGCTAAGTATTGTAACACATTGCAATAGTGTTTGGAATAGAATTGTAAGATGAGGAAAGAAATGAAAGCTGCTGCCAGATACTCAAAACCATCACTGGCTTTGTGAAGCCTAATATTGGTCAGGCTGCTTATCCTGGGCATAGATAGGATTGCTCTTTGAGTTACTAAGGGCAGACAGCCTTGTGGCTGGCCTAGGAGGATGCTATAGGGAGTGAATTGCAGACAGGATAGACTAGCATTTCAGGTCTGCCTAAATCTTGAAGGCTTGGCCAAGCCCATTGATATATCTGGCAATAGTCAGCTTTGAACATCCTAACAGAAGGTCGTTGCATCCCAACAGGTCGGGGAGGATGGAGCCCAGGTGAGAGGACATGGATACTGAGGGGCAGATGACTGAGCAGGTGGTCAGGGATTCCGTATTAAAGAAACGGGGCTTAGGTAAGAGGGCAGGGTTCCAAACAGGAAGGGATTGTAGGGGCAAAATGAAATAGGTACCTCTGTTGTATTTTATAAAATTAAAGAGAGGAGGAATACATTTGGTGAATGCGCAGTCAGGTGTGGGGGAGGGGGGTGCCTCCGAGAGTGAGCCCATGCTGAGGCATCCCTTCCCTAGCCACAGGACAGGACCAGCCACAGGATGGTATAGTGTAGAATAGAGTTTATTCAGGGGATAGGGAGGGAGTTGAGGGAGTCAAGACGGAGAAAGGCAGAGAGAGTTGAGGCATAGAGGTGGGCCATGAGCATGTGGAGAGAGGGGGAGGAGAATGGGGAGAGAGGGGGAGGAGCAAGGGGACAGAGGAAGAGTAAGAAGGCAAGAGAGAGAGAGAGAGGAGGGGGCAAGCAGCCCCTTTTATAGAGTCAGGCATACCTAGCAGTTGCCAGGTAACTGTGGGGCAAAGCCTCGACGAAATGCTAACAACCTTGGAAGAACTTTGACCCTGGAATGAACATGGTTTAAAAAGTGACAAGTGAGAGACCATTTGAGAATCTAGTAAGCTTCTGGGCAGATCACTGACATGGGGTCAGATAGGAGCACATGTGGACATATTGTGTTATTAGTCAGCTTTCTATGAATATAGCAAAACACCAGAGGAAATTTGTTGTGGATGGGCGTAGTGATGTTCTTGTGAACCAATTCCCTAATGAATAAAGGAGCCAATCACTGGGCGAGTAGGCGGGACTTCTGGGCTGGAGAGGGGAAGAGAGGAAGCAAGAAAGAGGTCTTTTTGGATGGGGATAACGTGAGGACAAGACGTAGCTATGAGTGTTTCCCGGTTTCAATGGCAGATCTGTCAGGATTTGCCACCAGAGGGTTTATATTTAATAAGGCTTATTAGATTACAATTTTAGTTGTTGTGACCAGTGATTGAGTTAGCATTGTTTTGGAACTAAGTTTGTGTTGTGTCTTCCTTCATGTGGTGGCTCGTCTGGGTTCACAGCAGCAAAGAGTGGGTTTGCTAGATGCGCAACACAAAGGCGGTGGGGGGGGGGGGGGAATGTGAAACATGGGGTTGGCATGGTAACGACCCACCAATGGGAACCTAGCAAGCTCGGTGGAAGAGAGTTGCCAACACAAGCATGGGAACTTGACAGTTCATATTTTTAATATTTCCCGCAACAGAAATTAACTTGTAAAGACTTTTACTTCGGCTCCCAGTTTTGGAAGTTTCAGCCCAGGATCCATTTTCCTCATTGCTTCGGGGCTTGTGGTGGAAAAGCATATTATGGTGTAGAACACCTCATCCCTAAGAAGGAAAGAGAGGAAACGCAACAGGATGTCCTACCAGCCCTCCAGGTCTCCTTCAAAGACAAATCCTCAGCGACACAAAGGCCAACAGGCTCCACCTCGCAGTCTTTCTCACTGGTGCCATGGGACTTCGTGGGGGCACGGAAAGACCGGGTATATAACGGGCAAAGAGAAAAGATTAATGTTGCAGACTGGTAGCCGGTCAAGCTTCCACGCATACATACAGTTTGTCTAGACACTAGTATGGAATAAGGCTTCAGGCTGGAAGGATTTTGAGTTGCTGAGGAAGAAGCAGGCAAGCAAGGAGGATTGCAGACAGCTGCCAAGAACTGTTTTAAAGGGGCTGAGAGGTTGCCTAAGCCACAGTAAACCTTGTCGCCTCAGGATGTGATTGAAGCCTGGTATGAGAACTGCAGGGGATCCGTTCATCCACATATTTATTTTTAACAAATAAATATTCATTGGTTTTTCTCTATGATGTGCCTGCTCTGGATGTGGAGGATTCAGTAGTGAACAGGAAAATGAAAAGCAAACAGAAGAGAGACTTTCCTTGAATGCACTGTCAGACAAGTACACAAACACTTGAAGCTGTCTGTCATGGGGATTCAGTGGGTTGGAAAGGAGCCCCGTTTAATCTCCAGGGGGATGTCACACGGGACTTCCAGCTGCTAGGACCATCTCATGCTATGGGTGAAGAACAGAAAGGTTAAGTAAATTATTCACTATGTCAAGCTTCATTCATTATGCCACATTCTGATTCGACAGGTTTATTGTGGCTTATGAAACAAACCTCTCAGCCCATTTAAAATAGTTCTTGGCAGCTGTCTGTAATCCTGCTTGCTTGCCACTGTCCCCTGGATGACCTAAGACCTTAGGAAGCAAAACCCGGCCAAGCTCTAGATATGCCTAAGTGTCTCCAACATCTTGTTCCACCTTGACAGCTTCATCTCTCTCCAAGGCCTCCTGATGCTGTATTAACATGCCCAGGTAAACCCCAGGGCTGGCTGGCATGCAAGCTCACATTATATCTGTTCTCTGCATTACTTTATTTTTCTATCTGAACAACGGGGATTCTAGTCCTGTAGCACATGACATGTGCCATGGCTTCCTCATCCCTTTCTTTGAGTGGTTGACAACACAGAGAACTGCATGCACTATCTGATTCTCACTGCATGTATGTCCTTAACCGAATTGTCTCCTAGTTTCCTCGTGCACGGTGTTATGGCTTCCGTTTATCACACCACACATCCACCTGCATCTGCCAGGCACCCAGTACACTGGCGATTTCTCAAGATGAAACTCTTGAGTTATTATTTATATTAGGAAAGCAGTTAAAAAAAGCTAGAATTCGAAAAGCATTGCTCAGTTTTATGCACACATGGGGAAGCTGAAAGATCATGACCCTACTTCCATATGGTAACCTCCATTAAGAAATTAAATAACCTACAGACCACTGTGCTAAGTGCCCTGGTCATCTTAGGTGAGGGTAATATGTGAAGGATGTAACATTTATTCTCTCAGAGTACAAAAGCTATTTAGTGAAACAACCATGCAAGTCTGGAAATATGAGAGCTGTGATTAGATTTCAGTTCTGCCACTCTGAGTTGGAGCCAGCCACTTAACCTTTCGAGACCTCCGAAAATTGGTTGTGACTCCAAGTATGTTAAAGTTGCTGTGGGGGATGAAATAAAAAACAAAGAGACAGTAGCATGATGCGGAGCCTGCAACAGGATGGGAGCTTCCCTATGTTCTCGGGATCCAGGGATACACGCAGATGCGCAAACAGTAGAGAAGCCCGGCGAGCACACGAGATAGTGTGTGATCAAGTGCTCAATTGTGTGGAACACCAAGGAGGAAGTCACAGGGGCTTATTCATGAGTTGGCTTGATGACAAATTAGCTGTCATACTGAGGTAATGAATTTCACATGGACTCAGTCACAGAGTTAAGCCATCGGGGCTGAATCCATAATTAGAGTTTTTCATAAGATAAAAAGTATTTACATATTTTTCCCCGACTTTCAAAGTGATGTAGATGAACTGTAGAAAGATATGAGCAAACTAATATTTATTTTAAATCGTCTTGAGTACGTGACTAGTTTTTAGAGGTAACCATCATCAATATTTAAAATTTATTCACATCTTATGTTTATCATGCTTTCTTTAAAAAACAATATCTCTTTCTTTTTGTTTTTGTATGTGTGTGTGCCTGCATGAGTTTATGTGTGTCGTGTGTGTTCCGGCCAGTGGAGGCCAGAAGACAGTGTCAGATCCCCTGGAAGTAGAGTAGCTATGAGAACCAGGTCCTCTGTGGGAGAGGATAACATTTTTTTTTTAATTTCATTTTATTAGATATTTTCTTTATTTACATTTCAAATGCTATCCCGAAAGTTCCCTATACCCTCCCCCCTCCCCCTGCTCCCCTACCCACCCACTCCCACTTCTTGGCCCTGGCGTTCCCCTGTACTGGGGCATATAAAGTTTGCAAGACCAAGGGGCCTCTCTTTCCATTGATGGCCGACGAGGCCATCTTCTGCTACATATGCAGCTAGAGACACGAGCTCCGGGGTACTGATTAGTTCATATTGTTGTTCCACCTATATATTTCTCCAGCTTCTGCATGCCTTTTAAAATTATCTACTTTGATGTTGCTCTGTGTGGCAAGAGATTTCTTTTTTTTTAACTTCTTAGAAAACCATTTTTTTAAAATGGATGAATAGCATTGCATTTTTATTCTCTTATCTTGTTAGAAACAGTTTTTTTTTTCCATCTGAGATAAAAGAAACTTTTGAAATTTTACAGTATGTAGCATGATTGTTTCAGACTAGAATCCTGGGGTAGGAATTGGGCCAGCAGGTTAAAGGGCATGACATTTTAAGGCTCCTTATATGAAATGCCCAGTTATTTTCTAGAGAAATTGTACCAGCAAATGTTTTATCAGTACAGTTTCTAAACAGGTCAACCTCACATCTCTACCCAGAACTGTAACTTACTTTTTCCTTGGTGACATGGTAAATGAAAAATATTTAAGGATGCATATTACTTTTGGTTTAGAATAAGCTCGAAAGGAGTTAGTGGATGGTTAGACAATGGGAGACATGGATTTGGGTGTCTTGCATCTATCATGTATGAGATACTGGGATCTTGACCTGTCTTATCTCTCCTCTCCTACCTGCAGGTAAGTAAACAGCTTTGCTTTTCCATGGGCCTATCATGATGGTGTTGCTTGTTGCAGGCCCCAAAGCAATAGGGCCAAGCGGCCCTGGATCACTGAAACCAGGAACTAAACTAGCCCTTTCTGCCAAGAAAGTTGTTTTGTCTTTTAATTAATCACATTAATCACAATGACAATATCCTGCGTGTATGTGTGAAGATTTTGCATGCTGCATTGTTAGGTATAGTGTTCTGCACATGGCTCCTGGATCTTGTGGGTCAATACAATCTATTGTATTATTATGTTTTTTTAATCTTAGTATAGATGCCTCTATAATGATTTTGTATACTATATACATGAAATATTTTTTTTTTCATTTTTTCACTGTCAATCTGTTTTTGTCTTTGGATCTCAAGTGAGTCTCTGGTTGATAAAATTTAGTTGGAGATAGTTTTATGGTTTCTATTACTCTTTGTTCTTTTTTCTGTGTTGTGGATAGAACTCAAGGCCTAACATATCCCAGGCTAGGTAAACTCTAATACTAAACTATTCTGACAGCCTTAGGCTCTGTTTGAATAAGAGAATTAATCTGCTGCCATTTAAGGCAATTATAGTCTGGAAGGAATTAATTTTTGTCATTGTTGCTCATTTTCTATATATATCTTTTTAGCGTCTTATCCCTTACTTCTTACAGTATCATCTTCAGGCATACAGACATGCATACATGCCCACATGCAAACACATGCCCACACCTATAGTTAGTGAAACGGTTAAAATGCTTTTTGTTTTTTTATGTATTTTCTATAGCTATTTTCTTTGTCGTTATTATGGGAATTATACTTCCTGATTCATAACATTTGATTCTGCATACACGTTAACTTCAGTAACATACAGAATCTCTGCTCCTTTACGTGTCTGCAGATCCCCTTTCAATTGTTAATGTAAAAAATTAGTATCTTTATTGGGTGCCATAAAACATGAAATGATAATATTTCAAAATAAATTATCTCTGTCACCTATCTCAGTACACTAATACTTTTTTTTTAATTTTTAATATTTTTTATTACATATTTTCCTCAATTACATTTCCAATGCTATCCCAAAAGCCCCCCACTTCCCTACCCACCCATTCCCATTCTTTTGGCCCTGGCATTCCCCTATATTGGGGCATATAAAGTTTGCAAGTCCAATGGGCCTCTCTTTCCAGTGATGGCCGACTAGGCCATCTTTCGATACATATGCAGCTAGAGATAAGAGCTCCAGGGTACTGGTTAGTACATCATGTTGTTCCAACAATAGGGTTGCAGACCCTTTAGCTCCTTGGGTACTTTCACTAGCTTCTCCATTGGGAGCCCTGTGATACATCCAATAGCTGACTGTGAGCATCCACTCCTGTGTTTGCTAGGCCCCGGCATCGTCTCACAAGAGACAGCTATATTTGGGTCCTTTCAGCAAAATCTTGCTAGTGTATGCAATGGTGTCAGCGTTTAGAAGCTGATTATGGGACGGATCCCTGGATACAGCAGTCTCTAAATGGTCCATCCTTTCATCACAGCTATGAACTTTGTCTCTGTAACTCCTTCCCTGGGTGTTTTGTTCCCAATTCTAAGAAGGTGCACAGTGTCCACACTTTGGTCTTCATTCTTCTTGAGTTTCATGCATTTATCAAATTGTATCTTATATCTTGGGTATCCTAAGTTTTGGTCTAATATCCACTTATCAGTGAATACATATTGTGTGAGTTCTTTTGTGATTGTGTTACCTCACTCAAGATGATGCCCTCCAGGTCCATCCATTTGGCTAGGAATTTCATAAATTCATTCTTTTTAATAGCTGAGTAGTACTCCATTGTGTAAATGTACCATAATTTCTGTATCCATTCCTCTGTTGAGGGACATCTGGGTTCTTTCCAGCTTCTGGCTATTATAAATAGGGCTGCTATGAACATAGTGGAGCATGTGTCCTTTTTACCGGTTGGGACATCTTCTGGATATATGCCCAGGAGAGGTATTGCTGGATCCTCCGGTAGTACTATGTCCAATTTTCTGAGGAACCGCCAGACTGATTTCCAGAGTGGTTGTACAAGCTTGCAATCCCACCAACAATGGAGGAGTGTTCCTCTTTCTCCACATCCTCGCCAGCATCTGCTGTCACCTGAATTTTTGATCTTAGCCATTCTGACTGGTGTGAGGTGGAATCTCAGGGTTGTTTTGATTTGCATTTCCCTGATGATTAAGGATGTTGAACATTTTTTCAGGTGCTTCTCTGCCATTCGGTATTCCTCAGGTGAGAATTCTTTGTTCAGTTCTGAGCCCCATTTTTTAATGGGGTTATTTGACTTTCTAGAGTCCACCTTCTTGAGTTCTTTATATATATTGGATATTAGTCCCTTATCTGATTTAGGATAGGTGAAGATCCTTTCCCAATCTGTTGGTGGTTTTTTTGTCTTATTGATGGTGTCTTTTGCCTTGCAGAAGCTTTGCAGTTTCATGAGGTCCCACTTATCAATTCTCGATCTTACAGCACAAGCCATTGCTGTTCTATTCAAGAATTTTTCCCCTGTGCCCATATCTTCAAGGCTTTTCCCCACTTTCTCCTCTATAAGTTTCAGTGTCTCTGGTTTTATGTGAAGTTCCTTGATCCACTTAGACTTGACCTTAGTACAAGGAGATAGGAATGGATCGATTCGCATTCTTCTACATGTTAACAACCAGTTGTGCCAGCACCATTTGTTGAAAATGCTGTCTTTCTTCCACTGGATGGTTTTAGCTCCCTTGTTGAAGATCAAGTGACCGTAGGTGTGTGGGTTCATTTCTGGGTCTTCAATTCTATTCCATTGGTCTATTTGTCTGTCACTATACCAGTACCATGCAGTTTTTATCACAATTGCTCTGTAGTAAAGCTTTAGGTCCGGCATGGTGATTCCACCAGAGGTTCTTTTATCCTTGAGAAGAGTTTTTGCTATCCTAGGTTTTTTGTTATTCCAGATGAATTTGCAGATTGCACTTTCTAATTCGTTGAAGAATTGATTTGGAATTTTGATGGGGATTGCATTGAATCTGTAGATTGCTTTTGGCAAGATAGCCATTTTTACAATGTTGATCCTGCCAATCTATGAGCATGGGAGATCTTTCCATCTTCTGAGATCTTCTATAATTTCTTTCTTCAGAGACTTGAAGTTTTTATTATACAGATCTTTCACTTCCTTAGTTAGAGTCACGCCAAGATATTTTATATTATTTGTGACTATTGAGAAGGGTGTTGTTTCCCTAATTTCTTTCTCAGCCTGTTTATTCTTTGTGTAGAGAAAGGCCATTGATTTGTTTGAGTTAATTTTATATCCAGCTACTTCACCGAAGCTGTTTATCAGGCTTAGGAGTTCTCTGGTGGAATTTTTAGGGTCACTTATATATACTATCATATCATCTGCAAAAAGTGATATTTTGACTTCATCTTTTCCAATTTGTATCCCTTTGATCTCCTTTTGTTGTCGAATTGCTCTGGCTAGGACTTCAAGTACAATGTTGAATAGGTATGGAGAAAGTGGACAGCCTTGTCTAGTCCCTGATTTTAGAGGGATTGCTTCAAGCTTCTGACCATTTACTTTGATGTTGGCTACTGGTTTGCTGTAGATTGCTTTTATCATGTTTAGGTATGGGCCTTGAATTCCTGATCTTTCCAAGACTTTTATCATGAATGGGTGTTCGATCTTGTCAAATGCTTTTTCCGCATCTAACGAGATGATAATATTTCAAAATAAATTGTCTCTGTCACCTATCTCAGTACACTAATACTTTTTGATTAGTATTTGTTCTCTTCAAATAGATTACTTCCCCAAAGCATGCAAAAAATAAAAGCAGCTTTAGATCATTATTTTGCTGACTATTCAATTATTATTGAAATCTTTATTATTATACATATCTTTGAGTTACTGTCTAATACCCCTTTCTTTTAGCTTATAGTTTAACCCTCTAATGTATTTTTAAAGAAGGCATACAGAGTGGTAATAAATTATCTTACCTTTTGTTTATTTAGAGATGATTTGATTTCCCCTGTGGCTTTAAAGAACAGAGTTAGACATATAATTTTTGGTTGACATTTTATTTTTCTTTGAGCACTTTAAATATATTGGCTTTTTATCCCCTAAGCAAACTTCTTTTGCTTTTAGAATATATTTTTTAATTGTATCTTATTTTGTGTCTCGTGTAGGGCCAGGGACAAGTTGTAGACAGTTCTCCCTGCCTACAAAGCAGGCATCCCTGGGATAAACTCAGCTGTCCGGCAGCAAAGGCCTTGCCTCTGTAAAGCTTTACTTGCTGGCCCTATTAACTTTCTGAGGAGAAATATGGTTTGATTCCTTCTTATTTTCAGGACCCTGTGCATTCTGGGTCATTTCTTTCTTACTGATGTCAGAATCCTGGCTAATGAGGCCTCCTATGGTTCACTGTGAGGCTATCTCTCTTGGAGTGGGGGGAATTTCTTGGGCTGATATATTCCTGTCTTTCAAGTTTCTGAGACTTTCAATCACATTTATGTGAGCTTCTCTTTCTGGAGTCCTCATAGCATTTATGCTGGTTTCTTTGGTGGTGTGCGAATGCCCTTCCTGATCTGTCACTTCACCCTTTTCTTCTGTTCTTCCTACACAATAATTTCTGGCTTGGTCTGGTCAAGTTTACTGATTCATTTTTCTGCCTGGACAAATCTGCCTTTGAGATTCTTTCTACTGTCAGATTTTTTTTTTTTTAAAGATTTAAAAAAAATCTCTTATTATTTCCACTTTTCCACATCATTTTCTTACCATCCTTCTGACCTTTGCTTAGTTATGTGAAGGTTGCTTATTGTCTGCTTAGGTTTTTTATTCAGTCTGGAAGTCATTTTAGCCAGACTGGGAGGAGCTTACAACAAGGGGAGGAGCTTGCATCAGGGGAGGAGCTTGCAACAAGGGGGAGGAGCTTGCAACAAGGAGTGGAGCTTTATGAAGTGGGGATAGTTTGCAAAAATACAGCAGAAGTGGCTTCCTGGTTTTCTTCATGAAAGGTGTTCTGGGGCTGAGCTGAGGCTGAGTAGCAGCTTCTATTCTTAGACCTGACCTTGATCAAACCGTACCTTATTTCGCAGTTCAAGTTTTCTAGAATTTTCACAGCATCAGCAGACTCCAACGCTGCACAGTCGTTGCCTCGGGCGATGTTTCTGCTGCTGTTGTCTAGGAGGTAGACAGATGTGTATTGTTTTCTGTTTTATCATTTCTCTGACCGCTAGCTATTTAAAAAAGTTTTAAAAGCAAAAATATGGGAAGTTTATTTTGTTTTCACCTTCATTGTCCGTGAATAGTAACATGATTAGAAAAAAGGCCCTCAGATAAAATATTTTCCTGTCAAAACAAGATTGGCATTGCTCTGTTGAAATCCGGTCTATATTTCAAAGTTCGAGGCCAGCTTGGTTTTCATTTATTTTTATATTACTTATTGTTTATGAAACTGGACATTTGAAACCATCTATCAACTAGTAACCATATATCATTGGGATGTAGGTCTGTTCTCACTAGCTTTTCTTAACATACAATAAACCAGTTCCACCTAAGACCTGTATATTTTAATTGTGGGTACTTCTGAAGATGAGACCCCATGAAATTAAAAAGATGTTGAGTTGTATAGGAAACACCTACTTGAGTGGCGAGACAGCCTACAGAATGGAAGAGCATATTTTCTAGCTATATATCTAGCAGGAGATTAATATCTAAAAGATACAGAAACTCATGAAACTGAACAACATGAACTCAAGCAATGCCAATGATAGACGCACCCATGGAGCCAATGTACAGGTCTCAAGTCATAAACGGGTAAAAGACATACAAGAATGTGTTCAACCTCACTACAGGTAAGTGAATGTTGGGTTTACTTAGGCAGATGGCCAAGAAACTGCATAGAGAAGAAGTACTTTAGAAATGCCAACTTCAGAGGTTCCCTTTTTGCCTTTATGCAGTATTATCTTCCTTGGGATACTTCAAAATGAAAGTTTTTTAATAATAAAAATCACTGTTAGGAAAGTTGGCTTGTTATGAATTCATGCACTAAACGCTTAGTTTATTACATAGCAAGAAACATGGTAAAGGCTAGTGTAGTGGCTCACACCAATAATCACATAACAGGGAGGCTGAGACAGGAGTATAGCCATGAGTTTGGGGATAGTCTAGACCAAGTAACACTATCACAAACAAACAAATAAACAAGATGAACATTTGTTTTATGTAGTGCCAATCATTCTACAAGGGAAAACTGCCATAGAAAGATAGCTTACAGAATACCCATTTTTGAATTAAAATTAAATTCCAAGGAAGGTAAATATTAAATAGCAGTGGCCTATATGTTACTTGGATGTTATGGACATAACATCATATAATTTGGACAGTTGTAGGATGATTGACACATGGGTGCTGTGTACAATGGGATAATATGGGAGCTCATGTGTCAGCAGATGAAATGAAACATATACAGCAATGTGATCTAGTCACTGAAGAGTAAACTGAGTTTTAGTAGGTTAAGGTAAGTTAATTTTTAAAGATTTATTTATTTTATGTATGTAAGTACACTGAAGCTCTATCTTCAGACACACCAGAAGAGGGCATCAGATCTCATTACAGATGGTTGTGAGCCACCATGTGGTTGCTGGGAATTGAACTCAGGACCTCTGGAAAAGCAGTCAGTGCTCTTAACCGCTGAGCCATCTTTCTCTTTCTTTCTTTCTTTCTTTCTTTCTTTCTTTCTTTCTTTCTTTCTTTCTGTCTGTCTGTCTGTCTGTCTGTCTTTCTTTCTTTCTTTCTTTCTTTCTTTCTTTCTTTCTTTCTCTTACTCTCTCTCTCTTTCTTTCTCTCTCTCTTTGTTTCAAAATATCTATTTATTTTTATAATACATTGTAGCTGTCTTCAGACACACCAGAAGAGGGCATTAGATCCCATTATTGATATTCTGTGAGCCACCATTTGGTCGCTGGGAATTGAACTCATGACCTCTAGAAGAGCACTCAGTGCTCTTCACCTCTGAGCCATCTCTTCAGCCCTGGTGAGTTATTTTTCAGTTAAAATATTGTTCGCTTTTGGGACCCACTTTACCGAAAGAAACAAAACAAAATCACAAAGCTCAAGTCTTCCTCTTGGTTTCTCTTCTTTGTTATTGTATACAATCTGGCTGTCTGAGTTAGATCTAGAGTGAACTTGAGTGAAGGACACAATGAATTCTTTCTACAATAATACAAGACTGCTACATCCACTATCTGCCAGACACTGGGCTAAAATCCATTCAGAGGAAGAAATGCCCTTCAGTTAGACTATAGGGCAACAAGGGAGAGTGATTCATGCTTTATCCTAGTGGTTTCTGCTGCTGAGAGGGAGTAAGAGTGGGGATCTGGAGAGGGGCTAGTTCTCTCAACAAAGGCTGGCCTTTATTTGAAAATATTGTTGGTATGCTCTGGTGTCATGTTCGGTCCTAAAAGAACTTCCCCCCCTCCCATTCTGGTTCTGCTTTAGAATTAAATTAATGCAATTTGTGATTTGCAAAGGTGGGAATGAAATGGAAACAATGTCTCCAAGCAAGGTTAACACCCCTCCTTCCCCGTTAAGCCCCTCCAAGCATTGAAGCACCAGCTATCAATTACTGACCATCCCAGAGATTTGCTTCAGCATAGCTTTCTCTGAGCTACATACTGTTAGGATTTTTTTTTCTTGAAAAAGAGAAACTTACAATTCTGCTAACAGATATGGTTTCCTTTGCTGATACTGATTGGTCAATATAGCTACATGCCCACTTTACAGCATTCCCCAGGGAGAGCAAAAGTTATTTTCGTGAAGGCAGGGGCAATGATAGAAAAGAGCACCTATCCAAAGGCTGGTGAAAATAAAGAGCTAGGTGTTTGTCCTGTACAACCTCAGTATGTGTAGCCTCAGGGAGCTAGTATGCTGTGGTCAGAATGGAGAGAGGGATGCAGCCTACTGCCTGGTTTCTACAGAAAGTAAGTTCCAACATGCATTAAGTGGATGGATGGTGTGGGGCAGTGGTTCTCAACCTGTGGGTCAAGATGAATATGGAATAACTCTTTCACGGGGGTTGAATATCAGATATCCTGCACATCAGATGTCTACACTAGAATTTATAACAGTAGCAAAATTGCAGTTAGGAAGCAGCAACAAAATAGTTTTATGGTTGGGGGTCACCATTCCACAACATGAGCAACTGTATTAAAGGATGGCAGCGTTAGGAAGGATTCAGTGGCAAGACAAGAGGATGTTAGCTGAGGACAGTGTCTGGACAAACCTTTGTGCAATAGATTCTGGAAAATGTATTCAAATATGAAGCAATTTCAAGGCTTCTGGAAGACAGGTTGAGCCATGAATCCTGTTCTAGGTCCTAGCATTAATGAGTTGGGTCTAAGTCACTTGTCTGGGGCACTGGGAGATGAAGATGACATGTTGCCTATTTTCTTGAATAGATTTTTGTTCTGGCTTTAATTGGCATCACCCACAGTTCTCTGCTCTCTACAAGAGTGGTAGGTTGGTCTCTCCTCTAGTGTGGTCGCTGATTGAACCACACGGGATTATCTGTCCCTAGATTAGCCAGGAAATGGAGGCAAGTTTGCAGATGGAAGCACCTCCCCAGACATGGTAATTATTTGCTGAGAAAAGTAGTTCTGAACTCTCAGAAATTTAATAAATCCACTGGGGAGTTATTAGTTGATGGTTGCTGGAGCAGAAACAGCAGTCATGGCTGTGTAGTTGTTTGCAATGAAAAGAGCTGCCTCTAGAGTAAGTCACATAAAGATGTCACACGAAAAGATAGAGCTTTAAGGTAAGGAATTTGCTCTTCACACTGATTCGTTCACGGAGCAAAGTATTCACGACTCAACACATGGTGTGTTCCTGATAAACTTGTACAACTATTTAATATCAGCTGACACTAAAAATAAGAAAAGACACAAAAATGCTTGATTATATTTAAAAAGTGAAAATGTTTGTCCATCTTTTGCCATTTGTGGACACTTTTACTAAGGTAATATTTTTCAACATTTAAAATCTTAAAACCTCTTTATAGTCTTAAAGATTGCTGATGTTCCCAAGACATTTTGTTTGTAGAGGTCATACTATCAAGATTTACTATGCTAAAATTAATATTCATAAAGAAAATATTTTCTCATTAAGTCATTTATATATTTATTATTTATAAATTATTTTTTCAAGTCTTCTAAATTTCTCAGTAAGTACTAGCTATGTGGCTTCTTTTACTGCAAATTCTGACATAATTATAAGAAGAAACTCCAGGGTCATATAGCTTAAGGGCAAAAAAAGATCTTTCTGTTTTATTTTTCTCTTGCTATCCAATCACAAATTTTATTATGATTAACTTTAACAAATAAATCTCATATAAAAATTATATTATCTTCTGACACAATTTTCTTCCCAGAATAGATTAGTTGCCTAGTATAGAAGAGATATTGTTAAATATCATTAACCTATATTTTTATTCATATATGGTATTATCTAAGACTATAAATTAAGGACATATAAAACATATGAAATTTGATAATCCAAATAAACAATAATTTGGTAGATACAAATACATCTTATTAATATGGTTTTATAAATACAATATCATATTTAGCAAAATGATTGCTTATTCCAGACATATTAGATATGTTGATTGATATTCACTGGGGGCCTAATACATGCTAGATATACCAGGTGGACACAGAGTACAATATGAATATTGGTGTGTCTATTAGCCAGGGTCCTCTGGAGGGGCAGAACTGATAGAATGAAAAAATATATATGTAAGGGGATTTTTCTTTTTAGGGTGGCTTACAAGTTGTACTCCAGGTAGTCCAGCAATGACTGTCTACCAATGGAAGGCCCAGTAGTTGTTCAGTCTACTGGACATCTCAGCTGGTCTTCAGTATAGGCTGGATCCTGAAGAAGAGGCTCTAATGCCAGGGAAGGAATGGACTTGCTAGTGAAAACAAGGACAAGCAGGCAAAGAGAACAAGATTCCCTTTTCCATGTTCTTTATATAGGCTTCCAGTAGAAGGTGTAGCCCAGATTAAAGGTGGATATTCCCACCTCAAAAGATCTGGGTTAAAAGACTGCCTTTCCATTTCAAATGATGCATCCATAACATTAGGAGTAAGGGTGTGCATGACTCCGGAAGTGAATGAACAAATGACATAAAAACTGTGGTCCTTCCATCAGAGTGTGTCTATGCACACAAGTATGTGTACACATGTTTAGAGAAGGCTTCAGTGGGATGAGCAAACATCAAGGAGAATACAGTTGGTACAAGGTATAGTAAATTCTGTTCAGGGAAGACCCACATGACGTCAGAAAATTAAAAAGCAAAACCTTCAAAGATGACACAGCATCGGAGATCTGCTTCCCTACCCCATCTCCCTGTGCCTCTCACTGCTTAACATCAATATTCTCTCTTTCACTTTAGGAATTCCACAAGAATTCTGTTACCCTCCCTTCTGTTGCTTCTTAAAGCATTTTCTTTCCTTTTTGTTGGCCCCTTTCTAGTTCCTTGGCATTCACTACCACTCATTCCTACATAGATGCACACATGGAAATTAGAAACTTTTATGAGAAAGTATATGGTGTTTGTCTTTCTGAGCCTGAGTTACCTCCATGAGTGCATTTTCCCATTCTATTTTCCTACAAAAGCTATATTTTTATGTTTTTATGGTTAAGGAAAAATTTCATTATTCACTCATCAGCCAGTGGGTGTCTTAGGATTACTCCATTTTCATGCTGGGTGAATGGAGCAGCAATGAATATTGATAAACAGGTATGTATGTAGTAGACAGGAGAGTCCTTAGGCTATATGGCTATATTTCTATCTCTCGCCAAGATTGGGATAGTTAGGTCATGTGGTAGTTCTATTTTTAGTTGTTTATTTTTTCTGAAAAACCTCTATACTGGTTTATACTGTGGCTATACCAGTTTATAACTACAGGGAATAGAAGATTCACCTTTCTTTACTCCTTGGCTTGCATTGTTATCTATCACTTGTTTACTTGATGATAGCCATTGGACAATGGCAAGATAAAAACCTCAAAGCAGCTTTAATTTTCATTTTCCTTTTGGATGAGGATGTTGAACACTTTAAACATTTTTATTGTCTAGGATTTCCCTTTTTGAGGACTCTTTGCTTGTGTGGTGGTTTGAATGTACATGGTCCAGGGAGTGGCACTATTTAAAGGTGTGGCCTTGTTGGAGTAGGTGTGGCCTTGTTGGAGGAAGTGTGTCATTGTGTGGGCATGGGCTTTAAGACCCTCATCCTAGCTGCCTTGAAGCCAGTCTTCTCTGGTCTGCCCTTGGAACAAGAAGTGAATCTCAGCTTCTTCAGCCCCAAGTCTGCTTGGACACTGCCATGCTCCCACCTTGATGATATTGGATAGAACCCTGACCCTGTAAGCCAGCCCCGATTAAATGTTGTTCTTATAAGAGTTGCTTTGGTTGTGGAGTCTGCTCACAGTAGTAAAACCCTAAGACAGCTTGGGTTTGTTTGTTTGTTTTTTTGATTGAGTTATTTTCTTGTTTAGGTTTTTCATTTTTTAGTATAATCTTGATATTAGTTCTCAGTCAGATGTACAGTTGACAAAGATTTTCTAGCATTCTTTTTTTTTTTTTGATTTTTATTACATATTTTCCTCTATTACATTTCCAATGTTATCCCAAAAGTCCCCCATAGCACCCCCCACTTCCCTACCCACCCATTCCCATTCTTTTGGCCCTGGCATTCCCCTATATTGGGGCATATAAAGTTTGCAAGTCCAATGGGCCTCTCTTTCCATTGATGGCCGACTAGGCCATCTTTCGATACATATGCAGCTAGAGACAAGAGCTCCGGGGTTCTGGTTAGTACATCATGTTGTTCCAACAATAGGGTTGCAGATCCCTTTAGCTCCTTGGGTACTTTCTCTAGCTTCTCCATTGGGAGCCCTGTGATACATCCAATAGCTGACTGTGAACATCCACTCCTGTGTTTGCTAGGCCCCGGCATCGTCTCACAAGAGACAGCTATATTTGGGTCCTTTCAGCAAAATCTTGCTAGTGTATGCAATGGTGTCAGCGTTTAGAAGCTGATTATGGGATGGATCCCTGGATACGGCAGTCTCTAAATGGTCCATCCTTTCATCACAGCTACGAACTTTGTCTCTGTAACTCCTTCCCTGGGTGTTTTGTTCCCAATTCTAAGAAGGGGCACAGTGTCCACACTTTGGTCTTCATTCTTCTTGAGTTTCATGCGTTTATCAAATTGTATCTTATATCTTGGGTATCCTAAGTTTTGGGCTAATATCCACTTATCAATGAATACATATTGTGTGAGTTCTTTTGTGATTGTGTTACTTCACTCAAGATGATGCCCTCCAGGTCCATCCATTTGGCTAGGAATTTCATAAATTCATTCTTTTTAATAGCTGAGTAGTACTCCATTGTGTAAATGTACCATAATTTCTGTATCCATTCCTCTGTTGAGGGACATCTGGGTTCTTTCCAGCTTCTGGCTATTATAAATAGGGCTGCTATGAACATGGTGGAGCATGTGTCCTTTTTACCGGTTGGGACATCTTCTGGATATATGCCCAGGAGAGGTATTGCTGGATCCTCCGGTAGTACTATGTCCAATTTTCTGAGGAACCGCCAGACTGATTTCCAGAGTGGTTGTACAAGCTTGCAATCCCACCAACAATGGAGGAGTGTTCCTCTTTCTCCACATCCTCGCCAGCATCTGCTGTCACCTGAATTTTTGATCTTAGCCATTCTGACTGGTGTGAGGTGGAATCTCAGGGTTGTTTTGATTTGCATTTCCCTGATGATTAAGGATGTTGAACATTTTTTCAGGTGTTTCTCTGCCATTCGGTATTCCTCAGGTGAGAATTCTTTGTTCAGTTCTGAGCCCCATTTTTTAATGGGGTTATTTGACTTTCTAGAGTCCACCTTCTTGAGTTCTTTATATATATTGGATATTAGTCCCTTATCTGATTTAGGATAGGTGAAGATCCTTTCCCAATCTGTTGGTGGTTTTTTTGTCTTATTGATGGTGTCTTTAGCCTTGCAGAAGCTTTGTAGTTTCATGAGGTCCCACTTATCAATTCTCGATCTTACAGCACAAGCCATTACTGTTCTATTCAAGAATTTTTCCCCTGTGCCCATATCTTCAAGGCTTTTCCCCACTTTCTCCTCTATAAGTTTCAGTGTCTCTGGTTTTATGTGAAGTTCCTTGATCCACTTAGACTTGACCTTAGTACAAGGAGATAGGAATGGATCGATTCGCATTCTTCTACATGTTAACAACCAGTTGTGCCAGCACCATTTGTTGAAAATGCTGTCTTTCTTCCACTGGATGTTTTTAGCTCCCTTGTCGAAGATCAAGTGACGGTAGGTGTGTGGGTTCATTTCTGGGTCTTCAATTCTATTCCATTGGTCTATTTGTCTGTCACTATACCAGTACCATGCAGTTTTTATCACAATTGCTCTGTAGTAAAACTTTAGGTCCGGCATGGTGATTCCACCAGAGGTTCTTTTATCCTTGAGGAGAGTTTTTGCTATCCTAGGTTTTTTGTTATTCCAGATGAATTTGCAGATTGCACTTTCTAATTCGTTGAAGAATTGATTTGGAATTTTGATGGGGATTGCATTGAATCTGTAGATTGCTTTTGGCAAGATAGCCATTTTTACAATGTTGATCCTGCCAATCCATGAGCATGGGAGATCTTTCCATCTTCTGAGATCTTCTATAATTTCTTTCTTCAGAGACTTGAAGTTTTTATTATACAGATCTTTCACTTCCTTAGTTAGAGTCACGCCAAGATATTTTATATTATTTGTGACTATTGAGAAGGGTGTTGTTTCCCTAATTTCTTTGTCAGCCTGTTTATTCTTTGTGTAGAGAAAGGCCATTGATTTGTTTGAGTTAATTTTATATCCAGCTACTTCACCGAAGCTGTTTATCAGGTTTAGGAGTTCTCTGGTGGAATTTTTAGGGTCACTTATATATACTATCATATCATCTGCAAAAAGTGATATTTTGACTTCATCTTTTCCAATTTGTATCCCTTTGATCTCCTTTTGTTGTCGAATTGCTCTGGCTAGGACTTCAAGTACAATGTTGAATAGGTATGGAGAAAGTGGACAGCCTTGTCTAGTCCCTGATTTTAGAGGGATTGCTTCAAGCTTCTCACCATTTACTTTGATGTTGGCTACTGGTTTGCTGTAGATTGCTTTTATCATGTTTAGGTATGGGCCTTGAATTCCTGATCTTTCCAAGACTTTTATCATGAATGGGTGTTGGATCTTGTCAAATGCTTTTTCCGCATCTAAGGAGATGACCATGTGGTTTTTGTCTTTGAGTTTGTTTATATATTGGATTACGTTGATGGATTTCCGTATATTGAACCATCCCTGCATCCCTGGGATGAAACCTACTTGGTCAGGATGGATGATTGTTTTGATGTGTTCTTGGATTCGGTTAGCAAGAACTTTATTGAGGATTTTTGCATCAATATTCATAAGGGATATTGGTCTGAAGTTTTCTATCTTTGTTGGGTCTTTTTGTGGTTTAGGTATCAGAGTAATTGTGGCTTCATAGAATGAGTTGGGTAGAGTACCTTCTGTTTCTATTTTGTGGAATAGTTTGTGAAGAACTGGGATTAGATCTTCTTTGAAGGTCTGATAGAACTCTGCACTAAACCCATCTGGTCCTGGGCTTTTTTTAGTTGGGAGACTATTAATGACTGCTTCTATTTCTTTGGGGGATATAGGGCTGTTTAGATCATTAACCTGATCTTGATTCAACTTTGGTACCTGGTATCTGTCTAGGAACTTCTCCATTTCATCCAGGTTCTCCAGTTTTGTTGAGTATAGCCTTTGGTAGAAGGATCTGATGGTGTTTTGGATGTCTTCAGGATCTGTTGTTATGTCTCCTTTTTCATTTCTGATTTTGTTAATTAGGATGCTTTCCCTGTGCACTCTAGTGAGTCTGGCTAAGGGTTTATCTATCTTGTTGATTTTCTCAAAGAACCAGCTCCTTGATTGGTTGATTCTTTGAATAGTTTTTCTTGTTTCCACTTGGTTGATTTCACCCCTGAGTTTGATTATTTCCTGCCATCTACTCCTCTTGGGTGAATTTGCTTCCTTTTGTTCTAGTGCTTTTAGGTGTGTTGTCAAGCTGCTAATGTGTGCTCTCTCTAGTTTCCTTTTGGAGGCACTCAGAGCTATGAGTTTTCCTCTTAGAAATGCTTTCATTGCGTCCCATAAGTTTGGGTATGTTGTGGCTTCATTTTCATTGAACTCTAAAAAGTCCTTAATTTCTTTCTTTATTCCTTCCTTGACCAAGGTATCATGGAGAAGAGTGTTGTTCAGTTTCCACGTGAAGGTTGGCTTTCTATTATTTATTTTGTTATTGAAGATCAGCCTTAGTCCATGGTGATCTGATAGGATGCATGGGACAATTTCAATATTTTTGTATCTGTTGAGGCCTGCTTTGTGACCAATTATGTGGTCAATTTTGGAGAAGGTACCATGAGGTGCTGAGAAGAAGGTATATCCTTTTGTTTTAGGATAGAATGTTCTGTAGATATCTGCCAGATCCATTTGATTCATAATTTCTGTTAGTTTCACTGTGTCCCTGTTTAGTTTCTGTTTCCATGATCTGTCCATTGGTGAAAGTGGTGTGTTGAAGTCTCCCACTATTATTGTATGAGGTGCAATGTGTGCTTTGAGATTTACTAAAGTTTCTTTAATGAATGTGGCTGCCTTTGTATTTGGAGCATAGATATTCAGGATTGATAGTTCCTCTTGGAGGATTTTACCTTTGATGAGTATGAAGTGTCCCTCCCTGTCTTTTTTAATGACTTTGGGTTGGAAGTCAATCTCATCAGATATTAGCATGGCTACTCCAGCTTGTTTCTTCATGCCATTTGCTTGGAAAATTGTTTTCCAGCCTTTCATTCTGAGGTAGTGTCTATCCTTTTCTCTGAGATGAGTTTCCTGTAAGCAGCAAAATGTTGGGTCTTGTTTGTGTAGCCAGTTTGTTAGTCTATGTCTTTTTATCGGGGAGTTGAGTCCATTGATATTAAGAGATATTAAGGAAAAGTAATTGTTGTTTCCTGTTATTTTTGTTGTTAAAGTTGGCATTTTGTTCTTGTGGCTGTCTTCTTTTAGGTTTGTTGAGGGATTACCTTCTTGTTGTTTCTAGGGCGTGGTTCCTGTCCTTGTATTGGTTTTTTTCTGTTATTATCCTTTGAAGGGCTGGATTCGTGGAGAGATAATGTGTGAATTTGGTTTTGTCGTGGAATACTTTGGTTTCTCCATCTATGTTAATTGAGAGTTTGGCTGGGTATAGTAGCCTGGGCTGGAATTTGTGTTCTTTTAGTGTCTGTATAACATCCGTCCAGGATCTTCTGGCTTTCATAGTCTCTGGTGAAAAGTCTGGTGTAATTCTGATAGGCTTGCCTTTATATGTTACTTGGCCTTTTTCTCTTACTGCTTTTAGTATTCTATCTTTATTTAGAGCATTTGTTGTTCTGATTATAATGTGTCGGGAGGTATTTCTTTTCTGGTCCAGTCTATTTGGAGTTCTGTAGGCTTCTTGTATGTTCATGGGCATCTCTTTCTTTAGATTTGGGAAGTTTTCTTCTATAATTTTGTTGAAGATGTTTGCTGGTCCTTTGAGTTGAAAATCTTCATTCTCATCCACTCCTATTATCCGTAGGTTTGGTCTTCTCATTGTGTCCTGTATTTCTTGGATGTTTTGAGTTAGGATCTTTTTGCATTTTACATTTTCCTTGATTGTTGTGCCGATGTTCTCTATGGAATCTTCTGCACCTGAGATTCTCTCTTCCATCTCTTGTATTCTGTTGCTGATGCTCGTATCTATGGTTCCAGATTTCTTTCCTAGGGTTTCTATCTCCAGTGTTGCCTCATTTTGGGTTTTCTTTATTGTGTCTACTTCCCTTTTTAGGTCTAGTATGGTTTTGTTCATTTCCATCATCTGTTTGGATGTGTTTTCCTGTTTTTCTGTAAGGACTTCTACCTGTTTGATTATGTTATCCTGTTTTTCTTTAAGGATTTGTAACTCTTTAGCAGTGTTCTCCTGCAATTCTTTAAGGGATTTTTGTGCTTCCTCTTTATTGTCTTCTGCCTGTTTAGCAGTGTTCTCCTGCATTTCTTTAAGTGTGTTATTAAAGTCCTTCTTGAAGTCCTCTATCATCATCAGGAGATATGCTTTTAAATCCGTGTCTAGCTTTTCCAGTGTGTTGGGGTGCCCTGGACTGGGCGAAGTCGGGGTGCTGGATTCTGATGATGGTGAGTGGTCTTGGTTTCTGTTAGTAAGATTATTACGTTTACCTTTCGCCATCTGGTAATCTCTGGGGTTAGTTGTTATCGTTGTCACTGTTTAAAGATTGGAGCAGAAGCTGTGTTCCACTCACCAGCAGTCCCAAAATCCTATGGCGGGGGTCGTGGGTAGCTGGCGGGTGTCAGGCAACCCTGCTCTCTCGCTACCCCGGCGCTGATCCGGGGCTGGATGAGGCCTGTGGCCCTACTCAGGCCGGTTTCTGCTTCCCTAACTAATGCAGTCTCAGGTCCCGCTCAATTGGATTGGAGCAGAAGCTGTGCTCCACTCACCAGAAGTCTTAAGATCCTGTGGCGGGTGTTGTGGGTAGCTGGCGAGTGTCAGCGGACCCTGCACCCCAGCTGCCCGGGTGCTTTTCTGACCAGAAGAGGGTTGTGGCCCTATGTAGGCTGGATTTCTCTCTCCCCAGCCAGAGCAGTCTCAGGTCCCGCGTGATTGGACTGGAGCAGAAGCTGTGTTCCACTCACCAGCAGTCCCAAAATCCTGCGGTGGGGGTCGTGGGTAGCTGGCGGGTGTCAGGCAACCCTGCGCTCCCGCTACCCCGGCGCTGATCCGGCCGGATGAGGCCTGTGGCCCTACTCAGGCCGGTTTCTGCTTCCCTAACTAATGCAGTCTCAGGTCCTGCGCAATTGGATTGGAGCAGAAGCTGTGCTCCACTCACCAGAAGTCTTAAGATCCTGTGGCGGGTGTTGTGGGTAGCTGGCGAGTGTCAGCGGACCCTGCACCCCAGCTGCCCGGGTGCTTTTCTGACCAGAAGAGGGTTGTGGCCCTATGTAGGCTGGATTTCTCTCTCCCCAGCCAGAGCAGTCTCAGGTCCCGCGTGATTGGACTGGAGCAGAAGCTGTGTTCCACTCACCAGCAGTCCCAAAATCCTGCGGTGGGGGTCGTGGGTAGCTGGCGGGTGTCAGGCAACCCTGTGCTCCCGCTACCCCGGCGCTGATCCGGCCGGATGAGGCCTGTGGCCCTACTCAGGCTGGTTTCTGCTTCCCTAACTAATGCAGTCTCAGGTCCTGCGCAATTGGATTGGAGCAGAAGCTGTGCTCTACTCACCAGAAGTCTTAAGATCCTGTGGCGGGTGTTGTGGGTAGCTGGCGAGTGTCAGCCGACCCTGCGCCCCAGCTGCCCCGGTGCTTTTCTGACCGGAAGCTCTAGCATTCTTTAGGATGCCTCTTCACTCTTCCTCAAGAAGACGACTGAATATCCGAGTTTGAAGACAAGGCAAAAGAACTGGAACATACCAAAAAGGACAAGATAAATTAATAAGAAGGTGACTTTATATAGTTAATGTGTGGCTTTCAAGAAATTCAGGACACTACCAAAGACCAAATGTATATATGTACTACTTGACATATTTATGTTTTATTTCTCTTTATCTGTCTCTGCCTCCACCCATCCCCTCAGAGACAGTGTCTCACTATCCTGTCTGGCTTGGACCTCAGTTTTTAGGGTTAAGTGATATTTCTGTTCCAGCCTTCTACAGGGACTACAGACACATATCATTTTGCCTGCAAGTCAAAAAAGAGTTTATACTTTTCACATACTTGTAGCTATTTCTCTTTGATGTTATCTAATTATTTGATAAATTATATTTATTAGAGATTAACTGCAAAGTAGACTCTAAATTTGTCTTACTCTAAGTAATTCTTTTAACACTACAGAACTTTACAAAACTATGTCTTGATCATTTAGAAATACTGATTTAATGACATTTTGTTCTAAGGTAGTAGAAAGTCACATTTATTATAAACACTGCTCTTTTAAAAACTTCACATATTGGCAACTGTTTAAACTCATCTTAGTGGGTGCGTGTTTTGCATAATCATTTTGTTAAAAATAACAAATTTTTGAATCAACAAATGGTCCGTTCAAAGAAAAGACTTTATTATTCTTTTTTATAGAAAATACCTTGTAGAATTCATCTTAACAATTACTGTTTGCCCATTAGTCATTTTTGTCCAGTTTTAAAAATAGTGGTCCAAGAAGAATTAGCTACTGGGGGGTCACAACTTCATTGCACAATGCTTTTTCTCCAGGCACATATTACTGTCCAAGAGTGCTGAGTGTACTTCCACTCTTGGCATACATTGTACGCAGTTGGGCTCAAGTGCTGAGAATTAATAAGATTAAAAGCATTGCATCATCAAGGACATTCCTATGTGAAACTGAAACTCTGTTTCCGACAAATGCATACTGGTAGAGAATACAGTGAGAGCGAAGCATGTGGTGCCACATTCTGACTCATACCTGCTGGTAAAGAGCATGTGACATGGAGGAGTCTGATGACACTTGGTGACTTGGTTTTCTTAGACACTGATGGTTTTATCCACCATTGCTCTTGTACCCTCACTATAGATGCCAATCCAGTTTTATAGGAAAATAATATCTTAGTGTTAGAAGACAAGTTTTGACCTTTGAACTCTTCTAAAGTGCTTTCATAAAGCCTCTTAGAGTTCATTGGCTTCTTGATGCTCTGGGAACCACATTCTGGGAACTGCCACTCTTAAGGGTAAGTATAGGTTTTCATAGCAACAGATCTATAAACTTTTGGGTCTGCATCACATTTTTCAATTACTGGCAATTGGATGGCACCTGTGAAAGGATTTGGAAGTAAATCCAGAGTTTTCACAAAACCAACATCTATTGATCAGTTAAAAGAGCATTCTGAGCCCAAATTGATTGCTTCAGAATTGTATGTCTTGATCTCCCTAAACTCTGCTGTGTAATTGTAAGTCAATATCATGTCAGGTGCTTAATGGCTGGGAGTAAGACATCATCAACTGAAGAGCTAGATCATCTTCCAATGGAAGCTAGAGCTCAAGCTCCAAGCACACACTTCAGATCCATTCAGCTTATGCTGTTAGGGCTGGGAAGAACTGACAGCAGAAGTACCCAAAGTGTAATTTTGCACTATGAAACCTTTCTAGAAAATGTGAACTATTAGAGCAAGTAGATAATCACAGTGCAGTCAAGGGCAAATGCTCTAAATTCTGAGAAGGCTTAAGTCTAAGAGTAAACAACCAAACAACAAACCTGAATGGATAGTTGAGATATGGAGGAAAATTGATCTCATGAAGAAGCTCATGCAGTTAAAATTCACAAGGCAAACAAAACAACAAACAAACAAACAAAATAAAACAAAACAAAAACCTTGGTTATTTCAGGATGGGAAGTTCTGGAGATTGAATTCAGAAACGCACTATATACACTAGCAGTGCTTGCCCAGGGCTAGAACCACCCACTGTGGGCTGGGCCCTCCCACATCAATCATTAATCATACTCTAGCTTTTGGTTGTGTCATTTGTCACAACAATAGAAACACAGAACAACTGTATATCTTGATTTCATTAGACTAGCTTTTCTTTGCTATTATTATCATCTTAGTAGGCTTTTCCTTCCCTCTCAAAATTATTGGGAAGTATGAATGACTTTATATACTTATCTTGGCTGATCTATAGAGGAAATGACACGTCAGACTGTTAACTGACAAAACAATCACCCAGCCATAGCATCTTTTATGCTCTTCTGTGACAAAGGCCAGGAAGGAAATATTCATGTTTTGAAGCTTCTCTTGCAGCTATAATCGATTGTGCTATGAAATTTTAGACATAGAGTATTTTCTGGCGAAGTTTACAAATATGTTAGAACTGATTTGTCTTTCTGTTTGACTGCTTAGACTTGTCACAGCCACCTAGAACCTCTAAGGAGTTCAAAATGGCCTTAAGGACCCCAGTGCTCAGGATATTGAGCTGCTGGTCATGCATCAGCAGTTAGTTATCTGAAAACAGATTATGTCTGTTAAGTTTCTCTTGGTCCAAAAGCTGAAATAATTCCATTTGACATTTTTTTTCTTTCCTTGGTTTACTTTTATTTAATCATTGTCCTTGGTCTGGGTTATCATGGCGTGATTGACAATGCCCTTTGTCACCTGAAACCAACTCTCTTCCTACCTCCCATTCATGGGTACTATGCACAAGTATCAAACTATAAATGATTAAAGGACCAAGGAGAAGCTGAGTGAGCATGAGGGCAACAGAGGGAACTTGCAAGTTTTCCTTCTCTGGTTAGTTCTTATTTCAGAGATCCAACACTCATTTTCTGCGAACTCTAAGGGCTGTGCATTTGGCAAGGGATGTTCATTTTTCATCTTTTGTGTTAATTTCTTAAGGGAGGGCAAGATAAATCTGAGTGTCATTAGGATGCAGATGGAGCTGAGGACTTCGGTTACTTAACATTGTGCTTTCCAGAGACTCATTTTGTTGTTCTACTTCAGGAAGAAAAGTGATGACACAACTTCCTTTCCTAGGAGTTGAAAGACCCCAAATCATTATTCCATAAGGAAAGTGATATGAGAAAGCTAAGAAGCTTCTATAGTCTCCCCATGGTGCTGGCAAATCTGATAACTACTGTATTCATGTGAATACAATATTCTTGTAGCATCACTGAGGAAATAGTTTCCAATCATTGTGAGCACTGAAACATTTTAAGTGTTGCAAACTAACCCCAAATAGAATCCACTTAGACTTTGCCAAAATCAAGAATGTCATTTTCTTTTAAAAAGTTTAAAAATTAATTAATTAACTTTACATCCTGACCACAGTCGCCCATCTCTCCTCTCCCCACGTTGCCAGTCCTTCCCACCCATCTCCCCTCCCACCCCCATCCACTCCTCCTACATTTTTCTTCAGAAAAGGGGAAGCCTCCCGTGGATATCAATCAGCCTTAGCCTATCAAGTTGCAGTAAGAAATGTCATTTTCTTGAAGACTGAAGGGAGGGATAAGTAATTTGGGAGCCAAAGAAGTCCTCTGCAGTGTGGTAGTTTGCCTTCCTGAGGTTCAAAGCCTTAGAGTCTAGCAATGGGCAATTCAAGAGAAAAAGGTTTGCCCTGTCTTTTCCTGGTTACCTTCCTTAATCCACACTGAGAACTTGAGATGGACTCTCCAATGTTTCCCCTAAATTTGGGCTTATTAGTCTGACGTGACTCGTCAAAATCATGTTGAAATTATTCCAGGGTTCATCTCTGAGTTCTAGCTTGAATTGTTGGTAAGCCAACCAAATAGACAGAACTTATATTTTTATCACTTTTTTTTCCTGTGGTACTGGGGATTGAATCCAAGCCTTGTGCAAGCACTCTAGGCAGGCACCCCCAAACTAGGTCCTTGGAGACCTGTTCCCATTTTAACACGAAAGTACATGGGCTTGAAGATAGGTAGTCCTGAATTTTGTGGAGAGCACTTTCATTTCAATGTGCGGATTAATTCCCTGGATGAAGGCATAGTTTTCTTTGAAGTTCATTCTATAAGATGGACCTGGAAGGTTTTTGGATCTCGTCAGGGACAAGGATGCTCAATGAGTCCGAGGTTTCTCTTAGCTCACTTTCCAGAAAGTTGACCCTTGTTTTTAGGAAGAGTTTCCAAAGCTGTTTTCAGAAGTGAATTCCCACGAGAATCTATTTTTCTACTCTGTTAAAGTAGAATAAAGCATTTACAATTCGGGGACATTCTCTGACGGCGGGGTAATTACTCTATGCAGATTGCAGACTGGCAGCTTGTGTAGGTTCAAAAATGAAATTGACTTGACAATATCTAGCCAAACATCAGAGTGGAGCAGGCTGATCGTGACAATAAAACCAGATCTTGTTTTAGCAGCAGAGACAAGGAGATAAATTACTTGAATTTTGTTTTCTGGATTAAAAAAAACCACTTGTTTTATTGAATTTTGCTGACTGAAAGTGGCATTCTACAGTCTTCTTAGTTTCCAGACAATTTCCAACATTAGCTGAATGTCTATAAATTCCCTGATCATTAGAGTATAATTGTCTTCTGTATGGCAGATGAATTCTGTCATCATTGTGGCCTTCAATAAGTAATGACACAATTTTTTAATAAAGACAAGTTTATTTAGTAAAATTTCTAGCACAACCATGTTTTGAAGATTTGCAATTTATTTGCCCCAACTTGTTTGTTTTGAAACCATCTTCCTGGAATTCTGCTTACAGAGACAACACAAGATGAAATCTTAAACTGGTGGTCTCAACCTATGGGTCTCAACCCCTGCCTGGTCACATATCAAATATCCTGCCTACCAGAAATTCACATTACAATTTGTAAAAGTAACAAAATTATAATTATGATGTAACAACAAAATAATTTTATGGTTTGGGTGTCACCACAATGGCGAGGAGCTGTTCAAGGGTCTCAGCATTAGGAAGGTTGAGACCCTCTGATTTCAACTCTATTTACCTTTATTCTAGGAAGTTATCTTTCAAGCATGTGCCTTTATTCTTCTGTCCCGCCTTTAGGATTCCTGAAGGAAGTCAGAATAGGTTGATTTCATTGAGACAGTTGCCTAATGGTAATAAAAATAAAGGAAGGCTTTAATGATTCAGGAAAGCAGAACGTAATCATGGGTTCCCATTAGCTATTGCTGGTTCTGTGGCAGACTCCAGAAGACACACCGTTTAATCATGGGGTGATGAGGAAGGTGGATGTAGATGGTGGGCTGCAACTGTATAGAATCTAGATGCTCTCAGTCAGACTGATGGTCAGAAATAGAGCCGTGGAACTGGTCTGAGTCTGAAATATTAGACCACAGCAGGCAGTTTCACCATCAGAAGGAGGTAAACACTTACTTTGATAAATGCCAAATGAGAGAGGTAGTCAGGACTATAACCTACAAAGCAATGAAGATACTAAAAGATACCATCTTTTTAGGGGCTAGATGGACAAGCAGTTAATAAGGATACTGCTTAAGTCATATAGCCAAAATAAACTAAAGGTGAATGGTTAGAATGCTAAGGGCAATCTCCTCAATGAAAGTCCTTATTCATTGTTCAATTCTTGGATCTGGGGTCAGGTCTCAGATTCCTCATCTATAGACTCAAGGAGAAACATGAGACCTACGAGGAAGAGCCTTGCAAGTCATGAAGTAATTCTTTATATCCTTTATAATCTGTAGCACTCCACCATATCCTTTTCCAAACAGACTATAGACAGTTACTAGGATAAAGATCAAACACCAGGGAGAGGGGAATTGCTAGATGTTGAAGATGGTTGGATGAAGAGCCTGCTGTGCATTGGTACCTGGGGATTCAATGCTGCCTCCAAGACCTCAGTAAAAGCCTTGGCTACGAACTAACTGCCTTACTATGAATCTACCCTGTGAACCTACATGGGTGATGGTTCCTTGGTCCTGCCAGTACGCAGTGGGACTTAGTACTTGGTAAAACACTCACACTGGCTTCCTGATCTGTGAGGCAAGATATATTATGAAAGAGTAAGGCAAAATGGAGGCCTCTGACTTTGGCACAACCTGAAATCTCTATCCTTGGCCCAGAGGGAGCAAAATATAAAAATAAGCATCGTGCCCATGGGAAAAGTTTACTGCCGATCTGTTGAGTACTTACTGAATGTGAGGATGCCCTTGCTCATCTCCAGACTCCTATCAGAACCTGAGGGAATTCTGAAAGATCTGGACTGAAGTTGGACTGTGACCCAGTTCCCCATCTCTTCGCTCATTTTCAGACTCCCGTTGAGACCTGCAGAAACTAACTCACCCACACTGGAGCTGGGCACGAGACCTTGTTTCCTGTCCCTCACTCATTTCTAGATTCCTGTCAAAACTCTTAGGGATCCTGATCGACTCTTGGTCAGGTCAGAAATACATATTTGTTCCTTTATCTTCTGGCTCGTCTTCAAAATATTGCTAGCACCTACAGACACTCTGATCCAATGTGAAGTCAGAGATTCCCCATGTCTACTCCCAGTTCTTTATGGCCCTCATTTTTGTGCAGACTTCTGCTGCGATCCACAGAAGCTCTGATTGATCCAGAGTGAGGTGAGGTTAGAAATCTACAACTTGGTTACCTACTCATGTACTCACATTTAGGATCCTACCAGGGCTTCTGGGTCCTCTGCCTGACTCTGTGTGAGATCTGTAATCCACAACCCATAACCTAGACCCAGTTTCCACCTCCATTTCTAGGTTTTTGTTAAGACTCACAGGAATCATGACTGTCTCTCCAGTCATGATCTATATAGGTCAGAGATCTATAATCCAGCATTCAAACTCATTGACTGATTCAAACTCCTTGCTGGGACTCCTCATGTGAAGTCTGAGACCCCACAATCCTATTCCCATGCACATCTCCATAGTGAGACATTAGCTTGCTTGACATTCTCATTATGAAAACTAGATTAAGCCATGTGGACTCTGCACTGAAGGAGGCTCACTTCACTGTGGGCCCAAATTTTCCTACTTACAGTTTGGTTCCCTTTGAAACTTTTCATGCTGTGGCTTGGTGTTGCCTGAACAACACTACTCTACTATAACATAGTTTTAAGGTTATTTCAAAGACATTGTCAGTAGAGTCTCATGAGTAACTCTTTCACTGTGCTTCTTACAGCCATGAGAAGGAACCAGGAGGCATGAGAAACCTAAATCTTCATTGGTTGTTAGAGCAACCCATGGATTCTGTAACACCTGTGAGCACAGAGAGAGCAATCCATTGTGTTGTCTGCCTCCCACTGCCTGCCCTCTTGGCCCTGGTGGTATCCTCGACTTCTTCAGACATATGGACTAAAGCCAGAATCTGAGATGGGTAGACAACCTACTGCAGATGGACCTCAATTGGGGCCTCGATCTGCAGGAAAACGGGGTTCTGGTGGTTACAGGCAGGCAAGGAGTTGGCAACAAAAAGGGTGACAAACAGACACAAACACAAGGGAGTGTGGTATCTGAATGTAATTTGTCAAATTGAGCATCAAACTTTTAATACAGAAGAAAATAGGGACGTTAGGTGACACATCAGCAAGGTACAATGAAGTTACCGGATGCTTAATGACTCTTACACAAAACAGAGGAATGCAAACACAAAGACTGGCAGAAACTGGGCAGTAAAACAACTGAGACAAAGTCAGCTCTATCTAAGGTCAGCTATATTCTTAGAAGCCAGGTATGAGGTCTTTACACTCCCAGGGCAAGGGCTTTCAGGCCCAAGTCATGGTTCTAGTTAGGGAGTTCTGCTGTAGCTAACCTTCTCATGAATAATGCAATACTCTAAAACCATAGCCTGATCTACTTCCTAAACCATTGTAAATTCCTGTATATGGGAGCGATTTGGCTTTTATCCTAAGTGATAGTGTGGGGGGACTTTCTACTAATAAGTAATGTAGTCTGCCATACATAACTATAATAAGAATTCTAAACTTACTTTGCTAAGCTTGCCCTGAGATTTCTAACTCTATGTAGTAGATAGTAATGCCTGATTTCTTTCACTATCTCTCTAACAATACTAGAGGCAATCATGAATGTCACTGAATAGACAACATTCTTACTGAATTCTAGGCTCAAGAACTACCTAGGGCATTGGTGAAGCCCAGGAAGCAAAGTTCGATTTTGCTTAGGTACTTGGCAAGTCATTGCTTGGAGGCACCTATAATAAAACAATACTGAAAGAAAGCACACAGATCCATTGGCAAGGACAAGTTTGGAGCATTTGTTATACGGGATGCCACGGTTCCAGGAGACTAAGTTTCTGTGAAACTCTTTGCCTTGGGACTGTGTCCAGGTTTCTAGTCCTGTCACACATGTCACTACTGGAGAGGATGTAGCAACAACCAAGAACTAAGTGTGGACCCAGAGCCACAGGCAGGGAAGAGAAATATGGGAGCTGCAGAATGAGCTTCCTGGAACCTCAGATGAACAAAACATTCATGCAGCAGCAATGCCAATGCACACAAGGGTATAATTCTATAGTTCAAAGGAGTTTCCTTCTAAGTCAATCATTGGGATGGATTTCGGAAGAAGCTTTCTTACTGCCCTTTTCTTATTACTACACCCACCCCACCCCTGACAGCATACATAAATACATACAAACACACAAATAGAAACAAACACACAGAATATACACACATATACAAACACTTATATATAAGAACACATACAAACACACAAAAGAATTTTAAACATACCAACACACTATTCATATTATATTCTATTGATTATTTGGGACACCCCAATACCCCACTCTAGTTTTGTTGGATTTGAGTTTTTCAGAGCTATTTCTAACCAGCTGAAGGATTTGAATTGGATAAAGCAAATGGAGGTGTAAGATATTCCTGGCTTATTGTATTGATGCAGAGATTGAACACATTAGTATGTCATCATGGCCTTGTTTGTGCTATGAACCTTGTGATTTACAAAGACTCCTGAGACTTTAGTCACAATGAATGTGTTATGTTTAGGGTCTGTCTGGCTTATAGGCAATGGTTCTTCTATTTGCAAATAGAAGATAGAGGGTTTTAGTTTTAAGCCCTAGAAACTGAGAACCCTGCCTAAGTAGTACCCACTATAAAGTTACAAGATCCAACTCTCAAGAATTGTGTTAAGGGTTTATCACTTTATTTTTAGAACATCTGTAAAGCAAGTTTTGCATTTATATGACTTTTTTTTCAAATTATCTTCCACTGATTTTATTAAAAGGGCTAATCATTTCTTGGTAGTAAGATGGAAATGTCTGATGATGGAATATTCAAATATTAGTTAAACCTTTTTGTTTAAATATGTGAAACAGATAGTAAGTTGTCCTGATCCATTGTTGCACTGCTGTTCTGTAGTTTAAATGTGAAATGTCACCCAGAGGTTCATATGTTTAAACACTTGGTATTCTACAATTTCTAGAAGGTTATAGAATCTTTAAGAGGTATGAGATTTAAAAATTTGGTCTCTATACCAACCCAGTCAGAAACTTTCAACTCCAAATTTATTCTGTCTACTTAGAAAGTCAGGCACGGGGGATGGAGCAGATACTGAGACAATGGCCAACCAATAACCAACCGGCCCAACTTGAGACCCATCCCATGTCAAGCACCAGTGCCTAACACTATTAATGATACTCTGTTATGCTTGCAGACAGGAACAAGTTGTCCTCTGAGAGGCTCCATCAGCAGCTGACTCAGACAGATACAGACACCCACAGCCAACAGTGGATGGAGCTTGGGGACTCTTATGGAAGAACAGGAGAAAGAATTGTGGCCCCAAAGGGGATAAGAATTTGACAGGTAGACCAACAGAGTCAACTAACCTGGACCCTTGGGGCTCTCAGAGACTGAAGCACCAACCAAAGAAATACATGGGCTGGACCTAGGTCTCCCTGCACATAAGTAGTGGATATGCAGCTTGGCCTTCATGTGGGTCCAGAACAACTGGAGCAGGGTCTATCCCAAAAGCTGTTACCTGTACTTGACATATGTTCCTGTAGCTGGGCTACCTTGTCTGGTCTCAGTGGGAGAGGAAGTGCCTAGCTTTGCAGAGATTTGAAGTGCCAGAATGGGGGGATTTTTAGGGGGTTCCCACCTGCTCAGAGGAGAAGGGGAGGGGTGGATGGACAGAAGGATTGTGGGAGGGGGTGACTGGGATGGAGGCAGTGAGTGAGATAAGTAAACAAGTAAAAACAAAACCAAAACCAAAACCAACTAACCAAACAAAAACCCCTTGGTCTCTAGTTAGTGTCATTATTCTGGAAGGTTGTAGAACCTTGAGAAGGTGAGGTATTGCTAAAAGAAGAGTCACTGTAGTAAGACCTGAGGTAGCACTGTCCAGTGTCATGTCATGTTCACCCTCTAATTCATGACCATGGATATCACGTGACCCTGGGTATCATACTTCTGCCCCAGGCCATGATAGGCTCTGTCTCTTTAAACTGCAAGCAAATTACACTTTCTCCCTTAAGTTTCCTCGTGTGAGGTCTTTAGGCTTAGGAACAAGGCCTGACACAAACAGATGCATTTTGGAGCATTCTATTATGTCAGATGCTTTGTTAAATCTCTAACTATATAATTCCACTTTTCATCAGACCCCTGTGAACTAGGAGTGGCCACTGCATTTTACAGATGAGGAAATCTAGTTTCAAGAGAGGTTAACAATATTAATCAAGGTCAAATTATACTAAGTGTCTGAGCAAATCTTAAGCCTGGAGATGGCTGATGTCAGTGGCTGCACTCTTTCCAATAGATGTTGCATCTCTAAGTTATAAATTTTATTACAAGTCTATGAGTCACCATATCAATGACAAAGGTGAAAGATTCTGTAATTTGGCTCTTTCTCCTTCTGAACCACAGCCAGTCTACGTTTCTAAGCCTTGGTAGCAGTTATTTACAGCTTGGCAATTAAGTGCTGGCTGATACACTATACAAGAGAAAATGAGCATACGGTCATCAGGTGTGAGTCACAAATTCTTTTTCATAACTTCTTTTTCTTTTATATTTTCTTACCCATATTCCAGGGAATGACAATATTCAAAGTAGTCTTGGAAGTTGTGTAAGCCGTGTGTAGATGATAGCATAGCATTTGCCCACCTTAGGTCTGAATGATCAAATGGAATAGCATTCTGTGTTGGCAACATCTTTTGTGACAAGTAAGCTTTGTGTAGTGAGTTTACAAGTAAGCTTTGTGTAGTGAGTTTTGGAATGTATAGGTGTACTGGCTGGTTTTGTGTCAACTTGACACAGACTGCAGTTATCACAGAGAAAGGAGCTTCAGTTGAGGAAATGCCTCCATGAGATCCAGCTATAAGGCATTTTCTCAATTAGTGATCAAGGGGGAGGGACCCTTGTGGGTGGTGCCATCTCTGGGCTGGTAGTCTTGGAGTCTATAAGAGAGCAGGTTGAGCAAGCCAGGGGAGGCAAGCCAGTAAAGAACATCCCTCCATGGCCTCTGTATCAGCTCCTACTTCGTGACCTGCTTGAGTTCCAGTCCTGACTTCCTTTGTTGATGAACAGCAATGTGGAAGTGTAAGCTGAATAAATCTTTTCCTCCCCAACTTGCTTCTTGGTCATGATGTTTGTGCAGGAATAGAAACCCTGACTAAGACAATAGGTTAGAAAATTGTCTTAGTTTGTTTTTCTGTTGCTGTTTGTAAGGTACAAATGTTTGTTTTTTTCTCAAGGTTGTGCTGACAGAGAAGTCCAAGACAATGATGAGCCAGAGCCTCCTTTGGCCTCTCTATTCACTGTAGCATGACAGAGAGTGTTACGTGGTGAGACAGAGTAGGTATGCTAGTTTGGCTTATTCTTTTTTTTAAATAATAATTTTTTAAAGTTTTTAAAATGATAATAAAATGACATAATTTCCCCCTTCCTTTGCCTCTCTCCCACCCTTCCCAGGTATTCTCTTATTCTCTCTCAAATTTCATAGCTTCAGAAAAGCACCTGGGCAGCTGGGGCGCAGGGTCTGCTGACACTCGCCAGCTACCCACAACACCCGCCACAGGATCTTAAGACTTCTGGTGAGTGGAGCACAGCTTCTGCTCCAATCCAATTGCGCGGGACCTGAGACTGCATTAGTTAGGGAAGCAGAAACCGGCCTGAGTAGGGCCACAGGCCTCACCCGGCCGGATCAGCGCCAGGGTAGCGGGAGCGCAGGGTTGCCTGACACCCGCCAGCTACCCACGACCCCCGCCGCAGGATTTTGGGACTGCTGGTGAGTGGAACACAGCTTCTGCTCCAGTCCAATTGCGCGGGACCTGAGACTGCATTAGTTAGGGAAGCAGAAACCGGCCTGAGTAGGGCCACAGGCCTCACCCGGCCGGATCAGAGCCAGGGTAGCGGGAGCGCAGGGTTGCCTGACACCCGCCAGCTACCCACGACCCCCGCCGCAGGATTTTGGGACTGCTGCTGAGTGGAACACAGCTTCTGCTCCAATCCAATTGCGCGGGACCTGAGACTGCATTAGTTAGGGAAGCAGAAACCGGCCTGAGTAGGACCACAGGCCTCATCCGGCTGGATCAGCGCCTGGGTAGCGGGAGCGCAGGGTTGCCTGACACCCGCCAGCTACCCACGACCCCCGCCACAGGATTTTGGGACTGCTGGTGAGTGGAACACAGCTTCTGCTCCAGTCCAATTGCGCGGGACCTGAGACTGCATTAGTTAGGGAAGCAGAAACCGGCCTGAGTAGGGCCACAGGCCTCACCCGGCCGGATCAGAGCCAGGGTAGCGGGAGCGCAGGGTTGCCTGACACCCGCCAGCTACCCACGACCCCCGCCGCAGGATTTTGGGACTGCTGGTGAGTGGAACACAGCTTCTGCTCCAGTCCAATTGCGCGGGACCTGAGACTGCATTAGTTAGGGAAGCAGAAACCGGCCTGAGTAGGGCCACAGGCCTCACCCGGCCGGATCAGCACCAGGGTAGCGGGAGCACAGGGTTGCCTGACACCCGCCAGCTACCCAAGACCCCCGCCGCAGGATTTTGGGACTGCTGGTGAGTGCAACACAGCTTCTGCTCCAGACCAATCACGCGGGACCTGAGACTGCTCTGGTTTGGGAGAGAGAAATCCGGTCTACATAGGGCCACAATCCTCTTCCGGTCAGAAAAGCACCTGGGCAGATGGGGCGCAGGGTCAGCTGACACTCACCAGCTACCCACAACACCCACCACAGGATCTTAAGACTTCTGGAGAGTGGAACACAGCTTCTGCTCCAATCCAATTGCACGCGGGACCAGAGACTACATTAGTTAGGGAAGCAGAAAAACGGCCTGAGTAGGACCACAGGCCTCTTCCGGCTGGACCAGCACCGGGGTACCATCAGCTACCCACCACCCCCGCCGCAGGATTTAGAGACTGCTGGTGAGTGGAACACAGCTTCTGCTCCAATCTTTAAATAGTGACAACGATAACAACTAACCCCAGAGATTACCAGATGGCGAAAGGTAAACGTAATAATCTTACTAACAGGAACCAAGACCACTCACCATCATCAGAACCCAGCACCCCCACTTCGCCCAGTCCAGGGCACCCCAACACACCGGAAAAGCTAGACACGGATTTAAAAGCATATCTCCTGATGATGATAGAGGACTTCAAGAAGGACTTTAATAACACACTTAAAGAAATGCAGGAGAACACTGATAAAAAGGCAGAAGACAATAAAGAGGAAGCACAAAAATCCCTTAAAGAATTGCAGGAGAACACTGCTAAAGAGTTACAAATCCTTAAAGAAAAACATGATAACATAATCAAACAGGTAGAAGTCCTTACAGAAAAACAGGAAAACACATCCAAACAGATGATGGAAATGAACAAAACCATACTAGACCTAAAAAGGGAAGTAGACACAATAAAGAAAACCCAAAATGAGGCAACACTGGAGATAGAAACCCTAGGAAAGAAATCTGGAACCATAGATACGAGCATCAGCAACAGAATACAAGAGATGGAAGAGAGAATCTCAGGTGCAGAAGATTCCATAGAGAACATCGGCACAACAATCAAGGAAAATGTAAAATGCAAAAAGATCCTAACTCAAAACATCCAAGAAATACAGGACATAATGAGAAGACCAAACCTACGGATAATAGGAGTGGATGAGAATGAAGATTTTCAACTCAAAGGACCAGCAAACATCTTCAACAAAATTATAGAAGAAAACTTCCCAAATCTAAAGAAAGAGATGCCCATGAACATACAAGAAGCCTACAGAACTCCAAATAGACTGGACCAGAAAAGAAATACCTCCCGACACATAATAATCAGAGCAACAAATGCTCTAAATAAAGATAGAATACTAAAAGCAGTAAGAGAAAAAGGCCAAGTAACATATAAAGGAAAGCCTATCAGAATTACACCAGACTTTTCACCAGAGACTATGAAAGCCAGAAGATCCTGGACGGATGTTATACAGACACTAAAAGAACACAAATTCCAGCCCAGGCTACTATACCCAGCCAAACTCTCAATTAACATAGATGGAGAAACCAAAGTATTCCACGACAAAACCAAATTCACACATTATCTCTCCACGAATCCAGCCCTTCAAAGGATAATAACAGAAAAAAACCAATACAAGGACAGGAACCACGCCCTAGAAACAACAAGAAGGTAATCCCTCAACAAACCTAAAAGAAGACAGCCACAAGAACAAAATGCCAACTTTAACATCAAAAATAACAGGAAACAACAATTACTTTTCCTTAATATCTCTTAATATCAATGGACTCAACTCCCCGATAAAAAGACATAGACTAACAAACTGGCTACACAAACAAGACCCAACATTTTGCTGCTTACAGGAAACTCATCTCAGAGAAAAAGATAGACACTACCTCAGAATGAAAGGCTGGAAAACAATTTTCCAAGCAAATGGCATGAAGAAACAAGCTGGAGTAGCCATTCTAATATCTGATAAGATTGACTTCCAACCCAAAGTCATTAAAAAAGACAGGGAGGGACACTTCATACTCATCAAAGGTAAAATCCTCCAAGAGGAACTATCAATCCTGAATATCTATGCTCCAAATACAAAGGCAGCCACATTCATTAAAGAAACTTTAGTAAATCTCAAAGCACACATTGCACCTCATACAATAATAGTGGGAGACTTCAACACACCACTTTCACCAATGGACAGATCATGGAAACAGAAACTAAACAGGGACACAATGAAACTAACAGAAATTATGAATCAAATGGATCTGGCAGATATCTACAGAACATTCTATCCTAAAACAAAAGGATATACCTTCTTCTCAGCACCTCATGGTACCTTCTCCAAAATTGACCACATAATTGGTCACAAAACAGGCCTCAACAGATATAAAAATATTGAAATTGTCCCATGCATCCTATCAGATCACCATGGACTAAGGCTGATCTTCAATAACAAAATAAATAATAGAAAGCCAACCTTCACGTGGAAACTGAACAACACTCTTCTCAATGATACCTTGGTCAAGGAAGGAATAAAGAAAGAAATTAAGGACTTTTTAGAGTTCAATGAAAATGAAGCCACAACATACCCAAACTTATGGGACGCAATGAAAGCATTTTTAAGAGGAAAACTCATAGCTCTGAGTGCCTCCAAAAGGAAACTAGAGAGAGCACACATTAGCAGCTTGACAACACACCTAAAAGCACTAGAACAAAAGGAAGCAAATTCACCCAAGAGGAGTAGATGGCAGGAAATAATCAAACTCAGGGGTGAAATCAACCAAGTGGAAACAAGAAAAACTATTCAAAGAATCAACCAATCAAGGAGCTGGTTCTTTGAGAAAATCAACAAGATAGATAAACCCTTAGCCAGACTCACTAGAGGGCACAGGGAAAGCATCCTAATTAACAAAATCAGAAATGAAAAAGGAGACATAACAACAGATCCTGAAGACATCCAAAACACCATCAGATCCTTCTACCAAAGGCTATACTCAACAAAACTGGAGAACCTGGATGAAATGGACAAGTTCCTAGACAGATACCAGGTACCAAAGCTGAATCAAGATCAGGTTAATGATCTAAATAGCCCTATATCCCCCAAAGAAATAGAAGCAGTCATTAATAGTCTCCCAACTAAAAAAAGCCCAGGACCAGATGGGTTTAGTGCAGAGTTCTATCAGACCTTCAAAGAAGATCTAATCCCAGTTATTCACAAACTATTCCACAAAATAGAAACAGAAGGTACTCTACCCAACTCATTCTATGAAGCCACAATTACTCTGATACCTAAACCACAAAAAGACCCAACAAAGATAGAAAACTTCAGACCAATATCCCTTATGAATATTGATGCAAAAATCCTCAATAAAGTTCTTGCTAACCGAATCCAAGAACACATCAAAACAATCATCCATCCTGACCAAGTAGGTTTCATCCCAGGGATGCAGGGATGGTTCAATATACGGAAATCCATCAACGTAATCCAGTATATAAACAAACTCAAAGACAAAAACCACATGGTCATCTCCTTAGATGCGGAAAAAGCATTTGACAAGATCCAACACCCATTCATGATAAAAGTCTTGGAAAGATCAGGAATTCAAGGCCCATACCTAAACATGATAAAAGCAATCTACAGCAAACCAGTAGCCAACATCAAAGTAAATGGTGAGAAGCTTGAAGCAATCCCTCTAAAATCAGGGACTAGACAAGGCTGTCCACTTTCTCCATACCTATTCAACATTGTACTTGAAGTCCTAGCCAGAGCAGTTCGACAACAAAAGGAGATCAAAGGGATACAAATTGGAAAAGATGAAGTCAAAATATCACTTTTTGCAGATGATATGATAGTATATATAAGTGACCCTAAAAATTCCACCAGAGAACTCCTAAGCCTGATAAACAACTTCGGTGAAGTAGCTGGATATAAAATTAACTCAAACAAATCAATGGCCTTTCTCTACACAAAGAATAAACAGGCTGAGAAAGAAATTAGGGAAACAACACCCTTCTCAATAGTCACAAATAATATAAAATATCTTGGCGTGACTCTAACTAAGGAAGTGAAAGATCTGTATAATAAAAACTTCAAGTCTCTGAAGAAAGAAATTATAGAAGATCTCAGAAGATGGAAAGATCTCCCATGCTCATGGATTGGCAGGATCAACATTGTAAAAATGGCTATCTTGCCAAAAGCAATCTACAGATTCAATGCAATCCCCATCAAAATTCCAAATCAATTCTTCAACGAATTAGAAAGTGCAATCTGCAAATTCATCTGGAATAACAAAAAACCTAGGATAGCAAAAACTCTCCTCAAGGATAAAAGAACCTCTGGTGGAATCACCATGCCGGACCTAAAGCTCTACTACAGAGCAATTGTGATAAAAACTGCATGGTACTGGTATAGTGACAGACAAATAGACCAATGGAATAGAATTGAAGACCCAGAAATGAATCCACACACCTATGGTCACTTGATCTTCGACAAGGGAGCTAAAAACATCCAGTGGAAGAAAGACAGCATTTTCAACAAATGGTGCTGGCACAACTGGTTGTTAACATGTAGAAGAATGCGAATCAATCCATTCCTATCTCCTTGTACTAAGGTCAAGTCTAAGTGGATCAAGGAACTTCACATAAAACCAGAGACACTGAAACTTATAGAGGAGAAAGTGGGGAAAAGCCTTGAAGATATGGGCACAGGGGAAAAATTTCTGAATAGAACAGTAATGGCTTGTGCTGTAAGATCGAGAATTGACAAGTGGGACCTCATGAAACTACAAAGCTTCTGCAAGGCTAAAGACACCATCAATAAGACAAAAAAACCACCAACAGATTGGGAAAGGATCTTCACCTATCCTAAATCAGATAAGGGACTAATATCCAATATATATAAAGAACTCAAGAAGGTGGACTCCAGAAAGTCAAATAACCCCATTAAAAAATGGGGCTCAGAACTGAACAAAGAATTCTCACCTGAGGAATACCGAATGGCAGAGAAGCACCTGAAAAAATGTTCAACATCCTTAATCATCAGGGAAATGCAAATCAAAACAACCCTGAGATTCCACCTCACACCAGTCAGAATGGCTAAGATCAAAAATTCAGGTGACAGCAGATGCTGGCGAGGATGTGGAGAAAGTGGAACACTCCTCCATTGTTGGTGGGATTGCAAGCTTGTACAACCACTCTGGAAATCAGTCTGGCGGTTCCTCAGAAAATTGGACATAGTACTACCGGAGGATCCAGCAATACCTCTCCTGGGCATATATCCAGAAGATGTCCCAACCGGTAAAAAGGACACATGCTCCACTATGTTCATAGCAGCCCTATTTATAATAGCCAGAAGCTGGAAAGAACCCAGATGTCCCTCAACAGAGGAATGGATACAGAAATTATGGTACATTTACACAATGGAGTACTACTCAGCTATTAAAAAGAATGAATTTATGAAATTCCTAGCCAAATGGATGGACCTGGAGGGCATCATCTTGAGTGAAGTAACACAATCACAAAAGATCTCACACAATATGTATTCATTGATAAGTGGATATTAGCCCAAAACTTAGGATACCCAAGATATAAGATACAATTTGATAAACGCATGAAACTCAAGAAGAATGAAGACCAAAGTGTGGACATTGTGCACCTTCTTAGAATTGGGAACAAAACACCCAGGGAAGGAGTTACAGAGACAAAGTTCATAGCTGTGATGAAAGGATGGACCATTTAGAGACTGCTGTATCCAGGGATCCGTCCCATAATCAGCTTCTAAACGCTGGCACCATTGCATACACTAGTAAGATCTTGCTGAAAGGACCCAAATATAGCTGTCTCTTGTGAGACGATGCCGGGGCCTAGCAAACACAGGAGTGGATGTTCACAGTCAGCTATTGGATGTATCACAGGGCTCCCAATGGAGAAGCTAGAGAAAGTACCCAAGGAGCTAAAGGGATCTGCAACCCTATTGTTGGAACAACATGATGTACTAACCAGAACCCTGGAGCTCTTGTCTCTAGCTGCATATGTATCGAAAGATGGCCTAGTCGGCCATCACTGGAAAGAGAGGCCCATTGGACTTGCAAACTTTATATGCCCCAATATAGGGGAATGCCAGGGCCAAAAGAATGGGAATGGGTGGGTAGGGAAGTGGGGGGCGCTATGGGGGACTTTTGGGATAGTATTGGAAATGTAATTGAGGAAAATATGTAATAAAAATATTTAAAAAAAAAAAAATTTCATAGCTTCTATTTTTGTTTTTGCACACACACACACACACACATTTTACACATGTGTTTTTGGATGTATATGTTTATACCCTTATATACATTACCATGTATATGCTTTACACACACACACACACACACACACACATACACACAGACACACACACATACACACACAGAGACACACAGAGACACACATATAGAGACACACACAGACACACATACACACACACAGACACACAGAGACACACATACAGAGATACACACAGACACACATACACACACAGACATACAGACACAGACACACACACACACACACACCCCACACACTCCTAAGTATATAAATACCAACTGCTCCATCTGTGTACTGTTCCTTGAACATGTAATTCCAGGGCTGAGCACTTGATATTAGATGACTAACTGGTGTGCTCTCCCTGGGGATGATGGCTATTTCTCTAGCTGTCAGCTTTTGTTCCTTGCCTGTAGCTCTTTGTTTAGGCTTGAAGCCTTATGATCTTCCCTCTTCCATGCTGCCATGTCTATGGCTGTTGGTATCATCTCTGGCCAGGTCTTGTCTAGGCAATTATGCTATTGAGACTTCATGGATGTAGTATCTCTGCCATTTCTAGGAGACAGTCACACAGCAACCCTCTCATTCCTCTGGCTCTTACAATCTTTCTGCTCCCTTATCCCTCACTCATCCACAATGATGCCTGAGCCTCACATGCAGGAATTGAATTGTGTTATCAGGTTGGACTAGAGACCACACAGCCTTTTTCCCTTGCATTTTGACTGGTTGTGGATATCTGTAATGCCCTCTGTCCACTGCAAAGACACCCACCTGTAGTATCAGTTGTCTCCCAACTCCACTGCTTAAGCAATGTCACATGCTTTATTATGTCACAGAAATTTATACCTCAGAAGTGATGGTAGCTGTTTGTTAAGGTGTGATTATGCTCACTGAAAGGTTTTGTATTCTAATTCATATGTCAATCGTATTTGGAGAAAAAAGGCCTTTTGACAGGTAATTAGGATTAGATGAAGCTATAACGTTGAAGCCCCCATGACAGCATTAGTAACTTTATAAAAGGAAGCCTGAAGGACCTGAGGTGGGTCCCAAAGAAACCTCTTCTATGATGAGTGAGGACCTCGCTTATCTGTGCATATAGGAATACAGATTTAGAATGTCATTCGGGGTTATGTTGCTTAGTAAAGTGTTGGCTATAGATTCTTCTTTAAGACCCATGACCCAGCCAGTTCCTGGTAACTGGCTCGGTGTCAATACCAGGCATAATTTCCATCTTGTGAAGAGAGCTATTAGTTACCACTGAGGTAAGAGTACCACTTCACCACCCTTAGTTGACATTCCATTATGGTCATTGTGTGTCCTAGGTGTCAGAGCTGGATAGGACTCTGCCTGCCTCTCTTCTTCGGATGCTTGCATGGTACAATGACAGCAAGTCTCAGGGAGAGGGTATTCAGGTCAGGGACAAACATTTTGGTAGAGCCGCTAACCTGAGGAAAATTGAACTCAGTTTTATGCTTATTGAGTCCATAGGTGCAGGATGCAAGGCTGGAAGGCAGCGTGTTGGGAGTGCATGTTGGCTGCTATTGGTTGTCCTTGGTAAGATACCGCAAGACAGATGAGTTTAGGAAGAAAAGTGGCTGATTTGGAAACTAAGAGAAAAAAAAGGACAAAGTCCAGAGATCAAAGACTTAGGAGAGTTGAAAGGTTTTACTCTGTCAGTGAAAACAAATCAGGAATGTTAGGAGTGATAAGATCTATTAAAATTCAGCCTCTGGTAAGAATTCTTTCAGTAGTGGAGATCATTTCCATATCTGAAACCTCACTAATGTGTTTGCCAAATGTCTCCAATTTGATATAAGTTCTGTTCCTTTAATGTTATAATAATCTGGCAGAATCTCTGAAATTCCAATTTTTGTGGGAATGTGTCAACTTACCAAGCAGACTCCTGCCCAAGTAGAGAAAACTAGAATTGTAGTTGGGCAACGATGAAGGTGATTCCACACGACCCGCCCCCCTTAAGTTAGTGATAGATAAAGGGTACTTATTGCAAGAAAAGGCATCAGGCTGTATCAACTGTAGCAAGACTCACTTCAGCTTCGCTAAAGCAGATACCATAAACTAAGTCTTAAACTATGAAGCAAAACATCGAAAACTGTTCAAAGAGAAACAGAAACTGCTATGGGACTTCAGAAGACAGAAGTAACCAGCTATGCACGTGTGTATGGTGCATTCTGTAGCTAAGAAAGCATTTGACTTAAACTGAGGTATATAGGTAGACATGGGCAAAGGTATTATGAAAGAAACATGGATGCGATCAAGATCAAAATGGCATCACTTGTGTCCCTAGTTTTGAAGAGACAGGTTGCGATGTGAGAGAACCGTCAAGCTCCAACAGCCTGGGAGTATGGTAGTGTAGCAGGCATGGGCGCGTGCATCAGGACAGCCTGGAGCTAGTGCAGTGGGAGTGGGCACATGGGACAGGACAGCCTGGGAGCTAATGGGAGGACTTTGAGCAGTTGCAGGGCTTCTTTGAGTTAACAAGAAGTCAGATGTCCCATTCGGACATACAGAAACCTGCTTCTCAAGGTCTCTGGGGAGTGATGATGTTAGGCTTTTGTTAATCCACTAGCAATCCTCTGTTTAGCCCATCAGAGTCTAGTCTGAGCTAAGCCCAGATTGTCATTTGGGACATTGTGTGAACAGAACTGTCATCTCAGGGGCCCATTTTGGCTCTAACACTAACAACAACAAGAAAGGAAGTGAAGCTAAGAAGTTATACAGAACGAGTTTGTAACCAGCCCCTAGACCTTAGCACAAGTGATATCATGATGGAAATACCATTCAGGCCTTGGAGCCCAGCACACAGGCAGCAACACATGCCAAAAACAAGAACAATGACCTAATCCATCAAAGTCCAAAGTTCTGGCAAGTCCCTAAATGTACTAACCTTGGCTTCTGGCTTTTGTAGTTCTGCTTCTGGCTAACTGTTCTTGCTAACTTGAGGGGTGTCAACCCAGGATGTGGTTTTTGTTCTTAAAAATCCCATCCCAACAAAAGAGTCTCTGAAGTTAGGTTTGTGTTGATTTGTATGGTTCTTAATTTCTGACTTCATGTCTACTAATGGATCAATACATTTTATGCTACCGTTGGAGTATAAAATAAGTAAGAAGTAGATGAGTTTGTTAAGGCATTTATAATTTAATTTAGTATGGACTTCAAAAAGTAACAACAAAAATAGCAATGAAAAGCAATAAAAAAGAACAAAAGAGGAGCAAGTTCCTTTTGTTTAAATGCCCCCCCCCCCCAACCATCCCAAGGAAGGTCCCAAGGAAGGTTTTGGAATGTACTCGGGCCTTGAACACCTAGTGTAGTTGCCATCCAGTTAATAAAGACTTTCTATTGGATTTGAGCCAGTAGGTATAGGTATAGGTATAGGTATAGGTATAGGTATAGGTATAGGTATAGGTATAGGTATAGGTATAGGTATAGGTATAGGTATATCCCTGCATACACCAACATTCTTCCCATTTCAAGGAAGAATTAAACAAATAAGTCACATAGATGTTACTTGCAAGTTGGCTTGGAAATGTAGTTTGCAGAGAAAGAATACTGGGACCATCACTTCCTCTTCTGTGTTAAAGGATAGAACTGCATTGGTAGCTTGAAATGGGCCACCCTGCCAACAGTTAACTGCATGGAAACTGGAAAACACTACAAATCAGGGTTGCTCTAACCTGTGGTCAATGGTGTTTAAATTTGCCAGCACACTCTGATTTCTACAGCCCAGTAGATGCATCTCCAACTTAACTCTATTACATTGGATGATGTAGAGAAACCACCAAAATAATAAAACAATTGCATCATATCTCAGACTGTCCTTGACCCTTTGTAATACATGTCTCCTCCCACTATCATATCTCTATCAGTATAGAATTGTTTGAGTGATTAGAATTTTATATAAGTTGAACCATAATATGTGTACACCTTTGGCATGATTTCTGTAACTCAGGGCAATGATTTTGTGGTTTATCAATCTATTGCATTCATCATTCTTTCTTAAAAAATTGTTTAGTAGCCTCCTACTGTGCATACACATCATAGTTTACAGAAACAGTCACTTGTTGATGACAGCAACGGTAGCTGGTGTATTGTTTTCAGCTTTTAGTCAACAATAATAAAACTCCTCTGAACACCGTGGAACAAATATTACAGTAGAAGAATTATGCTTGAGAGCTAACAATGTACTCTCCAAAGTATCCATTTCTCTATTTTTCTTTGCAGTGTACAAAGGGTTTGGTGTTTTCTCAGCCCTGCCCCTACTTACTCTACTGGTCCATTTTTTTTTTTTAATTAGAAGAATATCTTTTTTCTCTGTTCCTTTTGTCTCATTATTTTTCCTATACTCCTGCTTTCTTTTATTTTCCTTTTTTTTCATAATCTATTTTTTGGGGGGGGAGAGTGCTCAAGGAATTTTGCCTTTTATTCTGATTTTTCTATTAATTTGTCTGCCTGTGGTAATATCAAACCCAGATTTAAGCTCTTCTAGTAGATGGCTGATTTTCTATCATTTTAGATAACGCCCTGGGGGACTATAACTTGGTTTACAATCTGATTCAATTAAAATTTGTGTTGGGATACGCGTGTGTGGTTTTGTTTGTTTGGTTGGTTGGTTTGGTTTGTTGTTTCAGTTTTCTTCCCTTGCTGGGGATGGAGCTCCACACTGGGTTATGCTATCACTGAGCTAAGTCTCCATTCCTCCGCCCCACCCCCCATTGGGATGACTTTTTGAGGCCAGATCTGGAAGTATGCTGTTTTCCTGGTGGCTTTGCATTAGCTGCAAATCTTTTGGTAATGTCTGACAAACTAAGCTTTGTTTTCTGCCCTCATGCAGCTTTTTGTCTTCTCTGAATTGTTTACCACTAAAATTTCTTCTGATTTTGAGAGTTCTGATAGGCATTTCCCTTTCAATAAAGTGAGCCACAGAGGAGGCAGCATTCAAGATCTCTGTTCCTGGAGATTGTCTTTCCAAGCTGTTGCTGAGATGGGACTGGGGAATAGAGAACCATCCTTCTGGAGAGACACCCATGCCTTAAGAGTGCCCATAAGGGAGGGAGCCTCTGTTCTGTATTGCTTGCTTCCTCCCTATGAAAGATCAAGGCTGAGAGTGACCAGGGACCAACTATTTCCAAATTTCCATCTCTGTGAGTATGAGCTAGAGATGGGTGAAGGGAGGGAGCCCCTGGCTTCTTTAGTGTACTCTCTGGGAGTTTAAGCAGTATAACTCAGGGCAGGAGATGATGGGAAGGAAGCTGGTGGCCTCTCCTCCCAGGGACATTGGGCTCCTTTGCTGAGCACCCAGGGAGAATGGATCTTTGTCCTTTTGGCTGTAGTTGCCCCAATAAACTTTATTAAGCTAAAGTAGTGCACAGGGAATGATGGAGTGAGCCCAGGTTCAAGTGCTTCAGACTCTCATAGTTCTTACTAAGGCATGATAGAGTTTTAAAAGGATATATTTATGTGTCTATATACCACACACACACACACACACACACACACACACACATGCACATATGTATACACATATGCATACACACACTCACACACTTAAGGTATCAGTATTTCTCCAGAAGGGTGGATCTCTGTTCCCCAGTCCCTCCATACACACACACACACACACACACACACACACACACACACATATATACACACACATGCACATATGTATACATATATACATACACACACTCACACACTTAAGGTATCAGTATCTCTCCAGAAAGGGTGGATCTCTGTTCCCCAGTCCCTCCATACACACACACACACACACACACACACACACACACACACACACACACACACACGAAACATGCTCCTTTATGCTCTTAGGATAATTTTCAAAGAGTTTACACATGTATTTAAGAGTGGACTTTCCCACTTACAGCTCGCTGGTGCCCACCCGTGGGTTCCATACATCACCATTCCAGATGTGAAACACTCATAAGCTTCTTCTCAAAACTGACCCCACACATCCTTGACTGTGCTCAGCCAACTGAGGACAATAAGAACTCATTTACAAGACACATTCATGTAGCACACAATGTAGCTGGGAATGCGAGTTGTTTGAGAATGAATGGAGACAGTGTCTCAGGAGAAAAGAAAGTCAGTGTGCAGCATGATTGTTAGGAAAACAGACACACAAGGCAGTGCAGGTAGAAACAGTGTGGGCCAGTGGGAGGAGCACTGACCTCACCACCATCAAACCTGGGTCCCAGTCTTGGTCCTCTCTTAATATGTGTGAGCTTCTTGGCAGATATAAAGAGGGGAAATAAAACATGAAAAGGCTTCTTGGGGCTATAGATAACTAGACAGCCACACCCCTACTGGTAAAAGGGGCAAAGGACAGGAATGGCTGTCAGAAACAGAAGAGAACCAGACTGCTGGTGAATCGTGGCCAAGTGCTTCCCTGCAGGAAGTTGAGATATCTTCTTTCTCCCTGCATTTTCAAACTCCAGAAAAAGAAAATAGGCAAGGTCTTCCTGTGGCAAAGCGGACAAGGAACCAGGTCATGAATTGCCTTCATTACTGTTGTCTTCTCCTGCCTTATAATTTCCCATTGTCTCACATTGACTCAAGTCTGTAGAAGCTAGAGGACAAAGATAATCAGTTTATATGGTGCATGGAGGCCAACTCCCCGCTCCACAGCTAGGGTAGAGGAATGTGATGAATGGACAGATTTGGAAGGTGGTAGAAATGTCATAAGTAACCACTGACTAGTGATGTGACCTTCTGCCAATTGCTTTCTTGCACACTCATTCTCCCTAGCTATATTAACTATAAAATATTAAGGTGATATTAAGCAAGAGGCAAAGTTAAGGATATAAATATAATTTTCAATACCGTTCTTCAAGCACTTAAAACATCTACAGGCGTTGGCCCGACTATCACCATAAGAAGCATAGCTTTAGCGATACTTTGGAATTCACAGTCTCTCTCCAATAGTGCTATCAGAGATCTACATGGAAACTTTGCTCCTGAACTCCCCGCTTCTGGAGCAGGATGATGTCTGTAAGTCTATATCAGCTACCTAGGTATAAAGAATTCCCTTTTGAAGCTTTATGTGTGAAAAAGAAGGCACACGGTGTATTTATGGATAATATGGAAAGACACTTTTAAAATATGCTAACTGTCTAGAAGCACATACATAGCTGGATTGTTCCACTTAATATGCACCTCCAGGTGTCCTGACAGCTGCCACCCTCTCACGTCTTGTAGTTGCTTCTAAGGCAGCCCAGTGCACTTGTAGTCATGGTGACATTCTGAATGGGGAGGGGATGACTGAAGGAACGGAACAACCCATGGACAGCATACAGATGACAGTGTCTTTACCAATGAAGCATATGATGACTTCATATGACAGGGACCTCTTAGGATTGTACGGCTCAGTAATTTATATAGTGTTTAATTCTTATCATTCTGATAGATCATCTATCTCTGCAAATGAAATTTCTGAATTCCAGGAATGAATTGAGTTAAGTCCACTTTGAATTGCATTCGAATAGTTGTTATCTGGGCGGAGCTGCCTGGAGAGATAGCAGCAGCAGGGTATGGACGTGCATTTGAATGCTTTCAGTGTGAGGATGGCAGGCCTGAGATACCCAGGCTTTTAGCCTGAGAAGACCCAGATCACTCTGACTCTCCACCAAGCAGACAGCCATTGCCGGACTACCCAGCCTCTACTGGGTATCGTTCTTTTGTGTTTGTGGCCCCTGAGATCTATTCCTCTAATGATTTATAAAAAATATATGGAGATGTTGTGAATTACAGTCATCCTGATTTTCTTCAGAACACTAGATATTATGATCCCTACCTAAATGTGTTTCAGTAGCTATTAATACATTATCCCACTCCTAGGGTATAAATTCAAAAGAAATTATGTTAGTATATTAATTCCATGTTTATGTTTGTTGCTGCATTATTCATACTAGCTAAGGTGTTGAATCAATCTTGGTGCTTATCAGTGGATACATAGGAAGAAGTCATCTGTCTATCTATCTATCTATCTATCTATCTATCTATCTATCTATCTATCTATCTTTCTAATAATGGAATATTATTTAGTCATCAAAAGAATGATATCCTATTATTTGAAGTAAAGTGATTGGAGCCTGTCTTAGTTAGGGTTTTACTGCTGTGTACAGACACCATGACTAAGGCAACTGTTATAAGGACAACATTTAATTGGGGATGGCTTACAGGTTTAGAGGTTCAGTCCATTATTATCAAGGTAGGAACATGGCAGAATCCAGGCAGCCATGGTGCACAAAGAGCTGAGAGTTCTACATCTTTGTTTGGAGGCTGCTAGCAGAAGACTGGCTCCTAGGCAGTTAGGATAGGGGTCTTAAAGCCCACACTCACAGTGACACACCTACTCCAACAGGGCCACACCTCCTAATAGAGTCATTCCTTGGGCCAAGCATATTCAAACCATAACAGAACCTAAGGATATCATGGTAAGTGAGGTAAGTCAGACCCTGTGGTACAGACCTGTAATCCCAGCTACTTGGAGAGCTGAGGCAGATGCATTCCAAGTTTACGTCCAGAAGTAGAAGACAGTGAGTTGCTCGTTAGCTTGGGCAGCTTAGCTAGACCATGACTCAACATTAAAAGTGTAAGTAGATTGTAATGTAGATCAATGGTAAATTTGGTACTGTTAGCTCTGCCTTGACTTTTTCCAACATAATATTTTTATTGATTCGTTGGTAATTTCATATCATGTACACCATCACACCCACTTCCCAGGCCTCCCATGTCTGCTCCCCTATCCTACCGACTCCCCTTCCCCAAATAAAAATAAACAAAGTCCAGTTTGTGTTATCTATATACTCACTGGAGCATGGTAAAACTCTCAATGGCCTGCCCCTTTAAATAGACCTGTGTCATTCCCCTTCCTCACCCCTACCAGAGCCTAATTAACCTAGCATCACTGTCACACTTTTAAGAGATTTCCTGATGTCTTCCTTGTTTAGGCTGTTACTTTGGTGGTAATGGTGGTGGGGGGTTGGATGTGGGTAAGGCTTGTCATAGAAGCCTTCTATGCCCTCTTTTCAAACCATGTATCTGTAGTCACTGATATCACTGCAAAAGTAGCTTTCTTGCTCTTTGTAGTTAGCAGGAACATGAATCAATCATTTCCCTACCCATGTTGCCAACAGACAGCACAGGCCATGAACCCAGCCCCAGCTGCAATAGGTTTGGGACCCAGACAAGGCCCTTGGAGATAGCCTGGCCCAGATCATGGTCTCAGGTGGCAGCAGAGGCCATTCAAATCAGTATGGCCTCAAGTGGCAGCATGGCCCTTGGATATCAACATGGTTTCAGGTGGCAGCACAGAACGCAGGTATCCTCATGGCCTTGGCTGGTAATACAGGCCACAGACATCAACACAGACTCTATCTGTGGTATGACCTCAGCCCTGGACATGCCTTCAGCGCAAGCACAGCGTGGATATCATCAAGCTCTCAGGTGGCGGTACAGGCTACTCTCATCAGCCTGGTGTTCATTGCCCTTGAGTCTCTTATTCTGCCTTTCTCCAGTGTGCATGCTGCTCTGTGTTTCTATCTTTCCAATCTCCCTATCACATATTTGTCTGTCATAGTGGTACCCTCTATCCACGCCACAAAGGTAGGCTGGCCTGCAATGTGAAGGCGGAATGCCCTGGCTCCTCTTTGAATCCATAAAAATTTCCAGTCCATTTGGTTGACCAAAGATATAAAACATTGCTCAGGTATAAGTGATGGTGAAACTCCCTAATTTGTATCATTAATATGTGTTAGTAGTTATTAAAAAATTCATTGCTTAAAATGAAAAGGTGGGTAGACCACTGAGTTGGGGGGGGCAGCCACGAGATGATCTTGTGATTTTGGATGAAGACAATGATTTTTTTAAAAAAAGAGATAGGGTCTCACTGTATAGCCTTGACTAGCTTGGAACTTGGTATGTAAATATGGTTAGTCTTTTAACTGACAGATCTGCTTGCCTCTGTCTCCTGAACGCTGGGATTAAAGCTATATACTACTACATACAACCCAATTTTGAATAATTTTAAAAACCTTCTTTAGAAGTCATTTCCTAATTTAAAAACGTTTGTTACTTCTACAGGCTCCTTAATAATTCATTATTTCTCTCACAAAGTTAAACATGATATCTCTATATTTTATCTTACATTAGAATTAAGGATTTTAAATTATACGGAGATTGCACAAGAAGAACTGAGGTCTTTACCTCCAGACAGAAATATAAATTCGATGTATTTACTTAAAAAGACGTTGAATTTCACAGTGCCAGCTCCCAGGAACAGGCTCATCATTCAGTGTCAAGTGAGCGAACTCTGTGTTAGGAAGGAAACCAAGCCCCCACAAACTCGTTGATTATCCTGATACATCGTGTCTCTTGACATTATCAACAAACCCTTTTAAAACTCTAGACTCTGAATATGAGAGCTGTGTTTTTTTTAGATTTAGCCAAGGAAGTAAACATCGAAGCCATACAGTTATTTCTCCCATCTGAGTCTTCAACATATCTGAAAAGCAGTTGGTCGCAAGTTTCGATTCCCAACTTTCTAGATATTTGTGTTTCTAGAAAACGACCTCTGTGAGTACTGCTCTTATTACTCTGGGTTTTATTTTATCTAGAAGTCTCTTGCTTTGGAACACTGACAGAATCAGGGATTATTCTGGTTTTTTGGACCGTGATTCACTTTAACACATCACTGAGTATGACAAAATAAGAATTTCTGCAAGGTTGAGTTCCCCAGAATCCCGCTGGGATGAAGGAGCCATGAGTTAATGATGCTGGGGAGCATCCCTGAGCAAACTGAGGTCTGCCAAGCTGAGCGCTGTTGAGCAGGCTGGGAGGGGAAGAGCTGAAGTGAGGCTCCCCAGCAAGCCAGCAAAGATGGCAATGGTAGCAGGCTTGGCTCAAACTATAGAGAATTTTGGAGACTAATGGAAGTCATACTTACTGTTAAAGACTCAGGGAATCAAGACCCCAGTTTCTGTTCAATGGGTGAGTTGCTTTTTTATTTTAACTTCAGGATCTCAATAATTCTTAATTAAATTCTAAGATGGAAAAAAAAAACTCTCCTAAGATTAAGTTCAATTGATATAATTCAGTTTCTTTCAATTAACTTTTGTGTTTTATTTTTAAAGATATCAGTCCCTATGCTATAAGATATGTAAGGTTCATACCGAGTACTCATGAATTGAGTCAGTTGATGGAACAGCCAATTGTTGCCTTTCTTTAGGTGGTACACACAGTCTACTCTGGTGCAACGATTTCATATCAAAGATGGTTGCCATTATAGCAGCTGCCAAGAATTGACAAGCTCAGCCTCACTGGGACTTCCAAAGTTTTTCCTTCAATTAACACTTCACCATGACCAGTTACAGGTGATCACTTGGTTAGTTGCACTGTCCCCGCATGCCACAAGTTAGTGACATGCTATTTGGCTTTGATGAGTAGCTTAGTGCCAAGTTCAAGTTTAAGAGAATGACCAAATCAATAGTCACGTCTCATCTTTAGAAATCTGTGTCCTGGGATTATAGCAGTCATGGTCTCACTGAGGCAAAGAAACTACATAGCAATAGGAACAGGGAAGGTTCCTACTTGAGGGACAATGACCCTCCCCTCCCCAAGGCTACCCTGGCATAATTTTGGTTGCCTCTGCTTATCTACCATTTGAAACATTAAATGGACAGCTCTAGAAATAAATTATAAGCTTTAAAATTGTATGCTGCTTTGAGTGTCATGATAGAATCAGATCTCTTGGTGTAGCTGGTCTGGGCTGTGGATTATTCTTTCGGTCATGGCTGACACCTTTCTGTGCCAGTCTCTTCAGTTTGCTTAGTAGCCACTATTACCAGATCTACCATGAAAGAGTTACAGAGAACACACTAAACACTAACACACCTGTGTTAGCTAGTTTTCTCATCATCACAGAGACAAAATGTCTGAGAAGAAGCATCTTTTGTTTGGTTGGTTGTTTTTTGTTTTGTTTTTTTTTTTTTTTTGGCTCACAATTCAGAGAAATGAAGTGCATGAGGGAGTGACTTGCTTAGTGGTAGCAAGCAGGAGTCAGGGTGGACTGGAGATTTGTAGCCTACTAACGTATTATCTTCTTCCAAGGGCATTATCTCATGCTCCTGAAAATAAAATACAATGTGGGCAGTTCTCATAAACCTCAAATGAGATAACATATTACAGACACTTTGCAAAGGCAGCAGCATCACCCTCCAAACGTAAGAGGTTGTAGTAACATGAACATCATTGGCACCCCAGGGTGGCCGTCAGCTCGTTCCATTTTTTTGGTATTCGCTGGTATTGTGGCTGGGAGGAAGTTTGACAGCTATTCAGGTAAGAGATGAGGATTTGTATTCCTGAAGGATGCTGCCCACAAATTGACAATCATTCAAATTAACCTGTGAAGTTAATTGCTGTGTCTGACACCATGCCTTTCGGCTTGGGCAGTTATGTTCTTGACCAGATCAGGTCTTCCTTTTATTAGTTTCTGAGTCACAGGGCAGGCGTGGGTTTGGTGCTGTGAATGCTAAATTGGAATCAAGAAGCTGGCATTGCTTCTGGCCTTGAGAAAAAAAAAAACCCTCTTTTGGCATATCTAATTTTGTTGTTCGCTATGAGGGAAGGAACCCTGTTTCTGCTCAGGGTGCAGGCAGTCTTTGAAGTCCTCGGACATCACTGATGCTCTGGCTTCCAGGGTTTGGAGACTATGTCAGATCTTCACCATTTCTTGTGCCCCCTCCTCTGCCCTGCCCCCTCAGACCTCATTGCCTCTCACAGGAGGATTGCATCATCCTTACCACAGACTGGCTGGAGCTTTGGGTACCCTGTAGCTGCTAGTGCCCTTTCCAGTCAGTTCCTTCAACCGAGGAGGATAGTGACAGATTGCTGGCCGAGACTGCCAAAATGCCTGTTGCCTAACGATTGCTATAAATTCTGACAATAATAGCAATCATAAATAACATAAAACACTAGTGTGGAAGCAGAAATCACCCAGGCTGTTCTGACTTCTATTTGGAGAATTAAAAAAAATATATATCGAGAGCAGACTTATAAGAATTTGGGACCATGTGGTCCCATGTGACACAAAGACTTGATAAGTAGCGATGAGTAAGGTGTTTCTTGAAGGGCAGGTGGACAGAAAGACAAAGGAAGTCACCTACCAGAAATGAGAAGTGGGGAATGTTACACAGCCATGGAGGCTGTAGCTTTATTACAATGGTATAGCATAAAGCATATGTCCTGTGAACACCAATACACAGACACACAAACACACATATGCACACAGACACACATACACAGATACACACACAGAGACACAGGCACACAAATACACAGATACACACACAGACACACAAAGACACAGACACACACAGAGACACAGACACACATACACACAGACACACACAGACAGAGACACACATACACACAGACACACAAAGACACAGACACACATACAAAGGCACAGACACACATACACACACAGACAGACAGAGACATACAGACACACACAGACACACACAGGCACACAGACACACATAGACACACAAGCACACACACACACAGGTACACACACACATAGATACACACACAGACACAGACACACAAACACACAGATACACAGATACACAGACATACATACACACAGACACACACAGACAGAGACACACATACAGAGACACAGACACACAGACACACAAAGACACAGACACACATACAAAGGCATAGATACACATACACACACAGACAGACAGAGACATACAGACACACACAGACACACACAGACACACAGACACACACAGGCACACAGACACACACAGACACACATGCACAAACACACACAGGCACACACACAGATACACACACACACATACAGACACAGACACACACACATACAGACACAGACACACAGACACACACAGACACACACACACACAAATTATTCCTATTCAACTCCCTGTTATGATTTTTCAAGTGTTAAGCACTGGGGACATCTCCATGAGTTACCTTTAGCTGAAGATGTTTGTCATTCATTGTACTGTTCTCTCGATTAAAGGTGGTATTTTGAGATACTTCCCATTCATATTGTAATTTTTAGTAACTTGGAAACTACAGGGACATTGAATATATTTTAATTTTAAATTCTAAATAGATGGTCATTGTGTTGAAAGAGTTAAGCCGTTCCCAACTCCCATTCACACCTGGTTGTTTCAGAAGCAAAGTTTATTGATCACAAAGAACAATTTGTATGCTTTGTATCTATAATCTACTTAAATTCAAAAAGCAAAACCATAAGCGTACTGACTAACTTTTTGTCTAGATAACATTCTTTAATAGGGAAAAGTAGCTACAGGTGTCTGAAGTTCTACATTTGCCCTGTGGAGATGACATCTGGGCTCCTGATTGCGAACAACAGAAACTTCCCTGCATCCAGTTGGGTGCCCCCATATCATCATAGGGAGGGTCTGCATCCAGATGGATGTTCTCACATCATTATACATTCATCAGAGTGCTGGGCCCTGGGGCCTGTATTTACAGTGGTTGCTTCACATTAGATTCTGAATTTCTGATGTATTGATCACTCACTTAAACTGTCATCAATGGGGGAGAGAGAGACAGAGAGACAGAGGAAGAAGAGGAAAAGGAGAAGAAGAGGAAAAGAGAGGAGAGAAAAAGATAGGAGAGCATGTCAAATAATTGAAACCTGTGTTTTCATCTACCTAGAATGCTAGGGAAACAAAAATAAAAGAATCAATCCTAAGTAAAAACACAAAAAAACAAAAAACAAAAGACAAAAAAGAAACAAAAAAACCCATCCTTCCATTGAGGTTCCAAACAGGATAACTGCTTCTCTTTTGCATGTTAATAGAAATGGAGATTTATGTCCTGTGATATGATAATCAGTCTAGGGGCTGGGCCTGTCATTTCTGTCATTGTGGTGATGTCATTGCTGGCAAACTCCACTCTGATGTGCTCTGAATGATCTAGCTGTTCTCTAAGCCTGCACTCACCCTGAGGCGTGAACAGTGGTCCAGCTCCCCATCTCTCTGTCAGCATCTTCCTCAGCCATGGAAAGTTAGATTCTCAGTCTCTTCTTCATCCCATCCTGATTTTATTTTTCTGGAGGTCCAGTGAGGGAGAAAGGGAAGGAAGCAGGAGAAAGGAGGAAAGGACATCTTTCAAGTATAGATGAGGAGGAAGGTCACTGCGGAATCTTACATACTCTCAGGTGACATACATGAGAATGAGAGTGTCATGGTTTGAGTGTGATGTGATTAGCTTCTGTTAAAATTCATCATGAAGTTTGATTCCTGGAGGAATGTTAGTGAGATTTGGTGGCACTTCACCTTCATGACCGTATCTAGGTGGATCTCGAGTGGATCACCTAAGTATAATTAGGACCAATTCTTAAAGAGACAGTATGGCCCTTCATCATCCCCTCTTGGGTATGACCTCATTGTCTAAGTTTGACATTGGTTCTGCTTTTCCACTGTGGGTTACAGCTCATAAGACATTTGACAGAGATGGCTCTCTGTTCTTGCCCCTGCCAGTCGCCAGGACCATGGGATTAAAGGAACTCTTTTCCTTGTTACCCAATCTTAGACATTTGTTATGGTGACAGAAAATGAAGGGAGAAGACCAATGTCAACATCTGGCTGGCTCTTGGGTCCCAGGCTGTGTTCCAGAGCAGGGATGTAAGCTCTAGGCTTAGTCACGGGGAACCCAAGAACTTCTCAGCACCTGGTATCTTACCGATCCACTGGGTATGGTTAACTGGGTAGTCCCATCCTCCCCTATCCTTAACAGTCTGAGAAACAAGCTGGGAAACAATCCCAAAAACTTCAGGTGAAGAAATGACTGCATGAGGTAGACAAGAGTTGATCCAAGTATATAGTGAAAAATTACTGCTGTGGGCAGCTAGAGCTCAGAACCCTTAATGGACATGCACGTCCTATAAGGAGTCATTAAAGAGAGAGATGCTCAGTATCCCTTGGGTAAATGGTGTCATCTCATATTTATGGTTATAACTGGTCATAGGTAAGGTCTCTTGGTGCCAGATAAAGGCTTCTGATGGACAGGAAAGACACAGAAGCCACACAGAGGTGGAAGACTGCCTAAAGCCCAGGGACTTGGTGCTTATACCTGCAAGTACAATTATCTGGGTCAACGGATATGGCCAAAGACACCAGCAGAGGCTGCCACATCCTAGCATTTCAAATGGCATCAGGCACTTGAAAGAGACTCAAGAAAATTAATTGAATTTGTTGGATATAAAAGCATGTCACTGTAATCTAGACTAAGGCAGTTTACAACTAGGACACGCTTCTTAGGTTGGAGGGTTTGTCAAGGAGAAAAAACAGAGAGAAATCTCAGAGTTTGAAAAAAAAGAGTATGGGAACAGAAAACCAATCTCTGTAGGTTGGGAAAGACAGGTTCATTCAGAATATACTTGTCGAGGGCCTCTTGGGCACTGGATGATGGTTTGAGCTGTAAAGAATAAAGCAAAGAATAAACACTATGCTCTGTGCTCACCTGAGGGTCGTATTCAAGTGGGAGGGAGGAAAATGATTATTGAGAGAAATAAGTTTATGGTGTTCTTAGTGGTCATTCATATCTAGGCAGAAAAATGTAACAGAAGTGGGGGCTTTGGGAGGAGGAACTGAAGCAGGGGATAGAGGCACACTCAGAAGGTGACTGAGTGGGGTCAGGGGTCAGGGGTCAGGGGTCAGGGCCTTGAAGATCACTAGTGGGGAGAGTCCCAGGTCCAGAAAGATCAGGTGTGAGGAACACGGCTGGCATGTTTGCCAGCTGCTGCGGGGCACTGTGAAGAGTAAGAGTCCAGGGGCATGAGTCAAGAACACTGCAATACACATGAGGCACACCATGGGAGGGCCAACCCCACAGCTCCTGGCAGATCCCCCCATTTTTAACACAGGAAAGACAAGTAATTTTATCCACGTTCTTAGACCTTCAAGTATTCTTGTATACATATTTCTCATTTATGTGCATAGAACTGCTCATTAATTGCCCGTTAAATGGCTAGCTACTGTTTTTCTATATTTAATTTTTATTTACTCTGATAAAATAAAATTATCCTTTGAGATACTGACAGCAGAATTACAGTGACAACTCCCTCTATTTTAGGGTTTATTGTATCAAGGAAGGGTACATATATTAGCTGCAACCATGTATTCTGAAGCCAGGAAATATACCAAACCATAGCTCAATTGATAGGCTTATTTCACCCTTAGAAACCACAGCTTGCCCTAGTGGGATCCCACTGTAACGTCCAGTGTGATGCCTTCGATCAAAAAGCACTGTCTGTAAACCCTGCAGGGTTTAGTTTGCCCCCCTCCCCCTTTTAAAACTTTTTATTACTTCTGTGAGAATTTCCTGAAGAAGATGTTTTCACTCTGCATGAGACAGGAAGCCACTGGAGGGACTTCTAGCAAAGATGTAATGAGATTTGAAAACATCAGAAATCACTGGACCTTACAGAAAAATGGGAAGTGCTAAAGAGAACAAGGGGTCTGGGTGAAATTTAAGCATAATCACTCCTGCTAATGTCTCTATTCAGTGGAGGTGTTTTTGTTTTTGTTTTTCAGGCAGAAAGACAAAAGAAATGCTTAACATTGTATTTGAATAGAGTTGAATAAATATAGAGATTATTCAGAGAGAGAGAGAGAAAGAGAGGAGGGGAAGAGGCAGGGGAGGGGAGAGAGGGAGAGGGAGAAACAGAGAGGGAGAGGAGGAGAGGGAGAGAGAGATGAGAAGTGGAGAGGGAGAGAGAGAAGGAGGGGCAGGGGGAGAGGGAGAGGGGGAGGGAGAAAGAGAGAATGTCTGTAAAATTAGCTCTTGGAATTTTTCTGACTCTCCTTGATTCCAGCCATGTTTTGGCACTGTGCCATCATATATCTTGGCTAGGCTCTTTCCAATTCATAGGGGATAGTTTAACTGACACAGCGTGAGGCAATCTTTAGGGAAGTGGTGGCTTTGAAAACAGAGAAGCTTAGAAGAAGCAAGTGCTGGAGAGAGGACCCAGAGGTGCCTCCAACCCTGACCTTAATCAGCTCCAGACAGTTTTGTTTTTTGTTATTTTGTTTTTTGTATTTTGTTTTTTTGCTCCCAGTTCCTGTAAACTCAGAATTCAAAGTCCTGGCAGGCAGTGTCAGCCTCCGGTCTTGCTGGAGTACCTATGGTCTAGAGCAGAGGTTTTCAACCTGTGGCTTATGACCCCTTTGGGGTTGCATATCAATATTCTGGATATCAGATGTTTACATTATGATTCATAAGTGTAGCTAAGTTACAGGTATGAAGTAGCAACAAAATAATTTTATGGTTGGGGTCATACAACATGAGGAACTCTCCTCCATTGCTGGTGGGATTGTCAGCTGGTACAACCACTTTGGTAATCAGTTTGGTGCTACCTCAGAAAATTGGACATAGTACTACCTGAGGACCCAGCTATACCACTCCTGGGCATATACCCAGAAGATGCTCCAACATGTAATAAGAACACATGTTCCACTATGTTCATAGCAGCTGTATTTATAATAGTCAGAAGCTGAAAAGAACCCAGATGTCCCTCAACAGAGGAATGGATACAGAAAATGTGGTACATTTACACAATGGAATACTACTCAGCTATTAAAAAACAATGAATTTATGAAATTCTTAGGCAAATGGGTGGATCTGGAGGACATCATCTTGAGTGAGGTAACTCAGTCACAAAAGACCACACATGGTATGTACTCACTGATAAGTGGATATTAGGCAAAGAGCATGTAATACTCATGATACAACTCATGGATCACATGAAGCTCAAGAAGAGGGAAGACAAAAGAGTGGATGCTTCAGTCCTACTTAGAAAGGGGAACAAAATCATCTAGGGAAGTAGAGGGTAGGAGGAAGAGAAGAGGGGGAGGTGAAAAACAGGAGAAGAATCAGGTATAGAAGGAGATGGAGGAGATGTACAGAGGGTCAGGAAATTGAACAGAGGCATGTAGTAATGGGGGATGGGGAACTGGGAGTAGCAACCAGAAAGTCCCAGATGCCAGGAAAGCAAGAGCCTTCCAGGACCCCACGGGGATGACATTAGCTGAAACACCCCACAGAGGGGAGGGAGAACCTGTCGAGACCATATCTAGAGGTTAGGCATGCCCTCTCCCCCTGATTAAGAGATGGGGCTTCCCACCCATCTCCAAAATTTTAATCCAGAATTGCTCCTGTATAAAGGAAATACAGGGACAAAGAGGGGAACAGAGACTGAAGGAAAGGCCATCCAGAGACTTCCTCACTTAGGATCCCATCCCACATGCAGATATCAAATCCAGACACTATTGCTGATGCCAAGAAGTGTTTGCTGACAGGAGCCTGATACAGCAGTCTCCTGAGAGGCTCTGCCAGATACTGACCATACAGATGTGGAGACTCACAGCCAACCATTGGACTGAGCACAGGGACCCCAGTGGAGAAATTAGGGGATAGACTGAAGGAGCTGAAGGGGTCTTATCTAGTATCAATGGGAGGGGAGGCCCTTGGTCCTGTGAAGGCTTGATGCCCTAGTGTAGTAAGGAGGGAGAGGGTAGGTGGGTGCAGGAGCACCCTCATAGAAGCAGAGTAAGGAGGGGTGGATTAGGGAGTTTGCAGAGGGGGAACTGGGAAAGGGGATAACATTTGAAATGTAAATAAAAAAATATCCAATGTTAGTTAGTTTACATGTCTGTGACCAAAAGACATGATTGAAACAACTCAGGGGTAGAAGCATTTAATCTGCTTCGTAGGATTTAGTCAACATGGGGAGACATATTGAATAGCCCCATCCCTGGCTAGAGTGGAAGACTAAGGCTGTTCATAGGGCAGTGAGCCAGAAAGGAGAGAATAGTCGAAGCCACGGGCTCAGCCACACCCTTCAAAGGCTCTCCTTTAGAGGCCTCCTTCTGTAGAACAGGCTCCACTGCATGAAGGTTCAAGTCTCCCCAAATGCCATCTTTTGTTGGGAACGAGCCTCTTCGAAACATGAGCCCGAGGAGACAGTTCACATCCACACAACGTTCCCTTTAAGGAGAACCTGGACACTATCCTTGGAGAAATATGAAATGAATGTTGGGCAAGCTCAAACCGCAGATTGCCACTAGTTTTTATCTGTATCCAGTGGTCACTCACCGTGTGTCATTAAAATTATAAAGCGATGGTAAAGAACACAGAAACTTGACTTTTTAAATTACATTCTCCACATTTCAGTTGCTCGGTAGCTACTCTGTACCAGGCAGCGTGTATACACAACAGTTTTGCTGCCAAAGAAAGTTCTTTTGTATGGTGCTGTTCTGTGATATATTAGTTATAAACCGGCACTTAAACTTATATCTGATATTTCAAACTAGACCTCAGTCTCATTGAGTCAGAGTTGTGATCAGTGTAAATAATATGTGTTGCTATTTGTACCTTGCACTTGTGGAAACTGAGGCTCAGTTGAACAAGTAACACTAACAATCACCCAGATAGTCCAGTACCACACAGTCTGAATTCCAGCGGAGGCCATTTGCTTTCCAACACAGACCCCTTCATGCAAATCCAAGCTTAGCTGCCCCCCCGGCAGTGCAGTATCACTGTAAAACAACCAATTGGTTGTCTCAGTTTCAGCCCTTATAAATTCCCCATCAATGAAATAACTTTAGCAAATTATCTTTTATGGGATTTTTCAAGGCTTTTTTGCCCAAGGGCACCATAACCCATGACATAAAATACCAAGATGTATTGACAGATAGAAAATTGTCTGTCATTGGCTGGAACAGAAAACAAGGGAAGACATTCCTATAGGGTGCCCTTCCAAAGCTGTCTGCATATCAGAAGCACCCTTCCCTAGTGTACTGGGACCTGTCTACTGGTGAGGATGGGTTTGTAGACTGAGGAAAGTGCAGCTTCCCAGGAAATCAATTCAAGGCAGAGCTTACAGATCCTATTATGTAACTCCAGTCTCTTAAAACATTTATTTATTTATAATTATTAATTTATTTGTGTGTGTATGTGTGTATGTGGGAGGAGTGTCTAAATGCAAGTATAGCGGTCAGAGGACAACTTGTGGGAACTGGTTCTCTTCCTCCCTGGTGAGGATTGAACTCAGGTTGCCAGGCTTGTGGCAAGGGTTCTTAACCCTCAGGGCCATCTTGCTGTCCCTAAACCACAGTCTTGATAACGAAATTATATAGAAGTTAGGTTTGTTGTATTGGGCACTGTTACCCGTGCCCTGAACTACTCTTGGGGGTTGGAGGTGAGGTGGTGCGGAGTCAACAACATAGACTCTGGAGCAGGTGAGAAACAACACAGTGAGCTCATCTGAATGCTGCTGGAAGCGTCTTTAATATCTATGCCCATGCCCCATTGGCAGTTCCTGATTGGCTGGCATTGTCTGCACCAGCAATACTTGGTCTCTCAGGCAGTCCTCAATTAGGTCCTCCTGCAGGAGATGCTTTTTTTGGCTGCCTGGCCCCTACTGTTTACATAGAGGTGGCCCCACTATTCTTGTTACAGGGCATGATAAAATTGGGCTAGCCTGAACACTGCGGGGATCGGGACTAGAGCAGAACTGGATTCCTGTGAGCTATGTGGATAAAATGATTTCAGTTACAAATGAAGACGAACCCAAATCGCGTCCTCCTTTCCAACTTCAAACACCCATCTATGAGGAGCAAGCCCCTCTAGTCGTGGCTCTGGCCAGTGGGTCTGAAGACATACCCATGTCTGCCGGGCCAGAGCAGGCGAGTGCTGGTTCCAAGGCCCTTGTCCTCAGTGGTAACTGGATGCTTCTTCATCTGGGATGGGGTTTGACTTGAATATCTCAGGAAGCCATTGAGAGAAGGCTTTCCATACCGCCCCTCCCTTGTATGCTTAAGAGTTTCCAGACAGTTCTAAGCATCTTGTAAGTAATGCATCTCCTGAAACGTAAGAAGGAGGAAACGGTTATGTTCTGAATAGCCCCGCAGGAGCCTCTGCATGCTGAGGAGCGTCTGTTCCTCAGACCCCCCCTCCCCCATACTGTGGATGTCATTTTGTAGTGATATGCTTGATGTCTTTCTGTTCTCTGCAGGTCTCCATCTCACATCCTGTCCTGTGACATAGTTGAGACTGTGTCAAGCCTCCACTCTCATGAATTCTTTCTCATAAGACCAAGAGCACATGTAAGATCGAGAATCGAGAATCGACAAATGGGACCTCATAAAATCGCAAAGCTTCTATAAGGCAAAGGACACTATCAATAAGACAAAAAGGCAACCAACAGATTGGAGAAAGATCTTTACCAATCCTAAATCTTATAGGGGGCTAATATCCAATATATACAAATAACTCAAGAAGTTCCAGAGAAACAAATAACCATATTAAAAAATGGGGAACAGAGCTAAACAAAGAACCATCAACTGAGGAATACAGAATGGCTAGAAGCACCTAAAAAAAATGTTCAACATCCTTAGTCATCAGGGAAATGCAAATCAAAACAACCCTGAGATTCCACCTCACTCCAGTCAGAATGACTAAGATTAAAAACTCAGGTGATAGCAGATGCTGACTAGGATGTGGAGAAAGAGGAACACTCCTCCATTGCTGGTGGGATTGCAAGCTGGTACAACCACTCTGAAAATCAGTCTGGTGGTTCCACAGAAAATAAGACATAGAACTACCTGAGGACCCAGCAATACCACTCCTGGGCATATACCCAGAAGATGCTCCAATATGTAATAAGGACACATGCTCCACTATGTTCATAGCAGCCTTATTTATAATAGCCAGAAGTTGGAAAGAACCCAGATGTCCCTTAACAAAGGAATGGATGTAGAAAATGTGGCACATTTACATAATGGAGTAGTACTCAGCTATTAAAAACAATGAATTTATGAAATTCTTAGGCAAATTGATGGATCTGGAGGATATTATCCTGGGTGAGGTAACCCAACCACCAAAGAACACACATGATATGCATTCTCTGATAAATGGATATTAGCCTAAAAGTTCAGAATGCCCAAGATACAATTCACAAACCACATGAAACTCAAGAAGAAGGAAGACCAAAGTGTGGATACTTCCATCTTTCCTAGAAGAGGGAACAAAATATCCATGGAAGGAGTTACAGGAGCAAAGTGTGGATCAGAGACTGAAGGAATGACCATGCAGAGACTGACTCACCTGGGAATCTATCCCATATACAGTCACCAAACCCAGACACTATTGTAGATGCCAACAAGAGCTTGCTGACAGGAGCCTGATACAGCTGTCCCCTGAGAGGCTCTGCCAGTGCCTAACAAATACAGAAGTGGATGCTCACAGCCACCCATTAGATTGAGCACAGGGTCTTCAATGAAGGAGCTAGAGAAAGGACCCAAGGAGTTGAAGGGTTTTATAGCTCCATAGAAGGAACAATAGTATGAACTAGCTAGTACCCCCAGAGCTCCCTGGGACTAAGCCACCAACCAGAGTACACTTGATGGGACTCATGGCTCCAGCTACATATGTAGTAGTGGATTGCCTAGTTGGTCATCAATGGGAGGAGAGGCCCTTTGTCCTGTGAAGGCTCTATGGCCAAGTGTAGGGGAATGACAGGGTCAGGAAGTAAGAGTGGGTGTGTTGATAAGCAAGGTGGGGTGGGGCGGGGGAGGGGGGTTTCGGAGGGATACCAGGAAATGAGATAACATTTGAAATGTAAATAAAGAAAATATCTAATAAAAGTATATATGAATGAAAAAGTTACAGGAACAAACTGTGGAGCAGAGACTGAAGGAATGACCATCCAGAGACTGACTCACCTGGGAATCTATCCCAAATACAATCACCAAACCCAGACACTATTGTAGATGCCAACAAATGCTTGCTGGCAGGAGTCTGATACAGCTGTCCCCTGAGAGGCTCTGCCAGTGCCTAACAAATACAGAAGTGGATGTTCACAGCCACCCATTGGACTGAGCACAGGGTCTTCAATGAAGGAACGAGAGAAAGGACCCAAGGAGTTGAAGGACTTTATAACTTTTTCATATATATATATATATATATATATATATATATATATATATATATATATATATACACACATTGACCAAGAGCACAATGAAAATAAAACTAAGCAGGTAGCAATGATCTCCATTTCATTTCACTAGGACCCTCTATAATAGCAGTCCCTGGAGGAGCCTTGTCAGGTCTCTTCAGATATCACGGCCGAATTACAAACTTTCATTATTTCATAGCCACACTGTGGGGCATCTTATTCCATCTGAGAATTGTGCTTCAGTCGTACATTTTGTTTAAAGGAAGGATTTAAACACGCAGCTTGATGTTTTGTTAAAACGAGGCTACGTCATCGCCTGAGGGAAACCATCTCTACTCGTGGTGAGCTATGTTCACAATCTGATTGCTACCCAGGAACAGCTCAAGTAGCTGGAAGATGCAACCCTGAAGGACGTAGGGGAAGAGGGAGTATGTAGGTGGAGAGGTGCACACTTGGCCCATATGTCTAAGAATATGGGCACAGGGTATCACCCACTGGTTCTTTTTCAAGATAATTGAAAGTCATTGTCTTGAGTGGGGCTGACTTTAGAGGCCATGGTTGTATTTTACAGACCAAGGAAGTGAAATCTAAGTTCTGACAGGCCAGGGGCAATTTCTTTTTCTTTTTTCTTTTTTTTATTACTTTCAATTTTTTACAGTCTAATCATTGCCTCTTCCCGGTTCTCCCTCCCACAGTTCCTCATCCACCTCCCTCCTCGCCCCCCATCTTCGGGAGGATATCCCCCTACCCTGCCCACTCCCCACTCCCTGGGGCCTCAAGTCTCTCGAGGGTTAGGCTCATCTTCTTCAACTGTGGCCAGACCTGGCAGTCTTCTGCTGTGTATGTTGGGGACCTCCTATCAGCTGGTGTATGCTGCTTGGTTGGAGGCTCAGTGTCTGAGAGATCTCAGGACTCCCATTTAGTTGAGACTGCTGGTCTTCCTATGGGGTTGCCCTTCTCCCCAGCTTCTTCCAGCCTTTCCCTAACTCAACCACAGGGGTCCCTGACTTCAGTCTGTTGGTTGGGTGTAAATATCTGCTTCTTTCTCAGTCAGGTTCTTGTTGGGCCTCTCAGAGGACAGCCATTCTAGGCTCCTGTGTACAAACACACCGTAACATAAGTAAAGGAAGTGAAATCTAAGTTTCGACAGGCAAGGGGCAATTTCAACGCTGTGTCCTATTGTCTGATGCCGTACATCTTTTTCAGCTTGGGCCACCATAACAGGACACCACAGACTGTAAACCTCTTACAATTCTAGATGAATCTACTGCCTGTCTACCTGGCCAGGGAATCTCTCTGTCCTATAAACCCTCTAACCCTTCCACGGGGATCCAACCTTCTTTTTCTCTTCTAACTCTGATTTACAGAGGCCTAGCTCCAAACAGGATGGCAAGCACACCCATGAAGCCGCTTCAGTGCGTGAAGCCGGGTCTATAATAATAGGTAACGCACGGGTCTCTAATGGTAGGTAAGCGTTCGTTTAGTTCACCACAGAGAAGTCCATCTGCCTGCTCAAGGCCCACTGGATACTTGCTTCAGAGCACAGATTTCATAATTTAAGAGTAATTTTTGAATTATAGATGTAATACATATATATGATAGTTAATAAGGAAAGAAGAAAGGGAACAAACTCCTCATGCCTCCCAACACCAGCATCACTAGTTTCTTTTCTTCTCTTTGTGTTTATGTAAAGATCTACCTATATACACCACAAAGAACATTTTTAAAAACAAAATTTGATCTGTAGTTTAAAAAAAATATGATTTTTCCTTTTCCCTTTTTTTAATTGGATATTTTCTTTATTTACATTTCAAATGTTATACCCATTCCTGGTTTCCCCTCTGAAAACCACCTATCCCCTCCCCCTGCCCTGCTCCCCCCCCAATCCCATTCCCCCTCCCACTGCTCACCAACCCACCCACTCCCACTTCCTGGTGCTGGCATTTCCCCACACTGAGGCATAGAACCTTCACAGGACCAAGGGCCTCTCCTTACATTGATGTCCAACAAAGCCATCCTCTGCTACATATGCAGCTGGAGCCATGAGTCCCTCCATGTGTACTCTTTGGCTGGTGGTGTAGTCCTTGGGAGCTCTGGAGGTACTGGTTAGTTCATATTGTTGTTCCTCCTATGGGGCTACAAACCCCTTCAGCTCCTTGGGTCTTTTCTCTAGCTCCTTCATTGGGAACCTGTGCTCAGTCCAATGGTTGGCTGAGAGCATCTACCTCTGTATTTGTCAGGCACTGGCAGAGCCTCTCAGGAGACAGCTATATCAGGCTCCTGTCAGCAAGCACTTGTTGGCATCTACAACAGTGTTTGGGTTTGGTGACTGTATATGGGATGGATCCCCAAGTGGGTCAGTCTCTGGATGGTCATTTCTTCAGTCTCTACTCCACACTTTGTTTCTGTAACTCCTTCCATGGGTGTTTTGGTCCCCCCTTTAAAAAATTATTCTCCCTTTTAAAAAATTATTTTTTTGAGATTGTAATACAGTTACACAATTTTGTCCTATGTTTTCCTCACTTCAAACCCATCATGTACCACACCTTACTCTCTTTCAAATCCATGACCTCTCTTTTAAATCAACTATTGTTAGATATATATATGTACATACATACATATTCCTAAATACCTAAGTACAACCTGCTCAGTCTGTTGAATGTTACTTGTTGTATGGTTTCAGGGCTGACCATCTGGCGCTGGACAATCAGCTGGTGTGCTCTTCCCTGGGGAAGACTCTTTCTTTCACTCGTAGCATTCCCCGGTTGCCTATAATTCTTCCTGTGGCATAGAGGTGGGCTTTAGATCGTTTGCCACCTTGCTTTTTAACACCTTTGCTATCTGTACCACAGATCATACCTTTGCTTCTTGAATTATATGGAGGATTTTTATCTGCTTTTCACTCTCCTAGTTTTATTAAAATAAAAAAAAGATTTATTTTAAACATATATTTTGCTGCTGTACCATGTGCATGTAGTGCCTGCAGAGGCCAGAAGAGGGCGCCAGGAGCTCTAGAACTAGAATTGCAGATGGTTGTGAGCTGCCATGTGAGTGCTGGGATCCGAACCCCGGTTCTTAGGCACAGCAGCTGGTGCTCTTAACCACTGAGCCGTCTCTCCAGGCTCAACTGTTCTAATTATTTAACTTAATTTTACAATGATTTCAACAACTGTTCTATTCTGAATGATCAAATAAAGAAATACTATGTTTTCAGTATCATGTATATCATATGTATCTATATCTTTAACTCTCTATATATCAGTTTGTAATGTATGATGAAGACCTTGACACATCTTTCCTCTAGGCAACATCAAGTTTTGGCAAAACATTCACTTTAAAGGGCGTTAAATTTGTAGTTATTATTTCTGAAAACCACACACACACACACACACACACGGAGGTCCTGTGCATGTAAACTATGCATGTGCTAGTTATTTCTATAAGGTAGAAACATTCAGAGAGTTGATAGGCTCCTCAACCAGCAGCCAGCATTCCTACAGCTTTTTAGAGAATCTTCCCTCACATTGGACAAAGGGTCAGATCCAAAGAACTGTTCAGAATCACAGCTCTAGGCTAGATCCTATGTCTAGATCGCCTGGATCCTAGGTCCCAGAATAGCCTCTGTCTCCTGTGCCATGGGTATGTGCACAGCTGTCAGTAATTCTGAGGCCAAGAGGCCGGCACATATAAAGATGCCTTCCTTAGGAAGTGAGATATGAGGACGACACCGCCCTAAACCCTCCAGTTCCTGATCCCTGACGGCCCCTTTAAGATTCTTCCTTCTGTTGAATTCTTGTTTGGCAAGAAGCATGCATTTATAACATGCTGGAGCCCCTGCTGCACGATATGCTTGCCCTTGAAGGCCTCGACTTTATTTGGCTACAACGTTAATATATTTTGACAGGATGCTGTCTCTTCTTTTGTGTAACACTAGGCTAAGCAGGCGATGTGACAGGCAGCAGAGATGTCAAGCTGAGTGTGAAGACCTGGAAGAACAGCATCATGCCAAGCTGATGTCAGAGAAGGACCAGGCAGGAGTCAGGTGATAATGGGACTTTGTCTTCTAACAGTGTGGTCCTGCCTCTGAGGTTTATCTTTTTAACGTTGTGGTCTGAAAGACTGACATGTGATTGGTGTAGCAACCATTTTCAAAGGGAGACAGACACACTGTTATTTACCAGTAATATTACTGCTGTAATTATTCCTGGCTAGTGTATTGTTAGTGTTTTCTGAGTGCCCAAAATTATAATGTTCAAAAAAAAATGTGCCACAAAACAAAATGAGGTGAGAACGACTGAGCTGAAACTTTTTTTTATTGTTAGTTAGAGACAGAGCCAAAACAGCTAATGCATAGAGAAACGCAACACTAAAAATAAAGCTACATAGTTTCAGAGTCACTTCTATTCATCAACCCAGCACAATGTTTTGGTTCTAACAGCTTTTAACCACAGGAGAGATCTTCCATCAGATAGTTACATCTGATAACAAAACTTTCCATTTTCCCGAAAAACATTCTTTTAGTCGCCATTTAAACTGCCTTCCTCTCTGGGAGATTCTATTGAGGGTGTACGACTATAGAGGCAACTTTTATTTAGATAACTCAAATATTTTCAGTTTCCCAACTTACTCTCTCTTTTTTTTAAACCTTAACTTCTGAGTTCTTAGATTCTTAGTTTTCAAATCAGATTTTTTTCTTAGAGATACAAAGTGACTTCTCTTGCAAAAATAGGAGAATACCTTACATTACTATGACTGAATTTATGTTTCCGAGTTCTCAGTTTCTTCTTACCTACGGATGTCTCCAGGTCACGAACTTGCCATGTGCCATTGCCATGCTGTCTTTTTTGTGTCTTTTTTGAGCACATGCCTCGGTGCACAGTGAGACGCGGTTTATATTGTAGCATACCCTCTCATTCTTTGCTGTTCCTCCTCCTGAGGTCCTGAGACCCAAGCTAATGTTTCTGTTCAGATGCAGACCCCTCATCTTTAGAGACAGGTCTGTTAAATCCAAATGTTTCGTCATTCCCTCATCTCGAGAAACAGGTTGACGGAGGCAGTGCCTAGAGTACTGGTTCTCAAAGCAGTCCTAGTCTTCACGAGGTAAATCCCTCCCCACCCAATCTGTGGATGCTAATACATAAATGTCGCCATTTCCAGGGTTGGAAGGTTGGCTAGAAGACCTGGCTTTGGTTTACTGCGGCTGTGTGGTAGCTCACAACCATGTATTAACTCCAGTGCCAACAGATCCTGCGTCCTCTTCTGGCCTTCACGAACACTGCATGCAAGAGGTGCACAAACACACAGGCAAATAAACACTTAACATTGAAATAAATAAATAATTCATTTTGAAAGATGTCTTTGGAAAAAAAACCCAAACCCAAATGTACCCATTTCCCATAGAGCAGTGCCTGCCAACTCTACAAAAGGCCATTTACAGACCCTATTTCTAGAATCCTTAATTTCTAGTGATGAGGTCCAGTTAACAATAGACTGTGTATACCAATTGGTTCTCATTGGTAAGTGATCTGGATAAAGAGTTCTTCTTTTCATGCTGTAGTTTCAAAATCTCTGTTGAGACTCCCCTGGCCCAGTGATTTCTTTATGTTATTTTGTCTTGCCTACAGTAAAATAATGGCAACAAGCCCCATATATTATTTACACTACGGAGATATGGTTGATCTTGTTCTTGTAGAACTCTGAGCAGAATTCTTTTTCAATGTATAGAAAATCATTGATATTAGTATTTTCATCACCTTAGTAGTCCGCTGCCTCTCTCCTTCCTCCTCTTCTTCCCTCCCTCTCCCTACTTTCAAGCATAGCCCTCCTCCCTCACAACATGCTCAGAAGTGAATCACTACTGCTAAATGGCTTTGCCTGAAAGGCATTAGGCAGCTAGCCTTAAAACAATCAAGATGTCCTTGGCACTTGTGATTCAGTAGGAAATCAGATAAAACAGCCCTTTGCTGTATCAAGCTATATTTTCCATGGCTGAGGATTGGAGAATAACTATCCAATTCATTTACCAAGGTGGCCAATGACAACTCTGCGATGATTGTCACATGAAGAAGCAAATAGCTGGCTGCGTTTAAACCACGCTTTCTCTAAGATCCCGATGCCATTAGGCTCTTTTCCAGTCCTGGACCTGAAAATGTTTCCTGAAACATTCTTCTAAAGAGAAGATAAAGACTACTTAGTATTTGTGAAAGTCATTTCTCATCACGTGCTGCTGTCTATTTTCATCGGAAAGGAAATAGAGTTAATAAATCTACAGCAATTTAGAGACCAATTTTAGCCAAAAATGATTCAATCTTTTTTTTTCAGAACTTAAAAACAGTCTACTGCTTTGAAATTTCTTTCTCTCTTCCTCTCTCTCCCTCTCTCTCTCTCTCTCTCTCTCCCTCTCTCTCTCTCGATCTACTAAGGAACAGTGAAACCATCCAAATAAAAACAGTAAAAATTAGACAGAAGGGACCTTAGACACAATTAATATTTGTTTCTTTTGTGTTCCTTAAAAAGCAAAGTAGTTATAGCTACATAGTAGATGCCCAATGTACACCCCCCAGTCGGGGTCTCATGTGCCCAAGCTATCCTCTAATTTACAATGTAGCCAAGAATGACCATGAACTCCTGGTCCCCCTGGTGGTGTTTCATATGAGTGGCATCATGCCTGGTTTTGTGCTATATGGAGGATTGGACTTATAGTTTTATTAGTGAGCATGTACATAATTAAATATATAATCAGAATGGTGAGACTCAGAATCTTGATATATTTAACCTGTTTAAAGTTAAGATATATATAATATCTGTAACATTATATATGTATAATCTATATATGAATGTAATATAAAATGTAACATGTAATATATTCATATATAATATATTCACACACACACACCACACACACACACACACACACACACACACACACATATATATATATATATATATATATATATATATATATATATATATCCTAGGAACAATTTTAAGTGCTTGGAGGATAAAAAGGAACTGACATGTCACTTATAAAGAAAGCTTCAATGAAACATCCCAGCAGATGGACAGGAGCAATGACTTGTAAGCCCCAGCCTGTATTACGGGTGAGATGGGAAACTGTAGGAATAACTAAATAAGTCAGATGAGCCAGTGGCCACTTGGGCCATGTTGGACTCAATCTTGTCTACTTTCTCCGGTCACCTCCCATACTCTGCCTTTGTCAGTCAGTGGTGCATAGACATGCTGAATGGACTGCCTCCTTCTGGATATGGGTGACAGGTCACATTCCAGAGTGGAGGACATGGTTCTTTGGTGTTTTTGTTTTGTTTTGTTTTGGTGGACCCTCAGGGAATTAGATGGCACAACCAAGGAGTGTATGCAAAGAGGGTTTTCAATGATAAAACGAAATACAAATGACAGATGTGACTGCTCCTAGGTGTGGTGGAGGGAAAGTTTACTGTAAATAAAAAGGAGCATATAGCCAGAGGCAGAGACATCTGAAGGAGTCCAGAGATGACATGACCCTGATTGAGGCCATGTGAGGAGAGGGGAAAAGGGAGAGTGGAGAGCCACCAGACTCAAGGGTAGACAAAAGGGCTTGATAATCAAAATGGTTAGATAGGGCTGGTGAGATGGCTCAGTGGGTAAGAGCACCCGACTGCTCTTCCGAAGGTCCAGAGTTCAATCCCAGCAACCACATGGTGGCTCACAACCATCCGTAACGAGATCTGGCGCCCTCTTCTGGAGTGTCTGAAGACAGCTACAGTGTACTTACATATAATAAATAAATAAATCTTAAAAAAAAATGATTAGATATTATTATATTGAGAAACATCTAGACTCACAGAACTCACCAGAGCAGAAGAAAGAAGTAAGAAAGTCAGATAGAATAGAATAATTATGCACACCAAGGCCAACTGAAAAGTAGTCATGCACAAATGAAATCTATATAGTCGTTGTCTAGGGCTAAGGTTAGGAGAAATGTGAACAACTTTTTTTTTTGTTTGTTTGTTTTTTGTTTTTTTACAAAGAGCTACCTCGGGCTACTGAGATGTCTCCATCTCAGCCTACTGCAAGCAGTCCCTGTCATTGTATGTTGTCCCCAGCAAGATATTTTCCTTATTTACATTTCAAATGTTATCTATCCCTTTCCTAGTTTCCCCTCCGAAAACCCCCATCCCCTCCCCACTTGCCCTGATCCCCAACCCACCCACACCTGCTTCCTGGCCCTGGCATTCCCCTATAGTGGGACATAGAACCTTCACAGGACCAAGGGCCTCCCCTCCCATTGATGACTAACTAGGCCATTCTCTGCAACATATACAGCTAGAGCCATGAGTCCCACCATGTGTTTTCTTTGGTTGGTGGTTGTACTGGCTGGTTTTGTGTCAACTTGACACAAGCTGGAGTTATCACAGAGAAAGGAACTTCAGGTGAGGAAATGCCTCCATGAGATCCAGCTGTAAGGCATTTTCTCAATTAGTGATCAAGAGGATAGGTCCTCTTGTGGGTGGGACCATCTCTGGGCTGGTAGTCTTGGGTTCTATAAGAGAGCAACCTGAGCAAGTCAGGGGAAGCAAGCCAGTAAGAAACATCCCTTCATGTCTTCTGCATCAGCTCCTGCTTCCTGACCTGCTTGAGTTCCAGTCCTGACCTCCTTTGGTGATCAACAGCAATGTGGATGTGTAAGATGAATAAACCCTTTCCTCCCCAACTTGCTTCTTGGTCATTATTTTTTGTGCAGGAATAATAACCCTAACTAAGACAGTGGTTTAATCCCAGGGAGCTCTGGAGGTACTGGTTAGCTCATTTTGTTGTTCCTTCCTTGGGGCTCCAAGGCAACTCTTATAAGGACAACATTTAATTGGGGCTACCTTACAGGTTCAGAGGAAGGAGACGATCTGAAGGTTGAGAGTTGCTGTTCTAGAGCAAGTAAAGACAAGGATAGCAGAGGTTTCATCTTACCTTCATTTATTCCATCAAGAGTGAGCCTGCCTTTTCATATATGCACATTAAAGCTTGATATTATATTCTATCTGCCTTAGGAACATCTCTTAAGACCCCTTGTGGAAGACTACAAAAAATATGGATTCCATGTCTGTTTTCCTGAGAGGGGAAAATCTGTATTTTCCTTTATTTTGAAAAGCATTCTATATGCACATATTAATTATTATATTGCATGTATACATACATAGATGCATATATACATATATACAACCATATATATTCATATATGTGTATATTTATAAATATGCACATATGCATATATATCATATACATATATACATGTATTCACACATACCACGTATATACATATATGGGGGGCATAGAATTTGTGGTCAGCTGATGTTTTTGGTCCAGCACCCTCATGCCATTGTCCTGGGTATCCTTCCAGGTCACATTGGCAACATTTGGAGGCAGTTTTCATTGCCACAACTGTGATGGTGTTGCACATGTTCAATAGAGAGCACTGTTGGATGCTGCTACACACACCGATGAACAGAATAGCCCAATACAGAGAAATCCAGCCCAAAATATCAGTGTGACTAGCTTCCAGATTAGAATCAGTACTCTCAAAAACAGTTTTCTAAAGAAAATCAACAAAACTGTATTTTGTTCCCATAACATCTGCCAAAATGCAGGTTATGCTAGTCCTATGATTTGGATGTGGTCCATTCCCATTGAAACTCATGGAGATTTGTTTACATTGGAGGTGGAGCCTTCAAGAGGGATTGATGGTTTCGTTCTCATGGGAGTGCAGTTATTCTCTTGAGAGTGGGTTGCTGTATATCAAAGGGCCATCAGCTGGATCCTTGTCTCTTCCCTCTTTGTGCGTGTTCCTCTTTTGCTATGTCTGTATGAAGCCATGTGTGTCTTTTACCAGAAGCTGATTAGGTATGACCTCTGACCTTGGATTCACAGTGTCCAGAACTATGAGTTTAAAAACCATGTTTTCTTCATAATGTACCTACCCAGTGTCAATTATTCCTATAACAGAGAATGGACTAAGACAGACCTAAAGTACAAATTGGGACTACATTGCTGTCCATGATGTTTTTAAACAACACAGGAGATATTTAAGATAGGCTTGTCAGGTACAGATGTATACTTAAAACCCAGAGAAACCCTTCAAAAGAACAGAGATAAAATAGAACAGTTGAATACTTCTAGCTTACAGAAGAGAAAGCTTAAAAGGGGGGATAAGCCCCCCAAATACCTCCCAGCCCCCCAAACAAACAGACACATAAATAGCTTGGAAGACAATGGGTTTTAATTTAACTGTTTCAATAATCTCACAAAGCTCATTTTATGAATCCTGTATTACACCATTGCCCAAAACAGGTAGACATAACAAGAAAGTAAAAAAAGTCATACTAATATCCCCCTAACCTTTATACAACTATCTTCTTAAAACACTGGCAAATTGAATCTAGAAATATATGCAAAAGTACCATAGAATAAGGTTGGGTTTATCCAGAGTAAGCAACAATAATTCTAAAGTAAAATAATCAGTAAAATAATCATGTTAATAATTTGAAGAATAAAAACCAGAAGAGACTTTGTCTCAGAAAATAAAGAAGAAGATGGTAGAGTAAGACACCCAAGTCTGATCTCTGACCCCCACATGTGTATGGATAGAGCAGGGAAAGTGTTTGATAAGATGAACCACCCAGTGATAATCAAAAGTCTCAGAAAACTGGCTACGAGAGGAACTTTCTTCAGCTGGAAAAAAAATCACTACAGATAACATTGTGTTAATGGTGAGAGGCTGAGGTGCTGTTATCTGAAATGAAGTATGAAGCAGGCTTGTCCGGCTTAACACTTCTGTAATTTATAGGACTATTTGTCTTGTCCAGTGGAGTGTCAATAAAAACAACTAAAAGCACACGCAATGAAGAAAGAAACTGTCCTTTTTGCAAAAAACATGATTATCTATGAGCTATCAAGAAATTTACAAAAAATGTTCCTAGAACAAATAAGTACATGGATCAAAGTTGTCAGCTTCAATGTCTGGACGTAGAAACAAATTATATTTTGATACACTAGCAACGGTGAATTAGAAAGAGTGATTTAAAATAGTATCATTTGCTATGGCTTAAAAATAAACACGTGCAATGCCTTAAATACAAATCTCAGAAAACATGTATAAGATTTATATGCTTAAGCATACTAACTACTGATGAAAGTTGTCACAGAGGACATTGATGGGGAGGCATGCTCTATTCATTGGTCGGGTGACAACATAGAAATGATGTCAGCGTAGAAGTGATGTCAGCATAGAAGTGATGTCAGCATCTCTCTCAACTGATCCATAGATTTAATGCAATACCAATCATGGCTGTTTGAATGGAAATGACCCCCATCGGTTCACATATTTGAATACTTGCTCCCCAGTTGGTGGAACTGTTTGAGAAGGATTAGGAGGTAGGACCTTCTTTGAGGACATACTAGACACATCATTGGGAGTAAAGCTTTGATGTTTCAAAAGACTCATGCTATATCGAGTCTCTCTCAGCCTCATAGTTGCTTTCAAGATGTAACCTTCCTTTTAGATGCCATGCCTACTTCCCCTTGGTGCTGCTTGTCATGATGATCATGGACTCTAGCCCTCTGAAACTGTGAGCCCAAATAAAACACTTTCTTTTTTAAGTTGCCTTAGTCTTAATATCTAATTATAGCAATAGATAAGTAAATAAGACACAATCAAAATCTAATCAAGATTTACCTTGAAAGTATTGGAAATCTGGCTCTAAAGTTTGTATACAGAAGTGGTTGAAATACAGTAGATGATGAAAAAGAAGAAGGAGGAGGAGGAGGAAGAGAAAGAAGGAAGAAGAGGAAGAGGAAGAAGGAGGAAGAGGAAGAGGAAAAGGAAGAGGAAGAAGGATGTTAGAAGAATCTTACTGTATTTTAAGACTTACTGTAATGCAGTAGTATTCGGGTGATATGATGTTGGTGAAGGGTGATTGACACATAGACCATTACCAAACTTGGTGATCTTACAACTAGTCATGTTTGAATGACCCATCAGTCACAGTGGTATAGAAAGAGCACTTCAACTTTATATTTTTGTGAAAAATTGGCCAATGATTGGATTATGTTGCAAATTTTTAAAAAGAAAATGTGGGATCAACCACAGTGACCCCTTTCAAACTTTCAAACTGTTCCAGTCAGAGAGAAATGCGCTTTAACATTCTCCTGCTGGTTGTGGCCTCTGTGGCCAGTGCTGTCTCTGTGCTGCCAACCAGAGAATGCAGAGGACAACGTGGATTTTTCTCACTCCTTGTTCTCCCACAGGGAGTCCTGTACCAGCTCTTCTGGATAAAAATATCTTCTCTTAAACCGTTTTCTGTCTGCAATGGCCTTGTGGTGATTCCATCTGAGCTAGCCGTCGTGGAAGGAAAGTCAAGAGACTTGCTGCCATCTGGGTTGCTCTTTGGAATTTGATTTTTATCCAATATACCCGTTATTATTTACCTATCACAGTCCCAGATGCTGTGTTACATGTTCTGTCCAAGATTCGTTGTAGTTTTTGAGAGTAAGTGATAGTATGATGTGTGCTTGTATGCACCTGGACAATCTGGGACCACACGTTTTCTCCCTCTCCCCATTCCCAACATTTCTACCAAGGATGCCAGTTTCCTTTGGTTACTGGCTGGTTTGAAGTGGGGACAGCACAGACTTCTAGCCAACAGGCCACAAGGGCATTGGTTGGAAGCTTCTAGGGAGGTATTTCTTCCTGATCAAGGGGCTCCATAGAAAAATTCTCCTCCTCTTTCCTGCCACTGGATGTTAGTAGCTGAGAACAGGATGTTGGGGTCATTGGCTGCCATCTTCCACCCACCAAAGATAAACCAGAAAACCACACAGAAGCAAAATAGTCGATGAAAATCTATAACCACCCACCTTTGCATATATATATATTGGCTTCTACATTTCCAATGTCTGAGCATTGTCAATGGTTTAGGAATTGAACTTTTGATCTTTCTAATGGTGAACGAAGATTACTCCATTTTCTAATTTAGGTATTCATTCATCCACAAAATAATTATAGAATTAATGACTATCTCTCAAAAAAGTCTTAAAACTGTTTAAAATAGGGGATTGTTAAAAATTAGAGGATTGATATGTGGGAAATGTGTTCGATAATTTAAGATTATATAGCAAAAATGAATGGGTATAATCTCAAAATAAAAATGAATTATAACAGAATTATTCTTGATATTTTGGGCTGGGAAATGTTATACTTTTTCTGTTATATTCTTTTATTCATCATTTAAAATATTAACTGGGTAGGTATTAATAATAGGAACTAGGGAGCCAAGACGATAGCCAGAATACTTACTCTTACTTAAAATCTTAGAGTAGAGGCTATACGTGCACAAATAAATGCTCGAACTAAAAATTCAGAGTGGTATAAGCAATACAAATATGTGGATTTATAATCTTTTAGAGCCATATCAAGAAAAGGTGCCATTTTGAAGCATATCTTTTGTTTTATAATGGATTTCTGTATTTCATAAATGGGTACAGTGGTTCTAGGTTATCAGGTAAACTGCTTCTTATAACACAAGACTTCCAGTAATGTCTGTTCTCATAATAGAAAGAAGCCAAATATGACCCCTGTGTATTAGCCCCTAACTTATTACATTTCTTCACAGCATACAAAATCCCACATGAGCTGAGCTGAAATCCCTTCAGTCAATTGCTTCACATTTAGCCAAAGTAAGCATATTTCCAGCAGCCTGCAGGCTACCCTCTGTTAAATATCCTTTAAAGCTGCACCCCATCTCCGAGGCCACAGATAACGCAAACCACAGTGGCCAAGGATAACACAAACTGCAGACTCACAAATCCCCAAACTGCTTCTGTTTGCTGGGGCACTTAGATCCAGAGCCTCAAAGCTGATGCTGAGCAGGACTGCTCATGGGTTCACTCTCCCACTGGGTCTCTCTTGTCCTTTTCTCTTTCTGGGTGGTGGCCCCACAGCACTGTCCCTGGTGGGTCTGCTGTGAGGGACCTCTAATACTCTGTTGCTCTGTACTATTCTGTACCACAGTGCCCTTTCATGGGCCCATTTGCCTTGGCAATCTCCCAGAATTTGAATCGTCAAATTCAGCATAGATTTCTTATACACACACACACACACACACACACACATATATTCACACACACATATACACACACACATATATGTGTGTGTGTATTTATGTATGTATATGTGTGTGTATATATCTCTATCTATCTATCTATCTATCTATCTATCTATCTATCTATCTATCTATCTATCTATCAATCTCCTTTTGGATTCTATTTATAGAAGGCCCCGTCTTTAAAATGCTGTGTCCTGTATGTCCTTTGGTTGGATTCTTCTTTCAAATGTCTGTCTAAACCACCCCAATGAGTCTTTTCCCTGACCAATCCTTACTAAGGTTACAAAGAACCTATTGTTTTTACCGCCCTGCAGGGCCCTAATCTTCTCTGTCTTGCTCTGTTTTATCTTACTCTTCCAGTGCCTATCACCTAATATGCTATGCTATTCACTTTTCTTATTTATCTTTACTATTTTGTTGGGGGTTGGTCTGGTGATGTGCATACAAATGCTAAATTCTGAACCCCAAGATCTGGTTCCCCCCCTCCAGATGAGTGAATTCTATTAACTTGGCCTCTGTTTTGTAAACCTTGGCCCTCAATTTAAAGCTATTGGTTAAATAAAAGTGGCTGCAATCAATTACTGGGAAGAATAGAGGTAGGCAGGGCTTCAGTTATTGGGCTGGGGTTGCAGGTAGGAAGAGGGGGGAGAGAGAAGGGGAGAGGGAAAGTGTGAGAGGGAAAGGGGGAGGGCAGAGAGAAAGGAGAGAGGAAAGGGGAGAGAGGGGAGAAGGGAGAGGGGATGGAGAGGGAGAGAGAGGATGGAGGGGGGAGAGGGGATGGAGAAGGGAGAGAGGGTAGGAGAAGGGAGGCAGGAGAGGGGAGAGGGAGGGGGAGAGGAGACATTAAAATCTTTTGTCTGTTTGTTTGTTACTTTGTTTTTGAGACAGGATCTCTATGTGTCACAGCCCTGGCTATTCTGGAGCTCACTTGTAGCCCAGGCTGGCTTTGAAGTGCAGAGCTGCTTCTACCTCTGACTCCTCTGAGTACTGGGATAAAAGGCATGCCAGTTTACTCTTTATCCTGAACTTGAAGATGCTGATTTACTGTCAGTGATTTTAAATGTTGGTGCTGATAAGGAAGATAAGGATATTCCTAGGCAGGCAGCAAAGTGTTTTTCCTTAGCAGAGTTTAAATTCATCTCTTTACTCATGGAGTTATGAATGATATTAAATTATAACACAGGTAAAGTTATTTTCGTTCTTCCTGCTTGGTACTTAGTAAACACTTCATTATGAAGACTTGAACTATTATTATTTTTCTAGTTCTGGAAGTCTGTGTAAGTATAACACCCTATGTGGTTATTTTTCTGTGATTGTGATAAAAATTCCACAATGAGAAATAATTTATGGAAAAACATTATTTGGCTTACAACCAGAGTGGGAGTCGTGAAGTCACATCTTCAGCTGATAATATGAAGCAGAGAATTCTCAAAGCCCACCCCAGTGATACACTCCCTCTAATAAGCCACACCTCCCTATAACCTCCTCAAACAGTGCCACCTACTGGTGACCAAGGTTCAAATATGTGAGACATATGGAAGACATTTCTCATTCAAAATCACAGTTTACTCCGCCCCCCACCCCCACCCCCGTAGGCTCACGGTCATGTCAGAACAAAGTGGGCTTACTCCAGCTTTAAAATTCTTCATAGTTTTCACATTGTTTATAAGTTAAAAGTCAAAACAAAACAAAACAAAAAGCAAAACACATTCTTCCAACATATTCCAGAATATGTGTTACCATTCCAAAACGGAGGAGTGGGGGCTAATGAGGAAATACTAGACCAAAGATAGACCAGAACCCAGCAGGACAAACAATGAATCCGTAGCTCCATGTCCAGTGTCCAAGGCTTTTACAGAGTTTAGATGGGTCATTCTTTTCAGCTTTGCTACCTATAACACACATCCCTCTCTGGGGCTTGTCCCTACCCCCATGGCTTGTTCAGCCTGTTCTCTTACACAACACAGGGCTACCTGCATACCTAAGAGTGGCACAGCCCACGGTGAGCTGACCCCTGTAGCATCAGCCGTCAATCAAGAAAATGCCCAGGCTCGCCTGCCTACAGGGCAACCTGCTAGAGGCAACTCCTCAGTTAAGAGTTCTTCCCAGATTTGTGTCAACTTGACAGAAACCAGCCAGTCCTGAAGCCTATTGGTAAGGTTGAACTATCAAATGTCCCTCTTGCCTCCTGTGTTGGACCCCTAGTCTCCAGCTGGTAGTTATTTTGGGAGGCCGTGGGACCTTTAAGAGGTGGGGCTAAGATGGAGGAATCAGCTGCTGGTGTGTGTCCTTAGGTAGTATATCTTGTCCTGGGTTCTGCCTGACAGAGGGCCCTAGGACTACTAACGGAAGCCTCTGAAGATGTGAGCTGAAACAAGTCATCTCAGTTCCGTAAGGTTTTTCGGTCAGGTACAGTGTCAGAGTGAGGAATAAAATTTTTCTCACACACTTCTCCTGTGGTTGGGGGCATGCAGGCTGCCAGATTGCTTGTACAAGGATGTAATCTTTGGAGCATAAATTACTCTCAGGGAGTATGAAGAATTGTTTTATGAAGATTATAGGAGAGGCTTTGAGATTCCTCAGTGTCTGGCTTTCCTTACTGAAAAAGCCAACCTTTCATCCCGAGGTTCAAATACCATATTTCAGAGAGCTGTAACCCAGTGCTCTAGTTAGAAACTAAAGCTAGAGCCACGCGGCTTCCTGTTGCTTTCTTCCTTTCTGTGTGGAAGTCTCTGCACTGGGGGCTTTTCAGGCTCCAACCTTTCCTCCAAGTCTGTGATCCTCGCCCTCATTCACACGGAAGCACCCAAGCGGCTTCGGAAACCACTCAAGTATTTGGTCGGAGTTGCAGCTCGGGGTTGGGAATTTTGTTTTTTTTTTTTTTTTTATTCTCCAGCTGATTCTGATTTACAGCCAAGATTGCTAACCACAGAGCTAGGGAACGACCTTATGTAGATCTCTCACGTAATCCAGAAAGCTGTGGAGTTTATCTTATCTCCGGAGCCATTTTTATCAGCTGCCTGTTGTGAGAAGTAGCTATTCAGTACCATAATTCTTTTATTAACCATTTTCTTTGTACCGCAAACTTTGTATGTCTTGAATTCAACTTGAAGTATCTAAACCTAGTTAATACTTTAGTGGTTTTTGTTTTCCTTAGTTTTTCAAGCTGAAACCTCTTTCTTTCTTTTCTTTCTTTTTTTTTTTTTTTTTTTTTTTTGGTCTCCATCTCTTTGCTATTAATGGTGTTTCATTTTCCAAAAGTACTCAGAATTTCTGGTCCCCCAGTGAGCATTAGCACTTACTTTTTTAGCGCTGTCATAAATTTATTTTTATCCATTTATCCCTCTTGTTATTGCATTGCATTTGAAGAGGGAAAGCCGTACACATCTGTGTTCAGGCTACCAAATGTATTCCTCCCCCGACCCCCAGCCAACTGCTCTATTTGTCTTTCACCCCTAATAGATCTATAAAATGTGGAAAAGGTATTTTACAATCTCTCGTGGCAGCCCCGTTTCTGGTTTTTTAATTTGATGCTTTTATGTGATCCATAAAGGTTCATGGCCATTACAGAATTTATGTAGATTTTTTTTGTCTTTTATGAATATAGAACAGCCAATTTCCCATGGAAAGCTTTTTGCCTTACATTAAATTCTGTTTGAAATTAAAAATACCCGCATTCCTTCCTTCTAAAAGATCTCACATTTCAGATGAGCTTTTGTTTACGACATTTGCTTGATCACATTTCTTGTCAACTTGGTGGCTTCTTGAAGTTTCAATCCCTACCTAGAGTTAGACATTTTTCTTTTAAATGGAGAGTTGAAGTAATTGGAATTTATCGTCATAACCGCCATACTTGGCCTGTGCTATCTGCTTTACGGTTTTGGATTCCGTATTCCTTGTTGTCTTTTGGTTTATGTCTTTCACGTCACACATCATGCGTCTGTGCTCACACTTCCTTAGGTGTTCCCAAAGATGAAAATCTCTCTTCAAATTATAGCCTTTTGGGTTTTAGAGAATTATACATCCAGATTGCGTCATCAGTCCTTCTGTTGTTTCAACCAGACCTTTTGTCTGCAAATAATATAAGTGGAATCTGGGCAAGTTAAAAAGGGAAATTTTTCTTTTTCTTGGAAAGACAAGTAAGGGGTTGCTCATAGAACTGAGAGGAAGAAAGACAGATGTGGAGGGAGAAGCCACTCGCAGCCATGCCATAGGGCCAGCCATGCCATGAACAGCGGCTCCCTGAGCCCCATGATGCCTTTATGATCTCTGTGAGACCTGGACACGGCCACCAGACATTTGCTTTGCCACAGTAGGGCTCTGAGCTATAGCTTGGGTGATGGCTAATTCTTGTCATCTTTTCTTGGGTTTCTGGGCTTCAAATCAGTCTTGTAGACTATAAAGTATAAAGGAACTCGTTCTGGATTGCTAGTCCTCATAGCTCAGGCTCTGGCCCACAGCAGAACTGGATGATTATCTTGAGTGTGCATGATCCAGCCTTCGTGCTGGGTCCTTGTATGCACTGTTCCACTAATCTCACATATATACTCAGTCATTTTATGAAATATGACAAAACATCTCAGTTACCGCCTATAAACACCGAGGATTAAAGGATAGTCACAGTAAAGAAAGAAGTGTAAAAGATCGTGACCTTGATTCTTCCATTGTTCCATTGTTCATGGGACCGTAGAACATTGCTGCCCAATAAAAGTCCTTGAGCTGATGGAAATGGTAGAGACATCCACTGGTGAGTGCAGCAGTCAGTAGTCACATGTGGCCAGGACACCCATGATGGAAGCAAGTGAAACGAAGGGATGGAGATTTTAGTTGTACTCAACTTAAACTTAACCATGGTTGTGCAAAGCTCTAAATAGAATGATGAGCCCTCGTTTGATTTTTTAACTACAATACTTTTTTTTTTTTAAGTCTTAGCATAATTCTAAGGCGTAACTAGTCTTGCCTCTTTAGGTTTTCTGTATCATCTATTTAAAACTCATCACTAAACATCCCAGGGAAGTGTCCAACCATACTTATCTGTCATTATGAAAACTTTATTTCCTCTTGAGAAGGCCTGTCAGTTGCTACCAGGTTCAATAACACCTCATTTTAAACTATTTTCTCAGGCTCAGGAGGAACTAACATTTCAACGAGATGACTTTTCCTATATTGTGAGCAAGATTTTGAAACTGGTAGAATGCATGGAAGTTTTATAAATACATTTAGTTTTAATTTAGGAATATTGCACTCATTTCTGCTCACTGGCTTGTGGATCCATGGTCTGACTATACAGGCAGGGAACCACACAAGCATCCTATCTGTCTACCCTGGTAAGGTATTGTCTCTCAGCTGGAGGGACTCAGACTTCTGTAGCTCCTCACATTGTTCTGTAGCCCAGCTGTTTTCAGATAACAGACACATGATATAAACAGCAGCTGTTTTTGTTATCTTTTCTCCCTTTACTATAAAGTGAGATACATGGTAAGAAACAATAGCCTTTGGGATCCATGGCTGTGTATAAGCAAGGCAGTAATCATAGTACTTGTTGAAGTAAGGAAGAAAGAAAATCCAAAGGTAAGTAAAGAGAATAAGTTGGTACCACTGCCAAGAAGGGAGGCTCTAAAATGGTTAACTTTCTGCCAGGTATCTGACTTCTAGATTTCTACTGGCCTTTCTAGTAGGCCGAAAATATTGAAGCTATAAGATCTTTTATTAGATCCACCAGAATCATGAAATAAATAATTTTCTTCTCTTTCTAGGTTCATTGCCCGCGGTATTACATGAAGTTGACTAATTCACCAGGCTGTCTACTTGCTATCCACTCAGCTTTAGCACTGAAGAATTGCCATAAGGTGCCACTACTACACAATACCACTGTGGATCTCTGGCAGTTAATTGCACCAGGTAGCAATAGTGAGCACACTATGGTGGAACAACCACTTGTCCTTGAGCCAGGAAGCAGAGAGACTTTGAAAAACATGGTTCCCCAGTCCCTTTCGAGGGCATATCCCTAGTCCTTCACTAAGGTTCTACGTCCAAGAACTACTTCCGAATCATACTATCCACTTCAACACAGAGACCTCTGAGGGATGCTGCAGATAATATTCAAGCCTCAGCACATGGCTAGCCTTTGTAAGAGGAAGTCCCTACTAACAAACCTCAGGAGAAACGAGGGGAGAGACTACAGGACTGGCTCGTGTAAGCAGGGTCCTTTTGTTCTATCTGATCATCAAAAGCAGCTTTGACAGTGAATATTCATGTGGTGTACAGATGTGTTTCCTCCTTGGCCCATTCTGAGAGCTGTCTAGAATGACAGCTCCTGCCAGGTTTGACAATCTAATTTTCTAAGTACCAGGCGTGTTCGCCAGGGTCTCGGTTGGATCTTGCTTTTTAATGTTATCGCTAAGCCTCTGGCATTTTAGTATTGGATGAGGTCCCTGTCATGTTCGGATCTTCCAGCTTTATTTAAAACCAAGGAAACAAATTTTACTGCGTTATGTTCTACTCCCCGTACCCTGTCAGATAACTACTCAAGCTCAAAGAATAAGAATGCTAATAATAAAGTTTATACTCATACATATAGCCTTATTCAATGGCATCTACCATCCTGGTTCAATTGGGTTTGAATGCATTTTCATATTATATGTATGATATATATATATATACACACACACACACACACATATATATGTGTGTGTATGACATACACATATATACACATTTATGTATGTATGTATGTATGTATGTATGTATATGTGTGTGTGTGTGTGTAACAAAGAAAGTTTATCTTGGGCCTGATCCGAATATAGATCTCTAGAGAATACCTAGGTTTGCTTTTTACTGAGCATGCAGGAACACAGAGTCAAGGGGACAGCTATGGTTTGAATAAGAATCATCACCCAGAGGCTGAGATCTTGAACACTTGGTTCCCTAGAACCAAGAGCTCCAGTTGGAGGAAGGTTGTGGAAGGTTATATGTGGTCTCTTCTTCCTGCTAGGAGTTGAATAGATTCTTCCTCTATATGTCCCACACCATGATGATCAGCCTCACTCTGGGCCCAGAATTCACAAAGCTGAAGACCTTGGTTCTCATGAAAGTGTGAGCCAATATAAATCCTCCCTCTCTTAGATTGCTTCTTCCAGGTATTGTGTCAGCAGTGAAAAAAGTTACTAATGCAGGTTATAAGTTATCGTGCAGGTAGTGTTACATGTATCTAAGAAATGAGAGTTCTGGTTTAGGAAGGCTTTCTGGAAGTCGAGGAGATGGGGATGTGGTTGATGGTCAACACCATCATGATGGTTGATGTCTGCAGTCAGGAAGCAGAACGTGGATAGGAGATGGGCTGGGCTATATTACCTGATTTAGTAACCTACTTTCTCTAGCAAGACTCCACCCCTAAAGTTTTCACAGCCTTCCAAACTGTTACTACCACCAGCTGGACACAAGCATTTAAACACACAAGCCTCTGTAAAGCCTTTCACTTATCAAACTACACAAAGGGTGTGTAGGATTCTGTGTATTCTGTGTATCACTTACGTCAATACAAATATGCAACTGATTCTGATCATGTAAGATATCTAGGGTGTACCTTACAAAATCCAATCAATCAATATCAATCAATCAATCAGTCGAACAAACAAATGACTAGTCAGGAAATGACTAAAAATAAAGTAAAAAAAAAATACACTCCTCAATTAAATGCCCTTAACAGCAGCAAAACAGGAAAGGAGATTAGAGAAACCAGACTATTTGGGATATACAAGGCAATATGAAATGGTGGATGGAAATCTCACCATATTAACAATAGCCTTAAAGTTAGGTAAAATAAATAGTCCAAACAAGAGGCAAAAATGATCAGATTAGATAAAAAAAATAATGCACATGAACAAAATAGATAAACTTCATTTTTTATATTTATTTGTTTTTGAGAATTTCATACATGAACACATTTTATTTATGTACTCCTTGTAGACTTGGTATTTTCATGGTGACCCCAAATTCCTGCATATTTTTTCTTTATTTTTTAAAAATATTACTTTTGTTGACAGGGTGGTCCAATTCCTTTGCTTTGTCTCCAAGCCCAGATATTCGGTCTTCTCCACTGTTCTCCACTGTTAAGCCTTTTCTAACTGGCTCGCTGAGGTTTTATTTCTGTCTTTATTTCAATTTGGGTTTTCCTCAACATTTTATCTTTTTATTGAATTTACTTTTTAAACCTTGAATTATCTTTGGTATTCTGTTCAGCTGTTGCTTGTGTTTTCTTGAATTTAATCACAGGTTTAATCACACTTGAAGGTGTCTGTGTTCTCTTTGAACTCCTTGAATTCTGTGTGTATAAGTGTTCTCTTGAATTCAGTGTCTTGAGTTTCATATAATTCTCGCTAGAGAAGATTTCTATAGGACACGTGGTCTTTTAGGGGTAGCATATTGTCTTGTTCTTTATATTTTTTATGTGACCTCGGTATGTGCATCAGCTCATTTAATGTGTGGAGGATATGGATTTCTAGCTAGACTGTGTTGAGCAGGGGTTTGGGTCTGTTTTTGTTGTTGCCAAATTTTGGTTCCTATGACATTTGTTAGGAAGAGTTTGTCTTCTTGCGCGCACCCGACTGGCCAGGAAGAACAACGCTGCAACAGGATCCTTCCGCACACGTTTATTGGGAGAGCTTGATTGCAGAGGTGAAGTGACCCCAAGCCCAGAACTGGTGCTGCTTATATAGGCCTAGGAGAGGCGTTCTCTCTCATCTGATTGGTTAACTTGTCTCTCATCTGATTGGTTAACTTTGGTTAATTCTCAAAACCTCATCTTGGCAAAAGAACCTTTACTGCCTATGTATGTGTGGTGGCCAGCAGTAGCCAACTGCCACTCTGCAACTGCCACTCTGCAACGGCTTCCCACATTGTATCTCAGTTCTCAGTTAACCAGTGTGGATTTTTTGAGAGATTTCAGAGAGATTGGGGATGATTTCAATTTAGTTGTTACTGGTGTGTTTGGGAGCACTTGGGGGGGTCTTAGAGGTGGTGTGTGTGTATGTATGTGTGCATGTATGTTTGTGTATGATTGCTTGTGGGATGCTCAAGGAATCCCCATAGTACATGTATATGTATATATATATATATATATATATATATATATATATATATGTATATATGCATTTTAATTTATTTATTTTCCCTGGGCATCGGTTAAGGGAAAGGCAGCAAGGGAAGAGTGACCTAACAGACCAGCCAGTAGAGCACAAAAGTGCATGGGGAAAGGTAATGGCAGATGGACTTAGAAGGAAAGACACAAATACATGGAAGGTCAGAGGATGGAAAGACACAGTCTGTGAACGCATCCTCAGAATTGAAGTAGAAATAAAATAAAAATGTTTCTTGAGATAAAGATGGAACTTTAAGTGGAATAAAAGGGCCAATCTATCAGGAAGTTCTGACAATGATCTAAAATGTTCCGTGAGTTTTGAGAAACCTTTGCCACGACTTGTTCCAACTGGCCTTTAACTCATTTTCCTTCTCCCTTTTTTTGGCAATGCCTCTTGCCTGTTTGTTCCATCTCTTCCCTGATTCATATCTATCTTGACTACCCTTTGTGTGTGTGTGTTTTCCTCTGCCTCCATCTCTTTCTTATCTATTTATTCATCAATATCCTATATCCTGCTGTGTCTAATGTATTACTCTTTTCTCCCTCCCTTCTCCCTCCCTCCTTCTCTTCCTCCCTTTCTTCCCTACCCTGTCTAGGTTTATCTATTAATCAAGTGCTAGATCTTATATTCTGCTGTGTCTAGTATGTTAATGAATCAAGTTAGTTAGTTAGTTCTGACTCTAAGCATTATGTCCTGTTGTTTTAGAATTTCCATTCAACACCTTTCTACAGTTTGGAATATATGCATGAAATTACTATTTCATGCCATTAAAAAATGGCACCATCCCAGGCTATCATTGGCTACAATCTAGCCCTGGTGGTTCTGCCACCTCCATGGCTAGCCCCATGCAGTGATTGCCCTTCTCATGGTTCTCTTGCTGTGGATTCTGCTCACATTCCCAGCCATCTGCACAATGCAGTCAGTGGCCCCAAATCCCTGTAACCCAGTAAAATCAAAACTCTAGAGGCTTGTAATTTATTAGTCATATTTATACCAGTAAAACATCCACACAATTACTCAGAGCCAATTGATAAGAATATTAATTGCCCACCAAATAAGACAAATTGTCTTGCAATTATCCATCCCTTATAAGATATTCATAGCTACCTGTGCCTATTAATGCTACACGGAATCTGGATCATCTTTCTCTTCCTCCATCTTCCTTCCTTTTGTCTTTCTTATCTCTCTCTTCCATAAAAGTCCCAGCCCACCTTCTTTATCCATTGCCCATTGATTGGTCCCTTGAAATTGTTATTCATTAGGGGAAGGTTCTGCCACAAATTACCAACTCTATTGGCATTTGTTTATGTATTAGGATTCGCTAGAGTCATAGATGTTATGGAATGAATTTCTCTCTGTCTCTCTCTATCTCTGTCTCTCTCTGTCTCTGTCTATCAATCAATCTATCTATCTATCTATCTATCTATCTATCTATCTATCTATCTATCTATCTACACACACACACACACACACACACACACACACACACACATATATATATATATATATATATATATTATTGGAATGATTTACAGGCTGTAGTCCAACAAATCCAACAATGGCTGGTTGTGAATGTAAAGTCTAAGAATCTAGTAGTTGCTCAGTCCTATGAGGCTGAGTATTTCAACTGATCTGTATAAGCTGGGATCCCATGGAAGTCTGCTCCAGTGCCAATGAAGGAATGAATGTGTCGGCAGAGTGAAGGCAAGCAAGCAGAGAATGAATGGATCGTTCCTTCTTCCTTTGTCCTTATACAGGCTTCCAGCAGAAGGGATGGCCCAGATTAAAGGCATACCTCAAGATCTGGATTAAAGGTGCGAGTCATCCAGCTTCAAGATCCTGATCAAAATCATGTGTCACCCTACCTCAAGATCCAGTCTTGCCTGTGTCTTTGACCCTCAAGATCTGGATCAAAGGCATGCTATCTTCTTGCCTCAGGATCCGGATCACAGGTGTGCCTTCCATTTCTTGACTGCAGTCATTATAGACATAGTCAAGTTGACAACTGAGGATAGCCATCAGAATCTGCTTTCATATTAATCTTGCTTATTAATCATAATTACTTTGAAGGTCCTTGTAGTTAACTCTAAAATTGGGATTGCTCATTGTTTCATTCATAATGGCCATTTCAATCTTTTTTATTTGTAACAGAATATTTCAGTGGCTACTACCAGTGGTTATTAGGCTCCGGGCTTCTGGGTGCTAACTCTTCCTCTTGGGTGGGTCTGTAATTTCAATATAGTGTTAATTTGTAAGATTCTGTGCTAAATTTGCAACTTAAGACACATATTATATCACCTCTGGCTCATACCTGGCACATCACATTTCCATCAAGGATTCTTATTTGGCTTTGGAGGTGGGCATCCCATTCCATTCCGTTCTATTCCATGGCCCTCAGATCCTATTCTCTTTGATGGGAGACCCAAACGCACCTCTGTGCCAATTTTCTGATGTAATTGATAACTAATATCTGTGGTCGATCAACTAAAAAGAAAGATCACTCGACTTATGATTTGTGTGTGGGGGTCCATGATTGTTAGGTGCTGTTGCTTTAGGGCTTGTGCAATGTAGACTATCATGACAGGTGTCTAGGGGAACATAGCTATTTGGTGAAGAAATAAAGGAGGGAAAAAATCCCTGGTTCCCAACATCCCCTTTAAGAGGGTATTTCCCCAAAGAACCAACTTCCTTCCATTGATACAGACTCACAATGCTTCTACCTCCCAGTGGAACCCTTGAGCATATGAACCTTCGGGGAAGATTTGAGACCTTAACTATAATACAGTTTTACTTCTCAAAAGCTTCCTCCTTCTCCTTAGGCTCCTTCCACATATTATTTCAGGATCGGGCACATATTCTGGGGAAGACAATCTCTCAAGTGCTTGAAACTTTCCACATCTCTACTCAGACATCTGTCGATTTCTTCCCACATCCACGGCAGCTCTCCTCCAGGTACGCTACTGAGTTTGCTCTAGACTTTCGCTCCTGTAACTTCCTTAGAACTTTAAGGCAGGCGGCAGCGACGGAAGCCAGTCTCCTTCTCCGTTTCTCCTCTTATGTGCAGAATAGTTTCGTTGGCTTGGTACCTCTCCTCTGCTTTCAAAGTGGAGTTCTTTTCTTTGGGGCAGGGCCTTTAGGTGTAGCCCAGGCTGGCCTTAACCTCGTGATCTTCCTGCCTTGGCTGCATGGCCCACTCACTATACCCAGCCTTTGAAAAGGCTGCCTTTCGTATCTTACCTGACTTTTCGGTTCTAGATGGGAGTGCTGACCTTTGGAAAGGTATGACATACATCACGGAGGCTAAAACTCCGTACAATGCATAGTTTAAAATACCTTTCTGCTTAGTCATCTATGATTTTGAGTTTCAGCTGATTCCAGTATGTGTGAGACATGATTTTTCCCTTCTCAGAACTATAAATAAGACTTTTTACCGCCTTTCTGAGGTTGACAATTTACTGTTTGATTTTTATTTCTTTTTTATAGGCTTTAAAAAGGATCAAGGGGTTTAAAGGCCTATTATTTATTTCAGTAAAAAATAAGATAGTTTTGAGGCTGTAATCTATGTGTGCCTTTTTTGCAAATTTGGAGTTTGTCCCCAGTCTGCATGGAAGGCCTCCTTGGGGCTTTAAGCTTTGTTATGGCCTCTTCTCTAAATGCATCTTTCTAAGCATCTCTACAACTCTCTGGTCCAATCTTTAGTTCTTTCTTATTTACCAGTTTTTGTGCACCATTTGTTGGAGCCACTCTAGATTTTGTACTGCATCTTGAAACATTTATCAAACTACTTCATTTCTGTCTATTTCCCCCTAGCTTAATCTTAATATTTAAAATAACTTTTTTGTTTAAATTTTTATATTGTTTACTTATCATCCTTAAAATTATCATAGCTTATGCCTCTTTTATTTTTCCTATTAATATGGATCTCTCATTAGATTCCCCCTTTATATAATTTATGGTGTAGCTTAAGAAGGCTCAAATTCTGATAAGTGTTACAGGCCAATTGAAGCTTCTCTTCACTTTACATATCACTCTCAGAAAGTTGTTACCCTTGTACCATTTTAGGATAATATTTTTCTATTAATGTCACAGTTAGTAAAGGATAGTTTACATTTATTATTATTATTATTATTAATTTGTGTGTGTGTGCATACATATGTACCTGAGCTATGGTTTATACATGGAGGTCAGAGGACAACCTGAGAAGTTAATTCTTCCCTTACACCCTTTTGGAGACAGTGTCTCTTGTCACTGGGGGCCTGTGAGCATCTGGGTATTCCTCTGAATCTACTTCCCATCTTGTCACAGGAACATGGGGATTATAGACATGTGCCACCATGCCTGGCTTTATTTGGGCTCTAGGGAACTGAACTCAGCTCCTCATGATGGAAGACAAGTGCTTTACCCACCAAGCCACCTCCCTGGCTCTTAAGTGGAACTTTTAGTAGGTTAAATCTTCACACCTCGCTTACTTTCCATGTTTGACGTGTTTCTAATATGATGACGTTTCTAGGTAAAGCTTTGGGAGATAAGTGGGTTACATGAGGTCTTGGAGTTGGCTCCCATGGTGTATCTGGTATGTTCAAAGGAAGAAGAAGAGAGAAGAGCTGTCCTCCCACTTGCCCAACATGAACGAACGTCCAGTAAAAAGATGCCTATTTGCAAACCACTAGGAGGATACTTACTGGAAACCTGATCATATTAACTCCAAAATAGTTACCCTAACCTCTAGAACTGAAAACAGTCATCCATTATTAAAGGCACCTAAATTCATTTTGTCATAGCTGAAGCATTTGAATGATGAGTGTCTGGCTCCATCCCCTTTCTTTCAAGCTTTTTACAGGTTCTGTGTTAAGGCATCAGTTCTTTTCTGTACCATGGTATTTTCAAAGTCCCCTTAGATGTCCCTTTTAGAGTCAATACAGAATGATCTTCACTCCACCTTTGTTTTGACTTCATTCCCCAGGCTTGGACATGTTGGGTCTGTTTGAAGATGCTGAAAATGTTCAAATGTGCAAAAGTGTCTGACTTGGCTAGTTTTAAGCCAACTAGACACAAGTTTAAAACATTTGCTAGGAGGGAGCCTCAATTGAGAAAAGTCCTCCATGAGGCCAGGCTATATGCAAGCCTGTAGGCCATTTTCTTAGTTAGTGACTGATGTGGGAGGGCCCAGACCATTGTGGGTGGTGCTATCTCCATAGCTCACACATCAGCTCCTACCTCCCGGTTGCTACCCTGTTTGTGTTCCTGCCCTCACTGCTTTGGATGGTGATCTGTTATATAGAACTGGGAGTGAAATAAACCCAGCAGTCATAGTAACCCTAGCTGAGACAGCGCCTCTGCGTTCTAGTCGGCTACAACACATGCACCTCCTATGCTCCCTCAGAGGGTTCAGCCTTCAGCTTCACACATTTTTAGAAAATCATGGCTTTCTTCTAAGAAAACTTCTTTGAAACAAAATGATCTAGAACCAGTGGCAAGGCCGTTTTTAAATTATGGGAGAAATGTCAAAGCTATCTTCCAGGAAATAGGTGTCAAATTTATACTTCTGCTGTGAATATATCCACCTTCGTCTTTTGGTGTAAAAAATGGGAAGCATTAACATTTAAACCAGAAAATCTTCTCATTAATTTTTTAACACTGAATTTTTTCTGCTCCCAATTATTTTTTCAAGATCACCTGTCCTCACATTTCCTGCTTTTCATTACATTATATATATATAGTATTTGCATGAATAGCAATTGAACCCAGGACTTCATAGTTCCTAGCTATGTACTCTATTAGGGCACACTGTTAGCTCAGAATTCTGTGGTTTTAGCACACATTTTGAGTTACTATGCGCCTTGCTTCCTTAGGGTTAGTTTGTGGACTTGCTGTTGGTATAAGACATTTTCCCCCTAAGTCTTGGGGACCTCAGTCCAACGATTTGCACTTGATGGGTTCAAACAATATGATAGTCATCTGGACAGTGTGGCTTAAATTATTGCTAGAAATTAAAGAAGGCTTTGAATTGATATCCCCTACTTAACTGTGATGATGATTTCTAAAAGCTAATACTCGGTCTCTTCCTCCAGATATGTTTCTACGCATCACGTTCTCTTTTATACCTACCAAACATGAAGTCATCTCAATTAACGCTTCAAAAATTCATAGCTCTCACCATCCTATGGGTTCTTTAGCAGGCTTCCCCTGAACCTCTGTATAGACAACTAAGACAAGATTTCTATCTTGATCTTTGGCTTTAGATTGTAAAACAGAGTGTACATTAATGGAAGTAACTACAAAGTTAATATTGATTTTGCCTTTCTCTTTCCCCGTCCTTTTGGATTGTTTTCAGTATATTGTTTCCCTTCCTGTTTACGCACGATGCTCTTTCTTGCTTGAGGCCTTTCACTGTGGTGAAACATTAAAGGAAGCAACAAAGACTTCGATCATGGCAGTCTGGGTTCTCACTCGGCAGTGGCAGCTCATGGACTTCACCCTCACCCTAAGCTTGTGAATATAGTCCAGCCACTCAGTCCAATGTTTGTCTGTACCCAGCATGATCTTTTTTCTTTACCTGAGTTTTGGAAGAGGATCACTGAGTGACTATGGGATCATACGTGGTATCAAGAATACTACAGAAAAATCCTTTTCTTGTGGTATTTTATTCTACCTCTTAAACTTTGTATTCACTGGGGCTGGACAGATGGCTCAGTGGTTAAGGGCACTGGCTGCTCTTCTAGAGGACCGAGGTTAGATCCCTAGCACCCACATGGTCCCTCAAAACCTTCTGTAACTCCAGTTTCAGGGAATCCAGTGCTTTCTTCTGGCCTCCATAGACACACCACACACATAACACACAGACATGCATGCAAGCAAAGCACCACACACACATATTTATGTTTTAATGCAAGTGCTCTGGTTGCTTGTATGTGTGTGCAGTACTTGTGTACCTGATGCCCACAGAAGTCAGAGAGGTTACAGGGCCATCTGGGGGTTTCAGGTGGTTGTGAGCTGCCCTGTGGGTGCTGGGAAGTCAAGTCAAGTCTTTGGCAAGTGTGGCAGGTTCTCTTAAATGCTGAGCCATCTCTTCAGCTCCTTATTGCATCACTTAGAGCCGTTCTGATCAGATGCCCTTGATGGGCTTATTAAAGCCTAGGAATGCAGATAACTTTGGGTAAACTGGATTAAGCCTGAAAGGATCTAGTCATGATTCTTTTGCATGATAATATCTGTCACAGCCTATTTGCTCATTAAGGTTAAGAAACAAGCTGGCCAAAATATTGTGTGTGCTCCAGATGGTCGTGTCTTAAAATCTGGTGTACTTCGGTCAGATATTTAGCCTCAGATGATTTTCCTTACATCCTACCAATTCATCTATTGTTTGTTATTGTATATACTTGAAATTTTTCAAGTGAAAGGTGTTGGAATAACTCACTGTATAAAGACATGTTTTCAATGTCCTTATAGACCTAACATCTTCATATAGTGTATTCTAAAATAAGATAACCAGAAATTAAGTCTGAGAACTCCTCTCTAAGTAGTATTTCTAGGTAATGTTAATTATTGTTCTTTATAAAGACTGACTTTTTTCTTTGCTTCTGTTTTTATACCTGCAGACTCAGGAAAATACATGACTCCCCCCACCCCCTGAAGAACACTGAATTTTAATAATGTGCTGAAAGGATGCATAACTTATTGAGAGCTATGACATTCTGTCTTATGGTCTATTATCAGCCAGGGGATAGACAGATGGGCAAGTACCAGTTCAAAGCACACAGCTTCCATTTGTCCTCTCGAATGGGGTCATTAGCGTGAACTCTGTCTGGGATGATTTGTGGCTGATACCACCAGTTAGGAAAGTATTGTTACCTGTCTCTGTGTTAACACTGAGACACAGTGACCAGAGTGTGTACCGGAGCTCAGTTAAATGTGGTTAGCTAGCACACGCAGAGACAGAGCTGACACTGTGTGACCCCAAGGTTCTACCACTTCAGTGGTTAACAATCCTGTGCAGAGTTAAAAGGAAGTCCAACATGAAGTAAAGGAGAGAGATACTTAACAAGGTGAGAGATGCCACTGCTCTGTGGTTTAAGCTTTTATAACTGAAGACCATTGGGAGACAGGGCTGACACTGTGTGACCCAAAGCTTCTACTCTAAGTCACATTTCTGGATGATCACAGCTTCTACACAGACTGAGACAGACTTGTAATATTCCAGGGCCCAGATAGTATCTTCCAGGATCCAAGGGCTGAGGCAGGAGCTCTCTGGGAGAAAGCTAAATTCTTTATCACACAATACGAGGTTTGATGCTCTCTTTTGAGGACTGAGAGTGGAAATGGCAGGGAACATTTCCATCAGACTTTTGAACAGGAGAGTGACCTGTCCTTTAGGAAGCTTACAGAGAAGTAGGTGTGGGTTTATGTGTCACTCCATATGCTGTTTAAACTGCTAGGTAGTTCTGCAGAATCCACTGGCACCAGTTAAGTGTTTGTCCTTTGGGACATAGTATGTCAATGACTGTCAACTGGACACAAGCTAGAGTCATTGAAGAGGAAACATCAGTTGAGGAAATGCTCCCACCAGATTGACCTGTGGGCAATCCTGTGGGGCATTCTTTTGATTAATGAGTGATAGGGGAGGGTCCAGCCCATCATGGGTGGTGCCCCTTTTGGGCAGGTGGTTATAGGTGCCATAAGTGAGCAGGCTGGGTGAACCATGAACAAGCAAGCCAGGAAGCAATGGCTCTCCATGGCTTCTGCTTCAGTTCCTGCCTGCAAGTTCTTCCCGTGCCTGAGTTCCTTCCCTGACTTCCCTCAGTGATGGACTGTTTTACAGAAGTGGAAAATGAAATGATCCCTTCCTTACTCAAGTTGCTTCTAGCCATGGGATATTATCACAGCACTAGGGATCATAACCAAGACAGCTGCTGTCAAGTACAACAAACTCACATTTCTAAAAGATGAAAATGTCCTTTTTGAGAAAAGTTGAGAAGAAATGAATTCTGTTTTCAACGCAATCTATTTGCTCAAGGATTAGAGAACAGTATCAATTCCACATTCTGCTTACATATATTTCCATTTGTTGAGGGAGCATTTTCATTCTTTATCTGGGGAACTTTTTTTTTTTTAAGTGAACAGTAAAGATTCAAATAGAAGACACGCCTTTTTCCTGGATTGTTTTATGGGACAAGAGAGTCTATGATGATACTTGACTCAAGTCACATCAGGAAAGTCTGGTAAATATTTAATGTGGGAAGATGATACAGAAAACAAAGATGCTTGTACACACACACACACACACACACACACACACACACACACTGTAATAAGATACTTGTCCCCATTCATTTGAAGCTAAGATATGTAATTAACAAATTTATTTCTGTAGTTCTCCTTACCTTGGTTATCATAGCTCCATCTTTCCAGTTACTTGCCCCCCGCCCCCAATGTAAATATCTGGATTAGTTGCTTCTGGACAATGAGCATTGTTTTAAACCATCCAATACCCCTGTGTTGTAGGTGAGGATTTGGCTGAGGATGTTTGCCATCTACCCTATTGCTATGGCATTCCTTTATTGATCTTAGAACAAGTTTCTTTGAGATCCCAATGTAGACTGAAGACCAGCAGCTCTCCAGGAATTCTTCAAGTCTTTAGTGCCAGACGGGAACAACAGAGCCAGCTAGTGTGGTGGAGTGAGCAGCTCTTTGGATCTTTGTCTCCCCAGTGTGGGGCAGCCATTGCTGGACTACCCTGACTGTAGCACACAGACAATCTAACCAATCCCCCTTTCATATATATATCTCCTGTCAGTCCATTCCTTTAGAGAACCCCAGCTAATACATCGACTTTTGTCCAAACATATCACGATATAGCTGTTTACATCTCTGACCCCAGTCCAATTATTGCCTTTCTGAAGCCTGCTGTGAAGTGTCTTAGTGTAATGTCATAATAATAGTTGCCTCATCATAGTTACAGGTCTCATGTACCTTCAAGGAGAAAGCATTACAGAGATTATATATATATACACACACACCAGATGTGAGGAATTTGAAAGACACTCAGATTTCTGCTTACTACCATACACTTATAAAATAATCATGTATTAGATTTGTAATCTGAAAAAAATGCTAGGCACATAAAATTTATAAAGAAAAACCATCAGAGACACTAAGTATACAAGTAAGTGAAGGGACAAGGAAAAAAAAATTAAGAGTCAATCCATTAAAAAAGCTGAAGGTTAAAGAGAGAAGCAAGAATTAATATGATTAAAAGATAAATGATATAGAAATAAATTTAAATTTACCAATAAGTAATACTATCATGTACACTTATTAATACCAATAGTAAATGTAAACTATTATTTTTTGTTTGTTTTGTTTTGTCTGACTATCCTGAAACTCACTATGTAGAAGCTGGCCTCAAACTCACAGAGATCCACCTGCCTCTGCCTCCTGAGCATGGTGATTAACGGCATGCACCATTATGTCTGGCTGCAATTACTCCTATTGTTCATGGGTAGAGATTCTCTGGTTGGATAGAAGAAATAAAATTACTCTGTGCTGTTCAGAGAGAGCCACCCCCCCCATTTAGTGATACAGAAAGGCTTAAATGTTCATGCATCCAGATAATATAGTTTGAGTTTCTAAGAACTCTTCAATGAGCAAATCAGTCTTTATTTTTAGAACACTCATAATACTCACACAATAGCATGAGATGCTGACACTAAACAGATCAGCCACGTAATACAGTATTAGGGAGTGATAATCTCCACTCAGGTGAAGTTGGGTGCAGACATAAACACTTTCTGGCTAGGAGGAAGCTGGTGTTGTAGATAGGCTGTTCAGAGATTTCTCTTTGAGAACCAGAGGTCTAAGTGGATGGAAGGAGCGGGCCCCATGGGAATCTGCAGGATGAAGACATGCAAAGCACAGGGGTGTACATGCTTAAGTAGCAGCAGGAAGGTGAAGTTGGTATTCAAGGAAGGAAGTTGCAGAGGGTGTGTCTGCAGGGCTTCCATCATGTTAGATATAGGAAGACATCTCTCAAGTGATCTCAACGCTATATAGGAATACAAAGAAATGCATAGAAGGAGTGAGCATAACAGATGAGGCAGAAGAGAGGGCAAGGTGTTGGTCTAAGTGTAGTGACTTTTATTTGTAAGATGAACAAAGAAATGATGGGGACCCTTGACCTATCAGAAGCGGTGATACTTTTGTTAATTTGATTGTATTAATCATTACACAATAAATACACATACTGTCTTAGTCAGGGTTTCTATTCCTGCACAAACATCATGACCAAGAAGCAAGTTGGGGAGGAAAGGGTTTATTTGGCTTACACTTCCATACTGCTGTTCATCACCAAAGGAAGTCAGGACTGGAACTCAAGCAGGTCAGAAAGTAGGAGCTGGTGCAGAGGTCATGGAGGGATGTTCTTTACTGGCTTGCCTCCCCTGGCTTGCTCAGCCTGCTCTCTTATAGAACCCAAGACTACCAGCCCAGAGATGGCACCACCCACAAGGGGCCTCCCCCCTTGATCACTAATTGAGAAAATGCCTTACAGTTGTATCTCATGGAGGCATTTCTTCAACTGAAGCTCCTTTCTCTGTGATAACTCCAGTTGTGTCAAGTTGACACAAAATTAGCCAGTACAATTGACCCCTTGTCAACTTGACACACAAACACATCACTAGTAAGCCTCAACCCTTACATTCTTATTCATCCCCAAGATCTAAATAACTTTAAAAGTCCCACAGTCTTTACATATTCTTAAAATTTCAATCTCTTTAAAATATCCATCTCTTTTAAAATCCAAAGCCTTTTTACAATTAAAAGTCTCTTAACTGTGGGCTCCACTAAAACAGTTTCTTCCTTCAAGAGGGAAAATATCAGGGCACAGTCACAAAGCAAAAATCAATCTCCAACCATCCAATGTCTGGGATCCAACGCACGATCTTCTGGGCTCCTCCAAGGGCTTGGGTCACTTCTCCAGCCATGCCCTTTGTAACACACAAGGCATCCTCTAGGCTCCAGATGCCTGTACTCCACTGTTGCTGCTGCTCTTGGTGGTCATCTCATGGTACTGGCATCTCCAAAACACTGCATGACCCCTTCAGTCCTGGGCCATTAATTGCAACTGAGGCTGCACCTTCACCAGTGGCCTTCCATGGCCTCCCCCAATGCTGAGCCTCAGCTTCTCTGCATGACCCCTTCATGCCTTCAAAACCAGTACCACCTGGGTGACCCTTACACATTACCAAGTTCCACTGCAGCAGTACAACTTTGGCTATCTCTGGAACACAGCCTCTTTGTGCTTTCAGAAAACACTTCCCAGAAGATGTCACCTAAATGATGCTGGTCTCTTCTTAATCACTGCTAATTTCTTAGCTCCAGCTAACCAGCATCAATAGTCCCAGTAATGCAAAGTTTTTGCTTTAGTAGTTCTGGTATCTTGTTAATCAGAGCTGATTCTTCAGCCCCAGCTTACCAGAACTACAGAATCTTCGCAATCAAAACAGCAATGGCTCTGAAAAGAGTCTTTAATTTTCCCTCTGAAATTTCACAAGCCAGGTCTCCATCTTCTGCACTGTTCTCAACATTATCTTCCAAGCTCCTACACAACATCTGACAGAGCTCTTAACAACAAATGGATCTTCAAGCCCAAAGTTCCAAAGTCCTTCCACAGTCTTCCCCAAAACATGGTCAGGTTGTCACAGGAATACCCCACTCTGCTGGTACCAATTTGTCTTAGTCAGGGTTTCTATTCCTGCACAAACATCATGACCAAGAAGCAGTTGGGGAGGAAAGGGTTTATTCAGCTTACACTTCCATATTGCTGTTCATCACCAAAGGAAGTCAGGACTGGAACTCAAGCAGGTCAGAAAGCAGGAACTGATGCAGAGGCCATGGAGGGATGTTCTTTACTGGCTTGCCTCCCCTGGCTTGCTCAGCCTGCTCTCTTATAGAACCCAAGACTACCAGCCCAGAGATGGCACCACCCACAAGGGGCCTCTCCCCTTGATCACTAATTGAGAAAAATGCTTTACAGTTGTATCTCATGGAGGCATTTCCTCAACTGAAGCTCCTTTCTCTGTGATAACTCCAGCTGTGTCAAGTTGACACAAAATTAGCCAGTACACATACCAAGTCATTACATAATAAACATTGCATAGTATTTGTCAAATATTTTAACTTAAAAATTAATTTGTTAATGACATATTTTAGCCTCAAATGAATGGGAAAAAAGATCGTGTTACAGTTTATTTTATTTGTGTGTGTGTGTGTGTACATGTGCCTTGGTTTCCTGTATCATCTTCCAATATTAAATATTTACCAGAGTTATAGAGGAAGACTTCTCCTATGTGACTTGAGTCAGGGCTCCACCTTGAGTTTCAGCTGACATCTTTGTAGGTTCTAATTACAGCAAAGGTCCTGCTGGAATCAGTTTACCAAGAACCCTACATTTCTTATCTGGTCACACTTTGTATCTGACCAAACTACTCAGCCTCATTTAGAAAGCTTATATGAAGACAGTCCACCCCAGACAGTTGGTCACCTTAGTCTCTTCTTAACAACAGTCTAACAAGTCAGTTTAGCCAGAACACATCCTCTCCACTTAGGAATTTCCTAACCGCTGACTGCTGTCTTGTTTACTGGCTACAAATCTTACTGTATGTGAATTCATTCTGCCTGTATATCAAAATCTATTTTTGTCAGTTATAATAGTTCCAGTAATATTTATTTAACTGATTTAACTACTATGTAGCTTGAATATTCTTTGATATCTAAAAATATTAGTGCCAAAAATTATTGCTTTCCTTGACAATGCCAGAGTACCTTAGATTTATGCAAACCCAGGAAAATAACTGCTTTCACCTCTTTTGTCTGTTTTGAAATCCATGATCTTTCCTATTATATTTAGAGTTAAATTTGGGGTATCATGTGGCTGGGAGATTTTGGTTTATCTTTTAGTGGATGGATCATTGACTATTCAACTACCCAATCTCTGGTTTCTTACTGTTGTCTGTTACTCAGTAGCAATGGTTTGCCAAGGTGCCAACTGCATGACAAACCCCATTTTATTTCTATGCTGGCTGCTTCCAAGTCACCTCCAGACACATTCAGTACCTCACAAAGTCTTCAATGCTCATTCCAGTTGTTCAGGAGAAAGTACTGGCTTACAGGGGAACAGGAGTGATTGCTTCCCCACCCATTTTCCACATTGTTCAATCTATTAAGTCTAGGATTGTGAAGTTTAGAAAAGGATCTATTTGTCTCTGGTTTGGCTACAAATTGTACACCCCCTTTTTTGTTTATATTTTTTATTAATAGTTTTTTTTATTGGGTAATTATTTCATTTACATTTCCAATGCTATCCCAAAAGTACCCCACATGCTCCCCCACCCACTCCCCTACCCACCCACTCCCACTTCTTGGCCCTGGCATTCCCCTGTACTGAGGCATATAAAGTTTGCACGACCAATGGGCCTCTCCACTGATGGCCGACTAGGCCATCTTATGATTCATATGCAGCTACAGACACGAGCTCCAGGGGGTGGGGTACTGGTTAGTTCATATTGTTGTTCCACCTATAGGGTTGCAGATCCCTTTAGCTCCTTGGGTACTTTCTCTAGCTCCTCCATTGGGGGCCTTGTGATCCATCCAATAGCTTACTGTGATCATCCACTTCTGTGTTTGCTAGGCCCCGGCATAGTCTCACAAGAGACAGCTATATCTGGGTCCTTTCAGCAAAATCTTGCTAGTGTATGCAGTGGTGTCAGCGTTTGGAAGCTGATTATGGGATGGATCCCCGGATATGGCAGTCTCTAGATGGTCCATCCTTTCGTCACAGCTCCATACTTTGTCTGTGTAACTCCTTCCATGGGTGTTTTGTTCCCAATTCTAAGAAGGGGCAAAGTGTCCACATTTTGGTCTTCATTCTTCTTGAGTTTCATGAGTTTAGCAAATTGTATCTTATATCTTGGGTATTCTAAGTTTCTGGGCTAATATCCACTTATCAGTGAGTACATATTGTGTGAATTCTTTTGTGATTGGGTTACTTCACTCAGGATGATGCCCTCCAGGTCCACCCATTTGCCTAGGAATTTCATAAATTCATTCTTTTTAATAGCTGAGTAGTACTCCATTGTGTAAATGTACCACATTTTTTGTATCCATTCCTCTGTTGAGGGGCATCTGGTTTCTTTCCAGCTTCTGGCTATTATAAATAAGGCTGCTATGAACATAGTGGAGCATGTGTCCTTCTTACTGGTTGGGACATCTTCTGGATATATGCTCAGCAGAGGTATTGCGGGATCCTCCGATAGTACTATGTCCAATTTTCTGAGGAACCGCCAGACTGATTTCCAGAGTGGTTGTACAAGCTTGCAATCCCACCAACAATGGAGGAGTGTTCCTCTTTCTCCACATCCTCGCCAGCATTTGCTGTCACCTGAATTCTTGATCTTAGCCATTCTGACTAGTGTGAGGTGGAATCTCAGGGTTGTGTTGATTTGCATTTCCCTGATGATTAAGGATGTTCAACATTTTTCAGGTGCTTCTCAGCCATTCGGTATTCCTCAGGTGAGAATTCTTTGTTTAGCTCTGAGCCCCATTTTTAATGGGGTTATTTGATTTTCTGTAGTCCACCTTCTTCAGTTCTTTATATATATTGGATATTAGTCCCCTATCTGATTTAGGATAGGTAAAGATCCTTTCCCAATCTGTTGGTGGCCTTTTTGTCTTATTGAAGGTGTCTTTTGCCTTGCAGAAACTTTGCAATTTTTTGAGGTCCCATTTGTCGATTCTCAATCTTACAGCACAAGCCATTGCTGTTCTATTCACGAATTTTTCCCCTGTACCCATATCTTCGAGGCTTTTCCCTACTTTCTCCTCTATAAGTTTCAGTGTCTCTAGTTTTATGTGGAGTTCCTTAATCCACTTAGATTTGACCTTAGTACAAGGAGATAGGAATGGATCAATTCGCATTCTTCTACATGATAACCGCCAGTTGTGCCAGCACCATTTGTTGAAAATGCTGTCTTTTTTCCACTGGATGGTTTTAGCTCCCTTGTCAAAGATCAAGTCACCATATGTGTGTGGGTTTATTTCTGGGTCTTCAATTCTATTCCATTGGTCTATTTGTCTGTCGCTATACCAGTACCATGCAGTTTTTATCACAATTGCTCGAGGGAGTGTCAGAGGAAGAGACGAGCGGTTTGTCAAAGGGTGGTAGAGAAATGTTATGGAGTTTCTGAGATAACAAAGCTTGGTTGTGGACATGGTCTCCCATAGTAAAAAACAATTCTATCTTACACTTTAAAAGAACAAGCTGTAATGTACATGACTTATTTCCCAGCAAGTTGTTCTCATTATGTGGTGAAGTCACTTTTGACTCCGCCCAGCAGTGGGTGGTTCTGGTGTGCCACACCCTCCCCCACCATGCCCTCCCCCCCGCCCTGCACACCCTCCCCCACTCCGTCCTCACCCCACCACGCGCTCATCACCAATGAGCCCTGTCTGAATCTACCTCCTCTCTGCTTTCCCGTTTATGAAGGCTAAGTGTCTCTTCACGTTGTTTAGCTCTATGGATTTCCTTGTTCCATCAATTTATTGTTTTTATATTTTAACTAGTTTTTTTTTTTTTTTTGTGTGTGTGTGTGTGATTTTTCTGACTTGTTTTGGATAGCTGGAGTTCCTGGTTTGGGCACTAAGGATTTTTAATGCCTCTTGGGTCTCTTGTTTCTAGGCTTTTATTTTTTCCAACTTGGGTTCATATAAATGCTCTAGTCTCCAATTCAGGGAGGCATATTTATATAATTGTGTCAAATTTATAACTCAGATTTTTTTCCCTCATATACAATGTTTCAGAATAATGATAGCATATATTTTTACATTGTTGTAAGTGAAAATTGTTTTATAGTTTTGTCTTATGTATTTTCTAACACTAAAATAAATACATACTTAATATGGGAGTCATAAAACACATCAGAAAATCAAAAATGATTTATAATACAACTTAACGATCAACATGCATACTTGAGAATCCTTGACATTTTAGCAAGTGGTTTAGACATGAAACTTTTTAAAAAACAAGCCCATTATCTATTAAGTCAGAAATGTGCTCTCTTTCTTTAAAATTACTGAAATATTCTTAAGTATCTAGTGTGGAGAGCTGTGAGCAATCGCCATTACAAGATGGCGCTGGCTTCCGCTGTGCCTAACTGGTAAACAAGCAACGTGCACAGGTGCAAGAGTGAATCGTGCCAAGTCACTGCCCATCCAGGGGTGTAGCAATGAGGGGATGGGCAACAAATCAGGTGCTGACACACCACTCCAAGGTGCATATAAGCAGCACCATTTTCCAGGGTTCAGGGTCTTCCTCCTAATGAAGCAATAAAGCTTGCTGCAGAAGAACCCGGTTGTCCGAGTGTGTTCTTGCAGGCGAGGCACATGCTCGGGAAAAATGGCATCGAAAACCCGGGAAAACCATATCATTGCCAGGCGCCGAGGGGACCCTCTGTTCCCGGGGCGGGTTCAGAACTGCAGGATGAGATAAGCTCTGTAAGGTATGTTCGGTCTTGAACTTTCTCCAGCGTTAGAGGCCTTTTTGTTTGTTTTCACGGAGCTCGTTCTTTTTCTTTTGATTGCGTTCTGCTTTCACCGGTGGAACTGCTGACTGATTCTCAGTCGAGGTCAGGCACATTTAGATAAAAGAGCAGTATGGGAACCTCCCACTCCGTGGTGACCGCCTTATGGTCGGTCTTGAGGCAGTGTGGCCTAAAAATCACCACTAAGATTATAGAGGGCTTTGTTAAAGATATAGATCACATAGCGCCATGGTATGCATGCTCTGGGTCATTAACTATCGCCTCCTGGGAGAAACTGAAAGGAGATCTAGTTAGGGAACAGCAGAACGGCAAACTTAAAGCATGGACCATGCCATTGTGGAAGCTGGTAAGATCGTGCTTAAAAGATGAGGATTGTCAGCAAATGTTTGAGGCGGGGCAGAGGGTCCTGGAGGAGGTCCAAGACAGTCTATCAGAGACAGAGCGGGGAGAGATATTAGGAGTTCAGAGAAAACAAGGTGCATCTAAGAAAAAAAGCCTTTCCATGCACCTTGAGCCTGAGAAAAAGAGAAACAAGGGAAAGTATGCCCTGGGAGAGCAAAAGGAGAAGGGAGAGAGAAAAGGGAAGATATAAAAAGAGAAAAAGAAAAGAAACTAAAATATAAAGATACAAAGGATAATATAAAAAATGAAGAACAAAAAATTAAGTCAATTTACCCTCCTCTTGAGGACTTTGACTAAAGAGGCAGCCTTCATCAAAGGCTTAAAGATAGCTCTCAGGGCCACTGTGCCTCCTCTCCCTTCTCTGGCAGTATTCCCAGACGAAGGAGATAAGGAAGTAGAGTCTGAACATGAGAGAGAGAAAATAAGTTTTAGAAAAGCAGTTATCCCCTGTTTGGGATCTTTTAGCAAAAAAGAGAAAAAATGAAAATAAGCTATTTCAGAGCTCTCCTGGGAACAGAAGGAAAATGGGAGACGTCCTGCTTCCTCTCTGGCTCCTATGGAGATATTCTTAGCTCTGGTAAGGATAACTGTGTCCCTTTGAGACACCAAGTTCTATTCCCTGTCTGTCTATTATCAGTTTTTGGTGCACCAAATTGTCCATATGACTGTCAATTCATGTTTGTTTTTGTTTTGTTGTTTGAATGATTGTTGTTCTGTGTTTCATGTTGAAAAATATAAATGGTTAAAACTTTATCTACTGGCTTTTCATTCTGAGTTGATTACCTGGACCTATGGTTAAGGGAAATGCAATTGCTGATTCAGCCACCAGAGATATGGTTTTATGTTTGGCAAATGGATGTCACACATATCTCAGCTTTTGGTAAATTACAATATGTACGTGTCCATTGATACCAGTTCTGGTGTCCTACATGCCTCTCCCTTGACAGGGGAAAAAGCAGTTCATGTCATATCCCACTGCTTAGAGGCTTGGGCTGCATGGGGCAAGCCTCTAATGCTGAAGACAAACAATGGTCCTGCATATACTTCTTCTAAATTTAGTCAATTTTCTAAACAAATGCAAGTGAAACATATTACTGAATTGCCCTATAATCCACAGGGCCAAGGCATTATTGAAAGAGCTCATCGTACTTTGAAACAATATTTACAAAAACAAAAAGGGGGGATAGAGGCTATGACGCCAAAGATGGCTTTATCCCTTATAATATTTACTCTTAGTTTCTTAAAACTGGATAATGTTGGGAGATCACCAGCTGAAAGGCACGGACAATGGCCTCAACCGCCCAATGAAATGGTGAAGTGGAAGAATGTCCTTGATAATAAATGGTATGGCCCAGATCCCATACTAATCAACTCCAGGGGAGCTATTTGTGTTTTTCCACAGGGTGAAGATAATTCACTTTGGGTTCCGATGTGACTGACAAGGACCGTGAAAGATCAAGATGAATCTCAAGATGATCCTTTTATTTTTACTCCTGATGATTGAGACTGGGATAAGTATGCTTTTATGGGCCATAGTAAGATCATGGCCGGTACCTTTACTGGTACATTCCAATTCTTCTACCTTGTCTTTGTTTTTGGCAACTGAATATTTTTAAAGAAAAAGATTATCTCTAATTGGGCAGATTCCATTAGCCAAAATAAAGTGAGCTCTGGAGTATTATTTAATGCTTTAACGCAAGTTGCTCAAGGAGCACAGTCAGGCTCAAGTGATGTTGGAAATAATGTAACTTCACCTATAAACATCACCACGATTATAATAAAGGGAAATGTGACTATTCCCAAAAGATCACGATGACCTGTTGGCAATGCCACTGCTATACGTAGCATGCCTTGGTGTCATCCGGACCTTGCATTTCCTATAGTATTTTCACCTTGTCAATCAAAAAATTTTTCCTCGGAAAGAAATAGCAAAGGGTTTTGCTTTGTCACCTCCATTGGATTTTGCTGTAATGAGTGATAAAGGAGATGCTACAGGAAAAGAAAATATTTGGCCATATTACCAATGGATTTTAATTAATGAGGCAGGTGCTAGTACTAGTTTGTCAGCCTTTGCACTGCTGACTGGAACCTTTCATGAGATATTGAATGTTTCTGCCACACCTTCCAATATGTCTGCTCATTTAGATTATGTGACATCTAATAGAGTTATCAGAAATATGACTACTTCTCCAGTAGAAGTCTGTGTTAATCCTCCATTTTTCTTTATATTGGCTGAATTTCAAAATAATACCGAATGGTTAGATTGTACATATGTCACTTGTTTTTTGATGCAATGCTAGAATAGAACTAATTTCTTAGCCTTAGTGGTACATTTACCAACCTTTGTCCCTGTTGAGGCAGATCCAGAGAAGTTCCCAATCATGAGTCTTGTTCGGCAAAAGAGAGATTTTGGAATCACAGCTGCCATTGTTACTGCCATTGCAGTGTCCGTGGCATCAATGGTTACCGCAAGAATTGCTATGGCCAATCAAGTTAATACTGCTGACACCATAAGTCAGATAGCAGAAAATAATGTCTGAGGCATTGCTTACCCTGCAAAGGGTGGATTCTCATATCGCCTCAGGATTAATGTTAGTGAATCAAATTGTAGATATTTTACGACATAACATAGAACAGATGATGGATGCTATACAAATGAATTGTGTGGCATCAACCCTGCATATGTGCATTACTCCGATTAGGTATATTAACAATTCTTTCATTAAAAGTACAGATTTATCGAGTTATCTGAAGGGGAACTGGTCGCAGGAGTTGGAAAGGTTGCAGAAGAAGCTGCAGATACAGATCCTGGACCTTAATGGAACCAGAGTGAAACCAGTGACCCTTGTAGACTTCACCTCTTGGCTTACCTCTGCATTTTCTTACTTTAAGGAATGGGTGGGAGTGATTTTGTTTTGTGCTGCCATAGGCTGTGGACTGGTATTCATGGTCTGGTTGGTTTGCAAGCTCAGAGCCCAACAAACACGTGACAAGGTCGTCATTGCTCAAGCACTTGCGGCCATTGAACAAGGGGCCTCCCCCGAAATCTGGTTATCTATGCTCAAGAATTAGTCGGCATTTGAGTTCTTCATTTTTTGGCTGGCCTCTTTTGTAGAGTTCGCCCTAGGTCATTTAGTAGTTACTGTCACATAGCACTGTGGTATCCAGGGACGGGCAACTTTCCTCATGCACAGATCAACCTAAGACACGGGGCCGGCCCGGTGGCGATAGGGTTACCCTATGACGGGAAAGGCTGTGACATTAGAGGAATGACTTAAGACAGGAGCCACAGCGGATGGACATAATTGCACAGACCTAGCCCAGCCTCATTTTAATAAAACAAAAGGGGGGAGATGTGAAGAGCCATGAGCAATCGCCGTTACAAGATGGTGCTGGCTTCCACTGTGCCTAACTGGTAAACAAGCAATGTGCACAGGTGCAAGAGTGAATTCATGCCAAGTCACTGCCCATCCCAGGGTGTAATAATGAGGCGATGGGCAAGCAACAAATCAGGTGCTGACACGCCACTCCAAGGTGTATATAAGCAGCACCATTTTCCAGGGTTCGGGGTCTTCCTCCTAATGAAGCAATAAAGCTTGCTGCAGAAGAACCCGGTTGTCCAAGTGTGTTCTTTCTGGTGAGGCACAAGCTTGGGACAATCTAGGAAAATATTGATGGATTTCTGCAAACTTTAAAGTATTTAAAAGAGTAAATATGTAACTGTTTAATACTTGATAAAGTTATAATTGCATGTTGTGATGGTTTGAAAAAGAGTGGCTCCCACAGGCTCATGTGTTTTAGTGCTTAATTACATGGAATGGCATTATTTGACAGGGTATGACCTTAGTGGAAGAAGTGTGTTACCCTGGGTGGGCTTTGAGGTTTTATAAAGTCCATTCCAAGCTGAGTGTCTTTCTTCCTGCTGCCTGCAGATCTGGGTATGGAACTCTCAGCTCATTCTCCAGACCATGTCTGCCTGCATGCCATCATGCTTCCCACCATGATGACAATGGACTAAACCTCTGAAGCTGTGAGCCAACCCCAATTAAAATGCTTTCTTTTACAAGAGTTGCTGTGGTCAGAGCACTGACACATCTATTTGTAAATACATAAAATATTCAATAAAAATAATAAAAAGGACACATCTATTTCTATGCTGTATGAAAAAAAGGCTATACTCCATTAAAGAATTACTATAATGCAAATCGAAGCATTTTGTGTGTTTAAGATACATAAAGAAAGCGAAAAGTTTATTTTCTGCATACTGTCCGTCACTAGAATGGCTGCTTAAGTGTAGGTGGGGAATAGAACAGGAGTCCTTGGTGACAGTTACAGGTGGGTATGTGAGGCATTGTCTGCTGGTAGAGAAGGAGAGATGTGAGCATGGGGGTGGGGGTAGGGCAAGTGAAACGACAAGGATACAAGGTTTGCTATTCTCTGAATTCAAGCAGCTGTGTGTTTGGTCTGTTTTCTGGCTGTGCTCAAGACTCCAGAAGTTGGCATCTGTTTTCACAGCTCATTGAACAATAGTGCTGCAGACTCATCTGCAGTATCTTTAATCCACAAAGTTTGCTCCCTCCAGGGAGACACACACACACACACACACACACACACACACACACACACACACACTTTCTTCCTTGTTTAGGCTATGAAGTTAGGGTTAGCTAAGCAGCCAGTATGGCTTTTGCCTTTCTTCTTGTAAAACAGCGTCCTTGGATCACATGGAAAAGGAAGCTACCTTTTCATTTTATACAGTACGGTGTAGGCTAGTTAATCTTGCCTATAAATCAGCTTATCCATAAACCCCAGGGCATTGCAGTTGGAACCACCAGAGTGAGGATCTACTAATCTCAGTGAAAATCTCAGAACACATGTTAAGCACAGAGGTATCCTCAAGCTCTAGTCCCAGTGATATTTTATCTATATCTCCATAGCTTAGCTAAATGAAATACAGACATTAGGAAATTATATGTTCTTAAATCTCTAATCTTCTGAGCATAGCATAACCCTTCCAGTATGAAACACAAACATGCCTTACTTTCTGAATAATCTGTCAACAGAGAGATACCAAATAAATGCAAGATCCTAATTCCTACCTAAGCCCAGTATTGGGATCCTCTTGAATCCCGAAGTACTGGCAGAGAAATGATGTTTATACAGATTGGAAGAAACAGGTGTAGGAAAAGTTTGTTAATCGGATGGATGGCTATGCTGTTGCTGAATAGCACACCCACAGGAAAAGGGATTAGGGTCTGTTAACCTAATCACCATTTATATCCCGTGAGAAAAAAAAAAGGTCTGTTATTTATTTATTTATTTATTTAGTCACAGTGATTAGTTTAAGCTCTCACACTCTGAATTTCTGGGATCCAATGCCTGTTTCCATGGGAACGGCAGCAGCAGGAAGCTGTGAAGTTGTCAAACACATCTAATATTCCGGGGGAGGATCCTATCTGAATGCATGCCAGGTCCCTCTAGCATCTCTGGTCATTTCACCACATTGGTTCTGCTTCCTGCAGGAACACCTTAGGTGAGAACAGTTGAAGTATTTGACTTGAGGTGAAGGTTCTATATTGTATGCATATAGGTATTCCATGCATCACACACATGCTTGTTTCATGGGTAAGACACCAAAGAAGGAGTGACTGGGGAATGGTAATTTAAAGAATGTCAAGAAAGGAAACAGCTCTTGCCCTCAAGAAACTTAAAATTTACATGGAACGTCACATGCCATGCACTACGTGCTTGAAATGAAGGTCCCTAAAATGTACACTGAAGTTCCAACCAAATGCACATCACTTCTTCCAGATGCGACCTTCTGTCCTCAGGACTTGCTTCTTTGTCAGTGCTGAGAACTGGGATGTACATAAGAGAAAACTATTTAAATACTCATGCTAATTCCTTAGTTCTGAAGTCTAGAATACTAGAGATTCGACTTGCTTCTTTGTTTCTAACCCTGCATTTTTGTTGTTGTTGTTGCTGCTGCTGCTGCTAAGTTGCAACAATGTCTCCTTCAAACTGAGTCTTCACTCTAAACCATCCCTACTCTAACCTTCTCAGAACCCTTTGCTAAAGGCCATAATAATAATTTTTACTATTCTTATCTCCAATGGATTCTAGTCTTCTCATTTAGAATGGCTTATGCACATTCATCTGTCTGTCTCTTTATCTATCTACCCATCCATCCCATTTGTCCATCCATCCACCCACCATCCAACAAATATTGAAAGCAGACAGTGTGTAGACCCTGTGCTGAGTTTGCCATCTTTGAACTCTCTTATTGCTCGGGCTTTTGTCCCCCCTGGTATGAACACGCTCAGGGCAACCGGAATCTTCTGCGGCACAAGCTTTATTGCTTACCCCTTCAGGAGCCAGTGGGGAAGAGAGCCAGAGAGAGAGAGATGGTGGAGCCCTATCCCTTTTATGGAGGACTGTCCTCCACCTCGGACGTGTTGCTCCCTGATTGGCTGCAGCCCATCGGCCGGAGTTGTCGTCACTGGGAAGGCAGAGCACATGGCGTGGAAAGCTACCCCGGCACATGCGCAGCTTGCTTGTTTACTACTTAGAACACGGGTGTCAGCGCCATCTTATAATGGCGAATGTGAGGGCGGCTCCTTACACTCTCTTTGAACTTGGTGGAGACAAAGCAATTACAGAATAAGTGCCCAGCTCATGGTCAGAAGTGATAATGGTTCAGCTCACAAGGGAAGTAGTTCTACAATAACGTGCTTCAGGAGGTATCATGAGATTTCTGTGAAAAGAGGTGATGATCCCGAATTTACTTTGGGATTGGACTTATAGAAGTTCTTTTATAGCTCTTTGCAAGACCCCCAATCCAAATACTGAATCTGAAATATGTAAAAGAGTAAAATGGACATAACAGGGTCTTTGCTAACATCTCATGTCTCTTTCTGCACTCACTCTCATGTCTCTGCAGTATTTTTGTAGGGCAGTGGGCGTGGGGGACTAAAGGGAGTGGGAGAAAACCTGAGTCTTGTCAGAGTTCTGGTGCTCTGGGCAGAGAGATGTGGAGGACTGCCACATGCTTTCCACACAGCTCTGGGTGGGTGTCTGGCTGTGGGAAGCCATGGACCCCAGCCCATGGGAGGTGGACAAGGGCCAGTCTGAGGTCTCTGTGTCTCATGGAGGCCAGAGATAACAGGTTCTCAGTCTCGGGCATCCCAGACACTGCTGTGGGATACCTTGGAATAGCTGAGAACAAAGTGGAGGCCCCAAGGTCAGCATGGTCCGAAGAGAGGAAAGGGCAGGTAGAGAGGGGCGCTGGGTGGTTCCTATGCAGGCAAATTCTTTGGTCTGGTCCATGGCTGAGGTGCAGGAAGACCTTCTGGCTTTAGATGTGGCTCTTTAGGGGAAAGCCTATCCCATTGTTTAAGCACTTCAGGCCTTAATGAGCAGAGACAGTCTATGATTTTAGAGACAGAGAGAAAGAGAGAAGGTAAAAGAAAGAGAGAGGTTGGCCATGGCCACATGGAGAGATGGGGGTGGGGACGGAGGGAGAGAAAGAGAGCTAGAGAAGAGAGTAAGAAAGGTAAGAGCTTAAGAGAGAGAGAGGAGGGGGCCAAGCAGCCCCTTTTATTTGGGCTGGGCTATCTTGGCAGTGTGGCTGTGGGGAGGAGCATGTAGAATGCCAGGAGCTTGGGGCTTTGTCTGCGTGTCTGATAGTTACAGAATTATGGAGTTGGGGGCTCTGTAGTGTCAGGTACCTGTCTCTGGGAATGTGGCTTACTGTTCTGTCCCTTGTAGAGTTTTCTACTGGGTCTCTGGAGCAAGCCTCACACAACCAAAACAGGATGCCTTTCACAGTCCCACATATTTTTATAGACCCTTGTAATGAATGAACTCTTTTATCAGTCCTTATTGTGAGTCACTTAATAGATTCCTATCTGAGATGGATGAGGTTTGGGGATGGATATAAGAGTGGAAATGTAGGCACTCAGCAGGAGAACAGCTACCAGAGGTGTCTATATGAAGTCAGTGGGTTGACATGGAGACAAAAGGACTTGACTGTGCTAAATATTTCTTTTTATACTTCCCATAATGTTCTGGGCCAGTACTAGTAAATCAGAGATATAATTTCTACTGGATTGAGGATTAAGATTAGGAATAAATTTTCATTTTTTTCTACTATGCATTTATGTATTCATCACTAAGTACTAACTCTGTGCCAATATAGTAATTTATATACATATACATGCACACACACACACACATATACATGTATATAAACTTATATGTGTGTGTATACACACACACACACAACACACACACATATATTCTATGCTGTATGATATGAATGTAATTGGTACTGACATGTTGAGAGGAAATAACACCTGAGTATTGGATTATAATGACTATAAACACATGGTGCTACAAAACATAGAAATGCAGGGCTGCCTGAGAACATAAATGTAAAGCCGACTTCAGAGGGAAAGGTATGTACCAGCTGCTTTGTTGGGCCAAAAGTTTAAAGATACTCTCCTCCAAATTTGGTTGCTGAAGCTTTAACCCCTATCATATCTAGATTTGGAGGCAAAGACACCATAGACAAAAGACTAAGTTTTAAGGTTACAGGAAAGCCGGGCGTGGTGACACACTCCTCTAATCCCAGCACTTGGGAGGCAGAGAACTCAGGCAGATTTCTGAGTTCAAGGCCAGCCTGGTCTACAAAGTGAGTTCCAGGACAGCCAGGGCTACACAGAGAAACCCTGTCTCGACCCCCCCATCCCCCCAAAAAAGGTTACAGGAAATCTCAAGGGTGAGATCACTAATCCCAGAGCCAAAGGATTAGTGTCCTCCCTACATGCAACAACGGGAAAATTGTCCTGTGCTTCTATGTACAAGTGCACATAAGAAATCATATGAAGATAGAATAGGAAGAGGGGTTGTCTACAAGTCTGGAAAAAATTCCTCTCTTAAAATCATATTTGCTAGAACATTGACCTTGAACATCTAGCTTCAAATCTGTGAGAAGATAAATGTCTGTTAAGTCACAGCTTGACTTAAAGAAGTCCCAGAAGACTAAAACAGCAATGACCTCTGTGTATGTGTGTTTTAGGGGAGAGAGAGTAGGTGGTATTTTAGGCAGAAGGAGAATTGTGTGAATGGGAACAAAGGCAAAGGATATCATTCTTCTTTATCTGTTTTGTATGTCAGAATTCTTCAGGCTCTCACCAATTTGTGATCTCTCTCCCTATCTATCACCTATCAGTCTGTCTTCTATCTATCTATCTATCTATCTATCTATCTATCTATCTATCTATCTATCCATTCCATCCATTCCCTCCCTCTATCCCTCACTCCCTCCCTATGCATGTAGAGATTGGGCATTGAACTGTGGTAAGCACTCTACCACTGAGTTTCATCTGTGCCCAAATTGCCCCTAATTCTCTTAGTGTCTATATTTCCTTAGGGAAATTTCTTCTTTTATTTCTAGTTTTTGAAAAATTCATTATTTATTTCCTTAACTATTCTTCCTAACTTTTGCTGTTTTTGCTGTTGAGTGTATTTTTTTTTTAATTTGTTGAATTTTGTTCTCTTACAATGTTAAGAACTTTACTTTCCTCCTAGTGAGATGCCCTGTCTTTGGCTAGCATTGTCTTGTCTTCCCTCACAAGCACCTTCCACTCTTTGCTTCCATGAGTTTGGACTTCTAAGCTCCTGCACAATGAAAGCAGAAAGTATTTTTCTCTGCCTGGCTTATTTCACATCCCCCATTCCTTCCAGATCCTGGATTCTCTCCTGTGGCTAAATAACACTTATTTTATACATCAATACATATGCAGGCATATGTGTGTCTTTTGTTTCCTTTATCTATTAGTTTATTGATAGAGATTTACTTATGTCTCTTGGTTATTAAGAATAATGTTATGAATAACTGGGCGATAGAGATATCTTTTTGAAAGACTGATTTTATTTCCTTTGGATATGTATAGTAGTGGAATTTCTGTATTACGTGATACTTAGGAACTTTTCTATCTACACGAATTCAGATTTCCACCAAGGAGTGTTCCATCAATGGTTTTCTTTTCTTTAAATCCTTTTCAACACACGTTGTCTCGTTTGTTTTGATGAAGTGATATTTCCTTGCGATTTGATTTGCATTCCCCTAGTGAGTAGTGATGGACATCTAAAAATGTATCTGTTATTAGGCGAAGCCTCTTTGGTGACAGTTATGCTAGATTCCTGTCTGCAAGTGTAGCAGAATGTCATTAATAGTGTCAGGGGTTGGCTCTCTCTCAGGGCATGGGTCTCAAGTTGAGCCAGTCATTGCATGACCTTTCCCTCAATTTCCCTCAACTTCTGCTCCATCATTTACTCCTGGTCATCTTGTAAGCAGGGCAAATTGTGAGTTGATTATGTGGCTCTGTTGGTGTCCCAATTCTTACATAGGAAGTCTTTCATGCCTAGTTACAGGAGATGGCCATTTCGTAAATAGGAAAAGAGGTAGATTGTATTATTGCAACTTGATATGCCAAGACTGGTTAGGAACCATGGAAGGCCTCCCCTTTTCTGAGGAGAAAGAAAAGAGGGGTGGATATGGGGGGAGAGTAGAGGTGAGAGGGAGGGACTGAGAGGAGCAGAGGGAGGGGAAGCTGCAATCAGGACTTAAAATACATAAATAAGTTAATAGAAAGTATACCTGTTAGGTATTTGCAAGCAGGTTTTTGAGAAATACTTACTAAGGTCCTTTGTCTATTATAAAATTTAATTATTATTGCTTCTTTGCCTTTGAGTTGTATGTGTTCTTTATGTATTTTTGATATGAATCCCTTATCGAATTCGTGGCTTATAAATATGTTTCCCATGTAGGTTTTTGATTTGTCAATTTCTTTTCTCTACAAAAACTTCTTCATATGATATAATCACAGTTGTTTTTATCTTCCTTTTCCTTAGCTGTGCTTTTGTGTCATATCTAAAATGTACAATGTCAAGACTGAAGATGAGGAACTGGTTTCTGTTTTCTTCTAGAAGCTCTATGGTTTTGGTTTCTTTCTGTAGGTCTGTAGGTCAGCTAAGAATCCAAGTCAGTCAGTTCTTTGAATGAGAGTATCTACTTTCCGCCATGTCATTTATTGGAAAGATTATCATTATATTCATACTTTTCTTCAAGATCATCTGACTTGATAAGACCTTATTTTTGGGCTCCCATTTTTTCTTGAAATGGGCAGGGTAATCCTAAGGGACTGAGACCAACTGAGTGGATTTGAAGAAAGAGGACAGTGTTGGGGTCTTGAGCAGCCTACTTGACTCAGCTTTTCAACTAAGTTTGGAGATCAGAGAAAATTGAGTTTTAAGTGCCCCTTAGCAATGAAAACTATTATGAAAATAGGATTTTATGAAAACTATGTTTTTTATTGGATATTTTATTTATTTGCATTTCAAATGTTATCCCCTTTCCCAGTTTCCCTCCTGGAAAGCCCCTATCCCATTCTTCCTCCCTCTGCTTCTATGAGGGTGCTCATTTACCCACCTGCTTACCCACTCCTGCCTCCCTGCCCTAGCATTCCCCTACACTGGTGCATCGAACTTTCACAGGACCAAGGGCCTCTCCTCCAATTGATGTCTGAAAAGGCCATCGTCTGCTACATATGTAGCTGGAGCCAAGGGTCCCTCCATGTGTACTCTTTGGTTGGTGTTCTTGGGGTACTGGTTGGCTGATATTGTTCTTCCTATGGATTTCAAGCCCCTTCAGCTCCTTTAGTCCTTTCTCTATCTCCTCCATTGGGGATCTGATGCTCAGTCCAATGTTTGGCTCAGAGCATCTGCATCTGTATTTGCCAGAGCATATCATAAGACAGCTATGTCAGGCTCCTGTCATCCAGCACTTCTTGGCATCAGCAATAGTGTCTGAGTTTGGTGACTGTATATGGGATGGATTCCCAGGTGGGGCAGTCTCTGAATCTCGTTTTCTTCAATCTCTGCTCCACACTTTGTCTCTGTCTTTCCTCCTGTGAGTATTTTGTTCCCCGTTCTAAGAAGGACTAAAGCATCCACACTTTGGTCTTCCTTCTTCTTGAGCCTCACATGGTCTGTAAATTCTGTCTTGGGTATTCTGAGCTTTTAGGCGAATATTCACGTATCAATGAGTGCATACCATGTGTGTTCTTTTGTGACTGGGTTACCAAACTCAGGATGATATTTTCTAGTTCCATCCATTTGCCTAAGAATTTCATAAATTCATTGTTTTGAATAGCTGAGTAGTACTCCATTGTGTAAATGTACCAAATTTTCTGTATTCATTCCTCTGTTGAAGGACATGTGGGTTGTTTCTAGCTTCTAGCTACTATAAATAAGGCTGCTATGAACATAGTGGAACATATGTCCTTGTTATATGTTGGACCATCTTTTGGGTATATGCCCAGGAGTGGTATAACTGGGTCCTCGTGTAGTATTATCTCCAATTTTCTGAGGAACCTCCAGACTGATTTCCGGAGTGGTTGTAGAAGCTTGCAATCCCACCAACAATGGAGGAGTGTTCCTCTTTCACCACATCCTCACCAACATCTGATGTCACCTGAGTTTTTGATCTTAGCCATTCTAATTAGTGTGAGATAGAATCTCAGGGTTGTTTTGATTTGCATTTCCCTGATGACTAAGGATGTTGAGCATTTCTTTAGGTGCTTCCCAGCCATTTGGTATTCCTCAGTTGAGAATTCTTTGTTTAGTGTTGTACCCCATTTTAAATAGGGTTATTTGGTTTTCTGCGGTCTAACTTCTTGAGTTCTTTGTATATATTGGATATTAGCCCTTTATGGGTATATAGCAAACCAGTAGCCAACAACAAACTAAATGGAGAGAAACTTGAAGCAATCCCAATAAAATCAGGGACTAGTCAAGGTTAGAGTGGGCTCTCTTTCTACCTATTCAGTAGAGTGCTTGAAGTCCTGGCTAGAGCAATTAGATAACAAAAGGAGGTGAAAGGGATCCAAATTAGAAAGGAAAAAGTCAAAATATCACTATTTACAGATGATATGGTAGTATACTAAAGTGACCCCAAAAATTCCACCAGAGAACTTCTACAGCTGATAAATAACTTCAGCAAAGAAGCTGGATATAAAATTAACTCAAACAAATCAGCAGCCTTTCTCTATTCAAAGGATAGACAAGTTGAGAAAGACATTAGGGAAATAACACCCTTCACAATAGTCACAAATAATATAAAATACCTTGGTGTGACTCTAACTAAGCAAGTGAAAGATCTGTATGACAAGAACTTCAAGTCTCTGAAGAAAAAAATCAAAGATGTCAGAAGATGGAAAGATCTCCCATGCTTGTAGATTGGCAGGATCAATACAGTAAAAATGGCCATCTTGCTGAAAGCAATTTACAGATTCAATGTAATCCCCATCAAATTCCAACTCAAATCTTCATAGATTTAGAAAGAGCAATTTGCAAATTCATTTGGAATAACAAGAAACCCATGATAGTGAAATCTATTCTCAGCAATAAAATAACTTCTGGGGGAATCACCATCCCTGACCTCAAGCTTTACAGAGCAATAGTGATAAAAACTGTGTGGTATTGGTACGGAGACAGGCAGGTAGATCAATGGAATAGAATTGAAGACCCAGAAATGAACCCATACACTTATGGTCACTTGCTTTTTGACAAAGGAGCTAAAACCATCCAGTGGAAAAAAGACAGCATTTTCAATAAATGGTGCTGGTTCAACTGACTGTCAGCATGTAGAAGAATGCAAATTGTTCCATTCTTATCTCCTTGTACAAAGCTCAAGTCCAAGTGGATCAAGGACCTCCACATAAAACCAGACACACTGAAACTAATAGAGAAGAAAGTGGGGAAGAGCCTCAAGCACATGGACACAGGGGAAAAATTCCCGAACAGAATACCAATGTCTTGTGCTCTAAGATCAAGAATTGACAAATGTTACCTCATAAAATTGCAAAGCTTCTGTAAGGCAAAGGACATTGTCAATAGAGCTATTATGTTTTTAAGTGTCAGAATAAGAAAAAAAATATTCAGAAACCCTGAAACTATTTACTTGGAGGTCTGAGTCAGATTAAATTTCTTTTGGGCAAGGGTGTACAGAGGATGACAAAGAGAGTAAGAGATTTAAGGAAAGTGGCCATTACAGCAACATGGAGACCCCTTGGACCTGAGGCAGAGACCCTGTGCACCTGAGGTGGAGAACCCGTGCACCTGAGGCAGAGAGTAAAGGAGGCATCAATAGAGAGACTAGCCTGAAGCCTTGGTGATGGAGGCAAGAAGGCTTTTATGAGCTATGGCACTTCCTTTTGTGTTAGGGCCTCACTATGTTCTGTCTGGTCTTGATTTTGTGATACTCTTGCTTCTGCCTCTCTAGGGCTAGAATGGCTGAAGCGCACCACCATGCTTGCTGACCTACAGTGTACACTTTTGCTCACAGATGTCTGGTAATATATCCCAGGAAGTTCAGCTACCCAAACAGGAATGCTTGGAAGTGTGCTGTTTGAAGCTTGAGGGTACGCTGTCCACTAGAACATTTGTACTTGTCTAATATAATATGGTGATTTGTCCACTTCTTTTTGGGGGTCCTTCCAAACAGAGCTAATCTTTTTTTTCCCCTTACTGGAAGTGGATACCGGTAGTGTGAATAAATTCTTCCCATGGCAAAGATGGAGATACTTAATGGAATCCTCGTGCAGCAATTTTATGTATGAACACTTTTTATGTTCTTAGAATAAAAAGTTCCACATCGCTGGGCGTGGTGGCACACACCTTTAATTCCAGCACTTGGGAGGCAGAGGGAGGCAGATTTCTGAGTTCGAGGCCAGCCTGGTCTACAAAGTGAGTTCCAGGATAGTCAGGGCTATACAGAGAAACCCTGTCTCCAGCCCTCCCCTCCCCCAATAAAGTTCCACATCAACACACTGAGCAGCTGACTCTGCATTTGAGTAACAATGCCTTAGGCAGTGGTCATAAAGTCCGTTAGGAAATTTAGTGTAGGACGAAGAAACTATTAACCTGGGCTGTCACCCAGTTTTGCCTTGCGTGGACTTGAACCTACAGGGAAGAAGAGTGGGGTAGGTGGCGTGAAACTATAGGATAACTGATGGTGGCCCTGTCGGAAAAGTCTTAGTGGCTGCACAGCATGGACAAGCATTTGTACAACAAGAAATCTCTCTAGGTCTGTCCATTTTCATGCTAAAAAGAATGTAAGGGGCCAGTTGTTGAGCCTGTACTGCCTTCTCCTGGTTGGTATTGATGTAGCAGCTGAGCTATAACAAATGTAAACCTTGTGGGAATGAAGCTCAGACACACGGAGGTTGTATGATCCCCCCTCCTTCCTATGCAGCGAATCACCCTTTCTGTGGTGCCAGTAGGGCAGGCTTAAGTCTGCTATGGTGTTTTTCATGGCCCTTAACATCCTAAATCTATGCATTTATCAATAAGATGTCTAGGTAGGAGACTTATTTCACAATTTCTTAATTAACACCCGTGAGAGGCAGATACACATAAATTGTTTACTTCTAAAAGAGAGTCAATACCAATTTTAAATTCTCATGATGCATGTAAGCTATACATTCTATTGTGAAGGGACATTTCTTTGAGGCCTCTGAAGCTGACTTTAATTCCCTGCATATGCTCCGGTAGCAACATAACAAAGAGGTTCTCACTATAGTCTCCAGAATTACAGGTAAGTCTGAGTTCAAGCAAAGGTAACTGATTCTTTTTCAGGGAGACAAACTTTTATGCTTAATAAGGAGATTTTCATATTCAGATAATATAGAGTGATAAAAAGGAAGTAGTAAGGCACAATTCCTGTTTTTGAGTAGGCTAGTACAAAAGCACATAGTATCTACCTGTCTGTCATCTTTCTGTTTATCCATCATTTATTTATAACATGATGTCCACAAGCTGTACATGATAAGATAGATAACTGTGAGGAACTTATTAATACTAGAGAAGACAGTTAGTGGTGGTGCATGCCTTCAATCTGAGCACTCGGGAGGCAGAGGCAGGAGGATCTCTGTGAGTTTGAGGCCAGTTTGGTCTACAGAGTGAGTTCTAGGACAGCCAAGGCTACACATAAAAACCTTGTCTTGAAAAGCCAAAAAAGAAAAAAGAAAAGGAGGAAGAAGAAGAGGAGGAGGGAGAGGAGAAGGAGGAAGGAGGGGAGGAAGAGGAGCAGGAAGAAGAGGAGGAAGAGGAGGAAGAAAAAGGAGAGGAGCAGGATAAAGAGGAGGAAGAAGAGGAGGAGGAAGAAGAGGATGAGGAAGAGGAGGAAGAGGAGGAGGGGGAGGAGGAAGAGGAGGAAGGGGAGGAGGAAGAGGAGGAGGGGGGAGGAGGAAGAGGAGGAGGAGGAAGAGGAGGAGGGTGGAAGGAAGAGGAGGAGGAAGAGGAGGAAGGGGAGGAGGAAGAGGAGGAGGAGGAAGAGGAGGAGGGGGAGGAGGAAGATGAGGAGGGGGAGGAGGAAGATGAGGAGGGGGGAGGAAGAGGAGGAAGGGTGGAGGAAGTCGAGGAGGGGGAGGAGGGGAAGAGGAAGAGGAGGGGAAGAGGAAGAGGAGGAGGGGGAGGAGGAAGAGGAGGAAGGGGAGGAGGAAGAGGGGGAGGAGGAGGAAATGCTAATACAAGAGAACTATGCTGAGGTTGAGGAGCAGAGTCAAGGTCCTGCTCCAGCCTCCTCTCAGAGCAGCCACAGGTGTAGAAATGTTGCAGAAGATGAGGTGAGAGTTTTAGATATGGCTGGGTCATAAGAACATCCTTATGGTGGGATCCTGAAAGGCTGAACCAAAGTTAGAATTAAAAACAGAATGATAACTATAAAGTGGAGCAAAATAGGAGCTAACTAAAGACTAAAAAATATAAAATAAAATAGGAGTGGGAGTCAGAAAAATTAATGCTCTGTCTCACAGGGAAGAGAGCTGAGGATAGCAAGGAAATTAATGTCGGTTTGACACAATGGTTAAGGACAAGGGGCAGATGCAGCTGAGACACAAGTCAGCCTCATAACTCCCTGTATTAATTCCTGCTCATTCCATGCCCAAAGTTTCTACTCTTAAAGAGCCCAGAAGTAGTGGTATCTCAGAAATATGGCTGGAAAGACACCAGCCATCCAATAGACACTAGCTTAGCAGAGGGTTTATGACTGTATGCATTTGTGTATTTGAGTATGCCAAGGAAGGGCTAGGTCACACTTCCTTGGTTTATTAGGATTATTTTATTCATAAAGTCAGATAAAAGTGCTGTATCCATTTGCTTTTAAGTCAGAAATAAGGGGTAACCTGGAAGCAAGCCATCCAGATACAATGACATTGGACCCCAAGATCAGACCAGAAACAGCACAGCTAACATTAGCTGGTGCTAAGAATATGAACGTTTGATCTTCCAACCTGACAAACCAAGTCTCAAAGCTTTAATTTAGAAAATGAACAAGAGCCAAGCTGAACCATAAGAGGAAGAGCCAAGACATCCACGTGAGCAGGCAGGTTCTACCATCCTCAGGAATATGCTGAAAGAACTAGAATAGCAGTTAAAATGCCAGAAACCGAGGAGCTATCCCACCACGTGGATAAGCACAGCCCCCAATTCCAGGAGATAACTTTATTTCACTCTAATTGGAGAGGTTGAAAAGACTTTTGAGATTGTTATTTTAAATGCCTTCTGCTATTAAACCGTGGTTAGGAAGTCTGCTCAGCCAAAATAATGCTTAAAGAGCATAAAGTTTATGAGTCACGGAAACCAGAGTGCTTTCAATTACTTCCCTGCACTGTGGAGCAGTAGGGGTCTTTAATATGCACTGGGATCCTGTCTAAGAACCAACTCATGGCAGGCAGTCTGCATCTTGGCATGTCTCTCCACCTTGATGATCTGCCACGTAAAGGTTAGGTGAGCTATTTTATTGATTCTTTTAAAAGATCTGTCTTCTGTGAAATGGGGCTAATAAAAGATATAATTGAGGCTTGTGGGGAAAGAAACGGAGCAGGCTTCCTGTGTTTCTTCCAAGTTAAGTCCCTTACATATATGCTGCACAGGCAAACACAGCAGATCACCTCAGAACTTCAAATTGGGCCTGCTTTCTTCCCTTCTGCCTCTACCAATTCTCTTCTTATTCCTCATTTCTTCCCTCCCCTGACACTCTTTCTTTCTATTTCACTTCCTGTAATTGTGTACCAATTCAATTGAACCTAAATTCTATCTGGTCTTAGTATTCTGAGGAGGAATAGGCAATTTTGGCTACAGCAGGCTCTTGTTTTTGAGATTCATCTATCACTGCCCCTGGATTTCTGGGAACCCTGGAGGTTGCTGATAGTCTGTGTATGTTTGTAATTCCAAGGTTTTCAAGCTTTTTAAAATTCGATTATTTGGCATAATTCAGAAATGTTTAATAAGGTGCCAAGGAGAATATCTGGCTAACGGGCCAGATAGTGCAGATGGATGAGTTTTACCTAGCATCTCTATTAGTGGAGAGCTTATAAGAGCAAAAGCAAGGAGTGTTTACTCTGATGGATCTGGTCCATCAGTGTGGGAGACACAGCAGTATGATTCTCTGGAACCTTTGTAAGATAATTGCTTTCTTCCCAATGGTAAAAGCAGTATGTATTTATTGTCAAATACCTTTGCAAAGCAGGAAAAAAAAAGCAAAAAGAACAAATCTAATACCATGGGATATACTTGGTAATGGACTTGATGTTTTAGGTGAAAACACACAGATCATCCTGTTAGGCAACTTCCTTATGTTGTGTGTAATTACAGCAAACATCTTACTAGTTAAAATTCCTTAGAAACTTTAACCTTGCTAGCTCATGGATGAAATACAGCTTATTTAATAATTTGCTATATCTAGGTATTTACTTTGGTTTAATTTTTATGCTATAAAGTAAAACAAGGTAGTCATGGCAACACAAATCTGTAACCGTAATCTTCGGTTCTCAGGCGACTGAGCCAGGGCTACTGGGCTATATGGAGAGCTCGCCCCACGCCATACTCCTATCCCACAAACCAAAGCCATTTCAAATATTTGTTTACTTTTATTTTACGTGTATAAGTGTTTTGCCTGTAAGTATGTTCATTACCTGCATGGCTGCTACCCTTCAGAAAAGGGTGTTGGGTCTTCTGGACCTGAAACCATCATGTTGATGCTGTGAACTTAACCTGGGTTCTATTTAAGAGCAGCGGGTGCTCTTATCCACTGAGCCACTTTTACAGTTCCCCGACAAACATTTTTATAATTTGTTTTTGAGCTTATTTTCCTGTGTACAGACTAACTAAGTCAGAATCAATGCGTTACAAGGAGTGATACATGTTACATAACCTGTCTTGGTATAGGCAGGGGACCAACTCTTCCAACATCTGTTGAGGAAGCTTATATTACCAACCACATTTCACTGGTATATTCACTTACAAGCTGCCTATTTGTTATACTGAATGTATGATTCTGTTTTCACAGATTTAATAGAAGTTTCTTTTCTGCTTTTATGACTTATCTACTCATATCTCTGACCCATCATCTTCCCACTGTGTGTTCACCCTGTACTTACCAGTTTCATCAGAAATCTTTACATTTTGGCACCGTACCTCAAATCCTTCTAGTCCCCTTCCTGCTTTGTACATTTACTTATGCTGCACTTTTCGGGACACTTTTAGACGCCTTGTGAACAAACAAAAACTTAATATTTGATGTACCGCTCAGAAAGCTCTGCCCTGCTCCAGTGTCCGACAAGGCAACCTATAGCTTACCTGGAATTTACATAGGAGAATCCATCAAGTCAATCTCCAGTCTGAATTTTATGTTATCTAATTATTATATCACCAAGTTAATAAAATATTAATATTATACTCAGTAATACTCAGTATTGTGATTAATAGGAATGATATACACAAGATATGTGATTACAAATAAAAATTTTAAGTTAGCTTCAAAAGCATTGGGTTTCCTTAGGTCATCTTTATGCATACTTACTTTCAGTTGACTCTGTCCCCACTGCCTGTCTTTATTCCAGCTCCTGCCCGACTCTTCACCTAAATCCTTCCACTCCTGGTACTCTGTCATCTACTTTCTTATTACATATGTTCTACTACTCCCTCTCACAAGTCTCTTCTAGTTTCTTGGCATCTACACATTCACACATAAGCACACCTGTAATGATCAAAAACTGGGATCCACATACAAACAAGAACATGAGGTCTTTTTGAGGTCATTAGTTTGCTTAATACAATATTTTTTAGCCTTTTCCATTTGAGTGAATATTCAATTATTTTATTTGTCTTTAAAGCAAAATAAAATTCTAACTTATAGTGACTACCACTGATACATTAACATCTACTGTCCTTTTTTGATCATGTATGAAATTTAAATGAAAAAAACCTTATGTGCAGAGGTGTTTTGCCTACATGTATTTCTGTATTTCACTTGTATGTTTACTGCCCACATAGACCAGAAAATGGCATCAGATGCCCTGGAACTGGAGTAACAGATGGTTGTGAACAGCTATGTGGGTGTTGGAAATCAGACTTAGGTCTTTTAGAAGAGCATGCAATACTCTTAACTATGGAGTCTCTCTAGCCCCATCTACAAAATTTTCATCTAGACTTTTTTTTAGATAGGATTTTCTTTAATCAAATCTTCTCCAGATTGAGAAATTTTTCTTAAATTGAGTATAATTTTATTTTCTTTTAAAAGGTTTAATTACCTATTTTTTATTTTATGAGTATGTGTGTGCCCAAGTGTGTGTATGTATGTATATATACATACATACACACACATGCATATATATACACACACACACACACACACACACACACACACACACACATGCAGTATAAGCATGTAATAACCCATGGAGGACAAAGGAGGGCATTAGATCTCCTGGAACTGAAGTTACAGGTGTCTGTGAGCATTGAGACATGGGTGCTGGGAACTGAATCCAGGTTCTCTGGAAGACAGGAACTTCACTTACCCTTTGAGTCATCCCTCCAGTCCCCTAACTTGAGTATTTTCAAGTCTTCATTTTCTATCCTTTAATTTAAAAAAGAGAACATGTATATTTTTAGTAGAGTTTCTCTGATAACTTCCCAAGACTCCTTCTAAAGGACTGAAACAGTGACTTCCCTATCCTAAGCAGTATTACTCTATTTATTGGTTTTCAAATTCAGAGCCTCTAATGTGCTAAACACATTCTCTACACTGAACTTCACTCCCAGAATCAATTAAAGTTTGAAATCATAAATTTGTTAGTTTAGCTGAACTTTGAAAGGTTAACTCCTCATTCATGTTTTCTGACTTATTTCCCTTTATAATACTATTTTATAATCTTTATGTTTGAGGCATAATAGTCTTACATTTCCATTCTAGTTAGTTTATACTTAGTACTCTAGTTCTATTATTGAAAGCATCTATTTGCTGTTTTATTCATAAGTTGTGAATAAGAATCTACCAGTTATAATGACGATAGTTTCTTACATCTGTGTATTATACACATACACTATATCACCAGCCAAACTAATTAGTTCTTTAAGTTGTAGTATGTCAGATGTCAAAACAAAACAAAATGTTCAAGATCCTACACATCCCTCTCCAGGTTCTAGGTCAGTGAGCCTCCTGGACCTTTCCCTTCATGTCCCAGCTTAGTCTTGCTACCCTGCATGCATCACACCAAAATTCTAGGCTTCTCTCAGGACTCATCCTGTCTGCCCATCAGTTTATAGGATCCTCTATGCTATATCCAACCTCTATAGGCTCCTATTATTACCCAGCCTGGTCTACTCTGACACTCCACGCTTGGACCAGGTCCCACATTATGCATACCAGCCTAGTCCTCTTGGTTCACCTGACTTCCTTCTATCCAAGTCATTTGTCTTAGTTAGGGTTTTACTTCTGTGAACAGACATCATGACCAAGGCATCTCTTATAAGGCCAACATTTAATTGGGCCTGGCTTACAGGTTCAGAAGTTCAGTCCATTATCATTAAGGCAGGAACATGGGAGCATCCAGGCAGGCATGGTGTAGGAGGAGCTGAGAGTTCTACATTTTCATCTGAAGGCTGCTAGCAGAATATTGGCTTCCAAGCAGCTATGATGAGGGTCTTATAGCCCACAGCTACAGTGACAAACCTAGTCTAACAGGGCCACTCCTAGTCATGCTACTCCTTGGGCTGAGCATATACAAACCATCACACCATTTTCAACCTTGAGGCCCAACCCACTTGTACATTCTCTCTGCTGCCCCAACTTACTCTCTTTATACTAGACACAAAACTAACAAACCCACATGCATGGATCTCCTTGCAAAAATATATGCAACATGAAAGATCAAGTCAGTATTGCCTCTCCAAAGCTCACTAGTTCTGTAGAAATGTTTGCTAATAAGAACTACCTACATGAATCCCATGACACAGAATTTAATAGAACATTCATAAACTTTGTCAAAGAATTCAAAGAGTTTGAAGAATACACAAAGAAACAGTTCAATGGAACTAAAGAAAAAGAACTTAAGGAGAATAAATGCATGAGTGATGTCCACATGCTATTTTTATTGCATGGAAAATGGTTTGTCTCCTTTATTTCTCACATACAATAGAGTGCAGCATATGTGTATGGAACTCTGATGCTACTCATTATGGCTTTCAAACAATGTTGACTGAGAATCTTTGACCTGACCTTAAATACAGGGGAGATGAATTCTGGCTTGACTTGTGAAGGATGTTGATGGCTTAATGTTAGGGTAGATTTACTTCATCGTGTTACTGAATACCTCTGCCCATTTTTTTTCCTTTTTTTAAAATATTTTTTATTAGGTATTTTCCTCATTTACATTTCCAATGCTATCCAAAAAGTCCCCAATACACTCCCCCCCACCCATTCCCACTTTTTGGCCCTGGTGTTCCCCTGTACTGGGGCATATAAAGTTTGCATGTCCAATGGGCCTCTCTTTCCAGTGAACTTTGCATTACCCCCAATAGTTTCCCTATATTTCTAATTGTATATTGTTACAGATCTTAATTTCTCATTTGCCTTTGGGAATAATTCAGGAGAAAACCTCTACATGTCAAAGGTTTATTCTCTTCTGCTTTACTTTGTTATAGCTGAGAAGAGTGGCTTGAACCCTTTTCACATTTGATCTTGTTTTTGAGACTCTTCTCTGTAGTACAATATTGAAGAGCACTGATCAGAACACCAGAATGTATTGAGTCTTTCTCAACGTCACTAGTTAAGATGAGGTTTTATTGCATTACAGTGGGGCCCAGTGATAACAAACTTCCCTCTAGTTCAGTTAGTGAGTGTATACATCCACACATCCAGAGGCACCCATAGGTAAAAATAACATATAAAGAGAGAGGGAAATATTGGAATAAGTTGCTACAGGAAGGCTGAGACTTACAGTATTTATATTATTATTAAATTTGTGGAACATCCCATTATACTTATATTATCAATTTATTTCACTTAATGGTTAGTTAGAGGAATTGAAGTTAACATTTTACTATAGATTTTTTAAACTGAAAAACTTCTGTCCATTTTATTTAAAAAGTGACCTTCTGTATTTAAATCTCTACTCTATTTTTATGCTTTTACAACTAAGGAGAAGAATATTTGCCTCTTTATGATAAGATAAACAAAATATCAATCATATAACATGAAGAGTATGGCTGAATACAGTGTTACCATCTCTCAACTAATTTCTTTTAAAAAGCTATTTCCAGATAAGGTCATATTCTGGAGTTCTAGGTGGATGAAAATGCCTATATTTGTTAGAGCTGGTATTCATTTTTTGGATGGTTTGGAATAAATGCTTCCTTAATGTTTCTTAATTTTCTGTTTTCCTTGCTTTTATGCTATCAAGCATTCTGTTTCATCTTGTTTGTATCCAACAAGGGGTCATTCCATAGACTTTAAATATCCATAATGCTTTCCAAATATAAGACTTGATAATGAGGATGACGGTAGCCATGTTAGTGATGGCAAGATATATGCATAGAGAAAAGGGTGAGCAAATTTATCCCATACACTATGTATGATAATGAAATTACTAACAGTTGCTCAGTCTTGCTGTACAGCAGGCACCATGTAAATTGCTGTTTATATGTGTTCCCAGTTTATTTTATATTGCTTTGATAAAATATCTTAGCAAAAGCAGCTTAGGGGGAAAGGGTTTATTTTACCTGACAGTTTCCAACCTCATGGGGAAGTCAGAGCAGGAGGAGCTCAAAGTAGCCAGTCATCCTGACATCCAGATTCAGGACCAGAGAGACATAATTGCATGAATGGACTTGCTCACTTTATCCATCAGTTCAGGACCCAGCCTATGAAATAGTGCAGCCCATACTCAGGGTAGCTCTTCCCTCTTCAATTAACCCAATTAAAAAAAATCCTTCACAGTTCAGTCTGATCCAGAGAATCCCTTAATGGGATCCTATGACTGATAATTAGAGGTTGTGTACATTGACAATTGACAACTATTGCACACATTATCTCAGTAAATCTTTATATGAATCTCTCTCTCTCTCTCTCTCTCTCTCTCTCTCTCTCTCTCTCTCACACACACACACACACACACACACACACACAATGTTATGGATACTTAAAATTGTTCTGATAGATAAGGACAAAGTAGGTTAGTTAAGAAAACTGCAGAAGAGGAAGTAGAAAGATTTTAAGAACCAGAGATTGGGAGAACCAGGGCAAAACAGTTCCTTCTAGACTTGACCAGGCCACTACATTCATAAACCAACAACATCTGTGTTTGACTGAGTTCAAGGCAGTCAACATTTTATCAGTGAGTAGGAAGAAGTCATGAAACCCCACCCCTAGCTGAGGAGCTAGTGACAACTGATGGCTTCCAGGGGACAGAAAGTCTATTTCTTTTTGAAGAATGTGGCCCCAGGTTCACAATGTTTCAATGGATAGCTAGTCCTATCCCTGTAAGTATATCTGCTTGATGGATTATTAAGAAGAAAAGAGGAAGAGAAGGAGAGAATGGGAAGACAAAGCTGTATGGGGGGGGGACCCCTTCTGTTCACACATAAGGTCACATGATGTAAGGGTAGGAGTTAGGACATTCCACATGCCTTTTGTGGGCATACAACTAAACGTTTAGCAGATGGCAGATGGGAATGGTTCCTTTAGGCGTTTGCTCAGAGCTGAGATCCTTGGGGCTATGGACCCAGAGCTCTTACAGTGCAGGTGTGTTAGGAGGTGGGGGGAGGGGCACAGCGTTTCTATGGCTACCCAGCTGAGTAGTGACAGGCAGCTTGGGATAATGATCCTCACACTGTGAATCTGGCCAAGTTTCTTTCAGGCCACTTTGTGGCTCGTGCACCCTCCAGTTCTCTGAAAGAGGAGAGATACAAACAAACGAAAATGAACAAAACAGGAGCCCAGGGTTCTCATATCTGCTTTGAGGCATTTACATTTTAATGGAGCAGCCTGGGCACAGTCCCAGACCTATTGATTCATGACATCCAAGGGAGGATTCTGTGAGAATCTTATATTTTATGAGCATACTAAGGGATTCACATGATTTAACATGCTTAGGAAACAACAGGATTCCTGACTTGTGAAATAGCTAACAAGGAGATATTCAGCGAAAGGGTTTTAGGTAAGAGCCAGGTAGAGATGGTAAGAGGGGAACAGGACAGTAAGGGCTGATGCCCTCTAAAGGCTGTCAGAGAAAGATGCTAAATTATACCAAAGATGCCTGGTTCCTGCTCTAGGGAGAACGTGCAGGCAGACAGTGTTTGGGGCTTGGATTTCAACTTTCTTCCTAGGAGGAGCAGGCTAGACTTAAGATTGCTTATTAAGTAGCAGCCGTTAGAGATCAAAGAGTCTATTCCATCTTAGAGAAAGGTACCCTGAGAGAAAATTCTAGCCAGTTCCATTGTCTCTGCTGTCATCACATGCAGTTGAGGGGGATGTAGTCTCCCTTTTACAAAAAGAAACTGCTCATTATTTGCTTTTGCACTTCAAGATGTAACCTAGTCTTCTGACAGCGCATGTGACAGGTTTTAAATGAAGGCAACTGGAGAGGCAGGAGAACGAGAAGAGAAAAGAACCAGGGGAACAGATGACAAGGTTCGGCTGTTTTTGATTTTCCCAAAATAAGCATGGTATTGAAAAGTGATCCGAAATCACACTTGCTTTTGAGTAATACTTCTGTGAGACTGTTTTTTTTTTTTTAAATCTATATTTTGAAGCACGTGCTTTGAGATTGGATTTGAAATTGGCTTAATACCAAAGTATGACATGTTCTCTTTTTACCAGAATTTACTGTCCTCTCTTGTCTGTTTAGATCTTACAAATTTCATTTTCACGATGCCTCAATCTTTGGGCTTGATGGTCCCTTACTGAATGGAGCTTTGATCTGAATGGGGTCCCCAGGATGTGATAACCCTTCCTCTGTTATTTATCTCTTCTTTGTAACTTCTGCCTTCATTGCATTTTTGCATAATTTATTGACATGTTCTGAGTGGCTGCTCAGAGTCAGCACTGAACAGGTGCTTAGACACAAGGGCTCTGCTTAGGGGCACTAAGTTGAACACTGAGCAGTCCTGCTGCACACTCCCAAGTCTCCCCTCTCTCTACTATCATGGAGGTTGTTTCAAATGTTGTCCCCGCTTCCCAATCTCCCCTCTGCAAACCCACCATCCCATCCCCCCACCCATTTGCCTCTATGAGGGTGCTCTCCACTCACCCTCCCACTCCCACCTCACCCCTCTAGGATTCCCCTATGCTGGGGCATAGAGCATCCACAGGACCAAGGGCCTCCCCTCCCATTGATGCCAGATAAGGCCATCCTCTGATATATATATATATATATATATATATATATATATATATATATAGTTGGAGCCATGGGTTGCTCCATGTATATACTCTTTGATTGGTGGTTTAGTCCTTGGGAGCTCTGGGAGGAACAGTTGGTTGATACTGTTGTTTTTCCTATGGGATTGCAATCCCCTGACCTTTCTAAGTGCCTTGTCCTTGCAGTGGCTCTTCTCCATCCTGGACTAGCAGTTTATGCTACATGCTATATACACAAGCATGTAAATATCACATTGCATCTCTTCTCCTCAAAACATGAAGCAGAAACCCTTTGACCTTTGTTCCCCTTCACTGCCCTGTTGGGAACAAACAAACAAACAAACAAACAAACAAACAAAGCGGGAGGGGCTGGGGAGGCTATGGGGAAGAAGGGAAGGAAAAATAGGCAACATCGGGCCAGAGTTCCTGTGCTCTGGGCAGGCAGATGTGGGGAGACTGCCAGGTGCTTTCCACTCAGCCCCTGATGGGTGAGCATCTAAGCCTCTGACCCCACTTGGCAGGGAGTGGAGAAAGGGCAGCCCCCAACCTGGGACCCCAGAGCTCCCTTGCTAAAGCCCTGGGGTTGTAGGAGAGAAAGGGATAAGGGAAGAGACTGACCAGAGAGCGCAGGAGATCTAGATGGAGCAGAGACTCTCTATGGTTTAAGAGCTTTATTACAGAAATGCAGGGAGAAAGAGAGAAGGGAGAGAGAGAGAGAGAGAGAGAGAGAGAGAGAGAGAGAGAGAGAGAAGGCTAGAGAGAAAGAGAGGAGAGAGGATAGGAGAAGACAAAGGGGAAGAGGAGAGAAGACAAAGAGAGGGGAGAGAGAAGAGAGAAGTGAGTGGTAAGAGGACCAAAGAGCAAGAGTGAGAGAGCAAGGTGGGGGCCTAACAGACCCTTTTATGGTCTTCACTGTTGCTAGGTAACTGGGGAGGAGTTTGGCCTGAAGGTCAGAAGCTTGGGCCATTGCTTTCGTGACTACTGACCATGCTTCTCTCGTGGGGGCTGTGGGGGCAGTAACTTAGGCAGGGGCCAGAGTTCCAGGAGCATGAGGGAACGCCTACCGTATCATGTAGGTGAATTATGACCATAGGGGTTCAGACCTCAGCTCAACTGGATACCAGCCTGCAATTCCCCACACTTCCCCACATTCTGTTTCCCTCACCACCAAACCTGTTACAACAGTTTCTCATACCCCATCCCCTCTCCGTTTCTTCATACTGTACACTGCCAGATGCAGCTTATTATAATCATAGATTTTTCTTGAGTACTTATGGAATACACTTCTGCCAAGTACAACAACCATCCCCTGATACTATGAGCTAAAACAAATTCTTCCTTTGTTAAATTGTTTCTGTTCGCCACTCTCTCACGATGACAAGAAACGCCAGGAGCAGTGTGCTGCTGTGACTTATCTTTATCACCTGTTCCAATGGCACACTGCTTTGGTGTCAGGATTCCCGTCTCTCATGGGATCTGCCTTGGGCTTCCTGTCTAGGTGCTTATGTGGTGAGATGATAAGGAGGACCCATTTCAATATAGGACGTTCTTGAACATTCTAGTGGCTTCTAGATGGTCATCTCAACCTGACGACTTCTGGTGTGTGCTGTCCCCTGCCTACAAGTTTATTGTCATCCCTTTCTTCTCCTGTTAGGGCCTGTCTTGCTGATGTGGGCTTCAGACGGGAGCACAAGACACAAAAACAGTATCCTTTCGGTTCACCCAGGGCTCATATTTGTAAAGTCAAATGCCTATAGTACCATTTACATTTCTAACCAAACCCTGTCTGATATGTTGTCATTGGGCATTTCAGCTCAAAAATTTCCCATGGGAATGGATTGTTGTAGGAGGCATTGAGGATGGGCCCCACTGAGGGCAGCAGATGAGCAGAATCCAGCCATCAATTTCAAGCACTTTTCTTCCTTCTGGACACAGGGACTTAGTTGCTTCAAAACACTGAAATGAATACCGCTTTTCTACCCACAGTCCCCCAGAAACCTAGTTAAAATCCATTCAATTCAAAGGAGTCCCCCAGAAGCCCTGTGTTATTGTAAATATAACGTATGCTAACCATTTACCTTACTTACATACAAAGCTTAAATTTAAGCAATCTATGCATGAATTATTTGAACAACTGAACCGCTGAGGGGTGAAATTAAAATAAATGTATTTAAATAAAGGGAGGCCATTTAAGTAAAGAAAAATAGAATTCAAATTCACAGTTTTATGAAATACATATGCATTCCACTGCCCAAACAACTTGAAGTGGGCCACAGTAACTTTTTAATGTTTTAAAGAAGAGCGATAAAGAACAGTTAAGCAAATACAAACTCTTTGGCATGAGTATATAGGGAATCTCCAAGCTATTGGGATGCAGGGTGACTCAACTCCTGTGTCTTAAGACTCATCTTCCATGTACCAAGGAAATGCAGTCAACATTTTACATTACATTTTCCTTTGATAATTTTGGTATGCAGAATAAGATGTTTCTGTATTGTTATTTTTTACATTTTCTTGTCTGCTTTGATTTTTGCCAATGTCACATGCAAATTTTTCTACAGTGGATTTTCTTTTTTTACTTTTTCTTTTCTATTTTTTATATAATATGTCTCTTTGTAGAGTTTTAAACCCCAGCTTAGGCATTCGCTGGTCGTCTGTTTAGCTCAGCTGTTACCTTATTTTGCTCCTTACTTATTAGTGTAAGCTTTGCTGTATCCCCTTCCTATTCCTTCCTCAGGCTGAAAACTTTTGTGTTTCCCTCTTCCCAATACTTCTGAAGACAACATTACCAAGTAGGTTTTGTAAATTTGATCACACGAATATATGGCAAACTCAACTACTTCCTTCAGTCTTCCTGATAGAATCCCGCAGTTCCTTGAAGCTTCACTCAGCCCTTTGTCAGTGTTGTCTTGCTTTGTGTTTTGCATTGTGGAGAAGGCAGGCACAGCTGAGAGACACCGAAGAGCTTCTTTCACAGTCACCCAGGATTCACCATACCTCAGCACTCCCCTGCCTCTGTACCTGCTGCACTAGGACACCCATTTTATAGGTGCCATTGGAGGCCTCTACTTCTAATCCAGTCTGCTCTCTGTCTTTCATACTGTCACCATACCACCTACCGATGATGCTCACTACTGCTGAAGTTGATTCATTTATCTGTTTTACTAGCAGGTGACAACTTATGCCACAATAAAGGGCTACATTGTATGTTCAGGTCATCAGCTCAGACTGGGCCAGTTTTAGTGGTGGTGATATTGGCAGTGGTGGTGCTGATGGTAGTGGTGATGGCCATGGCTGTGTGTGTGTGTGTGTGTGTGTTTAGAAATATTATGATATAATACAGAATAATGTGTTTGATCACAGCATTTTCATATATACATGTCATTACTTGATTCTTACTAATTTTCTTCTAAAACTCTTCCCTGCCTTTCCCCTGACCCTTTCTTGCTGGCTATCTTCTTCTTCCCAAATAGTATCCTTGTCTTCTTTCTTTTAATTTAATTAATTAATTAATTAATTAATTTAGAGACTGGGTTTTTGTGAGTAGCTTTGGCTGGCCTGAAACTCACCATGTAGAGCAGGCTGGCTCCAACTCACCAAGATCCACTTGTCTCTACCTCTGGGTAGGGACACCATCTTTTACTTTCACTACACATATATTATATTAGTCTTTTTTTCTCATTCTTCCTGTTGAAAAAATTTCTTTGTCTTCTCCTCTCTCTTGTTCCCCTTTCTACTTTCAAGGCTGGCCCCCTCCCACCCCCCCTCAGCCCTGCCCCCGCCCCTCGGCCCTGCCCCCTGCCCCCTGGGTAGGCATGTGCTCAGAGTACCTGTGGAGGTCAGAGGACAAGTTAAAGGGAGTGGTTCTCTTTCCTCACCATTGGAATCTGAGCTTGTCATCAGCCTTGGGTGACCAGATCGCTCATTTGTTGACCCATCTCTTCAGTCCCTAACTTAATTTTTGTAGGCGAAATCTATCTAGAAATTCAAGTCTAAACGAAGAGAAAAAGACAACCAGAGAGGCATGGAAAGACAGAAGAGTGAAAGATTTGAAAAAATGACGAAAGAAAAAGAAAAACCAAAATTTCCTAATAATAAGGCATTTCAAAGCAGCAGCAGGTAAATATGAGTTGAATGAAATGTTATTGAGACGGGAGTCTTAAAGCCAATGAAGCAATATCAAAATGCTACTGAATACAGACTAAAGGGAAAGAGGGGGTGGGTAAATTATCAGGAGATAAAAATAAGTAACTTAAAGCATATAGTAAATTAAAAATACCATTTAAAAATATAGTAAATGGAATGGCCAAAGATGTAGAGCAAAAAAGAGCTTATTTCTAATGTAGAAAATTAGAGCCTGACAATTTATACCAGGCAAGGGGCCGTTTGAACTTGTGAACTCTTGCCTTTTGGTGGTTTATATTTTATTGACTATGTCTTGAACAAGTGTATGTTGTCTACCAGGGCTCACTTCCCTTTCTTGGGTCCATAGGTCGCGTGCTGGACACTCTTCTTTATGCAGTCTGTGTCCTCCCTCATCTTACATCCTCTGAGGGGATTTATGCCGTACCTGAGAATGTTTCCTCGGGTGCCTGGGAGTACGGGAAGCAACCTCTGTGCATCTCTACAGACCGAGGAGGAGCTGTCTTCAGATTCTTACACTTCCCAATCCCAACACCTAGGTGTGAGTCCTTCCAACGAGGAGATGCAACTACGCATGTCAAGAAGACTGCGGGTCCTTCAGGGCTTTGGACCCAACGGTAGTGAGCAGCAGAGAAGAGAGGTGGTTCCAAGGGCTCACTTTCATGCTCAGTCTCAGGGATGTTTTGTCTTGTGGAAAGCTCTGCCAGCATCCAAAGGTGAGATGGCTTTTTCCCAGTGCACCTGGCTGAGCTGGACCCTCCTGCCCTCTTCACTTCTCAGCTTGTCACTGTCTGACCCTCCTAGGCTCAACTGGCACCAGGTTGTGATTATCTTGGCATTGTGGTAGATTAAACTAAAGCCTGCTTTCTTGTGGCTGCTGTCAACCGTGCCTTGCACATCCTATAGTAGCTCAGTTTCACACAATAGACTCAAAAGTGGCACCCAGTTCCTGCCTTCCAAGTCGTAGTGACAAAGTGAGGCTTCTGTTCAACTGCCAACCAGAGAATCACCATCTCACCAAACCCACAGTGAGTTTTGAGGCTTCGGGAGGAGGTGGTGGTTGTTGGCTTTGTACTGAGATCTAGAAGGCCTGATTCTTTCTACCAGACCTACGTGGTGGCTTGCCTTTCAGGAGAGCCTTCTCCTCCGTGTGCTGTAAGCCATGAAGCTGCAGCTATGCTCAGCTTGGCTTCCTTTTCTCCATGTCATCTGTCCTTTACCCAGCTCTCTTAGGCATCCTCTCTGTGCTTTTGTGAACCCTGGAAGCACCTCCTGTTCTTCTCACTTTGCAATAAGTCTAGTCTCCCATAGTCTGACTGCTTTTCAGTAGCCACAAGTGCAACCTACTACTAGCTTAAGAGCATTTGTGGGCCATGAGATAGGGCTCAGTACCAGAGAACCTACAACTGACAAAACCATGGGATAGATTCCAACACCACAGGGGAAAATATTTTACTGTTATAAATATTTTTTAACCACAACTCACAGAAGTATCGGGAGAGATGGCAGAATTACCATTAAGCAGATAGGTAGAAGCTACTTAAGGATATGGTTTTTTATTTTAAAACATCTGATATTTTCACACTCCATATTCTCATAGTCTGGAAAATATGAGACAAATCTAGGACTCAATCAGTGCATTTTTAGTCACATTCAATATTTAATCAAAGAAAACATGTCTGACAATCTTGTGTTTTTTTTTTTTTTTTTTTTTTTTTTTTTTGCCAAGTGAGATGTCTTATCGACATCCCCACCATACGAAGGTATAACTCAGCAAAGCTATTTGTGCAGAAAAAGCAGAAAGATCCAAGCAGCGATTTCAAAGCATGGAGTGAATTTGCTTGTTTTATTGTCTTCTGGATATAATGCCAAGTAACATTGAAATTAATGAGAAACATAAATGCCTGACCTCAAAGGTACTTGACTGGTCAAGCTAAAATATACAACCTCAACATTATGATTCTGAAGATAGATTAAAGAAAGCTGCAATATTGGCCATTTTATCCATTTTATAATATTTTCTTTAAATGTTCTATTTCTTGTTTATGAGGATCACCCTGGCATATTAAGGAGTCTTTATTGTGCTCCATGGTTCAGTGAGAGAATTCTGGGCTTATTCTCTGCTGTTCCAGCATTTAAATAGTCTATGAAGTACTGGTGGGTGAGTGGCTTTAATCTAGAAGCCTTCATAGCTCATTCTGTGGGTATCTGCCTCCGCGTACACCCACCTCAGATCTTCATTGTTACATCATCTTCTCTCGTTCAGCTTTAAAAATATTGCAGCAAAAAACATTAGATAATACTCATTTCAGAGCTGAACAGTTCATGTGGATGGAGTTGATTCTCGTTCCTCTTCTCAATATTGGCTTGGCATGGGATGAATTTTTTTTCCTATTCTTTCCTCAGTAGACATCATGATTGCTATTACATCTGGGGTATAAGTAACCCCCTTGCCTATATATTTATAATCATGCATGCCAAAGTTATTGATGAACTATAATATAGTATTTAAATAATAATATTGTCTGTGTTAGTATCAGCATATTATACTGCCAACATTATTATATTCTACAAATAGAATGAGAACCAATTTCTCCTCTCTCTCTCTCTCTCTCTCTCTTTCTCTCTCTCTCTCTTTCTCCAGTTCTACTGGAAACTAAAATACTTTTCAAGAAAAGTTTTCTAGAAACTTCAATCACTTTGAATACTTTTGCCTTAAGTATTGGATGGGAGAGGGTGATGAGGGTTATTTTGATTAGAGGATATATATGAAAATTTTAAAAAATAAATAAGGTAAATTAATACAAAGTATTTGATGCCATTTTTAGTACCAGGTTAAGTAGTTTTTTTGAAAATTTCATTTAAAACGATTTACTGATACTATATAGAAGTACAGTTGGTGACTTAATACACTAGTTGATATTCTGACACAAGTTGACGTGGAGATAAGGGGTGGCATGATGTTTTAAAGAAGGTGAGCTGTGGGTGTTTTTTCATGCTAGGGAAAGTGATGTATCTTGAACCATTGTAATGGGCTGGCGTTGGCAAACATTCTTTAGAGGAACTTGGTGCATTGTGTAGAAACTTATTGCTTGAGTAGAGTGGTGTGCATTCTTTATTATTATTATTTTCAGTTAATTTTTAAAGTGTATGTGGATGTTTTGCCCACATGTGCATGCAGTGTCTACAGAGACCGGAAGAGGGTATCGGTTCTCCTGGAACTGAAGTCACAGGTGGTTGTGATCCCCCACAGGGATGCTAGGAATTGAACACTGGTCCTCTCGGAGAGTAGCGAGTGCTCTAACTGATGAACCATCTCTCATCTTTTTATTATTTGAATATTCGTGGGAGCAACCTTTGAGGTATCTTCTCCGATACTTGAAACTGGGTTCCCAGCAGCTCTCTCTTTAAACACTCATAGAAACATACTGTGAAGTGTGGTGGGACAGGCATGCAGAAAGACTAACCTTATATCTCTTATCTTCCCCCCATCCCACTCAAAACAGTGACAAATCATTTGTCCTATGTCCAAAACTTCTATGTGAACAATGGCTGTTTGAACTAGAAAATATTTTTAGTGTATTAATTTGCAATTTTGATACTTTGATTCTACACAAATGGGGGTCCCCAGAAAGGTGCCTCAGCAGAGGAAACAAGGTGCAGGAGATATAGGAGATGCTTTGGGATGAACACTCAAGAAAAAGACATAGAAAAACAAAACAAATTCATTCTAGACAAAATAACAAAACAAACAAACAAACAAACAAACAAACAAACAAACCAACCAGGACTTGTTAGCAACGAGGGGAGATAGCAGTCCTGCTTACTCGTTTAACGGAGGGGTCCCAACCTGGGCTGGTAGAATTTAGAGACAGAGTAGTCTTCAAGCTATCTGATGATTGATAATGTTGAACCCTTCTTGTTAACTTGTTATACTTCTTAATTTATGCTAGGAATATTTTGGGGGTTTTCAATAATATAAAATTATATATAATTAAATTTTAAATATTTTTTATTTTAATTAAAAAAGATCACAATATGATTATAGTATGAGAGATTTTAGCCCTGAGTTTTATTATTTCCTGCAGTCTCCTCCTCTTGGGTGAATTTGTTTCCTTTTGTTCTAAAGCTTTTAGGTGTGCTGTCAAGCTGCTAGTGTATGCTCTCTCCAGTTTCTTTTTGGCGGCACTCAGAGCTATGAGTTTATCTCTTAGGAATGCTTTCATTGTGTCTCATAAGTTTGGGTATGTTGTGGCTTCATTTTTTATTAAAATCTAAAAAGTCTTTAATTTCTTTCTTGACCAAGTTATCATTAAGTAGAGTGTTGTTCAACTTCCATGTGTATGTTGGCTTTTGATTATTTATGTTGTTATTGAAGAGCAGCCTTAGTCTGTGGTGATCTGATAGGATGCATGGGATTATTTCAATCTTCTTGTATCTGTTAAGGCCTGTTTTGTGACTGATTGTATGGTCAATTTTGGAGAAGGTACCAAGAGGTGCTGAGAAGAAGGTATATCCTTTTGTTCTAGGGTAAAATGTTCTATAGATATTTGTTAAATCCATTTGTTCCATAACTTCTGTTAGTTTCACAGTGTCTCTGTTTAGTTTCTGTTTCCAGGATCTTTCCATTGATGAGAGTGGCCTATTGAAGTCATTCACTAATATTGTGTGTGGTGCAATGTGTGATTTAAGCTTTACTAAAGTTTCTTTTATAAATGTGGATGTCCTTGCATTTGGAGCATAGATATTCAGAATTGAGAGTTCCTCTTGGAAGATTTTACCTTTGATGAGTATGAAGTGCCCCTCCTCATCTTTTTTGATAACTTTGGGTTGGAAGTAGATTTTATTCAATATTAGAATGGCTACTCCAGCTTGTTTCTTGGGACCATTTGCTTGGAAAATTGTTTTCCAGCCTTTCACTCTGAGGTAGTGTCTGTCTTTGTCCCTGAGGTGGGATTCCTTTATGCAGCAAAATGTTGGGTCCTGTTTATGTAGTCAGTCTGTTAGCCTATGTCTTTTTATTGGTGAATTGAGTCCATTGATATTAAGAGATTTAAGAAAAAAATGCTGCTTCCTGGTTATGTTTGTTGTTAGAGTTGGGATTCTGTTCTTGTGACTATCTTCTTTTAGCTTTGTTGAAGGATTACTTTCTTGCTTTTTTTAGGGTATAGTTTCCCTCCTCGTGTTGGAGTTTTCCCTTTATTATCTTTTGAAGGGCTGGATTTGTGGAAAGATATTGTGTGAATTTGGTTTTGTCATGGAATACTTTGGTTTCTCCATCTATGGTAATTGAGAGTTTTGCTGGATATAGTAGCCTGTGCTGGCATTTGTGTTCTCTTAGGGTCTGTATAACGTCTGTCCAGGATTTTCTGACTTTTATAGTCTCTGGTGAGAAGTCTGGTGTAATTCTAATAGGTCTGCCTTTATATGTTACTTAACCTTTTTCCCTTACTGTTCTTAATATTCTATCTTTATTTAGTGCATTTGTTGTTTTGATTATTATGTGTCAGGAGGAATTTCTTTTCTGGTCCAGTCTATTTGGAGTTCTGTAGGTTTCTTATATGTTCATGGGCATCTCTTTCTTTAGGGTAGGAAAATTTTCTTCTATAATTTTGTTGAAGATATTTACTGGCCCTTTAAGTTGAGAATCTTCATTCTCATCTATACCTATTATCCTTAGGTTTGGTCTTCTCATTGTTTCCTAGATTTCCTGGATGTTTTGAGTTAGGATCTTTTTGCATTTTGCATTTTCTTTGATTGTCGTGTCCATGTTTTCTATGGAAACTTCTGCAACTGAGAGTCTCTCTTCCATCTCTTGTATTCTGTTGGTGATGCTTGCATCTATGGCTCCTGATTTCTCTCCTAGGATTTCTATCTTCAGAGTTGTCTCCCTTTGTGATTTCTTTATTGTTTCTCTTTCCATTTTTAGATCCTGGATGGTTTTGTTCAATTGCTTTACCTGTTTGGTTGTATTTTCCTGTAATTCTTTAAGGGATTTTTGTGTTTCCTCTTTAAGGAGTTCTACCTGTTTAGTTGCGTTCTCCTGCATTTCTTTAAGAGTATTATTTATGTCCTTCTTAAAATCCTCTACCAGCATCATGAGATATGATTTTAAATCTGAATCTTGCTTTCCAGTGTGTTGGGGTATCCAGGATTCGCTGTGGTGGAAGTACTGGCTTCTGATGATGCCAAGTAGTCTTGGTTTCTGTTGGTAAGATTCTTATGTTTGCCTTTTACCATTTGGTAATCTCTGGTGTTAGATGTTCTAGCTGTCTCTGGCTGGAACTTGTTCCTTCTGTGAGTCAGTAAGACTGTGTCAGCACTCCTGGGAGACCAGCTCTCTCCTGGCAAGACCAGTGCACAGAGGACTGAGGATCAGCTCCACCTCCTGGCTGAAGATGAAGGCCCTGTAGGCCTGTGTCTGAGAAGCTCTGTTGCTTCTGTGGCCTGCACTCTCCTGTGCAGACCTGCCTTAGAGAGACACCGGAGAGAAAATCCTTCAATCACTTTGAATACTTTTGCCTTAAGTATTTGATAAGAGAGAGTAATGAAGATGATTTTGACTAAAGCATATATAAGAAAATTAAAAATTTAAGTAAGGTAAATAATACAAAGTATTATGTCATTTTAAGTGCTAGATTAAGTAGAATATTGAAAATTTCATTTAAAATGATTTACTGATTCTATATAGAGGTACAGTTGGTGATTTAATATAATAGTTGATATTCTGACACCTTCCTGATGTACTTATGTATATAGTAGATTTTTGGTAAAAGTTTTAGAATTTTTTGTGTTTCATGATCATATTGGCCATCATTGAGGAGAATTTTAGTTGTTTCAAATCTATATGACTTTTACTTCTTTTTGTTGCCTGGTTGCAGTGGCTCGAATCTGCAGCACAAGAAGAAATAGAAAAGTTGAGGGGATAAGTAGCCTTCCTTTTCCTTTTCTGTTCAAATAGAATCCAGTCTTTTATTAAAAAGAATCTTAGTCAATTAGAGTATGCAAATTAAAATCAGAGAGGAGCAACATGTAAATTGCACATGTAGGATTAATTGTTTAGTTAAAGTCATATACAGCTATACACTATCCATCCTTATTTTGTTAATGACAGAGTACCTATATAACACTGTCCTTAGAAAAGCATCTAACATAATCAGAAGGTATCTTAGTCTATGTAATTATGACCTATGATGTTCCCACAATAGCAAGAATCACCTACGCTTCCACTTTTCAGAATGTATCCTTGTCCAAGTGACACATAACTACTCATTTGAATTTTGTCATGATTATGAACAACAGTAGTTGAAACAAATTATGAAAATTTCTACCGCAGAATTGAGCCATTGGTGATATCCCATGTAAATGAGGAGTGCAGAATCTAATCATGGATTGAGCTCCAAAAGAGAAATGTTTTACTTCCTCACGGAATGCTTTTCCCAAGGTGACAATGATCAAAAGCCCAATCCTGTATTGTATAGAAAAAGTACAATGGCCTACAAAAATAACTACAGAGAGGAGACTTAGACATCTCAAAGAGATGCCTACCATTGGTACTCATACAGAGAGGCTCATGCTTAGACTAGTCTACAAATAAGCCTAGTGGGGCTAAACTTTGCTTGGATGTCATGTTGACACTTAATGTTATACTCATAAATGCACCTTATATTCTATTATACCCAAGAGACATCCTTTGCTTCAAAAAAATGAGCATAGGCAGACTTATTAACTCTGCTGTCTACCGTCTGTCATGTGGGCTTCTTAAGATCTCCGTTGTAGAATCCTGAAGGTTTTGATTTTCCACATGCACAGGAGCAAGGGACCTATGGTTACATCTACTGCCAGCTTGTGCCATGGCTGTTCTCTATGAACATATCAGTGCTTCTTCCACAGGTGCAATTGCCCAGGCTCCCTGAATGCAGCCATTCTAGGGCCTGAACCTGTGTGGACATTGACATTCTTGCCTGGTTGCTTCAGTGGTTGTGCCAAGCCTCACATGGTCTTTGCCTGAGTCACCTCTCTTCCTTGTCTCCATCTTCTCTTCACAGCTGTCAGGGATGCTCCTCTCACTTTTCCTTTTGATGTTTCTCAGACCTTCTTAAACCAGTCAGATCACACACGCACAAACAAATACCCAAATTTTTCTTTTTCTTTGCCAAATTACCAAAGCCAATCTTTAAATTACTACATGCAAATGGATGCGCACACGGGTCACCCTGAAATGAGTTACAAATACATTTGGCCCTAATTGGAAACCTGGCTGTCTAGCGATCCCCGGCTATAATTTGTCAGTTGGATGTTTCTGCTGTATAATCAACCCAATGTTATATATTAAAATTAATAAAATGTGTGTTGGAAGACACTGAAATGATTACAGTGAGCAAAAATGTGATCACATTGTCCCTTCTGTTTAGACTAGCTTCTTACTTTACGGGCTCTTTTGTCTCATCATTTATTTTCCAAATTAATTAAAATCCAGATCAGTACATTTTAGGCACAAATATTTGTTCACTATATTGAAACACATAAATATTCCCCGCCTGGCAGTTAGCAGTAGACATTCAAATGCAAGCAGAGTTTGAGCTGGCTGTGACATTATGTGCAAAGGAGGAGTGGAGAGTTGAATCATGCACTGAGATTTCCAGACATTCAAACATAACACCCTCTCTACAAGCCCAAGATGAGCATTCAAAAGCCCACGCAGGACTGTGGGTAGCGCTATCACTTGTAATTACACTCTTTAAAGCAGCAATGCCAAGGAAGATGATGTTGGATGATGACTGGGAACATTAGTATCCTGTGATTATGAGGCATAGTTACCCCTCGATCACTCTTGAGATCTTTGCTCTCCAGCATAGTCAAATATCATCCTGTGTGTCATTTGACTAAGTTGGCATGGCAGAGGCTGGAGCAAAGACACCAACTCATTATTTTATCATTTCTTAAAGAGACACAATAGTTATTACTCTTATAATTCATTACAGCCAGGAGCATGATGTCTCCTTCCAAAAAAAGACAAATTTTCATTTACAAGACATTTTTCTGAAACCCTGTGCTCATTTATCATACTGGAAGGTTTGGTGAATAAAGAAGGTTAAAAAAAATTCAATAATTAAGTTTACTTTGTCTCTGAAAATTTAATAAGCTCATCTAGCTCACAGCATATAAACACGGGTATATGTAATTCGTCCTTCTGTGCAAATTTGGCAGCAGTACAGTTATAAAGGGGTTTAATTCGCCACTGTATTGGAACCTCTTGGGTTTGAAGTCCACTCCTTCAGACTGTTGGTTTTATGAGTCACATAAGAAAAATCTGAGAGTACACAAATTGTGGAATAACTTGAAGTGGCTTTGGCTAGTTGTTGGATGCAGCGCGCGATGTCTCACAGAAATAAAGCTTTTCATTAGCTCTGAGGATAATGAAAGCATCATCAGCTAGATATCTTTAATTGAGCTTGGGGAACCAGTCCCTAGCCTGGCTGTGGATATTTCCACACTGAGACAAACCGCCTTGGTCCAGATCAGATGGTGAGAGCAGCTCATTTCCTGTCTTCTCATCAAGAACATTTCAGCCTCATTTCCTAGCGACCGACTGGATTCGTATCCCTTCCCTTTCTCTCTCGGTTGAAATTGGAGCCATTTTTCAAGGTCTGGCTCAGGATTCTCCACTGCAACCTTCTCTGATCCTCTAAGCTCGATTTAATCTCTCCCCTTTCCTCCTAACAGCATCTCTGGTCGGCACTGTCATTTGACTGTTCACCGAAACGCTACTCTGGGTCATTCATCGTGGTTTCAAACCAATTTGTCTGATTTTTCTCAGCTAGACTGAAAAGTCTTTGGGAGCAGTCTCTGTTTACTTTGTGACCAGTGACCCAGTAGCTTGTATGGGGGGAATTATTACGTGCTGAGAACCTGGAATGAAAAGACTCACCAGACTGTATCCTTGTTCTAGGCTATCTCAGCATATAGCATGCCTTCTTCAGGCTTGTTTTAATTCTTGACATCATGGATAGGGCTGCCAAGTCAGGTAAATTCAATTCCTATGTCCATCATTTATAAAAATGTTAGGGAGGATTTCTTAATTTCTACATGTTGAGGTTTGGTCTGTTTCTATGTATTGTAATGCTAATTGCAGGTCCCTAAGATCTGGTTGCCACAGAGCTCACGTGAGAGAGTCCCCAGATAGACCCAAGGGATGCTATGTGACCTTGTCCCCAAGTTATTTCTGATTGATCTGCCAATTTGGAAAGAAAATACAGTAATATTGCCATATGTATGATACTAGATCATGCCTAGCAAGCCCATTATCATGGCTCTAGGGACATAAGCAGCATTAAATGATGGGTGTTATTGCTATTGGCACTGAAGCATGGTAAATGCTCAGTGACACTGGCCAAGGGAGACAGAGCTGGTCAGCCAATAGTCAAGGCCATGGAGTCGCACGGCAGATGAGCTCCTTTACTTGATGTAGGTTAATGTGAGGAGAGAGAGGAAGGTGTAGGTGAGAATTACATTATCCACAGTCTGTCGCAGCGACAACAGAAGTTAGGCAACAGTGGACAATGGGATTTCTATAACTAAGACTAGATTTACTCAAAAGAAGTCAGGAAAGGAATGGCTAGGGAGCGAGATGCAGACAAAGGGTTGACGCTTTCCTTGCTTTCGAGTAAAGCTTTGCTCTAGAAGCGAAAGCTTAAAGTCTCTTTTGCTCATGTTTGGTAGAGTCTTCTCCCCTCCTTTAATTGAAAGTCGATATGTTTTTATACAATACATCCTGATTGCAGTTCCCCTCACTCTACTCCTCCCAGTTCCTACCCACCTCCCCTCCCATCCAGATCCACTCCCTTTTTGTCTCTCGCTAATTAGAAAAGAACACGCTTCTAAGAGATAACACCAAAACATAACAAAAAATGAAATATAAGATAAAATAAAAACCCTCATATTGAAATTAGACAAGGCAAACTAGTAGAAGGAAAAGAGTCCAAGAGAAGGCACGAGAAAGAGACAGAGAGCTGCTGGTTCCCACACTCAGGAGTCCCATTAAAAATACCAAGCTGAAGGCAACAACATAGTCACAGAGGACCCAGCACAGACCCATGCCATGCACACTCTGTGGTTCATAGGAACCTTGCTCTATTAATTTAGAGGGACTTGTTCTCTATCTTTCCTGGTTCTTATATTCTTTCACCTGCCTCTTCTACGGGGTTCCCCGAGCTCCCAGGAGAGGGATTTGATGGAGACATCCCATTTTGAGCTGTGTGTTTCAAGGTTTCTCTCTGCATAATGACTGGCTGTGGTTCTCTACAGGGGTTGTCCCCTTTTCTCGTCTCCACGCTTTTGTAAACCCAGGACAGGACCACCAGGATAACTCAAGGTCATCAGTGACTTATTTCTTATCTCTGTAGACTCATTCATACTGTGTCTCTCAACAGCATGCCAATCAATTGACTACTATTATATTCCCAAGTGTTTCTATACTTCAGTTTGCTATCGGAATGTCACTCTCAAGATGTTCCCCCCATATCTTTTCTCACTCTTTTATTCCCAGATTCTCCTTTCTCCCATATTTAATATGTTGGTACTCTTGAATATTCTATGCTATCTCCTCTTTTCTTCTCCCTGTACTTTCTCTGTAGATCTTTTTTACCTATCAGGTGGTGCTTAGGATTTCATTAACCACATATATACTAATGGCTTTTCACTTTCCACTATCTGGCTAGGGCTTTCCCCAGAGCGTGGACATACAGGTTCTGTTAATTTCTGTTAAGTGATCTAACTTAAACACTGTTTGAACACAGCTTTCATTTTCTCAAAGCTCCCCAGATTTGTTCCTTCCTGAAGAAGGACTTACTCATCACTTGTTGGTTCAGGGACACATCGTCCTTGGTATCTCAGTTTTAATCCAGCTAATTATCAGCTTCCTACGGAAACTTCCCAAAGCTGTGTGCATCTCTCAGTTAGGTCTGTCTGTCCCTGAAAGCTTATGGTCAGAGTGGTTATTTAAACTTCTCCCTTGTTATTCTTTCTGTCTATTTGTTCCCCCACAGGTTGATCATTGTTGCCATGACTTATTATGTCTTGATTTAGAATATGAACCCACAATCCTCAGTGTTTTCCAGTCTTGGGATCAAAATTCCTGGTTTTCCTACCTAAAGCCAAATAGGAGAAATATGGTCCACAATAAGCTGGGCTTATAAAATCTACTGTGTATGCTAATTATAGTTCTAGGTCTAATGACACTTATGGCAGGGATATTATAGCATGGTGGCTTGAAATACCATTTATGATAAATTTCATGATTATTATATATATTTGAGAACTTTGTACACGATTCCTGTGTTTATATCACTTCCCTCGTCTCCAGCTTCAACTCTTCCCATGACTCCATTAATTCATAGACTCTTTAATTGTTGTCATTATACATAATACACACACACACACACACACTCACACACACGTGCACACATGCATCTACATCTTCTTCAGTCCATTTAGTATTGCTCTCTGCCATTAGACACCTATATGGGAGCTTGTCCCTGGAGGAAGCTAATTTCCCCTTCTTCCATCAGCCATTGATCACTTGTAGCTCTTCATGTAGGTGTGGGAACATGTGAAATTTCCTATGTCTATGTTTCCATGCCAACTGGTGGTGTTGCTGTGCTGGTCTTGCTCCAGTAGCCATACTGTTGAAATCTTATTGGTTTGTTTTACCCCTCATTGCTAGGAGACACTATCCAGCAACAGATGTCTTCATACTTTCTTGCCTCCTCTTCCCCAGTGTTCCTGACTCTTAGGTTTAGGAAATGTATTATAGATGTTTCAGTTGAGGCTGGCCAACCCTTAGTCCCTTTTTCTTTTCATTTTGACCTGTTGTGGGACTCTGTAGAAGTCCTTACCTGTTGCAAAAAGAAGCTCTTATGATGCAAGGCTAAAGCTACAATTATTTGTAGGTGCACTGATTAGGTTTTTTTTTGTCAGCCTGATACAAGGCAAGGTCATCAGGGAAGAGGAAACCCAACTGAGAAAATGCCTCTATCAGATGGACTCACAGGCAAGCTTATAGGGTATTTTCTTGATTAATGATTGATGTGGAAGGGCCAAGCCCACTGTGGGAGATGCTACCCCTGGGCTGGCTTACATAAGAAAGCAGGCTTTAAATTTAGTGAGCCTATGGGGAATAAGACAAATGACATTCTTCCATGGTCTCTGTTTCAGTTCTGACCTCTAGGTTTCTCCCTTTTCCTTCACCATGTTCTGTAGTTGTAAGGCAAAATAACCCCTTTTCCTCTTCAAGTTGCTTTCGGCCATGGTGTTTATCACAGCAATAGAAGTCAAACTAGGACAATAGAGATAAATATCTAGAATACAGTTAGAAACTGTACTGGATTATGGAAATGTCAGTAGTATATGGGAATTATACAGACTTCAGAAAGTCATGGGGTGCTGCCAAGCTTATTTTCAATTTTGGAGTAAAACACCACTCCAAAATTTGACCCCTCCTAAACCTGATCTTTCACTTCCTAGAGGAAACTTATAGCTATGCCCTTAACCCTTAGCGTTTGCTCCACATTTGTGAATCAAATATTTCCATGGTGACTTGTTGGCTTTTGGATATTACTGCCTTCCTGTGCTAAGGGTTTTCTCTTCCCTACCCCACATCACTGCTCTCTTTAGCCTCCAGGTCCATCCATAACATTACAAGTTTCAGCCAATGTTTATAATTTTATTATTATGATTATGGTGCATAGTCAGCTGGCCTACACAGGGTACTGTATTTCATTTTCTTTGTAACTTATTTTCTGGAGCAAAGAGCATTCTTTCACTTTATTCTGCCTCCTGCATTTCTCCTTGTTGGTTGTTAGATCAGCTTTACACACAATATAAAGATCTCAGTATGGATGCTTTTCTGTTAGTTTTCTTGGATAGTTCATTCAGGAAACCATCACCCTTCTACTCCAACCTTAACTGATTACCTTCTGAGCCTGCAACCCTGCTGCTTCTGGGACACTTCCTTTTCATGTCCTGGGGACTCCCTCTGCCCTGCCCTTTGATTGTTGGGAGAATTACTGCACTTCCCCAGCACGGTTTCTTAGATTATACCTCATTTGGTAGAGGCATTCTCCAATAATGTCCTGAGAAAGGGGTCAAGGGAAATAATATTTTGGAGGACCTGAGTGACTGAAACTATGTATTATATTGTCACATTCAATTAGTAGCTGAGTTACATATTAAATTTTAAATTAAAAAAATCCCTTCTGTCAGACATTCCAAGGCTCTTTTCCATTGTCTTCTATTTCTGGCATTTCCACCAAGAAGTCTAACAACTCCAGGACTCTTCAATTTTGCGTGTGATGTTTTTTATTTTTCTCTCTCTCTTTTGGAATTTCTTCTCAATATTTTGAAATTTCACAGTGTTGCAGTATGATTTGTATCTCCTCAAATTTCCTTTCTTGTCTCTAATTGGATCACTGAACCCTGGAAAAAACCACATCATTATGGAAAGTATTCTATTTTAAGAATATATTTTATCTATTATTTGACAATTTTGTACATGTATACAATGTACATGGTGCCTACTGACCTCTAACTCCCTCTTGTTATTTCTTCTTGATAATCCTAACATCTCCCCAACATTTATGTCCTCTTTCATCATTTTTATTGCTATTATTTTGAGATAGGGTGCCATTAAGTATCTCTTACTGGCCTGGAATAATCCATTATGTGGATCACTCTGGCCTCACACAACAGAGATCCACTTGCCACACATACACACACACTTTTATAACCCACTCAGTTCAGTTAGTGCTGCCTGCTGTAATGTTGGCTGATCTTGTTGACTTGACAATGGACAGGTCTTTTGAAGGCACCTATGGCTCCTGTGAGGTCATGAGTTCAATGGCCATGTCACATCCAGAAGAGAGCATCTCAACACAGTCCTCCCTATCCTCTGAGCACAGTCTTCCCTGTCCTCTGAGCACAGTCCTCCCTGTCCTCTGGCCCTCACACTCTACTCTCTCTCCCACTATGTTCTTGGAGTCTTGGTATGGTTGACATATATGACCTATTTGGGATTGAAGACTCAACAGTAACTTACTTGCAACACTTTGACCAGCTATGAGTTTCTGCACTGCTTTCTATTACAGCCAAGGGTGAACAGAGCACTAATAGATAGGTATAAACACAAATATTTAGAAGGCAACTTGACAACATTTCCATTTGGTGAAATGGAGTAGGTTCTCCACTAGTGCCTATGACCTCCCAAGCCATAGACTGTTGATAAGATCCATACCAGACATGAATTCTTTCCTGTGGAACAGTCCTCAGATCCAATCTAAAGCTGGTAGTTACCCAAAAAGTTTCATGTCATTATTGCACCAGTGGTCACATTTTGCCTGGCATATTAGTAGGTATTGTGGCAGTCAGGGTGGTCCAGCACAAAGTAATATCATTGTTGTCTTTTTTTCCTCACAGTGGCTCACACAACACCTTCCTTATGGAAAGTATTCTTATATTACTTTTTCCATAGTGTTTTCTTCTTGGGTCCTTTAGTGTATCTTCTGAGTAATGTTCTTAATTTTGTCTTTTAATCTAGGCATTACATTTTTATACTTAGAGAGTGGTGTGTGGGTGAATAATGTTCAAAGTATATTATACATACATACATACATACATATATGTCATTAGAACCCAATATTCTACATTTAATTTTTACTGGAAACATTTAAATATTTATATTTGCTATTATGTTCGCAATTGAGAGACCTTTACTTTTCTTTACTCATTCAAAGATATTAATGAATACCTATAATACTCTAGGGATCTGGAGATAGGCATACATTTCTGCCCTTAAGGTTCCTGTCTTTCAGTGAGGGAATACAGCTGGGAAACGCAAGTCCCAATAACCAAGCCAGACATCATTTACAGTGATGATGTTTGATTACTCATTATGTTCATAATGTTATGATGAGGTATGACAAACATAATTAGAAGCATATGTATGTCTATTGGTAGGGATGGATTATTTTGTGAATTCGTGCACTTATTTATTTGTAATTTTCTGTTCATAATATTTTATTGATTATTTGGAGATGTCACATCATGAACCCCAATCACACTCAATTCCTAGTCCTCCCAGGTCCACTCCCAACCCTTCTGATTTACCACCACCACCACCACCACCACCACCACCACCACCACCACCACCACAAGAAGAAGAAGAAGAAGAAGAAGAAGAAGAAGAAGAAGAAGAAGAAGAAGAAGAAGAAGAAGAAGAAGAAGAAGAAAAAGAAGAAGGAAGGAGAAGAAGAAGAAGAAGAAGAAGGAGGAGGAGGAGGAGGAGGAGGAGGAGGAGGAGGAGGAGAAGAAGAAGAAGAAGAAGAAGAAGAAGAAGAAGAAGAAGAAGAAGAAGAAGAAGAAGAAGAAGAAGAAGAAGAAGAAGAAGAAGAAGAAGAAAGAAGAAAACAGAAAGAATGGAGGGGGAGGAAGATGGAGGAGAAGGAGGGAGGAGAGAGGGAAGAGGAAGAGGAAAAAGTAGAAGAAGCAGAAGCAGAAGCAGAAGCAGAAGCAGAAGCAGAAGCAGAAGCAGAAGCAGAAGCAGAAGCAGAAGCAGAAGAAGAAGAAGAAGAAGGAGGAGGAGGAGGAGGAGGAGGAGGAGGAGGAGGAGGAGGAGGAGGAGGAGGAGGAGGAGGAGAGCAGGAGGAGGAGCAGGAGCAGGAGCAGGAGGAGCAGGAGGAGCAGGAGGAAGAGGACACAGCAGCAAGCAAGCACAAGTCCAATTTATGTTGCCCATATACTAACTAGAGCATGTTCAAACTCCTGGTGGCCAGCCGTTTAAAGAAAACAGTCCTTCACCACCTGCAACCCTGCCAAAACCCATCAATTGTGGAGAGATACACTTGAGCATCCTTATCACATTTTTAAAGACTTCTCTTTGATGGCTTTCTCTCTAGGTTGTTACTTTTTTTGGAGGTGAAGTGCTGGGTTGGGGATAGAGAATCCCAGGCTTTAAGGCAGATTGAATAGACATTTACCGACTCTCAGACTTTCTAATATGTTCATTGAATTATCTGAAAGGAACATTTTTCTCCCATCTGAAACATATGCCCATGAATGCTGGCATGCTGGGGCTATGTTGGTTCATAGATTCTCACCTAATTTTCTTATTTCTGTCAAGGACTGAGCTAATACCTTTAACTGGGAATGAAGTTCCTAGAGCCTATTCAGGCCAGTCTCTTTTGAGACTGAATATCCTTTTTCCTCCCGGTGTAGGGAAGGAGCTATTGACATTGAAGACTTGAAGAAGACACAGACATGCACCTTGTTCATATACCTGTTGATTTTTAGGCAAGCCTATCATCATCAGTTCTAACTCACACCATGTGACGTTTTGACTCCCTTTGGGGTCACCGTATTCGATTGGCTTATTGGTTGTTATGTATTAATTATAAAGTATTGCCTTTTTTCTTATCAGAAAGTCCTTTGAATTTATTTTAAGATTAAATGCATTAAATGCATTTTAAGACATAATCCCAAGGTCTAACATTAACATAGTCAAAACACACTAATCTTGTCATCAGAGTCCATCAAAGATTAGAAACTTCTAAGCATCTACTCTGAGGCTAACATGATGCTTGATGCTATTGATCATAGAACTAGTGGACAGGCCATTT